>NC_081376.1:5544613-6144613 GCF_030684315.1 Stegostoma tigrinum
ACTTCCCCTCCCCCCCCCCTTCCCACTCCTCCCCCCCCGTTCCCTTCCCCCCCCGTTCCCTTCCCCCCCCTTCCACTTCCCCCCCCTTCCACTTCCCCCCCCTTCCACTTCCCCCCCCCTTCCACTTCCCCCCCCTTCCACTCCCCCCCCCCTTCCACTTCCCCCCCCCTCCACTTCCCCCCCCCCTTCCACTTCCCCCCCCCCTTCCACTTCCCCCCCCCTTCCACTTCCCCCCCCTTCCACTCTCCCCCCTTCCACTTCCCCCCCCCTTCCACTCCCCCCCCCCTTCACCTCCCCCCCCTTCCACTCCCCCCCCCTTCCACTCCCCCCCCCCCCTTCCACTCCCCCCCCCTTCCACTCCCCCCCTCCACTCCCCCCCTTCCCCCCCCCCCCCCCTTCCACTTCCCCCCCCCCTTCCACTTCCCCCCCCTTCCCTCCTCCCCCCTCCCTCCTCCCCCCCTCCGTCCCTCCCCCCCGTTCCTCCCCCCCCTCCACTCCTCCCCCCCTCCCCCCCCTCCCCCCCCGTTCCCTTCCCCCCCCGTTCCCTTCCCCCCCCTTCCCTTCCGCCCCCCTTCCCTCCCCCCCCCTTCCTCCCCCCCCCTCCTCCCCCCCCCTTCCCCCCCCTTCCCCCCCCCTTCCCACTCCCCCCCCCCTTCCACTCCCCCCCCCCTTCCACTCCCCCCCCCCCCTTCCACTCCCCCCCTTCCACTCCCCCCCCCTTCCACTCCCCCCCCCTTCCACTCCCCCCCCTTCCACTCCCCCCCCCTACCACACCCCCCCCACCACTCCCCCCCCCTCCACTCCCCCCCCCCACTCCTCCCCCCTCACTCCTCCCCCCTCCACTCCTCCCCCCCCTTCCACTCCTCCCCCCCCTTCCACTCCTCCCCCCCCTTCCACCTCCCCCCCCCCTTCCTCCCCCCCCGTCCCTCCCCCCCCTTCCCTCCCCCCCCTTCCTTCTCCCCCCCTTCCCTTCTCCCCCCCTTCCCTTCTCCCCCCCCCCTTCCCTTCTCCCCCCCCCTTCCACTCCCCCCCCTTCCACTCCCCCCCCCCTTCCACTCCCCCCCCCTTCCACTCCCCCCCCCTTCCACTCCCCCCCCCTTCCACTCCCCCCCCCCTTCCACTCCCCCCCCCTTCCACTCCCCCCTTCACTCCCCCCCCTTCCACTTCCCCCCCCCCCTTCCACTTCCCCCCCCCTTCCACTTCCCCCCCCCTTCCACTCCTCCCCCCCCCCTTCCACTTCCCCTCCCCCCCCTTCCACTCCTCCCCCCCCGTTCCCTTCCCCCCCCCGTTCCCTTCCCCCCCCGTTCCCTTCCCCCCCCGTTCCCTTCCCCCCCCCGTTCCCTTCCCCCCCCCGTTCCCTTCCCCCCCCCCCCTTCCACTTCCCCCCCCTTCCACTTCCCCCCCCCTTCCACTCCCCCCCCCCTTCCACTCCCCCCCCCCTTCCACTCCCCCCCCCCTTCCACTCCCCCCCCCTTCCACTCCCCCCCCCTTCCACTTCCCCCCCCCCCCTTCCACTTCCCCCCCCCCTTCCACTCCCCCCCCCTTCCACTCCCCCCCCCCCCTTCCACTCCCCCCCCCCCTTCCACTCCCCCCCCCCCCTTCCACTTCCCCCCCCCCCTTCCACTTCCCCCCCCCCCTTCCACTTCCCCCCCCTTCCACTTCCCCCCCCCTTCCACTCCCCCCCCTTCCACTCCCCCCCCTTCCACTCCCCCCCCTTCCACTCCCCCCCCTTCCACTTCCCCCCCCGTTCCCTCCCCCCCCGTTCCCTCCCCCCCGTTCCCTCCCCCCCCCCTTCCACTCCTCCCCCCCCCTCCCCCCCCCCCTCCCCCCCGTTCCCTTCCCCCCCCGTTCCCTTCCCCCCCCCCCTTCCCTTCCGCCCCCCTTCCCTCCCCCCCCTTCCTCCCCCCCCTCCTCCCCCCCCCTTCCCCCCCTTCCCCCCCCCTTCCACTCCCCCCCCCCTTCCACTCCCCCCCCCCTTCCACTCCCCCCCCCCCTTCCACTCCCCCCCCTTCCACTCCCCCCCCCTTCCACTCCCCCCCTTCCCTTCTCCCCCCCCTTCCCTTCTCCCCCCCCTTCCCTTCCTCCCCCCCCTTCCACTCCCCCCCCCTTCCACTCCCCCCCCCTTCCACTCCCCCCCCCTTCCACTCCCCCCCCCTTCCACTCCCCCCCACTTCCACTCCCCCCCCCCTTCCACCCCCCCCTTCCACTCCCCCCCTTCCACTTCCCCCCCCCTTCCACTTCCCCCCCCTTCCACTTCCCCCCCCTTCCACTCCCCCCCCCCCTTCCACTCCCCCCCCCCCTTCCACTCCCCCCCCCCCCTTCCACTCCCCCCCCCCTTCCACTCCCCCCCCTCCACTTCCCCCCCCCTTCCACTCCCCCCCCCTTCCACTCCCCCCCCCTTCCACTTCCCCCCCCCTTCCACTTCCCCCCCCCCTTCCACTTCCCCCCCCCCTTCCACTTCCCCCCCCCTTCCACTTCCCCCCCCCCTTCCACTTCCCCCCCCCCTTCCACTTCCCCCCCCCCTTCCACTTCCCCCCCCCCCTTCCACTTCCCCCCCCCCCCCTTCCACTTCCCCCCCCCCCCTTCCACTTCCCCCCCCCCCCCTTCCACTTCCCCCCCCCCCCCTTCCACTTCCCCCCCCCCCCTTCCACTTCCCCCCCCCCCTTCCACTCCCCCCCCCCCTTCCACTCCCCCCCCCCTTCCACTTCCCCCCCCCCCTTCCACTTCCCCCCCCCCCCTTCCACTTCCCCCCCCCCCCTTCCACTTCCCCCCCCCCCCTTCCACTTCCCCCCCCCCCCCTTCCACTTCCCCCCCCCCCTTCCACTTCCCCCCCCCCCCCCCCTTCCACTCCCCCCCCCCCCCCCTTCCACTTCCCCCCCCCCCCCCCCTTCCACTTCCCCCCCCCCCCTTCCACTTCCCCCCCCCCCCCCCCCTTCCACTTCCCCCCCCCCCCCCTTCCACTTCCCCCCCCCCCCTTCCACTTCCCCCCCCCCCCCCCCTTCCACTTCCCCCCCCCCCCCCCCTTCCACTTCCCCCCCCCCCCCCCTTCCACTTCCCCCCCCCCCCCCCTTCCACTTCCCCCCCCCCCCCCTTCCACTTCCCCCCCCCCCCCCTTCCACTTCCCCCCCCCCCCCCCTTCCACTTCCCCCCCCCCCCCCCCTTCCACTTCCCCCCCCTTCTTAATCAGGGGTGTTACATTTAGCCATTCGCGAGTCCTCTGGCACTCTCCCTGACTCCAGTGATTCCTGAAAGATCAGCATCATTGCCTCTACAATCTCTTCAGCTGTTGCCTTTTTGAACTCTGGGGTGTAGTCCATCTGTTCCAGGTGATTAATCCACATTCAGACCCTTCAGTTTCCCCACACCTGCTCCTTAGTGATGGCCACAAGGCTCAGCTCTGTCCCTGACTGTTAAAGTCCTGATATGCTTTTTCTGTCTTCTGCTATGTAAACTGATGCAAATTAAAAATGAATCTGGACCAGAGAGATGTTTTGACCGTTAAGAATTATCATGCTGTTATAGAGGAATAATCTGCAGAATTGTCTATGTTCTATTCTATTCCCTGCCTCTGCAACACTTGCAGTGTTGCAAGGCCTCTCCGTTCCTGCATTTTTGCTCATTGCTGATATTTGGCCATAAACTCTGAAATTCCATTTTTCTTTCTTTGACTTTTAACCTTGTTGCTGCCCAAGCTTTTGACCATTTGTTTTGATCGCTTCTTATCTTATATCAAATTTCAGTTGGAAACAGACCTACGAAATGTTCGGGGATGTTTCACTGCACAAAGGTACTGCGTAAGTTGTGAAGTTTATACTCCCACTTTCCCCGAACACTATTTACAGTTATGTCACTTGGTATTCACTAAGAGCTTTTGATGGTAAAGCTTAGAAAATTGCATATTACAATCAATAATGTTACAATGAATACTGTTGGTAATTCCCTCCACTGCCCCATTCCCGATATTTCCAGTTTCATTCGCCCTTGTTGTCATTTTTGATTTATTGTTAGTAGATTCACAGTCGCTCTGAATTGTGGCAGTATATAGATTTTTAAACTTGCATGAGACAAAAATTTTAAAAAGAAAATTAAATTCCTCGTTATTAACAGAATTATGCTGCAAGGTTTCATCTTTTGAACAATAACTGTGCTGTCCAAGAATTACATAAAAGAAGTATTGTTACTTAACACTATATTTGATAAACATTTCATTTTTAAGCTTAAATCTCAACAAGGATTCGTTCAACCTGTTCTCCTTTGACTTCCACTCAAAAGTTCCCCTCTACTTTGCAGACACTGGAAGGTCCCTTCCTTTTCTGTGGGACCAAACCAAAGTGTTCCACAGCCGACAAGAATTCACTTTGATTCTCCTCAGTGTTCCTGTTATTCTGTGGGCTGCTCGGAAGCATCCAGCTGGATGACCCTCCAATTCTAAGTGTCTTGAGATTATGGACCACCCGACTGAGATATGCACCTCACTAGTTTCTTGCTCAATGCCTCCAAAAATCAGAAAAATCTTTGGTTTGCTGCTGATTTAAAGTTTCTGGTAAATTCTTTATCATTGTGTAATAAAATTCCTTCTGTGATTGTCTGTCTGTTTTTGAAAGAAAAAGTATCAAATAAACCATAAAGCAGCTTGTCTGTCTTAAATTGGGGATTAAACATGTTGTAACAGTATGTTAGCCTTGTTTCATTGCTATATTAAAAAGAAACTTAGTTTGCAAAGTCATGTCTTTGGTAACTTGTGCAGAGTGCCTCAAAACCAGAAATGAAATGTCTGAAAAGTGTTAGTTCATCACCTAAATATAGTTTCCAGTAATAAACTAAGTTCAGCTTCGCCTCAAATTCTGCTATTTAATGAAAAAAGGCGTAAGCATTTTAAGTGAGAGAATAAAAGACAAGATGAAAACCTGAATGGTTGCCGTTTCTTCTTTCATATTTCATAGCCTCCCGAGTCTCCACCTATCGTTAAATAAAAAGTGGAAGAACTGTGGATGCTGTAAATCGGAAACAAAAGCATCTGGCAGCATCTGTGAAGAGAAATCAGAGTTCATGTTTCAGTCCAGTGACCAGACCCAAAACGTTAACTCTGATTTCTCTTCACAAATGCTGCCAGACCTGCTGAGCTTTCCCAGTAATTTCTGTTTCTGTTCCACCTATCACTGCCTTACAAAACTAAAATCCGGCATGCTTCTACCTGTTTATTGCTGCCTGTGTTCTTGCTGCACTGGTCCTGCACCTGACCTCAATTTCTGGTTTTCTAGCTGTCTCCATTCTTTCCTTTTGTTGTTTGCACCCTAGGTTCTCTTCTAAGTTCCAAATGAATGAGACACCCCCTAGGATATTGTTTCAGCTTCACCAGTGACCAGTTCCAAACTTCCTGCCCTAGCTGCTGCTCCACTCATCGTCCCAGTTACTGGAGGGGTAGCAGGGAGCAGAGGAAAAAGCAATCGGGAGAGCTGAAGAAAAATTGAGCTTATTTTTTGTGACTTCTTGGCATGCATTCAGAGGTGCAACCACTTAAAAATAAATCCTGAGTCAAAGGAAGCACAGGGAGTAATCGCCACACCTTTGGAATGAACTATCATTTTGACTACCTGCGACATTTATTATAGCTTTTGTCTTCCCATTTGAGTTGGATGAATTTGTTTCATGCCCTGTCCTTTGAATGATGGCATCGAGTGGTAACATGTAGAAGAGATGGAGACTAAGATAGATTCACAGGGGCTATGCTGGTACTAGTGCCAGATTGAAGGAGCAATCAAATATATACAGAATGCTTTATGTAATAAATTTGGAAAGAGGAATAGAGTTCATGGCTCAGATCTTCCAATCAGGATCAGAAATGTTATGTTTGATATTGAAACCAGCCCCTTTCTCAATAGTTCATGCACAATTCAAGATTTAAATGTGCTGAAACCACAGATAGTCGATGGGAGAAAACATGAGTGAGGTGGGGGTGGGGAGAAGAAGATGGCAAGTAGGAGAACCAGGTTTGGTTGCCAACTGGTTGGAAAAAGTAGAGTCCTGGGTGAGTGGATAGGTGCTTGGCTTCAGGCAGAACTCTGGATTATCGGGTGGATTTGGTGATGGGAGTTAGGTTGTGGGGATCCAAAGGATTCAGGGTGGAATTGTGACGATTGGGACTCCTGTTTCAGTGCAGTAACAGAGTAAGATTCAAACAAATGTGGAGCTACAACAATAGGATATATTATAAAGAAATATAATAAATAATTAAATTACAGCAGAATTTCAATCACAAAGTGCTGTTTGTCAAAAGTAATGTGATATGTTTGTCAAGTAATTAATCCACAGCGTACAATAGTTTTCCAGCAGCTTGCTCCATAATATGCTTGATCTTACTTTGTTTTCCACTCGTATGAAGACTGTGTGACTTATATACCTTCTCACTCCCATCAGCCAGTCAGAGACCAACTAGCTCAAAAATAATACTGGATAATGCTGGATATACCAGAGATCAGGTAATAATATTTCAAACAGGAGGGGCTTTGAATCTGACCCCTTCCTGGTTTCCACTACTGAGCTGCTTTCTGGATAAACAGTATGCCATTTGGGGAGTGCCATTGCTATTTTGGAAAATGCTTGCCTTCTCTCTTTTTGTAAAATTTACACAGCAATTTGTTAATATTTACACCAAAATCTCAAGGACCAGAGGTGTAATGAGTTGCTTAATTGTTTTCAGTGCGACAGCATAAGGAATTTTAATACACTGCAGTTTAATTATTAACGTGGAATTTTTCAGTAACAGCTGACGAAAATCACCATTGAAGGATACAAACCGGTAAAAACTAGTGTAGAAATTTTGAGAAGTGTTTGGCTCCTCCGTAGAAGGCACTGTTTGCCCTACTGATCTAAAACCAATCCTGACATTTACGTGGTCCACCTTTTACAATTGAGGATGGGCGATTGTGTATCAAATGGAATGGAGAAGCATACTGGAGGTAAGATGTTTTCTCTCATTTTAGGATTAGAATTATAGATCTGCACCATACCAGGTCTGACGACTTTCCTGTACTACTGTATGTAGAGAAGCGATGGGGCTGACCAGATACCCATTGTGACCAGTTAAGACTCAGATTTAGCTTTGTTTTATTCCTATTTGTTTAATCAAAGAAATTCAGTTTTTTTTTGTTCTGTGACCTTTTGCTTGTCTTCCTTTCTATCCCATTTTGGCTGACTGCTTTTTGAATGAGTTCATAACCTTTTTTTGGTGTGTCTTTGTTAGCTCACTATTGCCTTGAAATATGCAAAATATGAACTCCAAGATTCATTCATAGGGTTGAGCGCACCTAATGGCTTTTTGTCTAGTGTCTGATATAATTTGGAAGGCAACAACAAAGTGTAGAGTTGGATGAACACAGCAGACCAAGCAGCATCTTAGATGCTGCTTGGTCTGCTGTGTTCATCCAGCTCTACACTTTGTTAACTTGGATTCTCCAGCATTTGCAGTTCCCATTGTTTCAGGGATAATGTGTTAAGAAAGGCTTGACGTTAAACGTACCACTTTAGTGCATGAAAAGACCTGGTTTTGTGCACGTCTGTAATATCTTTTGTCTGCCTATATGGATGTAAGACAGGATTTCAGGGAGCTAGGGTGGAAGCTGAGAGCTAGAACAAACAGTGTGGTTATCTCTTGTTTGTTACCCGTGCTACGTGATAGCGAGGTGAGGAACAGGGAGAGATATCAGTTGAACACGTGGCTGCAGGGATAGTGCAGGAGGGAGGGTTTCAGGTATATGGATAATTAGGGCTCATTCTGGGGAAGGTGGGACATCTACAAACAGAATGGTCTCCACTTGAACCAGAGGGGCACTAATATCCTGGGCAGGAAATTTTGCTAGTGCTATTAGAGTGGATTTAAGCTAGCTCAGCAGGGGGATGGGACCCTGTGGTGTAGTTCCAGTACACAGGAGGATGAGAGTATGGAGGACATGGACAGGATTTCACTGTCACAGGAGTATGCTGGCAGACAGCAAGTTGGATTGAAGTGTGTCAACTTCAATGCCAGGAGTATCTGGAATAAAGTAGGTGAGCTTGCAACATGGGTAGGTACCTGGGACTTCGATGTTGTGGCCATTTCGGAGACATGGATAGAGCAAGGTCAGGAATGGATGTTGCAGGTTCCAGGGTTTAGATCTTTCATAAATATCAGGGAAGGTGGTAAAAGAAGGGGAGGTGTGGCTTTGTTAGTCAAGGACAGTATAATGGTGGCTGATAGAACTTTTGATGAGGACTCGTCTACTGAGGTGGTATGGGTTGAGGTCAGAAACAGGAAAGGAGAGGCCACACTGGGAGTTTTTTTTATAGGCCTCCACAAAGTTCCAGGGATGTGGAGGAGAGGATTGGCAAAACGATTCTGGGCAGGAGTGAAAGGAACAGGTTGGTCATTCCGGGAGACTTTAACTTCCCCAACATTGACTGGAAATGTTATAACTCTAATATGTTGGATGGATCAGTTTTTGTCCAATGTGTACAGGAGGGTTTCTTGACACAGTGCGTTGAAGGACCAACAAGAGGGGAGGCCACATTGGATCTGGTACTTGGTAGTGAACCAGGCCAGGTGTTTGATTTAGTGGTAGGTGAGCACTTTGGAGAGAGTGACCATAATTCGGTTATGTTTAGTTTAGCAATGGAAAGGGATAGGAACATGCCACAGAGCAAGAGCCATAAATGGGGGAAGGGCAATTATAATGCAATTAGGCAAGACTTAGGAGTCATAGAATGGGGTAGCAAAGTGCAGGGGTTGGAGACAATCGAAATGTGGACCTGGTTTACGGAACAGATATTGCATGTCCTTGATAGGTATGTCCCTGTCAGGTAGGGAGGAAGTGATAAGGTAAGGGGACCCTGGTTTACTAAAGAAATTGTATCTCTTGTTAAGCGGAAGAGGGAGGCTTATGTGACGTTGAGACGTGATGATTCAGATGAGGCAATGGAGAGTTACGGATTAGCTAGGAAGGATTTAAAGAGAGAGTTTAAGAAGAACAAGGAGGGGACATGAGCAGACATTAGCAGGTAGAATAAAGGAGAACCGTAAAGCTTTTTATATAGGTATGTGAGGAATAAGAGGATGACTAGGGTAGGAATAGAGCCAGTCAAAGACAGAAGTGAGAAGTTGTGTGTGGACCCTGTGGAGATCAGAGAGGTGCTAAATGAATATTTCTCATCTGTTTTCACTCAGGAAAAGGAGAATATTGTAGGGGAGAAGGCTGAGTTATGGGCTATTAGAATTGAAAGAATTGAGGTTAGTAAGGAGGAGGTGTTATCAATTTTGGAAGGTGTGAAGGTAGATAAATTCCCAGGGCCAGATGGGATTTTTCATAGGATTCTCTGGGAAGCTAGGGAGGAGATGGCAGAGCCTTTGGCCTTGATTTTTGAGTGATCATTGTCTACATGATTAGTGCCAGAGGACGGGAGGATTGCAAATGTTGTGCCCTTGTTCAAAAAGAGCAGTAGAGATGACCCAGATAATTATAGACCAGTGAGCCTTATGTCTGTTGTAGGAAAATCTTTGGAAAGGATTATGAGAGATATGATTTATAATCATTAGCAAGCAATAATTTGATTGGAGATAGTCAGCATGGATTCGTCAAGGGCAGGTCGTGTTTTTTGAGAAGGTGACCAAACATGTGGATGGGGGTAGGGCAGTTGACATGGTGTACATGGATTTCAGTAAAGCCTTTAATAAGGTTTCACATGGTAGGCTATTGGAGGAAATACAGAGGCACGGAATTGAGGGAGATTTAGCAGTTTGGATTAGAAACTGGCTTTCTGTAAGAAGGCACCAAGTGGTGGTTGATGGAAAATATTCAGTCTGGAGTCTGGTTACTAGTGGTGTGCCACAAGGATCTGTTTTGGGATCACTGCTGTTTGTCATTTTTATAAATGACTTAGATGCAGGCATAGGTGGATGGGTTTGTAAGTTTGCAGATGACACTAAAGTCGGTGGAGTGGTGGACAGTGTGGAAGAATGTTGCAAGTTGCAGAGAGACTTGGATAAACTTCAGAATTGTGCTGAAAGGTGGCAAATGGAGTTCAATGCAGATAAGTATGAGGTGATGAACTTTGGGAAGAATAATGGAAAGGCAGAATACTGGGTCAATGGAAGGATTCTTGGTAATGTGGATGTGCAGAGGGATCTTGGTGTCCATGTACATAGATCCCTGAAAGTTGCCACCCAGGCTGATAGTGCTGTAAAGAAGGCATATGGTGTGTTCGGTTTTATTGGTAGAGGGATTGATTTCCGGAGCCATGATGTCATGCTGCAACTGTACAAAACGCTAGTGCGGCCTCACTTGGAATTTTGCATACAGTTCTGGTCGCCCCATTATAGGAAGGATGTAGAAGCATTGGAGAACGTGCAGAGGAGATTTACCAGGATGTTGCCTGGTCTGGAGCAAAGGTATTATGAGTAGAGGCTGAGGGACGTAGGTCTGTTCTCATTGGAGAGAAGAAGGCTAAGAGGGAATTTAATAGAGACATGCAAGATGATCAGAAGATTAGATAGGGTGGACAGTGAGAGCCTTTTTCATAGGATGATGACATCGGCTTGTACGAGGGGGGCATAGCTACAAATTGAGGGGTGATAGATTTAAGACAGATGTTAGAGGCAGGTTCTTTACTCAGAGAGTGGTAAGGGCGTGGAACGCCCTGCCTGCCAATGTAGTTAACTCAGCCACATTAGGGGCGTTTAAACAGTCCTTGGGTAGGCATATGGATGACGATGGGATAGTGTTAGGGGATGGGCTTAGATTAGTTCACAGGTCAGGGCAACATCGAGGGCTGAAGGGCCTGTTCTGCTCTGTATTGTTGTATGTTCTATGCTTTATTGGTTGCTTAGATGCTGATTCACTGAAATCTTGCTCCTGAAAGAATAAGTTGTTACTGTGCAGAAGGAAGCGATTCAATCTATGTGTGTTTTGTTCCAAAACATATCTGTATTTAAACGGAATTCACACCCACACTTTTATGTGAGATCTTTACTTTGGGTAGCCACACTCCATAGCACTGTCCACTACCACCTCTTATTTATGCAACCGAATTCACACCTAATTAAATATTCATATTTGCGTCACTTGTTTCCTCATTCCATAGGTCTCGTGCATTCTTTCAGACCATATTAGATGATAAGATTATCCATTTTTTTTCAGATAAAATTAATTTACACTAAACAAAATGTTCAGAATGACAGATTACTTTGCAAAGGAATGGGAATATAAAGTTTTAAATATTCTTTTTCTGGTATGTCTATCAGTTTGTAAATCTAACAAAGAAAGTAACATGTTATGTAAGATAAAATGTGAGGCTGGATGAACACAGCAGGCCAAGCAGCATCTCAGGAGCACAAAAGCTGACGTTTCGGGCCTAGACCCTTCATCAGAGAGGGGGATGGGGAGAGGGAACTGGAATAAATAGGGAGAGAGGGGGAGGCGGACCGAAGATGGAGAGTAAAGAAGATAGGTGGGGAGGTAGGGAGGGGATAGGTCAGTCCAGGGAAGACGGACAGGTCAAGGAGGTGGGATGAGGTTAGTAGGTAGATGGGGGTGCGGCTTGGGGTGGGAGGAAGGGATGGGTGAGAGGAAGAACCGGTTAGGGAGGCAGAGACAGGTGCGACTGGTTTTGGGATGCAGTGGGTGGGGGGGAAGAGCTGGGCTGGTTGTGTGGTGCAGTGGGGGGAGGGGACGAACTGGGCTGGTTTAGGGATGCAGTAGGGGAAGGGGAGATTTTGAAACTGGTGAAGTCCACATTGATACCATTAGGCTGCAGGGTTTCCAGGCGGAATATGAGTTGCTGTTCCTGCAACCTTCGGGTGGCATCATTGTGGCACTGCAGGAGGCCCATGATGGACATGTCATCTAGAGAATGGGAGGGGGAGTGGAAATGGTTTGCGACTGGGAGGTGCAGTTGTATGTTGCGAACTGAGCGGAGGTGTTCTGCAAAGCGGTCTCCAAGCCTCCGCTTGGTTTCCCCAATGTAGAGGAAGCCACACCGGGTACAGTGGATGCAGTATACCACATTGGCAGATGTGCAGGTGAACCTCTGCTTAATGTGGAATGTCATCTTGGGGCCTGGGATAGGGGTGAGGGAGGAGGTGTGGGGGCAAGTGTAGCATTTCCTGCGGTTGCAGGGGAAGGTGGCGGGTGTGGTGGGGTTGGAGGGCAGTGTGGAGCGAACAAGGGAGTCATGGAGAGAGTGGTTTCTCCGGAAAGCAGACGGGTGGGGATGGAAAAATGTCTTGGGTGGTGGGGTGGGATTGTAAATGGCGGAAGTGTCGGAGGATGATGCGTTGTATCCAGAGGTTGGTAGGGTGGTGTGTGAGAACGAGGGGGATCCTCTTAGGGCGGTTGTGGCGGGGGCGGGGTGTGAGGGATGTGTAGCGGGAAATACGGGAGACGCGGTCAAGGGCATTCTCGATCACTGTGGGGGGGGAAGGTTGCGGTCCTTGAAGAACTTGGACATCTGGGATGTGCGGGAGTGGAATGTCTTATCGTGGGAGCAGATGCGGCGGAGTCGGAGGAATTGGGAATAGGGGATGGAATTTGTGCAGGAGGGTGGGTGGGAGGAGGTGTATTCTAGGTAGCTGTGGGAGTCGGTGGGCTTGAAATGGACATCAGTTACAAGCTGGTTGCCTGAGATGGAGACTGAGAGGTCCAGGAAGGTGAGGGATGTGCTGGAGATGGCCCAGGTGAACTGAAGGTTGGGGTGGAAGGTGTTGGTGAAGTGGATGAACTGTTCGAGCTCCTCTGGGGAGCAAGAGGCAGCGCCAATACAGTCATCAATGTACCGGAGGAAGAGGTGGGGTTTGGGGCCTGTGTAGGTGTGGAAGAGGGACTGTTCTACGTAACCTACAAAGAGGCAGGCATAGCTGGGGCCCATGCGTGTGCCCATGGCCACCCCCTTTGTCTGTAGGAAGTGGGAGGAGTCAAAAGAGAAGTTGTTGAGGGTGAGGACGAGTTCAGCTAGGCGGATGAGAGTGTCGGTGGAGGGGGACTGGTCGGGCCTGCGGGACAGGAAGAAGCGGAGGGCCTTGAGGCCATCTGCATGCGGAATGCAGGTGTATCGGGACTGGACGTCCATGGTGAATATGAGGTGTTGGGGGCCAGGGAATTGGAAGTCCTGGAGGAGGTGGAGGGCGTGGGTGGTGTCACGGACGTAGGTGGGGAGTTCCTGGACCAAAGGGGAGAAAATGGAGTCCAGATAGGTGGAGATGAGTTCGGTGGGGCAGGAGCAGGCTGAGACGATGGGTCGACCAGGGCAGGCAGGTTTGTGGATTTTGGGAAGGAGATAGAAACGGGCCGTGCGGGGTTGGGGAACAATGAGGTTGGAGGCTGTGGCTGGGAGGTCCCCTGAGGTGATGAGGTCGTGAATGGTGTTGGAGATGATGGTTTGGTGCTTGGGTGTGGGGTCATGATCGAGGGGGCGGTAGGAGGTGGTGTCGGAGAGTTGGCGTCTGGCCTCGGCGATGTAGAGGTCAGTGCGCCATACTACCACTGCGCCACCCTTGTCTGCGGGTTTGATGGTGAGGTTGGGGTTGGGGTTGGGGTTGTTATGTAAGATAGTTGACTGTTGCTATCCAGCCGTTTCAATCTGGAGATCTCTCCATTCTTAAGCATCTGTTTTAAAACTGCAGTATTGATCCTCTGGCAACAAGGGGTAGAGCTGGACCTTTTTGAAGAAGAGTCCAGATCTGAAACGTCAGCTTTCTTGCTTCTCTGATGCTCCCTGGCCTGCTGTGTTCATCCAGCTCTACACCTTGTTATCTCAGACTCCAATATCTGCAGTTCCTACTGTCTCTCAGTATTGATTTCATTCATATATTTTGTTGCGTATATCTTATCCTATGGTGATATGTTATCAGTAAACCACTCCTTATGTATTACTGCTGAATCTCTTTATAGAATTTATTAAGTGTCTCATCTGTCGCCTTATCAAGAGTGAAAGTCTGTATCCCTGACTGTACTGTTATTACTCTTCTGGTCTTCTAAGCTTCTCAAGCTAAAGGGCAACACTTTACCTCGCTTTCCCACTAGTCAAATTATAAACCCTGCTGTTATTGAAAAACTTGTCATCAAGATTTGCATAACAAGCATCATTGAAATCAAGTTTTATATTGCTAGCACCTCCCAATAACGGAAATTTCAAATACAATGCTTTTTCTTATTTCTCGCAATGTTCTGTTTTCCAATTAATGTCTTCCACCTTGGGATTTTTCATAGCCCTGTTGATGTAGATGGGGGCGTGTTCGCCTCCTTTCTGAACTCGGCGATCAGCTCTTTAGTTTTGTTGTTGGAAGACGGATTGTTTTCATTGCACCACATCACCAAGCCATCTTATCCCCCTTCTGTATTTTGACTCATTGTTAGGTATCCATCCCACTATGGTGGTGTTGTCAGTGAACTTGTAGATGGCGTTCATTCAGAATTTGATGACACAGTTGGAGGTGCACATTTTGAGGGCTGAAGATTCATCCTTGGGGGTCTCCAGTGTTAAGTGTTATTGTGGAGGTGGTGCAGTTACTTATCCTCACTGGTTGCAGCCTATGGGTGAGAAAGCTGAGGATTCATTTGCGGAGGGCAGAGCTGAGACCAAGGTGACAGTTTTGAGATCAGTCTGGAGTGAGAATGGTATTGAAGGCAGAGCTGTAGTCAACAAGCAGGAGTCTGATTAGGTCTCTGTTATCTAGATGTTTTAGGGATGAGTGGGTCTAGGCCTGAAACATCAGCCTTCCTGATCCTCTGCTGCTGAGCCTGCTGTGTTCATCCAGCTCGACACCTTGTTATCTCAGATTCTCCTGCAGTTCCTACCATCTCTGAAATGTATTGCCCTAACTGCTTTACCTGATACTGCAGTAGGACGCAAAAGTAATTAATGTTTCAGGTTTCATTACTATTCTTGGTTAATCTCGAAGTGATAATGAGTTGCTGCAGTCAGATTCGCTGTGATCTTACTGATTGGTGGGGCAGGCTCAGGGGCTGAATGATCATCTCCTATTTCTTATGAGCCTGTGGAGGATTGCCCTAATCCCTCTTGCATTCAGGTATTTTTTTGAATGGAAAAGTCAGGAATTTGTTTAGTAAAATTAGGTTAAATGATTCAGTATTCAAAATTTTGGTCCAGACAGAACAGATAGGCAAACATTTTTACATTGACAGAAGAATCAATAAGCAGAGGTCACCAATTTGGAGGTCACTGATAAAGAAAACAACTGTGATATGGGGAATTTTATTTTGCATGCAGTGAATGCTTGGGTATTGGAGTGTACTGCTGGAGAATGTGGAGGAGTTTTTCGAAAAAGCATTTGATGATATCCAAATAGAAGTTTTCAGGACCACCAAGTGAAGGTGGATGAATGGGACTACGTGTGTTGTTCCTGTGACAGCTTGGATGCAGAGTGCTCAATAACTGCCTCCTTTGTAACCAAGTCTCCAAAAAAATTCCAGAGTCAGGGACAGTCCCTGGGACTTTACCTTTAATAAGAAGATTGATAATCTTCTATGTATGCAGTTTCCAAGACTGTTAAGTCCCAGAGATGGACTTGAACACAGAGCTGGTTTTGCAGAAGGGTCACTACCTGCCCCCTAAATTTCAGCAGCTGCTGTGGTGGGATTTAAACCCATTTAGCTTTGACTACTGTCAGTGATTATTGGTTTTTGGTTTCTTAAGTGTAAAGAGTTAGGTAGGTATTCTGGTTCCCACACACCAGTGAAAGTCAGTATCTTCAAGAAGGAATATGTTCAGAAAAGAATAACCCTCAATTGTAGGATAAAATTGGATGAAGGAAAGAAGACGCTTAAGAGTTGTTGCTAAATGCTTGAACTATTATATTTGAGGTCATCTATAATATTGCTTCCAGCATCCTGAAATCCAGAAATCTCAGAGAGAAGGGTCTTCCTGAAGATGGGTCCCGTCCTGAAATGTCAGCTTTCCTGCTCCTTTGCTGCTTTGTTTTCTGTGTTCCTCCAGCTCCACAATGTGTTATCTATCTTATAACCTACTTTGGCTCCTAGATTGCATTTTTATTTTGAAATTCTTGCCTTTGTTTTAAAATCCCTTCCTGCATTCATCATTCCCTGTCTTTGAATCCCTCCTCCACCCTAAAAGCCATGAAAATCTGTGTACTCTGCCAAACCAAAATTGGCTTTTTGCATATTGCCAACTTTAATTGTTCCACCATTCCTATTATGCCACGCTCCAAACCTGCTTACCAGTTCTGACCCTCCTTTAGAAAGCTTCTTAAAACCTGCCTCTCGGACAAAGCTCTTGATCACCTGGCCTGACATCTCCTTGCCTAGTGCTGTGTCGAATGTTTTTGGTAATTCTCATATGGAAGTCCTTGAGATCGTTTAATACATTAAGGGTACTAGGTAAATAGAAGCAGCTGTGGTAAATGTAAGCAAACAATTTCTGCAGTCAAAATTGCATGGGAGATTTGCAGACTTTTCAATCCTGTAATGTAAAATCTACATGGCAAAACGTTTTTGCATATTTTACTTTTCAACATGTCGACTAGAGACCAGCAATCCTAGTAGTGAGGTTTGGATATTCTTGGTCTCCCTGGCAGTGACCATTTTGTTTTGATAAGCATCAAAGAAGGCAATGACCTGACTTGCGCACTATTGGCTTATTTCACTCCTTATTGTTGCATCTTCTAGTTTTCAACTAGTTGCTGCACACCCACAGAAATGTCATTGCACCTTGAACCTTGTTAATGTATAGTGTTTTATTCCTCTTAAAAGAATTTAACCATTTATAGTAATATTTATTGTGTTAATGGATGAAAAGGCATAAATGTGTATTTTCAACAGCATAATTTTCTTGTCTACTATTTTGAGCTGATAAATAATGATCTTAAGCAGACCTTTAATTAAAAACACATGGAGATAGAGAGTTGTAATTTGAATCTTGAGGGCATTTACAAAAGAGATTGATTGATTGATTGATTGTTAATTGGCAGTTTTTCAAATCCTGAACTGCTCATTCATTAAATTGCAAATGAGGATAAATCCCCTGTCATGATGTGTTAAATACTGAATCAATGAAGCACCATCAAAATCCACTGGTTTTCATTATGTTAAGTTTGAATTATAGAATCATAGAATCCCTACAGTGAGGAAAGGCCATTCAGCCTATTGGGTCTGCACCGCCTTCTGAAGAGCATCCCACTTATCCCTATTACCCCCCCCCCCCCCCCAAGCATTTCCAATGGCTAATCCACCTAACCTGTGCATCATCGGACACTATGTGGCAATTTAGCATGATCTATTGTCCTAACCTGGGAAAATGTGCAAACTCTGCACAGTCACTCGGGCTGGAATTGAACCTGTGTCCCTGGCACTGAGGTCCCAGTGCTAACCACTACGCTAGTATGCTGCCTTAAATATGGAACTTCTTCTAATGGGTTTTGCAATACTGATGTCAAAATGATGCTGCCTGTTATGCTGAGCTATAGAAAATAGCTGTGAAACTTGGATCTACGATTTTGGTCACTGGATTTGAGACTGAGAGAATTATCCCTGTACAAATTGACAGTCTTGAGCTTCAGAAGGATGGAGTTGGCCATTCAAAAGAAGACAAGCGCCATTAAATCAGAAATCCTTTTTTAAAATTAGTACGAAACGAGACAAAACAAATGCAATACAATAAGAGCTAAAGTACGAGAAACATGATCTTGAGTTCCCTTGTGAATGCTTGATGGCCGTTGGAGCATTGAACTCTGGTAAGGGACTGTGTTCTCTGTTCCCTGTTCTCTGTAAAAACTTTAGCAAAGCCCTTTGATTTTATACACCTCAGTTATATTTCTCCTTCTCATCAGAGATAGTAAGAACTGCCGATGCTGGAGGAGCACGGCAGGCCAGGCAGCATCAGAGGAATAGGAAAATTGGTGTTTTGATTTGCGACCCTTATTCTCCCGACACATCCTGTCTCAGCTTGGAGACTTCATAAACAAACCTGCCCTTCTGCTATTGTGAATCTGAAATGAACTCAAATAAAGGTAGTGGCCCTGGTCTATTTTCCCAGTATGTTACAAAAGCTTAACTTCGTCTGCTGGACTCTTTGTCAAGTTACTTGTGTTTACAGTTAACTAAATCATGCGCTTTCTTGGAACTAAGTTTTAGCCTACTGCTCTGAATGATTCTGAAATTTTTTATTGGCCATAGAACTAAAGATCTATTTGATCTCAATTTAAAATGCAAGTTTCCAAAAGTATGATACAGGTGTATTTTATAATCAAAACGTACTTCTTCACACATTTTACTGTCATATGTCCATCCATTCTGTGCTGGTTTGAAGAATATCTTTAATCCTTACAGTTCACACTCCTTCAAATTTTGTGTCATCTGTTAAATTGGAATGTTGTTCCCTGTAGACTGAAGCATTCATCATTAATAAAGATCAAGAAAGCATTGGTCTTGGCTCTGACCCCTGGAAAGTCCCACTGTCTACCTTCTTCCAGTCTAAAAGAATGAGTTTTTGGTGTTATTCAGTATTTCCTGTAACACTGCCAGTTTTCTTCTGAAGAATGCATAGCCTAAGTAGGCCACTTGGCCCTTCAAACCTGCACTGCTATTCAGCAAGACCATGGCTGATCTAGTTGTGGCCTTAATTCTGCATTCCTGTTTGTAGGTCTTGCCTCCTTTCTTTCCCGCCCTCTCCTATTCCACCAACCCTTAAATCCCTTGACTATCCAAAATCCGTCATTGAATAGATTCAATGATCAGCTTCCACTGCTTTCTGGGAAGAGAATTCCACAGCCTAACAACCTTCTAAGAGAAAATAAAATAAGAGATTGCTTATTTTAAAAAAGTGCACCCAAGTTCTTTTTCTTCTGTCAGTATTCCTTTTATTCAATTGGTTTTCAACCAAGCCAACAGCTTATTTTGTGGCACTTTATCAAACCTCTTTTGGGCACTCACGTACACAAATTAACTGCATTCTTCTCATGTGATAATGGGAACTGCAGATGCTGGAGAATCCAAGATACCACCCCACCAACCTCCGGATACAACGTATCATCTTCTGACACTTCGGCCATCTACAATCCGACCCCACCACCCAAGGTATTTGTCCATCCCCACCCTTGTCTGCCTTCCGGAGAGACCACTCTCTCTGCGACTCCCTTGTCCACTCCACACTCCCCTCCAACCCCACCACACCCGGCACCTTCCCCTGCAACCGCAGGAAGTGCTACATTTGCCCCCACGCCTCCTTCCTCACCCCCATCCCAGGCCCCAAGATGACCTTCCATATCATGCAGATGTTCACTTGCATATCTGCCAATGAGGTATATTGTATCCATTGCACCCGGTGTGGCTTCCTCTACATTGGAGAAACCAAGCGGAGGCTTGGGGACCGCTTTGCAGAACACCTCCGCTCGGTTCGCAACAAACAGCTGCACCTCCCAGTCGCGAACCATTTCAACTCCCCCTCCCATTCCTCAGACGACATGTCCGTAATGGGTCTCCTGCAGTGCCACAATGATGCCACCGAAGGTTGCAGGAACAGCAACTCCTATTCCGCTTGGGAACCCTGCAGCCCGATGGTATCAATGTGGACTTCACAAGCTTCAAAATCTCCCCTCCCCCCACTGCGTCACAGAACCAGCCCAGCTCGTTCCCTCCCCCACTGCATCCCAAAACCAGCCCAGCCTGTCTCTGCCTCCCTAACCTGTTCTTCCTCTCACCCATCCCTTCCTCCCACCTCGAGCCGCACCTCCATTTCCCACCTACCACCTCTTCCTGCCTCCTTGACCTGTCCATCTTCCCTGGACTGACCTATCCCCTCCCTACCTCCTCACCTATACTCTCCTCTCTACCTATCTTGTTTTCTCTCCATCTTCGGTCCGCCTCCCCCTCTCTCCCTATTTATTCCAGTTCCCTCTCCCCGTCCCCCTCTCTGATGAAGGGTCTAGGCCCGAAACGTCAGCTTTTGTGCTCCTGAGATGCTGCTTGGCCTGCTGTGTTCATCCAGCTCCACACTTTATTACCTTGCATTCTTCTCATCAACCCTTTCTGCTACCTCAATGAAAACCTTAGTTAAGCACAGATTGCCTTTAACAGATTCGTGCTATGCTGGTTTCCCTTAATGAATCCACATTTGTCCAATTTAAGTTTGTCCTGAATTATTGTCTTGAAAAGGTTTGACTCTACCCAGCTTAAATGGACAAGACTTTAGATTCGTCCTTGCAGACTGTCATGAGCATTTGTATTTGTGTAGACCTCTGGCACCACCCCAATGTCCCCTTACTGTAATGGGTGGAAAATATTAGTTTAAAAGCTTCTGGCATTTTAAGTGACATTTGTGAGGAGTTTTGCTTCAATGTGCAAAAATGTGGCAGCTGTTGTTTGTTTTTGGCAGATGCTTTGAAATCTGTGCAGTAATGTGTAAAGTGTTTACAATCAATTCCCAGTGTTATTAGAACTTCCCCAAATTGCCAGTCATTTTCCAAGACAAGAATGCTATTTTGTGTTTTTAAATAACAATAGTGAATGATAATCCTGTAACAAATGGCAACTGAACTGGTTTGATTGGTTAAATAAATTATTGTGGCGTTTTCCCTTGGCAAAACTTGTAAATACTAAAGATATTTAAATCTAGGGAATAAATTAATACAAAATGACTGCCTGCATTGTGTATTACATGAGAAATAATTTTGTGGTATTTACTCGCCTCCACTGAGCAAAGTTTGGGACTGGACTGTTGCTTAAAACCGTAACTTTCTGTTGCTTTTAGACACAGTGCTGACACTTGTAACTTCAACAGCTTTGCACCGCTGCTGTGACAACTTGCAGAATGTAATGAACGTAGCACATTTGTTGAATGTTGTATTGGTAGTAAAGCCATTTGGCAGAGTTGGTCTAATGTGCGGAACTCTACCAATATAAAAGAGCAGCCAAGGTGAAAAAAGCCCAAAATGTAACTTCTTAAAAAAAAATTTGAAGGCAGTTCTGGCCATTGTTCCATGATTCAGTGATTGACAAGAGCTAAGTGTGCAGTCAGCTGTTTAGATTTATTAAATATCTCATTGGCCAAAGATTGGCATATATCATAGTATATCTGTGAAAGCCGCCTCTTCCAAATTCCTAGCAGTGAAGGACGGTGTTGTACTTGTACATTGCTGTCCGTCACGTTTATTATGCATTTCAGCTCTGTTGCCTTTCAGATGTTTCTTTCTAACTTCTTTCATTCCTCTCTGTAGAGCTTGACAGTCCAGGAGAAACTGTATTCCAATGATGTATTTGGTTAACATGCTCTGTTTGAATTTCCGTTCAATCCCAAACTTTGAATTATTTCTCCTGTTAACAGGCAGCATCAGCTGCTGTGGTGGGATTTGAACCCATGCCCTCAGAAGTAGCCTGGGACTCTGGATTACTTGTTCCATGACGATACCATTACACCATTGTCCCTGTTCTAGTTTATACAGTTCTGAATCATTTATATTATGGTCTGGTTGTAAATAGCTGAGATCCCTGTGCAGATCCTTGGAGCAATCCACGTGTCACAGCCTGCTGATCCTGAAAATTTCGTCTTTGTTCATTCTCTCAGTCTTCTGTGCTTTAGCCAATCTCCAATCTCTGTGGCAGTGTGGTGATTCATTGGTTAGCACTGTTGCCTCATAGAGATAGTGACCCAGGTTTGATTCCATTCTCAGGTGGCAGTCTGTGCAGAGTTTGCACATTCTGCCTGTGCATATGTGGGTTTTCTCTAGGTGCTCCCACAGTCCAAAGAAGTGTCGGTTAGATGGATTGACCATGGGAAATGGAGGCCTACTGGAATACAGTAAGGGGGTTGGTCTGGGTGGGATGCTGTTTGGAGGGATGGTGTAAACCTGGTGGACCAAATGGCCTGTTTCCACACTTTCGGGATTCTGTTAACTTTGTAGTCTTTTGGTACCCCTTTTAATCCTTTAGATTTAAATTTGTTTAGTATCTAGAAGTTTTGCTATGGGAAAACCCTGCAAAATATTTTGATTTACTTGATCTAATCAGGTGAGTTAAGTCATTACATATTATTAGTGATGAGTTAAATAAAGAATACAAAATTCCCCATTCATTTTCAGGGGTTGTTATAACTTTGGAAATGCAAGGACTTGGTGTTTTAAAAGGAAAAATAGGAAGAAGTAGAATATGAATAGTTGTACTGTTCACTGATACCAGCTACTTCATTACTGCCATTACTAGATTTGTATTGTGCAGGAATCTGGCAGATCACTTTTTTAATCCACCTTGAATTTCGGTAATTACTGGCCAGTTATGCAATCTGAATTAATAATAGTACCAACAAATTAAAAAAAAAATACATGGCATAGAAACACATGTAGTTCTGCTCCTATTTTTAATAGTTTATGATACATATTTGGAACAATACTTATGAAATCTGGTGGTGACTCAACCAGATAATGCTATAATACAACAGCCTCTTCCTGTCTCCTATTTGGTGCATTGAGTTGCATAGCAACTTCTGACATTTCACTTAAAGAAATAGGGTTTGAAAATTATATCAATACCCTAAGGATCTTAAACATCATTTTTTTTTCTTAACCATTCCATAATTAAAATGCTGCTAAAGCTGTTAATTGTGGCTTGAAAATATTGATAACTTTGGAGTTTTGACTGTTGCATGTTGGCATTTCGTTGACATATGTGAAGTTATATTGGGCCTTTAAATATGGGGAGATGGATGATTGTTTCTTGATATGTAGTGAAACGTCTAAATATCCGGGTTCTAACATTGGCACCCCTTTCGGCAAAATGTTCAAGGAAGCAAAGCAAGCCACTGAAATTGAATTTCTTTCAGTAAAATTTCTATTGTTTGGCTCACTGGGAAAGTGTTTGTGCCCAGTTAACTCATTGTTATTCATGATTATCTTTAGAAATAGAACAAAAATATGCTTTGATATATGCAATAGCTTGCAGAGGTGTAGCCTTTTACTTGATTTTTTTTTTCCATTGTAAATACCAAGGGAAAAATATTTTAACCTTAAGTTCAGTATTTGCAAACACTTCAGATGGACAATGTCAGTATTTTATGTTCTAAGGATAAGGTATCAGACATTCCAATTAGTAGGTTGCCAGATAACACAATTCTTGCTGTGTCTTAATTCTGGTTGTTCTTATGTCTTTTAAAAACATCTGCGCATTTGGAGCAGAGAAGTTTGAGAGAGGACCTTATTGAGATTTATTAGATTATGAGAGCATGGACCGGCTAGATAGAAAGCAGCTGTTCCCTTCATTTGAAGGGTCAGTCACAAGGGGGCATAGTTTTAAGGTGAAATGTAGGGTGCTTAGAGAAGATTTCAGGAAAATGTTTTTCATCCAGAGGGTGATGGGAATCTGGAATGCACTGCCTCTCATCCTTTGAAAAATACTTGAGTCATATCGCACAAAAACAAACCCTTTGGTCCAACCAGTCCATACCAATCATCCTCCCAATCTAAACCAGTCCCCAGGCTTGAAATGTCATAACTTTCAAAGCTATAGGCCAACTGCTGGAAAGTGGGACTAGTGTAGATTTAGAGTAGTTTATTGTTGCTGTAACTTGATGGGCTGAAGGGCCTCTTCTGTACAATGTAGTTATACGATTTATACAGATGTGGAGCAGGCTGTTTAGGATCTAATATTTTTTTCCTGAGACATTGTTATGTTGAACATTGTAACAGTGAGGAAATGTTTTGTGTAGTACATTTTGTAAATGAGAGTTTTTTAATTAATTATAATGGAAGAAGACTTGAAGCTTCAAGTGAGAAAGAGGTTCTTTATTTATTTGTAAGTTATAATGACACTGCAGTGATCTCAAGGCTAAGAACCACATGCATTTTCCAGAAATGCCTGCTGAAAGCGTGGTCGGAGATGTGGCTGTAGGATCGAGCTCATTAGTCACGCAGGGACCCAAAGAACCCCTGACACTGAAATTCCTAAGTAGATGACCATTGTTATTAGTGAGTGATTGCTGCTGATGGTAGGTGTCATGGTCAAAGCCAGTATTTCTTGCCCATCTCCTAATGCTCTTGGAATTAATGGCTTGCTGGGCCATTTCAGAGGGCAGTTAAGTTAACCACATTTTGGCCATTGAAATTTGTCAATGCTGTTAGGACCATAAAATATAATTGTACACATAAATGGACCAAGTTCACTTATGTAATTGCCATCAGTGAAGGGTAGGTTCACACATTAGGCGGTTCTTTGGCTTCATCCCCAGGGAAAAAAGGATATCTTTTTATAAAAAGTACTTTTTACGTGTCAAAGTGAGGTACCTGAAATTGCATATAAAATCTTTTGGATGTGCTCCCATGTGGTTTGTAGAATCATTTAATCTTTGTTTCCACAGCAGCCAATCTTGTGGGTTTTGAGTCAGTCTGTCAATTTATACAGTAATGTCATGTTCAAATGCAATCTTTTCTGAATTATTCCTAAATACTAGTTATCTGCACTTTTTGATCTTGAAGGAATTGTATTTACAGAGATGTTTGTAACAAGTTTACTATCTCATATTCCAGGGAATTACTTTGCAAGTCATTTTTTCATGGGTGGTGAGAAGTTTGATACACCGCATCCTGAGGGATACTTGTTTGGTGAAAATATGGACTTGAATTTCTTGGGAAACCGCCCTGTACAGGTAATATATGCTCAATTGCAGCCATTTAACTGATGTCAGTTTAACAGTGTGAAACGTGTATTGGTGGGTCACCACTCTCGAGAGCATTGTTGTGTAAATGTACTTTTCTACCTGTTATCCCGCTCTGTAAAGTTAATCCCAACATCCTAGATCTGTCCCAAATGCTAATATGGTAGACTCATAACCAACAACAAAAGTTTGCATTTGTATAATACCTTTTACTTTACTAAAATACCTCAAGATGCTCAGATGCAAATAAAAACAAAAACTGCAAAATAGTGGGAGAAGACATAGTTGAAAAGAGAGTTTGAGAAGGCTCTAGATGGAGCAATAGCACTGTCAAGGTAGAAAGTTTTCAGGAGAGTACTTGAATGGTGCCAAGAAAACTCAAGACTCGGATGGCTGAAGGTAGAACAGAAGATAACGAGAACAAAGCCAGAGTGAAGGAATAATGGATAAGTGAGAAACAAGAGATTAGAAGAATTTATGAAGTTATGGAAGGATGAGGCCGAGCAAGATCTTGTGAATAGTGAGAGAGGTTTTGAGACAGGTATGTTAAAGGAGATCTGATGAACATTAAGCAGGACACAGAAATATGAGACTAGTGTCAAGAGTTAGATTTTTTTGGGCAGAATTACAATTTAAGCTCAGACTTTGCTAAACCTTTATCAAGTGTCCAGTGACAAAGCAGTAATATCAGTGAGTGAGGTAGAAATGAAGACAGCTTATGTTTGGAGTTTTTTGTATAGTTTAGAATATGGGATTGAGCAGTTGACAAACTTACTTACCATTCAGATTAGCCTGAACTATTGCCAAGGGTATTGATGAAGCTGAGGAAAATGGTTGATTTTTGACAGGAGTGGCTTATAATTGGGACTAGAATGGAAAGATGCTCTCGAAGATGGAAAGGCATCTTTTGAACCTGATGAAGTCCCACATGTTGCAGAGAGTGTTGTGCAGCACCAAATGAGAAATGGCAGTGCCTGATGGTGAGTGTTAATCTTGTAACTAAAGGTGAATAATTGCATGTGCTAGGAACTGTTTTATAAATTAGTTTACAGTAACTTATTAGGATGAGCCCTGTACCTTTCAGGATAGCTTTGCACAAATGTATACCAGCAAAACTGAACTCGCTTTCTGTGCAGAGCTAAGCAGGGTCTGCTGAGTTAGACAGCTGTTACATTTGTTTCCTTTCTTTGTTCCCAGTGTCAGTGCATTTAGTGTTGCAGCCAACGATTCCTCTACTTTCAGAAACTAATTACAAACATTGGATTTATTAAGATGATTATATTTTAAACTGTTTACTTGAATTCAAAATAAAATGGAATAGTTTGGAGAAGAGGAAGGTAAATCCTTCAAAATCTGCGGAGAAAAACCTGTGTGACCTGGTATTGAAGCTGCTTGGGGACGAATCATGAAGATTCACTTTTTGAGGTGGGATGGTTGGTCAGGAAGAAAATTTCCTTGTAAAGCCAGGAAGAATTTCATACTTCTAAACACATGAGCGCATTTCTTCTTTGCATGATAATTTAAAATGTCACGACATATTTATATATGTTAAGCAGCTTTCTGCAGTTCAGTGTATTGCCACTCAGTTTTTGGCTAATGTTGATTTGAATTTCTGTTGCAGTAAAAGTGTTAAAACGTAAAATCTTGTTATGCACCCCTTTGCTTCTGTCACTAGGAAATTCTTTTTTTTTCAAAAAAGTTATCAGTCCCTACGGGGATCATAACACTTCACAAGTTGAGTAGTCATTGCCTGTTTGATCAGTGTTTATTGCCAACTGCAACAGGACGTGTTGGCAAACTCAGTGTAAATAGCTGACATGATGAATGAGCCATCCATTCTTTCTTTGTTTAGACAATAACAGAATTTCAGAAATATCTGAAGGACCTTTGCTCATATTTACTACTGGATTTCAAGAGTTTACGCTGAATAATCATGGAAAGACGTTAAAAAATTAACTTCTCTTCAGAAATGAAGGCAGTACTAGCAGTAACTTTGCATACATTTTGTAGCACCATTCTTTTTGTATAGAATATTTTCCTACCTGTTCACTGGTAATGAATAAAATTAGGATGATTCGGCATCTTTGTTGGGAATTAATGTGAATTTATGAAGTTCTTGTATTTTGCAAAAGAGGAAGTACTCTTCAGTTCTTGCACTGCTGATTCATGTTGGGAGACAGTATTGCTATTACCAGTTACACACTTAGCTTCACCTACTTGACTCTTATTCAAATCTAAACCTAGGTGGTGAGTGCTGATGAGCTATTGACCTCTAGAGGTATTGCTGTAGACCTTCCTTGATATCTGTACACTAGCACTTTTTTCGCTAGGAGTCATTGGATTGCAGTCAGGAATGGTGTCTCAAATGATTTCCTTCCTGCTATTCATCCTGGTTATTTTTGCCAATTCTAGT
This sequence comes from Stegostoma tigrinum, assembly GCF_030684315.1. Lineage (NCBI taxonomy): Eukaryota > Metazoa > Chordata > Chondrichthyes > Orectolobiformes > Stegostomatidae > Stegostoma > Stegostoma tigrinum. The sequence continues at coordinate 5,571,666 of NC_081376.1, forward strand.
GGTTTTATCATAGGTGAACTAAAGTTAGTGCAAATTAATAGTTGCATTTGGTTCTGGTTAATTTGTGTAGCTTACTTTTGTGAGCCCTCTTAATATTTGTCATCTGAGATAATAGAATAGTTGGAGTCAGCACTGCCTTGTGTATTCTTACTCTTCGTGTGAAGTGGGCTGTTTAATTAGTCAGAGGGAGAAACTGAAGTTATGGTGTCATCCATGGCTTCATTGGTCAGGCTGTCACATCTGAGTTGGTTGGTTATAAGTTCAAGATCCAGTCCAGAGACCTGAGCATTGTCGCAGTGATGGAGTCAGGTGTTGGAGGTCCTATCATCTTCACAGGAGATGTTAACCAAGACCCACCTGCCCTCTCTGTTGGATACATAAAATCCACCTTGTTATTTTGGAGAAGAGCATGGAAGTTCTTAGCAATGTTTATTACTTAAGCAACATCACTAAAACAGGCCAAATTTTCTTTGTGAGACCGTTCTTTACACAAGTTGAATACCGCAATTTCTTTTAACAACCATACCTAAAATTCTTTAATGTTTGACTGTGAAGCATTTTTGAAGTTATGCGCGATGCTATATAAAAAAACAAGGTTTATGTTAATGTGGTATTTCAGAATTAATCCAATTTGATTTTAAAATTATCAAAATAGTACTTCAGACTTGTTTAGAACAGTGGCATAGTAAAATCCTTATCATTTTCAACTTGTAGTTTGAGCTAAATACACCATTGTCAATTTATTACACCGAAGATAGTTACATGTACTTTTCATGCCAAGGCTCAAACAGAGAATTCTCTTTCTTGCCCCAGCTACAACAAGAAAATTGCTGAATGCTAGGTAAACACCGAATATGAATGAGTCTGCTGTGCTTCATGGTACCATATGCATTCACACTTCCACCATTCCTAGGAAGGCATGAGAATATGATAAAATTGCCCAGTAATTCTCTTTTTTTGTTTGGTAAAATACAACAAAATCCCTTGTCTGAGTCTAATGGTATATTTTATAAATAATCTTTGCTAGAATTAAATTGATTAGACTGTGGTAGGCTTGTAACGTCTAGAAATGGCTATGGAGGCCGACAGCTTTGTGGCAGTGAGGACTTGTGCTGTAGAACTGATTGTGCCCCTGATTGAGCTGTTCCTGTAGAATAGTACCTATATCCGACTGACAATGTGGAAGGCTACCCAGGTGTGCTTTGTCACCAAAAGCAGGAAGAGTCCAATTCAAATACTTAGAGTCCTATATGCCTACTTGTGATTCTCAACAAAGTGATAGGAGGGATTGTCAGCAGTAAGTGGCCCTCAAATACTGATGACCTGCTGACTCATACTTAATTTGGGTTCCACAAAGATTACTCAGTTGTTGACCTGCGTAAAGTCTTGGCCCAAAAAGGGCAAAACAGTTGAACTTAAGTGATGTGAGAATGACTGCCCCTGATATCAGGATTGACATTGTGGCATCAAGGAGCCTTGGGCAAACGGGAGTCAATGGGACTTGGGGAGAACTCTCCCCGGTTATATTTATTGGAGGCCAGCTATTGTAGTCCTAGGACATTGCTGGAAGGGTTTCATTTGAGAAGTGCATTTCACCAACTCTCTGAGCTCCCTTGGGCAACAGCATCCATGCCTACAATCTCTACCATCCAGAAGGACAAGGACTGCAGCCACCTGGGAACACCATTGCGTACAATTTCCCCTCCAAACCATCCACCATCCTAACTTGAAACAGCATTGCCATTCCTTGACTGTCACTGTGTGAAAATGCTGGAGATCCCTTCCTAGTAGTGTTTTGAGTACACGTAGACTAGATGGACTGCAGAGGTTCAAGAAAACTGTTGACTATCACCATTTAGGGATGAGTAACAAATACTGTCATCGAAAGGAATGTCCACAACCTATGAAAAATTTCTCTAGTTTTAAAACAAGATTTTAGCTGTGAGCATTTGAAGATGGGATTTTATTTATTATCATCATGTTTACACCATTGTAGAATTATACAGCATGGAAGAAGGCTGTTCATGTATGTTGACTCTTTGAAAGAGCAATCCAATTAGTTACACTTCCTTGCTTCTTGCACGTGATAATTCAGAATTTTTTGTTCACATTATTCAGTTTACTCTTGAATGTTATCATTGTGTTTGCTTTGACCATCTTTTTAGACCATGCATTTCAGATGATCATAATTGGTTTTTTTGAAAAGTCTTCTCCTTTCACCTCTGGTTCTTTTGCAGATAACATGTTTCGTGTGCTCCGCTTATTGATTTTTTTTTTGAACCACTGGACACAGTTTCTCTCTATTTACTCTACTCTCTTGGACCCCTTCAAAATTCTGGATGCAGCTATTGAATCCTCCATTAACTTTCTCTGCTTTTAGAAATACCATCCCAGCCTCTTCAATCCTGATTGAACTTAAGCCCCTCACGATGGTACTTTTCTAGTAGCCTGTATGGAAATCAAATAAGCATTTATGACGAAGGGGCAAGAGTCTAAATGTAAAGGAGTCAGAATGAAGTTGGACTGATACACCTAGGTGCTGTAAATTAGTAGTCTCCTTACCAAGGCAAGGGTGTACTTAGTGAGCATTCCTTACTGTTTTCACACTTTTAAGTTTTTGTGACCTGCCTACTTTGTAGTTATGTCTTGTGTGTCCAAGTCCGAGCCATTACAGTGTATTGCATGGAACTGTCAGTGATCATCCTTCTACCTCCAGGGAACAACTCTGGATGTTTCCCTCAATCTGAGAAATATCTTGTTCTTTATTGTTTTGAATTTTATATATTTGGTTTAAACTACTGGATTCATGTATTGATATGACCTTTCATCAATCTCAGTTTCCATATGTGACGCCAGCTGCTCATGAACCTGTGAAGACCTTACGCAGTTTGGTTAATATTCGAAAAGACTCTCTTCGCTTGGTCAGGTCTGTACAAAATATTTGAAAAGAAATGCTAAGTTTTTGGATATTTTGTATTTAGTTTGGTCATAGTCTAGCCTTATCATGTCTTTGTTAATCATTCTGTTATAAAACAAATAATTACAGTGCTTATTTCAGATGGTTTAGCAGGTTTCCATAGTCTTATTATGTTCCTCTTCACTCTGTGATTCTTTTAACTGAAGCTGTTAATTTTAGTTGAAGCACGCCAGACTTGGGCTGCTTCTGCCAGTATAATTGGATAGTACAGCTGACTTGATGGCTTGTTTTCCTTGCTGAACTATCTATTTGATATTGCCTCCAGGGAAACTGGTTGTATTGGGAGCTGAAGGAGTGGAAAATTGCCTGTGTGAGCTTGTGTTTATCACATCTTGGCGATGTTACCCTGCTGCTACAGCTTTTTACGCCAGCAGCTCGAATATATTTTTGTTTATGGCAGGGGGGTCACAGTAAACAGGGATGGAAAACATATAACTTTTTTATTGATAAAGTTTGTCTCCAAAATGATCAATAGAGATAACGAAGCCATATACAGCGGGGGGTGCGGTTTCTGTCTGTTCCTACGACAACTTGATTTAAACATATGCAATTTGCATAGACATGTTGAAATGTATTAGTGTTAATCACCAAGTTGTAGATATTGATTGAACTCAAGTTTATTTGAATTTTATTTGCCCATTTCTAACCACAACTAGCCTCCAGTTCCAAAGCTTATGCCTTGAAATATCCAGTTCCGTTAAAGATATAATGTTGGACGAACAGATGTTGATGACAGGAGAAATTTTATTTAGGCTGGTGTAGGGAGGGATTTGGGGATTCAGAAGGAAAACAAAATGTATTTAAAGTTTGAATCACAAGGTTGGAAAATGGCTAGATCAGAAGAGTTCCTTTCTCCCAAGTAAATTGGGATTTTGGGAGGCTAGTCTCTAAATCCTTTAATTGTCCTTCAAACTCCATATGTTAGTGTTCTAATTCATCATCTTAACCCAGATTTAAGATGCATGTTACCTCTGTCTCTTCCTGTGGAGCTATCTTTATAGTGTCTGAGGGACACATTTTTCCACTAACCTCTAGTTCCAAGCAAAAGGTTTGCTTTTTGCCTCCTTTTTTTTGACATCATTTTGATTTATTGTGATTTGTGAAAGCCAAATCATTGCTTCTGTTATTGCAATGGTTTCCTTGGTATTTTTAATTTAAATTGTGTAAGGTAGTTAAATCAATACCTAAAATGATAACATTTATACCTATAGAAATATGCAAATCATCATCTTAAAAGGATTGAATAGATGTCTTATTCATTATTAAATGTTTTATTCTTCAGTGAAAAATAGGCGCTCTGAGTTGCAAACTTCTATCTGAATACAATGAATTAAACTGCCAGGAATCTCACATTAGGGTAAAGTTGGTATTCAGAAGTTGCTCAAGCAGTCCATTTGTTGACTTGTGGTTATTTCCAGCACCCAAAATTGAAAGTGCTACTGAAATTTGCCTAAATATGAAGGCACAGTTGTTGGTGAAACAAGGACAGACATTTTCTTGAACACATGTTGACAAATTGTAGCCAAAAGTATAACTGCTTATCTATCCCACATCACAGCTGCCAGTAATTCAGAAAAACTAACCACCTTGAACAGTCTTATTGGCTCTTTGCACTGTTCTTTAAAAAGCTTTCAAGAATTAGTATTAATGTACTGGTGATAATTTTTTCCAGAGATAGATAGACAGACACATAAATACATATGTGATCCTGTGACCTGTCTTGCTGAACATAACAAGCGCAACAAAATGATATTGGCCTGTATGACTTTGTGTCATATGGCCAGTTAGCTCGTCCTTTTTGCAGTACCATGCTCCCGCTGGCACAAACTGTGAAAACATCGAATTGTTGGATAATTACAAGGGTTGAAGCTCTTCCACTGCAATTTCCTGAATCCCCAAAACTGCTTCACTTGTCACACCATTCTTTCTCTGACCGTAGAGCAAATTCAAAGTTGCTAATCGAAGGAATGTGTGTAGATCCTTGAGCTCAGACACTTGAGAAGATACAAACTAGAAGTAGATAATTCTCTGCTTCAGTTCCATTGTCGAGCATACATCCATCTGCATCTGCCTTAATAATATTCAATGACCCTACTTCTGCTGAATTCTGAGGCAGTGTTCCAAAGTTGCATTACCCTCCAAGAGAGAAAAAAAATCTGAGAGTCACTTCATCTCTGCTTCTTAATTTTAAGAGTACCCCCTAGTTCCGAACTGACCCATAGGAGGCAACATCATTTCCTTGTTCGCCTTGTCAAGGCCATTCAGGATCTTCTACTTTGCACTCAAATTACCCCTCACTCTTCTGTATCCACTAGAAAACAAATCCACCCTGTCCAACCTTCCCTCATCAGACAAACTGCTCATAAGATATAGGAACAGTAGGAAGCCATTTGACTTCTCAAGTCTGGCTTGCCAGTCTGTAACAGTGACCCCCTTACTCTTCTTTTGTGGCAGCTTCTAATAGCCCTCAGCTCCTGCATATTTCAAAAAAGAACCTCCTTTGATACACCTGACCTCAGTGCTCTGAAGGCTAATGTATCAGAAATTCAGTACCCTCTTGGAGAAGAACTTCCCTTGCATCTCTTTGAGTGTCTCCTCGTTTGAGATTCCTCCACTAGTGGAAGCATCTTTTCAACCTCTGTCAAGCCCTTTTAGAATCTTGACTGTTTTAACAAGATCATCCCTTATTCTTCTGAACTCAAATAAATAAAGCTGAACCCGGTTATCCGTTCATAAAGTCAACCTGTTCACCCCAGGAACCAACGTAGTAAATGTCTTTTGAATTGGCTCAAATACTGATATATCCTTTCTTCAACATGGAAACCAAAACTTTAGACAATACTCTAGGTGCAGTCATCAATAATCTGTACAGTAAGACTTCGTTGTTTTTAAAATATCTCCCCTCCCAGCATCCAAGTCTAAGATTCTATTTGCCTTAGTTACTCGCTTCACCTGCATGATAATTTTCTGTGCGCATTCATAATAACATCCAAACCCCCATTTGTGCTGATTTTTTTCTTCATTGTAATAATAGTCTGCCTTTTGATTCTACTGAAGTGCACAACCTCACACTTTCCTTCATTACACTTCATCTACCAAGTTTTTGTCCATTCACTCAAGCAACCCATAAGTCCTTTCAGATTCCTTATGCCGTTGTCACAACATGCCCACCTGGCTATTCTTGAATTATCAACTGTAGTGATTGTAATGAGATTGTCAGCCAGGTGTACATCATAGAATATGATTTCTGTGACTGGTGCAGTTAACCTGCTCCATTCAGGGAGCCCTTGTTGACAGTTAAAAACAGGAGTGTCAAATTTCTGACACTGAGGGTTGAACCAATGTCAGGGACTTCCCATGTATAAATAAAGGGTGACTTGGTGACAGGATACTGCCGCTGTGGAGTTACTTCAAGCAAATTTTGATGCATTACACTCTAACCCCTCTCCCAAGTTATTAATATAGATGGTAAATAATTGAAACCGTAGGACTAATTATTGTGTCCCTCCATTAATTGCATCTTTCCAACCGAACAAAAATCCATTAATCTTGACCCTATTTTATCTTCCCTCCTCATACCAAATAAGCCGCCTGCCCAGTAATTTAATATTCTTGTGTGATGCTGTCTTGATGAATGCAGATCTGAAAGCCTCAAGAACTTTTTCCAACAAAATTCAAGTGACTAATTAAACTTATGCCAGTTCCCCAATACAGCTCTGTCATTAACCTTCATTACATAATGAGCCATTTTATTTACAGGTAGGGCCGTGTAGATATGAAATAACATTTGCGGAATGACTCATTCTTCTTAAATATTAACCGTATACATGGTTATGGTTGCAAAATGGCATTCATTTGCTTTCCTGAAGTACACGTTCAGTTCAAATTTCATTGAACAGTATAACTAAGGTGTCAGGTGTTGAATGAGAGGGGAATAGAGAACAGCAAATGGGGAGAACTTCACTTTTTTATTAATTTAATGTCATTTGATTGTTTTTGACCGCCTATATTGTCAGCTCAAATTCTGGTTTAATGATGAGTAGTTTCAGGAATTCTGTCAGTCTGTTGTAGAACCGGAGGAATGGTTGACAAATGTGTATAACTTTGACTAAAATGTTTTGACCAAGTGATTTTATGTAGAGGTTATCAGAGTTGTGAGCATCATCTATCATTGGTGTGCCAGAATAAATTAAGGTCACTTTTTTAAAAATCTTATGACATCTACAGTGCGCTTCAATTGTAGATGAGAATGCTTGCACACTCATGTTACAGGTTTGTGGGGGTGGTTAGAGGGCATATGAGCTCAACTACATAATGTTCTCTGTTCAAGCAAAAGTGTTGACCGTTAAACTAAAACAAAGTCTTGTTTTGAGATTGGCACAGGGTATGTTAATTGTCAGCTAACGTCTGCTCCTGTGCAATTACATAAGTAATGTTAATACCTGAATGCGCGTGTCTAAGTCTATTTATGTTTACTCCCTTACAGGTACAAAGATGAAGCTGATAGTCTGACGGACGAGAATGCAAAGCCAAAAGTGCTCTATAGTGTGGAGTTTACCTTTGATGCTGATGCGCGTGTTGCAATCACCATCTATTGTCAGGCAACAGAGGAATTCCAGAGTGGTATGGCAGTGTAAGTGAATAAGAATTTCTGATTTGTCCAGTATGATTTTAAATCTGTAAAATCCTATAGTATTTCTAGCTTAAACGTTTTGAAAGCTGTTTGAAGGAATGTAGGGTATGACTTGACTAAATCCAATTTGTCAATAAACACTGCCATTAAACCCACTTGGGACAGTCCTCTGCCACTTATTCATATAGGACCTTTTTAATATGGAAGAATTCCCAAAGTCAACACAATGTAATGAGATAAATAAACAGAGTTGCAGAAATCACTACAGATAGAGTGACTAGAAACCTGGGATTTATGGAATATCCTCTTAAAAGTGAAGAAGGAAATGGAGACTCAAGAGAGGTTAAGGTGAGAATTGCAGAGCTTGGTGCCAAACAGCGATATTCACTAGAAAACCAAAATTGAAAAATATTTGCAAGTCAATTTCTTCAAAAAGTTATCTTAGCAGAGAAAACATAAAAATTATGAAGTATAAACATCTTGGTAACTATACGTAGTGCACTAATGTACTGCAACCAAGGTTCAATGTGCATTGAGTATAACACCCAAGAGATGGAAATATAAAAATGAGAATTTTTAGTTTCTGCAAGGGTGTTCAGGAACCAATGTACAAGAACTATTTATATTTATAGAGCACGCCTAAAGCTATTAAAAATGCCATAAGGAGCTTCACAGCGTTGTCAAACAAAATTTGACGCTAAAATGTAGAAGGTCATGGGTCAGGAGGCCAAACTCTTTGTTATAGAGATGGATTTGATAGAGTGTTATAGAAGTTTAGAGGTTTAATAATGGAATTACAGAGCTTGGGTTAACAAGAGTACTTGAAATCATGGATGTGCAAAAGCCGGGGACTGGAGATATGCTGCCATCTCAGTTGGGTGCAGAGGAAGATATCAAACAGTGGAGCAATTTTAAAATTAGAATGAAAATCTTTTTTTTAATAAAAAAAATGGTCAAACTGCAATGTAGTTACTGAGCATGGAGTGATGAGTGAATGGAATATATTCCAAGTTAGGGTATTGAGAAGAGAGTTCAGAATGATTTTAAGCTACAATGGACTGTGCAAGTCTGACCAGGAGACTGTTGATTTATGAAGGGTCTGGAGGTGAAAAAGATATAATTTATATCAGAAAAATAGACTGTAGATTCATTACAGAATCCAAACTTTGTTTTAGAGGCAGAACTGATTGTCAGTAGTGAACATATGGATGTTGACTTCATCTTTTCAGATCATCCTCAGAAGGAGCGGCAGAGTGTTAGAGGAGGAGGAGGAGGTAACTAGAGCATGGATTTTGCTGCCTTCCCTAAGTGTAACCATTGCTGGAGATGCTTAGCTACAATCATATAAGTAGATGTGTAACCAACCAAGGGCTGGTTACAATAACATGTGTGAAGCATTAGATGAGGTGGTGTTACCTGTAAAAAGCTGTAAAAGTGATGAAGGTCACTGCATTTTAGCAGATGTATTATGTGCATTTTCTGCTCATTATATTAGTGCTGTGCCAGTAGTAGCCATTCAAATTGAGTTGAAACAATGAAGTTGAATTTGGAAAGTCCTCTCACACGTGCAAGGATTTGGGAGAGCAAAGAGATTATGAAAATGGAATAGCAGTTTGCAAAGTTAAAATGATTGACTGTGAACTGAAAACAAAAAATGCTGGAGATCAAAGCAGGTCAGGCAGCATCCGTGGAGACAAAGCAAGCTAACATTTCGAGTCTAGATAACTCCTCAGAGCTCTGAGAAAGAGTCATCTAGACTCAAAATGTTAGCTTGCTTTCTCTCCTGGATGCTACCTGATCTGCTGTGATAGCCAGTAATTTTTTTTGTTTGCAGTTCAAATTCCAGCATCTGCAGTAATTTCCTCCTAGTTTTTGACCACAGATCAATGAAAACATCTTTCAAAGGGATAGAGTAGAACATGAGAAGTGGGAACATTTCCAATGTCTTTTAGCATGCTGGTTAAGACAACGCGTTGGTCAGTGAGCTTGTTGGATAAGTTGCTGTTTTCATGCCTGCTAATTTTATACCTTCAAATTTAGCATGTCAGGTCAATCATAGTTGGTGAGTTTTCTGGATGGCGTGAAATAAGTTTGAGAAGGCCAGCAAGTAGAGATGTATTCATCTTGAGGATGATCAACATCTTCAGAGTGTGGGAGGAAACTGGAGCAGCCAGCGAAAACCCACATAGATGTGGGAAGAATGTGCAAACTCCACAAGTCAGTGATCCAGGGCTGAAATTGAAGCTGGGTTCCTGGTGCTGTGAGGCAGCAGTGCTAACCAATGAGCAACCTTGCTGCAGGACTATGTTAATGGCAAATAAGACATAAAAATAATGGGGTCAGGTGTGGAATAGCAGTGACAATGTGCAAAAGGAGGCTAGAAAATTTGGGATATTTGTATCAAGATCTACAAATACTATTCCGATCCCATTTCAAAATCATCCATTCTGTCCTTGGATGTAGACTAGATTGCAGCATATGAATTTTTCTGCAGTATTGAGATGAGGTGAAATTTTGGCTTCTGAATCATTGGAATTGTCCAGCGCAGAGTGCTGTGGGTTCACCATTTTGAGTCTGTTTTAAGACTGATACTGACAGTTTTTTGTTCAGATCGGAGCTCTGTGCATGAAGAGTATGCAAGAAAGTGATGTTGAGGCAGAAGATCAGCTATGATGTTACTGAATTAGATTAGATTAGATTAGATTAAATTAGGTTCCCTACAGTGTGGAAGCAGGCCCTTCAGCGCAACAGGTCCACACTGCCCCTTGATATATCCCCCCACAGACCCCTGAATACTACGGGCAATTTAGCGTGGCCAATCCACCTAGCCTGCACATCTTTGGACTGTGGGAGGAAACCCACGCAGACACGGGCAGAATGTGCAAACTCCACACAGACAGTTGCCCGAGGCTGGAATCGAACATGGGCCCCTGGTGCTGTGAGGCTGCAGTGCTGACCACTGAGCCACTGTGCCACCCGAATTGTGGTCCAGCCCATATGGTTTCCTCCTATTTCTATTTATTGAGTGCTTAGTCTTGTGAATGCTGTAGTACAGATTGAGATATTGAATAATGCAAAATGGAGGTGCCAAAACCCATTAGAAGAGGGAAAGCAAGTTACTGTATGATAAGTTTACAGCTAGTTGTCGTAGCACAAGGATGTTACTGAGTAGCATACAAGATGTAACGTGCAAGGATGCAATTGGTGCTCTAGGTTTCAGGTCTTACTCTCTGTTTATTGTTTTACGGCCCAGGTAGTTTCACTGGTAGAATTCTGTATGCCCATAATTGGGGCCAATATGTATCCCTTATTAACTTTGGTATCACCATTGCAGATAGTAAAGAAATAAGTACCCTTGAATAAATGCTGGTTGAAAAATGGGCAGCCTTTGTGTTTAATTCTCCTGAGTTTTGTGCAATATGGGGCAGGACAAAGGGGAATTTTAATACATTTACTTTCTGAGATGTCACATAGCAGTAGACTGTATGCCTTACAGTGCCATTTCCAGTGTTATCATGGCTGCTCTTCTGCCCCAACTCCCCTTTCTTGTATACTCTCCACACCACTTGATTTCTTGAGAATTGAGAAATCTTGATTTGCTCTTCCATTATACAGTTTCTGTTCTGATCCATGCAGGTAGTATCATGTACCTCATGATCAGGCCAGGGTTCTCCATCACCACATCCTTGATTGTCATACATGCCTGACTTGCTGCCATGCTCTCTTATTGAGGACTACTGCCAAAACTTTTCCTAATCCAAGGGTGTGACTGCTTCCTGGAACATTGCCCAGGTGACTCTTCCCCCACATTGACATCCTGCAATGCATCAAACTCAGACTCCAGTTGAATATTGCTGAACCAAAATTGCTCGAGCTGCTAATCACAATAAGGGTCTAGGCCCGAAATGTCAGCTTTTGTGCTCCTAAGATGCTGCTTGGCCTGCTGTGTTCATCCAGCCCCACACTTTGTTATCTTGGATTCTCCAGCATCTGCAGTTCCCATTATCTCTGCTCTCCAGAAATGTGCCTGGCATGTCTCTAATCTTATTTATTGATTAACAGTTACTAATATAGTAAAGTAATAGTAATTTACTGTCTTCTATCTTAAAGGTAAAACAGAAGCACTGAACTAATTAAACACAAAAAGGATAAAAAATAAAACTACCTTCTTCTCAACACTACATACCTACTTGCACTGAAGCCCCAATTTTAGCATTCAGGTTACGAGGTGCTCTGTTCGCAATCACTCTGTTGTATGCTATCTACGACTATAGAGAGCTAATGACTCTCACTCAACTAAATTCCACTTACTTCGTCAGTAAATCAACTTAATTCCAGCTGTTCGACAGTAACTACCACTGATAGTTCCTGTTGACGAAGCATCTTAACAACAGTTTGTTTTCTAGTTTTGAAATTCTCCTTTGGACTAAGTTCCCAAATTCAGCACAAATGAAGTCTTCTCTTCGCTGACATTTCTGTGCTTCACGCTTTGTATAACATTTGTATGTGAACTGTTTTTAATTGCTTAACTTCCCCAATATGTACATGTTATACAAAACCCATGCTGTGGAAATTGTTCATAACTTATTGAATTTTGTTGGTCAAAAATCGAATTTTGTACTTGTTTTTATGAAGTTGTTGTTGCGTAGGAATTGTATTGCAGGGTTTAATTAATAATTGCTTTATTAAATTTTCACTCTGATTTAGATAATGGCTTGAATGTAGTTGTACTTGCTTGGTTTGATTTGCTCTGAGATATGGATGGCAAATGCTGAATGAATGAATTACAAGGGAAAATTGGAGAAATTTGTGTTCGTTAGTGTTGAAAGACGTTGAACTGTTGGAATGCTGAATATCAACTCTTAAGTCCTGAAAAGGTATAAGTATTACTTATCATTGTCTTGCTTTTTTTTTTAACAACCTTAGTAAAACCACGGTGTGTTTAATAGACTCCTGTGGGGGAATGGAAAATTGAAATTTATTTTCCTGTTAACTTGCATATGTTCTTTTGTTCGTTCTAAGACATCTTGAAGTTATAAGTTTGGACTTATCCACTCATGAGGCAACAGTTCCAAGATTAAGTATTTTTATGCTGCCATGTCCACAAAATTCAAATCAGCATAATAAGAATTCTTTTGTCTTGATTTGGCTTCCCTTTATGGTGTAACACGTCATGATTAACTTCATTTCTGACTAGTCTCAATCTTTCCTTTTTGAGCTTTATCAATTTTAAACCAACAAATGTGTGGTGTTGCCTCTTTGATCTTGATAAGAAATTGAAGTAAAAGATGAAATCTCAACTTCCTTTGCAAAATAGTGGACATTGAGAGTAGCCTGAAGTGGGTGGTATTTGGCTGGGATGGATGGACTTGCTCTTAAAGTACAGGATGTACCTGGGCAATTTCCGCATGGTCAGCTTGTGGCTGCACTGGAGCAGCTTGGCCAGGGGATGCAGCAAGTTCTCGAGCACGTGTCCTCAATACTGTTGGCAGGATGTTGACAGGTTGCACAGCCTTTGCAGTATCCAGTGGTTCCAGCTGTTTCTCTATCATGTGAAGTGAACGGAATTGGTGGAAGACTGTCATTTATAATGCCGAGCTGAATTATCCATTCAACACTCATGGGTTGAATGTTGTTGCCAATGCTTCAGCCTTACCTTCTGCACTGATGTACTGGGCTCCCTTGCCTTTGGGAATGAAGACATTTGTGGAGCTGCTTCCTCCAGTGAGTTTTTTAAAATTATCCACCATCATTCCCAATTGGATGTGGCAGGACTGCAGAGCTTCGATCTGACTGTCACTTGCTGCTGTTTTTAAAATTCATTCACAAGCTTGTGTGTGCTCTGGTTAGGCTAGATTTTACTGCCAATTTCCAACTGCCTAGAGGACAGTTATGAGTCAACCATATTTCTGTGAGTCCGAAATCATGTGTAGGCCAGATCAAATAAGGATGACAGTTTCTTGCCATAAAGGAAATTAGTGAACCAGATAGCGCTTTTTCTGATAATTGACGATGGATTCATGATCATCATCAGACTTTTAAATCCACATTTTTATTGATTTTTAAATTTTACCATCCGTCATGGTGGGTTTCGAACTTGGGTCCCCAGAGTATTACTTTGACCTCCTGGATTAACAGTTCAGCAACAATATCATTGGGCTGCCAGCTGCCCTTTTGCTGTGTAGCATACAATTAGTCCTATTTGATAGCTTTCAGCAAGTTGACACCTCATTTTTAGGTAGGCCTGATGCTGCTTTTGGCATGCTCTCTGCAACCTTCATTAAACCAGGGTTCTGAATTGAGTTGGATTTGTGTAGATTTTCTCACATTTTCTCTTAACATATGGTTTATTCATTAGCAGTTGAGGCTAGGTTCTCTGCTTATATCCAAATAGGTAGTTTTGCAAGCAGTGTAAATGACAGCAGAAAGTTACAATGAATATTTATAAAGTGAAACGTCAAAAGCATGGCAAATGGCTTTCAACATAGATTTAAAAGGGATAGAACAGGGTAACATTTTAAATAGTGAAAAGTGGGGGTTTGGGGATAAAAATCATTAAGATGTATTGAAACTAATCTAAAAGATTAATGGAGTGGTGTGCTGCTGTTTGTATTCCAGACCTCATGAAATAAAATCATGCTTCAATCATACTACTTCAACAACCTCTTGGGATCACGGGAGACTTGCTTTGATTCTGGTTTGACGGATTCTGAGATGGCTGCTAAATCCAGTGTATTTTCTGCCACACGTGGGGCACCTTGTGCTTTGAAGGATCACATAGATGAGATGTTTGAAGGTTTATGTGATCTCTCCAATATTTTGACAACTTTATGCATACTCAGCTGTGTCTCTCTATGCTTCTTGAATAACCCTCCCTTTTAGTCAGGGACTCGCATTATTCAGGGCCGATATTTCCCTTTTTTAGGGATGCTTTAGGGACGTGTCTCCAGCATCTTTGCGGCCTGTGGGAGTCCTCTGTATCTGAGTTTTGAGTACAGCACTTACTTTGGCAGTCTGATGTTAGGCATATGAATGATGTCTCTCACAATGGAGCTGGTTTTAAGTGATGAACATCTCTATTTGGGTACATTGACTTGAGAGAGGTCAGCTGTTGTTGGACTGCACTTCTTGCCACAAGGTCTAGAGGATCTTATGAAAGCAGTGATGATGATACTTCTCCAGTGCTTTGAGATACTTGGAGAGCATTGACCGACGCTTTGAAGCATACAGGAACATGGCAGTCACTACTCAGTAATCTTGACTTCAAGTTCCTAGTTCGCAATACACTTTTTCTTTTCCTCACTCAGCCAAAGGCTGCAATGGCACATTGGAGGCAATGCCCATGACTGTGTCTGTATTAAGATGATGTTTCCATGGCTCAAAAAATGATTCTCATTTCCAAGATGTCGTTATTAATCTTAAACAACACTTTCTACTGTAATCTGCTGTACAAAGAGCCTGGTTAGACTGCGCCTAGAGTACTGAGCAGTTCTGCGCATCGCTCTGAGGGCAGGACAATTAGCAGTGGAGAGTACATTTAGCAGAATGATATTTGGACTTGAATTATATTACTGGAAGAGATTACACAAAAAGTTACTTTCCTTGGTATTTAGAAGATGAAAGGGTGATTTGATTCAACTTTGCAGTGTAACAAAGGACATTGATAGGGAACATAGAACTGTTTCTGCTGGTTGAGAAGTTGCGAACCACTAAGTATAATCCAAGAATTGCTGTTACTTCTTTCAGAAGCGATACTAATAATCATTCGTGATGAAGGAATCTAGAAGTCTAAAATTCTTCCCCCAACTGCGGTTGATGCTTAATTGACTGTAAATTTTATATATTAATTTGATAGATTTTTGTCAGCCAGAAATATTGAAGGAAATGGGGCAAGTGCAAATATTTGAAGTCAGATATCAGCAATGATCTCATTGAATGGCAGAACATGCTGGAGGGATGAGATGTCTTTTATATTCGTATGTGACAAGCAACTTTTTCATACTGAGGATGGTATGTATTTGGAACAAGATGCCAGAGGAAGTGGTAGAGGTGGATACAGTTACAACATGTAAGAGACATTCAGACAGATACATGGATAGGAAAAGTTTAGAGGGATATTGGCCTGGCCAAATGCAGGCAAATGGACTAGTTCAGTTTAGGAATCCTGGTCGTCATGGACGAGTTGGGCTGAAGGCCCTGTTTCCGTGCTGTACGACTGTCATTCTGTGTGGTCAATTTATTTCTTGCATCTTAGAAGTTTATCTTTTGTCTGTGTTTGCTATCTTCTCCCTGTCAAACCTAATATCAAATTCAATTGCATTCTTTGTAAGATGTTTCCTTACTGTGTATTTTAATTAATTCTGACTTGCTTCTCATTGCCATGGGAAGGGACTGGGATATTAGGAGGTACAGCATGGGATTTGATGGAAATAGAATGGGAAATGGTAATGAAAAGGAGGGATGGGACGGAAATGAAATAAGGGCAGTGAATGGAATTCAATGTGTGTTGCATGAGAGGGATGACATAGGAAGGATGGAATGACATGACGGTTGCAGTAAAGATAGTAGTTTCACCTCAACTGTTTTGTGGGTCTCTATCGGTTATAAAAATGCTATTCTAGATGTTCTAGAATTTTATTTTTCCTTTTACTGTCCAAGCTGTTCTATTTCTAACAATATAAGTGGAATTTAAAATCTCCCATTATAACCATGTTACGTCTGATCCATCCTACCCTGATCTCTACTCTTGAAGAGCTGTTTATTGCATCAATACTGTTAGAAAGCCTCTTCTCAATCTCTTTTCCTCTTTTTATGACAACTGCCTGATCTTTTAGTAAATCATCCTCCTCCAGTGCCTCTTTTCTGTTATCCAGTTGGCTAAAACTTTGCTTGCCACTTTATTTTAATTGTCTAATCAGTTGCTGCCAGAGAATTTGTTGCAATGGCTTACCTTCTGATTCTTGCTCAGCCACATCAGAAGATCCCCCAGGGATCTCACGCGAGCCCCCTTGTTCCGCCATCTGTCATCCATTTTCAATTCCATACATTGACCTTATCACCATCTCCCTTAACCCTGCACTGGCTCTAAGGCCACTGCATGTCCAGATGAGTAAATATATCCCTTCAACTAAATAGGGTGGGATGTTAGAATTGATTGTCTTCATTTATGACTGCCTCAAACTTTGTTTCTTCATCTCTAACTCTGCCCTTCCCTATGGTAACTGTTTGAGGCAAATCATTTGCAAGTTTTGTCAGATTTGCACTTGCAATGAGCTTCCAATCACGCAAAATTAACCTCTGTAAAATTGCTTACTTCCACCTTTGCAGTATTGTCCGACTCCATCTTGTCTTGCCTTATCTGCTACTGACTTCCTCATCCATGTCTTTATTACCTTTAGATTGAATAGTCCCAATGATCTTCTGGTCAACATCTTCAGTAACCCTCCCCTGCTAGTTGACCTACTTCGGCCCCATATCTGGCAATGCCTTAATTTTAATATCCTCAACCTCATTTTCGAATTCCCACAAGGCCTTTCCCTTCCCTAGTTCTGTCTTGACCTTTAGCTACACTCCTTCACAAAATCAACTGATGAAAATCTTCAGATATGCCTATTGCATATACCTAATGTTAAATACGATATCATCAGTGGCTGTGTGTTTAGTTGCCAAGACCCAGGCTCTTAATTCCCTCCTTAAATGTCTCAAGTTCTCACTTCTCCTTTTATGATGCTTTTTGAAGCATTGAGCTTTGTCCAAACTTATAGTCCTCTGACCAATAGCTCAGTATGTGATTTGGTATTAAATTTTGTCTTATAATATCCCTGTAAGGTGCCAAAAGGCATTCTATACCATTAAAGGTGCTATATTAATGCAGGTTGTTATCCTATGTTTTATCCATGTTGTGTAACCTTTGAACAGATCAATAAGCAGGAGTAAATACAAAACAATCAAAAGCATTTGTAGGCTTTTTGCTTTTACAACAAACTGACAAAAATATCAAGTACATATGCATAGGCTGTGTCAATATTGAAATAACATGCCTTATGACAGTGTACATTCCTTTTTCTACATTACTACAGTGATTATACTTCACATAGAACATAGATCAGTACAGCACAGTACAGGCACTTCGGCCCATAACGTTGTGCCAATCTACTAGGATCAATCTACCCTGCATACCCTACATTTTACTATCCTCCATGTGCCTACCCAAGAGTCGTTTAAACGTCTCTAAAGTATCTGACTCCACTACTGCTGTTGGCAGTACATTCCACACACCCACCACCCTCTGTGTGAAGAACCTACCTGTGACATCTCCTATTCCGTCCTCCAATCATCTTAAAATTATGCCCCCTCATTTCCGCCTTGGGGGAAAAAGTCTCTGACTATCCACTCTATCCATGCCTCACATCATCTTGTAAACCTTTCATCAAGTCACCTCTCATCCTTCTTCGCTCCAATGAAAAAAGCCCTAGCTCCCTCAACCTTTCCTCATAAGACCTGCCCTCCAGTCAAGGCAGCATTCTGGTAAATCTCCTCTGCACCCTCTGTCAAGCTTCCACATCTTTCCTGTAATGAGGTGTCCAAAACTGAACACAGTATTCCAAGTATTTTCTAACCAGAATTTTATAGAGCTGCAGCATAATCTCACGGCTCTTAAACTCAGTTCACCTGCCAATGAAAGCCAATACACAATTCGTCTTCTTTACAACCCTATCAACTTGGTTGCAACTTTGAGGGATCTATGGACATGGATCCCAAGATCCCTCTGTCTCTCCACACTGCTGAGAATCCTGCCATTAATCCTGCATTCTGCATTCAGATTTCACCTTCCACAATGCATCACTTCACACTTGTCTGGGTTGAATTCCATCTGCCAATTCTTTACCCAGCTCTGTATCCTGTCTGTGCCCTCTTGCAACTTATAACAGCCATCCACGCTGTCCCCAACTCCTCCAACCTTTCTTATCATCGGCAAACTTGCTAACCCTCCCTTCCACCTCCTTATCCAAGTCATTTATAAAGATCACAAAGAGCAGAGGTCCCAGAACAAGGCCCTGCGATACACCACTGGTCACCGAGCTCCAGGCTGAATACTTTCATCGACTACTACCATCTGTCTTCTATTGGACAGGCTGTTTTGTATCCAGGCAGCCAGATTTCTTTGAATCCCATGCCTTCTTACTTTCTGAATGAGCCTACCATGTGGAACCTTATCGAATGCCTTGCTAAAATCCATACACACCACAGCTACTGCTCTACCTTCGTCGTCGTGTTTTGTCACATCCTCAAAGACTACAGTTAGGCTTGTGAGGCATGACCTGCCCCCCTCAAAGCCGTGCTGACTATTTCCATAAGACCATAAGACATAGGAGTGGAAGTAAGGCCATTCGGCCCATCAAGTCCACTCCACCATTTAAATCATGGCTGATGGACATTTCAACTCCACTTCCCTGCACTCTCCCCGTAGCCCTTGATTCCTTCTGAGATCAAGAATTTGTCGATGTCTGCCTTGAAGGCATCCAGTGTCCCAGCCTCCACTGCACTCCTTGGCAATGAATTCCCCAAGCCCGCCACTCTCTGGCTGACGAAATGTCGTCTCATTTCAGTTTTAAATTTACCCCCTCTAGTTTTAAGGCTGTGCCCATGGGCCCTCGCCTCCCCGCCTAACGGAAACAACTTCCTAGCATCCACCCCTTCTAAACCATACATTTTCTTGTAAGTTTCTATTAGATCTCCCCTCAACCACCTAAACTGTAATGAGTACAATCCCAGGATCCTTAGCCGTTCATCATACATTAAACCTACCACTCCAGGGATCATCTGTGTGAATTTCCACTGGACATGCTCCAGGGCTAGCATGTCCTTCCTGAGGTGTGGGGCCCAAAATTGAACAATCAAATTGTGCTTTTCCAAATAATCATAAATGCTGTCTCTCAGGATTCTCTCCATTAGTTGGCCCACCACAGACTGACTAGTCTGTAATTTCCATGATTATCCCCTATTCCCTTTCTTGAACAAGAGAATGACATTTGCCACCCTCCAATCTTCTGGCACTACTCCAGTGGTCAGTGAGGGCACAAAGATCATTGCCAAAGGTGCAGCAATCTCTTCCCTTGCTTTCTGTATATACCTTGGGCATAACATGTCTGGTCCAGGGGACTTATCTGTCCTCATGTTTTGCAAGATTTTGGCACACCTCCTTTCTAACAACAACCTGTTCGAGTATATCTGCCTGTTTCATGCTGTCCTCACAATCGTCAAGGTTCCTCTCACTGGTGAATACTGAAGCAAAGTTTTCATTAAGGACCTCCCCTACCATCTCTGACTCCGTACAAATGCTCCCTCCACTATCCCTGATTGGCCCTACCCTCAGTCTGGCCATCCTCTTGTTCCTTGCATAAGTATAGAAAGCCTTGGGGTTTTCCTTGATCCTACCCACCAAGGTTTTCTCATACCCCCTTCTAGCTTTCCTAAGTCCATTCTTCATTTCCTTCCTGGCTACCGTATAGACCTGTACAATCCTGTCCAATCCTTGCTTCCTTAACCTTAAGTAAGCTTCCTTCTTCTTGATTAGGTGTTCAACTGGTCTTGTCATCCAAAGCTCCTTCATCTTACCATCCTTTTCTTGTCTAGGGACAAACCTATCCAGTACCTGTAGCAAGTGCTCCCTTAACAACCTCCACATTTCTATCTGATGTATCTGTAAAGTGGTTAAGGCCATACTATGGTTGTGAGGGACATGATATAAATATAATTTACTATTGTCCTAACTTTTACCTCAGGTTGGGAGCTCACTCTGTGACCAAATTCATAACATGTTAAAATTGTTGCATCTGTTACTTTAATAAGTACTGAATTAGTTTTGTTTTATTTCATTTATTCCTGTCATCAAATTAAAATAATGGAATGTCAAAGTTTTGACCATTTTCAATTATTTTGTTTTACTTCATTTAATCTACTCTTCATTTTCAATAGCTCTTAACTACAGAAAACTATTCATTATGTCAGCAATTTAAAAGTAGGCAAATTTATAGCTTTCAGGCTTTTGGATTGTCCCATTTAAAGATTTAGCCTGAGAGAAACTAGGTACTGCTAGAATGCAAACCTCTGTTGGTTAAACATTGTGCTCTTTGAGCTTGATGTCTCCAATTTGCTATCGGTGGACTGAAAGGATAGTCACCAGGAGGAATTCTGGTTAAACTGGTTGTTCCCTTTTTTAAAATGTAGTGCTGATTTACACAATAGTGAATGTTTAAAAATAAAACTTTGGATAGTATGAAGTTCATGATAAGACTGAATGTTATTAGGTAAGAGAAATCTGTCATTACCTTTTTATACCTGTACTTTTGTTGATTCTAGATATACATCAAAGTATCCTTACATGCGTTCTGAGACTATCCATTATAAGCGAGGTGTGAGCCAGCAGTTCTCACTTCCTTCTTTTAAGATTGACTTCTCCGAATGGAAGGAAGATGAGGTAAATATTCCCTTTTATTGGCTGTTCCTTTTAATCAAGATTTTCTTTTATATGTTTTGAAGACAGTGTGCTGTGATAGAATATGTGTTGAGTTGATTCTCGAATGCCTAATTTCAGACACTCCCCCACTGCATCCCAAAACCAGCCCAGTTCTTCCTCTCCTCCCCCGCACTGCATCACAAAACCAGCCCAGCTCGTCCCCTCCCCCCACTGCACCCCAAAACCAGCCCAGCCTGTCTCTGCTTCCCCAACCTGTTCTTCCTCTCACCCACCCCTTCCTCATACCTCAAGCCGCACCTCCATTTCCTACCTACCACCTTATCCCGCCTCCTTGACCTGTCTGTCTTCCCTGGATTGACCTATCCCCTCCCTACCTCCTCACCTATACTCTCTACTCTACCTATCTTGTTTTCTCTCCATCTTCGGTCTGCCTCCCCTTCTCTCCCTATTTATTCCAGTTCCCTCTCCCCACCCCCCTCTCTGATGAAGGGTCTAGGCCCGAAACGTCAGCTTTTATGCTCCTGAGATACTGCTTGGCCTGCTGTGTTCATCCAGCTTCACACTTTGTTATCTCCTATTCCTCACTTGTGAGCCAGAACTGAGAGTGCTGCAAGGTATTCTCTATGCAGGAAGCTTTGTTACCATACAGAAACTTCTAATTTCAGTCATTCAAGGGCGCTTAGACTCTTAATAACACTGCTCACATTCCATGAATGAATTGAAATAAAGAGAATTGGGGGTTGGAAAGGTAACTGAGATTATAAATATATAATTTGTTGTAAACGTATCTCCTTTGATATTGCAAAAGGAATTCAAAACCAAGGCAGTGCTCGTATCCAACAAGATTAGGGGTTGAGTGAATAAAATGAAGAGGAAGAAAGAGAGATTTCAAGAAGGCATAGAAGGTGTCAGGTATAAATTGGAAGCTGTGTTCTGTTCCCTAGCATTTGTTACAAGTAGCTTCTCTCTGGTGGTTCAACCTTATTAAAATTTATTAGATCCATTCATTTGATGAGTGGACAATCCAAATGATATTTAATTTAATTTCAGAAAAATATTGCCTTTGAACTTGCAACAGAGCCTAGGTAACATTAATATGGAACCCTGAACTTGATAAATCAAGGTTAATAAAAGCAGGCTACTTCAGATGCTGAAGATCTGAAACAAAAACAAAAAATACTGGAGAAATTCACCAAGCCTGACAGCATTGTTTTGAGTCTGGTATGATTTTACTTTGGTTCCAACAAAGAGTTATATCAGACTCAAAGTGTAATCTTTGTTGCTGTCAGATCCTGCTGAGTTTCTCCAATATTTTTTGCTTTTGAGAAATAGACGTATACAGCAAACAAACAAAAAGCTATGTTGGACCTATATAAAGCGTTAGTTAGCTCTAGTGTCTGTACTTGTGCCGAGTTCTGGGCATCGCACGGTAGGAAGGATGTGAAGGCTTTAGAGAGGTACAGAAGAGATTTCCTGGAATGATTACTAGGATGAGCAAAAACAGTACACACAGAAACTGGAGAAGCTGAGGTTCTCCTTAAAGCAACAAACTGTTTCCAGTGGCTAAAAAGCCAATAATCAGAAGGGATAGATTTGAGGTAGATGGCAGAGGAATCCGAACGCAATGGGAAACTTATTACTTGATAAGTGGTCAGATTTTTGAAATGAACTGCATAAACAGATGATGGATACAGTTTCAGCAGAAGCCATCAAAAAGAAATTAGATAAGCATTTGGAGGGACAATTGCATGTGTATGAAAAACGAGCAAAGGAATGGGAGTAATTTGCCATTTGTCTCTTGCACACGCTCTCACTTCCTACCTGCCACACTCTGCTGGGCAGTATCGGTCGTTGTGTGTTCTCTCAGTCACAGTTGCTTGTGCGCATGCAAGTTTGCCTTCCTGACACTAATTCAGATTGGCTATTACCACATTGGTCTTTACTTTCTAATCACTTTCTAGTTATTTCTGATCACCTTGAAACATTCTCATGGACCCAACAAGGCCTCTGGTCTCAGATTCCCTGTTCTTGGCATTTCGGGGAAAACCTGACATCGCTTTAAGTTTCCTAATTACGTAAATGAGGGATGTTGCTTGCTTCCTGTGAAGGGACACTCTTCATTTTACCCCAAAATCTTGCCATTCAAGTATACGTGATTCTTTATTTTAGGAGGAATAGTATCCTTCCCTTGGAACCAGGAACAACATAATGCTTCCCAAATTCCATAAATATTGCTTTGTCCAGCCCATTCCAAAATTACATCCAGGCCTGAAACTGATGCCGAGCAGATCATCCCAGCTGCTCAGGTGATGCCTGAGGATTGCTTTCAGTCGAGTGTTGGTCCTCATGCTTTGAAAAATGTTTGGCCTTTGCAACACTGGAATTAAACTCTACCTTTAATGTCACATTATTCTTATCACTGGCTATTGGTAAAATGCAGGAGTTGCAGTCATGCAGCAAGAAAACGGACTCTTCGGTCCAACTTGTCATTCCAGTATAGGAGGTACCAGTTAGCCGTGCTGGCCTGGTTAGTTTTCTCTGATTTTTAGTTGCTAATCCAGTGCAAAGGTGGTAATCAATATCAGAGAAGAATTTTGGTTTAACTATACAATAATAATCATAAAGAATGCAGACTGGTTTCTTTACATGTTTTGACGTTGAACAGCCTTGATTCAAAATGTTTGCAGTATCTCTTTTGTTTAGTCTAATGTTATGAAAATAATTCCCATGAAGACAAATGGGACAATAACAGCAAGATAATAGTGATTACATATTTTGGAATATTCTGCAGAAGGACTGGATTAGGTCAGCTAGTACAAGGATGCATATGGGAAAGTCAGAATCTGATTCAGTCCTTTAAAGAGTTCTGATTTTGCTTGAATTTTTTTTAAAATAAGCAGTTGTTTCAGAAAAGAGTATTGAAGACAGATGAGGAATTTCTTCAATCTGGGGTAATGAATTTGTGGCATTCTTAATTCAGAGGGCTGTCAAGACTGGGTCATTAAGTATACCCAAGGCTAAGGTGGACAGATTTATAATCAGTCAGGGAATCAATGGTTATAGCGCAAAGATAGGAGAGTAGAGTTGAGGATAATCGGATGAAACACGAGCTCATTGAATGGCAGAGCAGACTCAATAGGCCGAAAGGCTTGCTTGTGCTCCAGTATCTTCTAGATTGGTGTTATCTTGGATGAAATGAGATAACAGGCCAGCAGACAGGAAACACAGATGGGAATAGATGGGTCTTTTTCTGAATAGCAGGCTGTGACTACTGAGATATTAGAGAGATCGAGCACTAGGACCCAGAATACACAATATATGTTAATAATTTAGATGAGGGAACTAAAAATGATATCGCAACATTTGCAAATGAGTGTGAGCTACGAGGATGATGCAGCAATGCCGCAGTTTGATTTGAACAGAACAAGGGAGTTGGTGAATGCATGACAGGGGTAGTATAATGTGGATAAAAGTGAGGTTATCTATCTTGGTAGCAAAAGCAGGAAGGCAACATTATTATTTGAATAGCTCTAAATTGAGAGAGAGGAACATTTAACAAGACCTGGGTGTTCTTCCGCACTCGTCACTAAAAGTAAGCACATAAAAGTGTGAAATGATTCATTTTGGAAGGTTGAATTTGAATGCAGAATGCAGGGTTAATGGCAAGATTCTCAGCAGAGTAGAGGAACAGAGTGATCTTGGGATTCACGTCCATAGATCCCGTAAACTTGCAACCCAAGTTGATAGGGTTGTAAAGAAGACATCTGTTGTGTTGGTTTTCATTGGCAGGGGAATTGAGCTTAAGAGCCGTGAGGTTATGCTGCAGCTCTGTAAAATTCTGGTTAGACCTCACTTGGGATACTATGTTCAGTTTTGGATACCTCATTACAGAAAAGATGTGGAAGCTTGAGAGAGGGTGCAGAGGAGATTTACCAGGATGCTGCATTGACTGGAGGGCAGGTCTTATGAGGAAAGGTTGAGGGAGCTAGGGCTTTTTTCATTGGAGCGAAGAAGGATGAGAGGTGATTGGAGGATGGCATAGGAGAGATGTCACAGCTGAGTTCTTCACACAAGAGAGTGGTGGGCATGTGGAATGTGCTGCTGACCGCAGCAGTGGAGTCAGATACTTTAGAGACGTTTAAACGACTCTTGGATAGGCACATGGAGGATAGTAAAATGTAAGCTATGCAAGGTAGATTGATTTTAGTAGGATAATAGGTCGGCACAACATCATGGGCTGAAGGGCCTGTACTGCTCTGTTTCTATTTAAATGCAGCATGCAGTAAGGAAGGCAAACTGTATTTTGGCCTTCATAGTGAGATTATACAGTGCATTGGCCAGGCCATACCTGGAATATTGTGTGCAGTTATGACTACATAATTTGAGGAAGGATGTTCTTGCTATGGAGGAAGTGCAATGAAGATTTACTAAATTGATTCCTGGAATGGCAAGACTGATGTTTGAGGAGAGATTGAATGGTTAGGATTGTATTCATTAATGTTTAGAAGAATGAGGCGGATTGTAAAGAAACCTATGAAATTCTATTGGACTAAGCAGATTAAATGCAGGAAGGATGTTTCTGATGGTGAAGTTCTAAACTAGGAGGCATAGTATAAAGATGCGGGATAAATATTTTAGGACTGAATTGAGAAATGTTTTTCAACCAGAATATTGAGCCTGCAGAATTCACGCCCTTTAGAAAGTGGTTGAGATCAAAATATTGTGTTTTCAAGAAAGATTTAGCTAACGCTCTTGTTGCTGAAGAGATCAAGGGATATGGCATGTTGGGTGAGTGGTGGAGAGGCAGGATTAGCTATGATCCGATAGATGGGTGACCACCAGGCAGGCAGGTAATGCAGGAGCCTCCTGTGGCTATTCCCGTCTCAAACAGATGTACTATTGGGAGGGATAGCCTCTCAGAAGTTTGTTCAAGCACCAACCAGACCAGTGGACCACAACTGGCTCTGCTGTAGAGCAAGATGGTGCAAAGCCCAGGTGAGCAATATGGTAAGTGGTTACGCGAATCGTCAGAGAATAGATGGATATGGACTGAATAAGGGCAGAAGGTTTTTTTGTAGTTTTGCTAGGGCATGATGATTGGCGCAGGCTTGAAGGGACAGTTCCTGTGTTGTACTTCTCTCTTGTTCTTTTGAATAACTGTGTAGGTTTGAGGAATCAAATAGTTTACTTTTGCTCCTGTTTTCTATGTTCCTATGAAAGCACTTGAAGAGGCAGAACCCACTTACCTTGCTTTTGAATTCAAATATCTTTTCAAAGTGCAGAACTTCCACTGTAAATAAACTTTTAAGACATGCATGTAAAGATTAAGACAATAATAGTCCAACTACAGTAAAAGATGTACTACTGTTACTATTAATAAAAAAAACCCAAGAAACTCAGCTTTTGATTTGAGCTAAATTTTTGAGTTCTGATCGTTTTAGTCCTTTTGATACTGTAACGGTACTGGCTCTTGGACGTATCTATTGCAAGAGCACTGTCCTATTTAATTTCATCATAACACTCATACTGACACTAACGTCAAATGTATTGTAATGCTAACAGTGAGAAATTATTTAAAACCCAAAGAACTGCAGATGCTGTAAATCAGGAACAAAAACAAAGTTGCTGGAAAAGCTCAGCAGGCCTGATAACACTCTTTTCTCCTCCACAGATGCTAACGTTTCGGGTCCGGTGACCCTTCCTCAGAACTGAGAGAAATTATTTTCAGAGTGAAGCTTTTGCCATGCTATTCCACAAAGGAATAGTTGTCGTTTTGAAATAATTCCATCAGCTGGCATTTTGTATGCTCTTAACTTGGAGCTTGAACCTAGGAATAACAAACTCTGAAAGTTGTCAATTTCAAAGTAAATTATTAATTGTAATGAAAAGCTTTTCAAAAACAAAAATAAAAGTAATGCTCCTTTTTGAGCTGATAACAGCATGCATTTGTTATCGAGAATAAAATGCACCAAGTTTCTGATTATATTTTAAATGCTAATCTGTCCTCTATAAAGGTAATTAACGCATCACAGCAGATTACATAAAAACTAAAAGTAATTAAATGTCTATGCAGGATGAATGCCTTGACTAGTATAATTAAAATGTATTTATATAAGATTTATTTTTATAAATGTCTTTATAAAATATATTTAGAAACATTTCAAACAATCTGTTGTACATGAGCTGTTATGAACTTTCTTTGAATAATTTAGACAATAAGCAAGTACTAACACACTACAATCAGTTATTGGCATTTGAGCATTTCTGAGCCTAGATTTGGACCTGGAATTTCTTTTTAGGTTTATTAAGTGGAAAGCAAGTGTTTTGTAGCTTCTGAAATGCACACTTGAATTGTGACCAGGTTTACAGTGGAAATAAGATAACAAAGTGTGAAGCTGGATGAGCACAGCAGGCCAAGCAGCATCTGAGGAGCACAAAAGCTGAAATTTCGGGCCTAGACCCTTCATCAGAGAGAAACAAGGATGAAGTTTGCGATCTGAAGTGAAGTGAGGGAAAGTAAGGGTGCAAAGGCTATTTTAAAGACCTACATCAGTTTTTGGGGATAGTAACCTATATCACATTATCGTTCTATCCCCTTACTTCCTGCCTATTCTCCATAGCACTCAATACCTAATGAATGATCTTGAGGACACGTAGTAACAGTTGAAGGTGTGTAAGACAAAAAATCTTTAACAAAGTAATAAATCTGTTATGTAAACCTCTGTATTTGACATTGCAAACAAAGTCTTTAGCCCCATAGAAAATATCTTTAATCCCATAAGCACCATTCATCCTTTCCAGGTACCATTGTCAAACAGGGGCATTATTGTCCGTAGGCTTATGTTGCTCTATGATAATGGATCATACTGAAGAGAAACAAAAATCTGAAAGAACTATAGATGCTGGAAGTCAGAAACAAACAAAAACACAAATTTCTGGAAAATTTTAGCAGGTTTGGCAGCATCTGTGGAGAGAAATCAGAGTTATTGTTTCAGGTTTTGTGATCCTTCTTCAGACCTGATGGTAGCTAGGAAAATAATTTTTTTTTAATACAGAAGTTGGGAGTTGAGGGTAGGGTGTAACCAGTTGGTGGAGTTAGAGCCTAAAGAGAGTTCGACAGACAAAGGATCAATTAAAAGTCAATTTGGGGAAATGAATACCTGATAAAGGGAGCCATTAGCAGCTGACAATGGGTTGTGTGTGGTTTTGTGTGCTATGTCCTTACCGTAACTCCCATTTACCAGGCCGTGTCTTCACATGGGCTTCTACCATACACAACCCATTGTTAGCTACTAATAGCCCCATTAGAAGCTGTTTATTCCACTGACTGACGTTTAACCACTCCTTTGTCTGTCCAGTTGTTCTTCTGTCTCCTTTAGCCTCTATTTCTGCCAAATGTTTACTGTCCCCCACCCCCCACCTCACCTTCTGTATAAACATCAACCTTTTCTTAGCTACCATCAGTTCTGAAGATGGGTCATTGGTCTCTCCACAGATGCTGCCAGACTTGCTAAGTGTTTTCTTGAGGTAGCTAACCACAAGTACCTCCCTTTCTTGCTACCTGCCGTTAGTGTGGAAGGATTCAGAAGCAAGTCAGGTTTCCTGACTTGAACTGTTTTTTTTTAATCTGCTGTGAGAAACAATTCTGACTCAAAGTGTTTGGAGGAGCAGACAACAATGGTGGAGTACTTCCAATAAATTATGGTCCCAAATAGGGTATCCATTTTTTAAAAGCATTTTATTTTCAGAGGAAGTCTAGGCAGAGGAGCTCCTGTGTAGAGCTGACAAGATAGCCATAGTTTTGGAAGCATGACCTTCTGATGTCAGGCAAAATAACAATCTGGGCTATTACAGATATTGTATAGTGGAAATTTCCTAATTGACCTCTGCAGGATGGATCCTGCAAACTTTCTGATACTAAATATTCACTACCCTCTATCTGTACCATGTAGAAGAATGAGGGCAATGCTTACGTAAAAGCACCACTATTTGCAAGTTCCCTTCCAAGTCTGTCAGCAACCTGATTTTAAACTTTTCTTGCACTGTTATTCGATCAAAATCCTGGAGATCCTTCCCTAACAGCACTATGGATGTATTTACATTTACATGGACTGTATTTTCAGGAAGTTGGCTCACCACCACCACCACAAAGGCACTGCGGATGGAGGGATGCTACCTTGGTCAGCAATGCCTGTATCCTGCAAAAGCATTAATGAAAGTGAATCAAATGAGTAATCATTCAAATGTTCTGTTGTTCAAACTCAATTATTCAGCATAACTATGTGAAACATAAAATACATACCTTCAATTACTTAGAACCACCTTATAAACAGTATTAACAGTACCTGATCAGTAAGCTTGTTGACTTGTTTGAGTTAGTTTAGCGGGCATCCTGGGTTCAGTTGTTGTAATGGGCATATATTTTAACATTTTGTGCTGCACTGTTGTCATTATATAGTAACCTGTACGTGAAATATCTTTTCGTCATTAATATATTACAAAGTAAGTGAGGTGTGTTAAATGTCTTGCTTCCCCTTTTGGAGGATGCTTTTACCTGGGTTGGGTTATGTTCAAACTTTGTGCCTTTGAGTAGTAATTATATAGTTTATATATAATCATACATGACATATATTTCGAAGGAAATGATTGGATATAAACTTAAGTCTACGGGTGGTATCAATTTGCTAATGAACAGGAGGGAAAAATCATTCTTCTGCCATGTACAGTAGGTAGAATGCGTACCATATGAACATTCAAGGGTCTTTGGGATGTGCTGTAAGGTTATTAGAGCTATTAGAGATTAGATTAGATTCCCTACAGTGTGGAAACAGGCCCTTTAGCCCAACAAGTTCACACTGCCCTTTTGGAGCATACCACCCAGACCCATCCCCCTATAACCCCCACACCCTGAACACTATGGGCAATTTAGCACGGCCAATTCACCACCTAGCCTACACGTCTTTGGACTGTGGGAGGAAACCGGACCACCTGGAGGAAACCCATGCAAACACGAGGAGGATGTGCAAACTCCGTACAGACAGTTGCCCGAGGCTGGAATTGAACCTGGGTCCCTGGCGCTTTGAGGCTGCAGTGCTAACCACTGAGCCACCGTCCCGCCCCTAGAGTGAAGCCAATGTAATGTCACTGAACCATCTTGTTGAATTCAGGTTACCTGATACTGTGTGATTTGATTAATTGTGATGAGGATTTTCTTACCGAGTTGATGCTCGTAGTATAAATTGAAACCATTATCAGAGCAGCCCCTGAAAAGTATGAAATGACATGTTCCTAATTATAGAGATGAAAGATTAAATCAAATGACTTATAGATTTTTAGAGTCTGTTCTTCATTTCATTTTTGTTAAAAGAAAACCAAACCAAAAAATCATTAAACAGCCCTCGTGTAATCAAGGGTTAGAACTGTTGATGCTGTCCTCATTCATCCCTTTTTGTTATGGTATTTTTGTTTACAAGGAATCCTATCCTTTATTTTGTTTTCAAGTACTAGCCAACTGCTAATAATGAGTGCAAAAATGAAGGGTATCATAGACTGAATAATAACTAATGAAAGTTGAAAATTAGGGACACGTGTTGGCATCAGAAATTTGTTGGCTTTTTTGTGTGTTGGTGCGTGGTGTTTTACATGAACGATACGGGTAAATAAACTGGTCATGAAAATATATTTTAAGAGCAAAAGTTGAATGATATCAAGGCAGTTTTTTTTTAAACAACTATTTTGTGAATGCATTCATTTCAGTGTGTTATGTAAGTAGAGGATATGGATATAGCTGTATTATTTGACTGTGATAGGGAATTTAAGCTCCATCTGATGGTATGGTAGGAAATCTGCTGGCTGACTTAATATTGGAATGCTATTCATGTGCCAGTTAGAAATATGAATATCCTACAAAGAAAGCAATATGCAGCTTTATTGAATTGTAAGTATAATAAATACAACAATCTTAGTGTAACTACTGAAGTTTTTATTTTAAAAAGCAAAATGATACAGGTTTAATAAATAAAAAAACCCAAAGAACTGAGGATGCTGTAAATCAGGAACAAAAACAAAGTTGCTGAAAAAGCTCAGACGGTCTGGCAGCATCCGTGAGGAAAAATCTGAGTTCGTGTTTCAGATCAGAACGGAGGAAGGGTCACTGGACCTGAAGCATTCACTCTGATTTTTCCTTCACAGATGCTGCCATACCTGCTGAGCTATTCCAGCAACTTTGTTTTTGTTCCTGATTTAATAAATGGCTAAGAACTCATTTTAGTTATTGCACCATTTAATCCAGTAGCTCGCTGTTTGAAAGGATGCTAGGGATAGGAACCCTCATGCCATTTTTCACAGTACTCAAGTGTTCACTTGTAATGCCATTATGTATGAGGTTCTGTAAAGTTGGAGCAGGCTGATGACTGCTTGTGGCTGGTATGAATGCACTGGAACATATTGGCAGTTTCCTGTTTCTGCATATCTCTGGTTCATACAGTATTGCTTTGTTTTAGACTTTGCAGTATCACTTGTGAGGACAAGCAATATAATTTTTAGGACAAGCACCACAGAATTCTGGCTTATGACTTCTGTTTTTGTGGAATGTTTGAAGAGAACATAGTTTTATTTTTTTTTTAACATTACATTAGTTCCAAGTTGAAGACAAAGTTGAAACCATTTCTGGGATAAACAAATAGATTTTTATTCCCCACTCTGTCTGGAGTATTGCATGTTTTTGTTAATTTCTGTGAGCTTTATGAGAAGCATGTAGCTCAAGACAATTGATTTGGTTCTGCTTTCTGTTATTCTTTTTTTGTCTCGATAAATGATAATACATTCTGTAGCACCTCTGTGAAGAACACTACTGAATTTTATCCTTTTGATCTTGTTTGTGTTTGATACACAAGTTAAATTTTCATGTGATTTTTTAAAAAAGATTTTCATCATTTCAGTTGAAAACTGACTGAGTGGGTTGTAAAGATAAAGGAGTGATTTTATGGTTACAAATAGTCAATTCTTTTGTAGCCTTTAAACACTGGGTCCAAAACAACGGA
Organism: Stegostoma tigrinum; assembly: GCF_030684315.1. Lineage (NCBI taxonomy): Eukaryota > Metazoa > Chordata > Chondrichthyes > Orectolobiformes > Stegostomatidae > Stegostoma > Stegostoma tigrinum. The sequence continues at coordinate 5,603,798 of NC_081376.1, forward strand.
GCATTCAGAATCCTTAAAATACACTTGACCTTTTTAAACTGTAAAGGTCTTGACGTTTTGTAATATTGGTTGCTCAATCTGTTCTCACCAGCTGTTTAAAAATACTTTGTTTTGATGAAAATAGTTTACCAAGCAAAGAATAGAATACAGCGGCTACAAATGTATTGGAGGCAGAGTGCAATTTTCTGTTCGAAAATAGGCAAAAGTCTATGTAAATGTTGATTTTTGTTTGAATGTTCTGTCATTTTGCTCACCCATAATTCCATAAATTACATGCCACTGTCTTGTAATCTTAATAACTGGGACAGCTTTATCATATTTTCACCCAACTCTGAATTATGAACTATGAAGGGTCTAGGCCCGAAACGTCAGCTTTTGTGCTCCTGAGATGCTGCTTGGCCTTCTGTGTTCATCCAGCTTCACACTTTGTTATCTAAATTAAATTCTTTGAGTTCTTTCTGAGGTTATGTATTTTATACATATATATGAACAGCCTTGCGATGTGCACCTGTTTATTGCCCTTTTTTGGTTTAGTTATAACCCACACAAGAACTAACATTTTAAAGGTGTGTACTACCCATGCTTTCTCTTTGTTCAGGTGACTTTGTGATGAGAATCCAGAATTGATTGCAGATCTCAGACAACCTTCTATATGTATCAGTGCTTAAGATTGGATGATAAATACAGTCTGTTTATTGCTGAGTTATAGTACTGAATTTAAGCTCCTTTGTGCATCATTGATTCATCAAAACTGTAGACCCAGTCAGAGCTTCACAAATTCTGGTTTCACACAGGAGCTAATATTGTCTATTATGAAAAGATACCAGGCCAAAGTTCCCATAAATAATTCTGGCTGTGTTTTCATTGTCCAGTTGCTGCAACCTATAATTTAACATCCTATTTATAATATTGTCTAAGAATGTGAGCCATGCCGTTTGTTCCTTTGTTCATAATGAATAGCAACAGAAGTCTGTAACTGAATCCAGTTGACTGTTCAGCGTTATAACTTCTTCGCCTTGTTTCATATTTCACACATTTTAGATCATTTCGGTTTTAATTTAAAGGCAGTATTTGCTGACACCTGCAAATGTGGGTAACTACACATTAGCACTAATTTGGAAATGTATGTTTGCACAATTTCACAAAACATTTATATGTAAGTGCAGCACTGCATGTGCATGTATGCTTTTGAAATGGGGTCCATTTGTGGAGAGGGAGGCTGCAGGATTCCTTGTCATCCATATCCCACATGACCTCTTGGGTCCAAATCTCCTCTTATCTCCCCAACCCTTACCAGGTCCTGATCCCACCCAACCATCTCTACTTCCAGCGAGTTTTGAGAAGATTTGTAGCTCAGGCTGAGGTTCTGGATGTGAGTTTGCTCGCTGAGCTGGAAGGTTAGTTTTCAGACGTTTCGTCACCATTCTAGGTGACATCATCAGTGAGCTTCCGACAAAGCGCTGGTGTTATGTCCCGCTTTCTATTTATCTGGTTAGGTTTCCTTGGGTTGGTGATGTCATTTCCTGCATTGATGTCATTTCCTGTTCTTTTTCTCAGGGGGTGGTAGATTGATTTGGAGCCAATGTGTTTGTTGATGGAGTTCCGGTTGGAATGCCATGCTTCTAGGAATTCTCGTGCGTGTCTCTGTTTGGTTTGACCTAGGATGGATGTGTTGTCCCAATCCAAAGTGGTGTCCTTCCTCATCTGTATGTAAGGATACGAGTGATAGTGGGTCATGAAAGCATGGCATTCCAACCGGAACTCCATCAACAAACACATTGATTTGGAGCAAATCTACCATCCCTGGAGTAAAAGAACAGGAAATGACATCACCAATGCAGTAAATGACATCACCAACCCAAGGAAACCTAACCAGATAAATAGAAAGCGGGACATAACACCAGCGCTTTGTCGGAGGCTCACTGATGATGTTACCTAGAATGGTGACGAAACATCTGAAAACTAACCTTCCAGCTCAGCGAGCAAACTCACATCCAGAATCTCTACCTCCACTTTCCCCAGGTCCTGATCTCTCCCACCACCCTATCTTTGCCCAGGCCCCGAACTCTCTCCTGCTTTGTGGCCCATTTCCCCTGAAACTGTTTGTACGCATACGTGTGATTAAAAATGACTCAGAGAACGTGTGCTCCAGGAAAAGCAAAAATGCTGGAAATACTTAGAAGGTTCTAATGAAACACTGTGACCTCCTGAAGCATTATAACTGCTTCTCTCACCAGCAGTCCTGTTGATTTTTTTTTTCCTAGTGTTTTTCATTTTTATTTCAAATCTCCAATGTCAGTACTTTGCTTTTGCACCATTTATAGTGCCCCATTCCTCCAGTAGCTAAATGAACTGTTTCTATAATTGCATTATTGTTAATTATAACTACAATTGAACAAATGTTTTTGTAATTCCGTTTTTGAATTTTCTAAAATCTCTGGCACCAATCTTTAGGTTTAATTCATATGTTCCTTGTTTTTACATAAGTGTTTGAATTTTACACTGTTTGAAGTGATAATGGCCAAGAATTTTTAGAATCATTGACAGTGAGTTGTCAGAAATCGTAACTCCTTTGGCCTGATCACTGCTCAGGATTAGTAATTTTCATGTGCTTCGGTTTCTGATAGGCTCTCTGAAAAACCTTTAATGTCATTGACCATTACACCATCTTCATGGCACCACTGCAGCTTAATGCTTGTAGTAGCCTTTAAATAATGTTAATATCAGTTGTGTATAGTAATATCAGTTGCGTACAGTGTGTTCTCTTCGCAGAAATCCCTAAATTGCAATAACTCTGCTTTCTTTGAGGTCACTAATGAATGTCCTTACTTTGCCACTGACTGCAAGGTCTCAGCGACTATTTCCATTTATATAGCACCAAAGAGCTTCACAAAATAATTCTATGAAGTGATGCGAAAGTTCCTATGTGAACAATTTTTAAGTTACAGAATAACAATTGTTAATGTATAATGATGCTCTTTCTACCCAAAAGAAATGTACAGCACGTACAGACACTGTAGAGAACAAGTTGGATTATTTCTGTGAATTCTAAACTTTTAATTTCATGCACTGTTTCCTAAATGTGAGATGCAGTTGTGAAGTACATTCCTTTAATAAGTAGAGTGATGCACTATGTTCTCATTGAAATTCTTGATTCTAAAATGTGCTGAAAAATTAATAATACTTGGCCTTATGTTGATTTTTAAATAATTTAAAGCAGAATTTTTCGTAAATATGAAATTTATGACTTGAAGCATTTTTAGGTACTTGGATGCAATTTAAACACTTCGTAAAAATAGCAAAGTTGCTTGAAGTGAATTTTTGATAGTGATTTATCTGTAATGTTGAAGGAAAAATGTTCATTTATATGTAAAATATTCAACTTGTACTTTTGACAAACTGTTTATAATGCTCTTCATAGTTGATTATTATCCTGTCAGGCTCATCATTAATTGCCTACAAAGATCACTTCCTTCCTTTTCTCACACCTCTATACTGAGCAATTTATCAACCTCAATGGATCAGGTTTTTATGTTGTGATTTTTGTGAAACCATCAACTTAACTCGTTAATTCTTTGAAACAGATGAATAACTTCCGCACTTCACATGTACAAAGTTACAGGATGATTTTGGTGATATCGTGCTTCAGCATTGGGCATGTGTTGAGAGCTCCTAAGACTCCAGTTATTTAGAAATCATTGAAATGATGAAAACTTAGCCTCACTGTATGCTACTAAATACCCAGCAAGGAACAACTTTTTCAAGATTTTCACAAAGTGCACAATTACTGCAAAAAATTTCTCTCTCTTTTTCTTTTTCTTGCTCTCGCGCTCTCTCTCTTCTCCCACTGAAAGTTTAACATTATGTATCCCAAAAGTCACTATTTTGACCAGAAAGTCTGCATTTTCTAAAAAGAATTGAAGATATTTTAGCTTCTCTCTTAGTCGTATGTGTACATCTGAGTCATTTATTTTACTATCTGTAAAGTTTAAAACTGCAAAGAATTTGGTGTGTTTTGATTCCTGGTTTGCTTTCTGTGGGAATATTTCAATATGATTGGCTGCTTCACCTGCTTAATGACATCGCTTCTGGACACCTAAAAGATTCCCTAGGTTTCGCATCCAAAAATAAATGTCAAGATAGAGGAAGTCTGTACCACAGATATTGAGAATCTGCTGGACAGCTTTCTTTGAGCCCAGCAATGTGCACCTTTGTTTCACTGCTGACCTCGGTCAAGTCCCATAAGTTCACGTTTTACTGTGACTTTTTGACTGTCTTTTCTGAATTTTACCTTGTAAACCATCACTTCTCTGTAAGCTGTCCTACTTGTGTTTACGTCGACCACTCCTTATGGTAGTAATTTCTACTTTCTCGACACTATCTATAAAGAGGAAAAAAATGCATCACTTTCCCCTTAGTGTTTTTTAAGCTGTTTAAAGCTTCAGTTGTTTAATTAATTTAGAACACCTCTGATTTTAACACAGTTTTCAGGGTTTTCGTGTCAGTCTCTCGATGTCGAAATCTAAATTATTGATCTATATATTGAACTGGTCCCAACTCTAAACTATACTTAGGAAAAAAAAGTCCTATAACTCCACTGTTTTCTGCTTTCAGGTCAATTGTTAATCAAGCTTTTTTGTCCTACCTTTCCCAATTAATCTTCTCCAATAATCCCATCTGTACATTGTTTCAATTGATTACATCCGATTGATAGACTTAATATGTCGGAGTTAGATGATGTTTACTTTGATAAGTAGATTTAAAAGAAAGATTTTTTTAAATGGTAAGAAAATTTTTAAGACTGATGTTCAGAATAATTTAACTGGGTCCGACCCATCTCCTGCACTTCCGCCCTCGCCCCCTCTCTTCCCTCCCGCAACAATGATAAGGTTCCCCTTGTTCTTAAATACCATCCCTCCAGTATTCTCATACAGAAGATCATCAGTCGCATTTCTGCCACCTCCAGCAAGATGCTACCACCAGACATACATTTCCCTCCCATTCCTTGCCTACCTTACATGGGGCCCATTCCCTCTGGGACATCATGATCCTGAAACGTAAGCCTTCCTGCTCCTCTGATGCTGCTTGACCTGATGAGTTCATCCAGCTCTACACCTTGTTATCTGAGACCTTGTTATCTCACAGTCTGAAATTACACACTACCTGTTGTTAGCCACTAATAGTCCTCATTAACAACTATTCACCATGACAGCCAGATTGTTATCAATTCCTTTGTCTTCCCATCTGTTCTCTCTCTCGGGGCTCTATCCCCAGCTATCATTTACTCCTTACACCCTTGTTCTTCTCTTCAACCCCCCCACCCCCCAAAAACACTCTACCTTCTGCTTTATGAACTGACATTTTCCCAGCTACCATCAGTTCTGAGGGTCACTGGACCAGAAACATTAACTCTGATTTGATTTGTTCTTCACAGATGCTGTCAGACCCATTGATCTTTATGAGTAACTTCTGTTTTTGTTCAGAATCGTAGCACCCCACAGTGTGGAAACAGGCCAACAAGCCCACACCAACCCTTGGAGCATCCCACCCAGACCCATTCCCCTATAACACACCTAAGCCACACATCCCCGAACACTATGGGCAATTTAGCATGGCCAATCCACCTAACTTGCACTTCATGGACTGTGGGAGGAAACTGGAGTACCCGGAGGAAACCCACGCAGACACGGGGAGAATATGCAAACTCCACACAGACAGTTGCCCGAAGGTGGATTTGAACCTGGGTCCCTGGCGCTGTGAGGCTGTAGTGCTAACCACTGAGCCACCATGCCACCCCCACATGGGCTGAAAATAGCAGCGGTGGGATAATTTAGGTTAAAGAAGCACAAAGTTAAGTAATTAGTAAATCAAATGGTATGTTGGCCTTTATTGCAACTGTAAAGAAGTTTTGATATAATTAATATAATTATTATAATACAATATAATTATACATGGTTTTTGGTGGTGTCACAACCATACAAAGTGTGCCCACAGAGTGGTCCATGATCTGCAAATTTCTGAAGCTCGTTTAGACCCTTATTAGTTTAATCACTCAAGATACAAGTTCTTTATTTTGCAAAGCTACTGTTCTATGATATTCTAGTAAAAGTCATAGAGGTATGAACAAAAAAATAGTTACAAAGTTGAAACGTAATTGTAATGACATAAATATGATCAATCTATTTTTGCTGCAGACCTGTTGTTTACTTGAAGATTGTGTAGTGAAGAGATTGAAAACTTGGAGGTCAGAGTTCAAAAGCTTTAATGGCTTCTATAGGGAAACAAATGGAGATTGCTTATGCAGGTCAATTCAGCAGATGGAACAAGCTTTGGGAGTGGGCAAGAGAGGGAGAGTTTCTTGTTTGTCACTATTTTTCTGGTTTATTATATTTGCCTGGTCTATTTCAAGCCAGCAACAATTAATTTCTGAAAGTCTTTCTCCTTGCTCTGTTTGGCTAGGAGCCTTTTCTGAGGGTGTCTCTGAGTCTGCATTTCTGTCCAATATGGTGGTTCAGATGCGTCCTGTATGACTAAAGCTTGCAAGTTCATTGTGGTAACTTCATTGAATCATTGTTCCACAAAGCCAAGTCAATAGTGTTGGACTTGCTGGTAGTGTCTTATCAGTCACCTGTTCTGGAAGTTTTGAAATCACGTGCCCTGAGAGAACCCCACTATCATCCATGGGTCAGTTGAATTGTAGATGACTCCCTTTTGTGATTGATGCTGAAATGATAATATTTTAGGGATGCAGTGAATCAACAAAAACAGTTGTGTCTACTCAGAGTACAAGATTTGTGTCCATTTTAAACAGACATATTTGCTTTGTTTTTACAGTCATGACTGTCACATCGCACCTGGAACACTGCTCAGTTTTGTGTTCTATATTTAAGAAAGGACTTGCTTACATTGCAGGTAATGCAGTGAAGTTGCACTGGTTTGATCCCTGCAATGAATGGTATATTGATTTTTAAACAATTGACAGTTGTTGCTGTCTAATCCATCTGGATTGAATAATGAATACTGTAGGAATTTGAGTTTAATCAGAGTTTAAAACAGAATACAGCATACTGGATATACAGCAAAAACATACATACCATGACAGTTAGGGATTGCTGGCCCAGATTGACAGAATGGTTGACATGCACAAACAGCTCTTTCTCTTCCTTCCTCCGTTTCCTTTCAGTATCCATGGCTTCTTGATTTCTTCAAACACTGATGAATGTTGGACCAAGTCTTTATATCTAAGGTTGTTCATAACTTACACTCAGGTTTCCTCCTTTACTCCTTATCTGATAGTGAACTATGATGTTGTCCACTAAAGTAACTGTTACTTCCGGACACTAATGAATTCATACTTCAGGCATCTTAATTAAACAAGGTTAAATTAAAAGCCTTTGTACAAAGATTATCTATTCATTCATTTATCCAACTGTGGCCTTTTGTTTGAGCTAAGTGACATTATCTCAGAATGATAACTCCACTAGCCTCGTTTCTATGGAAGTGAAATCTCAACAGTTTCAAATAAGACAAAGCTCACAGAGAAAACCTGTTGCTTTGCCTATCTTAAGCTGATTATGAAAATGTGAACTCTAAGTCTATTTCTAATTTATAGCGCTGGGTTGGACTATATTGTGAGATTGGCTAGGTCGTATCGCTACGCTGAGGAGTTCAGGAAAATAGGAGATGATTTTATTGACACCTGTAGGACTTTGAGGTGCGAGGAGAGGAATTGAGAGGACAGATGCTGAGACTATATCTCCTTGCTGCAGAAAGTAAGCCAAGAGGATTGTCTCGGAATGATTGGTCAATCAGGTAAGGCTAAGATGAGTAGGAACTTCCTCACTGATGTTTAGGAATGTTCAGAATTCACTCAATAGGTTGGAAATGTTCAGTTGTCGAGTCTGTTCTAAGCTGAGGTAGATAGATTTCTAGACTGTGGGGGAATTGAGGCATATTGGGATTGAGCATGAAAGTGAAAGTAAGATCAAAGCTGAAACATGATCTGATTGCATATAGGAATAGGCTTACCCATACATAATTTGGGAGCTGCTGGTGGCCACTCAGCCCTTTAAGTGTGCTCCACCATTCAGTAAGATACATTCTGATATAAATTTTTGGTTCCCCTGCCTAACAATAAGCTATCTATCTCTACCTTAAAAATATTCAATGCTACAACCTTGTCCACTTTCTGAGGCAGCTAGTTCTAAGTCTCCCATTTCTCTGAGAGAAACCAGTTTCCCTCATGTCTATCCTAAAAGGATGACACCTAATTTTAAAACGGTGTATCCTAGCTTTGGTCTCAAAACCATTTAAGATCGTATACATTGCAATCAAAGCATCTGTTGCTCTTCTAAATTTCAGTGGAAATGAGCACAGTGTATCCACCGTTTCCTCAGACACCCTAGTCGGGTATCACTCAGTAAACCACCTCTGAATCACTTCCAATGCATTTGCACACCACCTTAAATAAAACCAAAGTTGTACACCAAAACCCAGATATGATCACATCGATGCCTATATAGCAGAAATACAATATCCTCGCCCTTGTGTTCAGTTCCTCTCGTAATGAAGGCTAACATTCCATTTGCCGTACTGATTGCATGCTGTACCTCCATATTGACCTTTAGTGACTCATGCACTAGAACACCTAGATTACTCTGTAACTCTGAGTTCTGCATTGTCCATTTAATTTTTATATTTTATTTCTTCCTGCCAAAGTGAACATTTTCAAGTTTTCCCACTTAAGTAACAAGGTTGCAAACCAATTATAGGTTATATTATTGTCGCTTATTTTTTTCAAGCAACTTTGTATCTTCTGCAAATTTAACCTGAAGACCTTCAATCCCTTAATCTAAGTAATAGATATAAATTATGAAAAGTTGCGCACCAGCAAGAGCACTGTGGGCATCCTTTTGTCCTTTACTACTAGTCTGAAAAAGACCCTTTATACATACTTGACAGCCAGCCACTGTTCTAATTTTGCTATTATGTTGCCCTAACACCATGAGCTCCTACTTTGTGTACTAGCCTTTTATGCGGAACCTTGTCCAATACCTTTTGGAAATCCAAGTAAGTCAGTGGTTTACTTTATCCACTGCACATCTTATTCCTTCAAAGAATTTCAACCAATTGGTTATCAGGATTTCCATTTCATGGAACCATGCTGACTCTTCCTAAATTTTGGATATTAAATAAAGTCAGATGACCTTGAATTTTTCCAAGTGCTGAAAGCTTTGCACCAATTTCAACTACCTCCTCAGCCATTTCTTTTGAAACCCAATGATAAAGCCCATCTGGACCTGGAGAGTTAATAACCAGCAGCTGCTTCAACTTACCGAATACCACTTCCATCATGAATGTGATTTCACCAAGTTTCTCCTCTTCCAAACTTGGGTTTACAGGTTTAGTTGGAATGTTTTTAAGCCTTCTGTGGTGAATACAGAAGCAAAATATTTACTCATTACTTGATTGGCTTCTTATCCACTATTAACTCTTCATTTTCACCCTTTAGATAACTAACACTCACTTTATTTTCTGCCTTTTTAGATATCTACAAAAACTCCTGTTATCTGTTTTCACGTTTCTAGCTAACATCCTCCCATAAGCTATTTATTAATCCTCTTTAGCCTTTTAGTCATTCTGTGCAGTTGTTTGCATTCTGACCAATCATCTGATCAGCTTCTCACCTTTTGTGCATTGGCATAGTTTTTCCTCAAGTTTGACTTTTTTTTACTACTTTAGTTAACTCTGAATTGTGGCTTCTCCTTTTAGAATTTATTTAAAGTAGGAATGGAATTATGTTTTCTGAAATATCTCTTTAATTGCCTCCCATTGCTTCTGTACTGATCTATATACCAGCCTAGTTGACATAATTACCCTTTTATACATTTTAAATATTAGTTCTAGACCTTTTCTCCCTTGCAATCTGCATGTTAAATAAAATCAGATGACCACAGTTACCTTGAGGTGTCAATACTTTTGAGGTCATTAATTAGTCCTGACACACTACACAATGCCAAGTTGATGTATAAGTTGCTTAGTTTCGGAGACTGTTACTTCACGAAACGAAATGTAAGGTGTTCTGTTAAATTCTCATTGAGGCTACTCTTACAAACCTGATGTTTCCAGTTTGTGTGTAGATCATAGTCACCGATGGTTATTGCCAATGGTTATTATCATAACTTTTGCCCTAATATATTTTCATTTGAAGTCCATGAACATCTGTAATGCTCAAAGCCACATAGACAAACAAAAAGGATTCTCTGTATCTTTTGACACAAATGATAGGAGGCATAGTTAGTAGGTTTGTAGATAACTACAATATAGATGGTGTAGTAGGCAGTGAAGATGATTATCTGAGTACAATGGGGCCTTGATCAGATGGGCCAGTGGTCCAAGAAGTGGCAGATAGAGTTTAACTTAGATAAATGCGACATCTTGCGTTTTGGCAAGGCACAGCAGGGCAGGACTTGTACAGTTAGTGGCAGGCAGGGCCATGGGGAATGTTACCAAACAAAAAGACCATGGGATGCAAGTGCATAGTTCGTTGAAAGTGGAGTCATAGGTAGCCAAGATGTTAAGGAAAGCATTTGATATGCATGCCTTTATTGGTCAATGTATTGAATATAGGAGTTGGGATGTCATGTTGTGGCTGTACAGGACATTGTTGAGAACACTTTTAGAATACTGCATACAATTCTGGTTGTCCTTCTATAGGAAAGATACTGTTAAACTTGAGAGGGTGCAGCAAAAATTTACAAGGATGTTGCTAGGACTGGAGCTTTTGAGTGTCGGGGTGAAAGAAGCAAACAAACAGTGTTTCTTTGGTACATCTGTAAAATACTGGCGCTTGGAAACCCCAAGGTTACTGCCGCTGCGGTGAAATTACGTTTTTGCTGGAATTGTGCCAAGATTGTGTTGACTAAAGCTTTCAGGATTCCCCTGGAATGCAGTCTTGGATAGCAAGGGTGAATTCATGGAAGCAGTGTGTGATGGTGTGAATTTTGAGCAAGTTCTGAAGCTCAGTCTTCAAAAATGAATAATGTAAATGGAACAAGGTTTTGTGTAATATCTGGGATCTTTCTTGATTTGAATTTGATACTCATTGTGCTGTATGAGTTGTTCAGCACAGTTTATCTGTTAACTCTACTTGCCTTGTTGTTTCCATCTGTTAGAGTATTGTGTGTGTATGTATGTGTATACATTGTGTGTATAATTTATATGTTAAGATATTTTGCTATTTAACTTTGTACTACAAAGATTATATTTTTCTCAAAGCTGAAATTCTGTGGCTTTATTCTCAGTATCTTATGGCAGCATGGTGGTTCAGTGGTTAGCACTGCTGCCTCACCGCCGGGGACCTGAGTTCCATTCCACCCTCTGGCAACTGTCTGTGTGGAGTTTGCACATTCTCCCCATGTCTGCGTGGGGTTCCTCCGGGTGCTCCGGTTTCCTCTATTTCCTCCCACAATCCAAAGATGTGCAGGTGGATTGGCCATGCTAAATTCCCCGTAGTGTTCAGGGATATGTAGATTGGTGGGTCTGAGTGGGATGCTCTGTGGGTCGAAGGGCCTTTTTCCACACTGTAGGGATTCTATGATGATTCTCGTAGGCATTGTTTAAAATCCCCAGATATTTACTCCTTTTAAGTACAAAGGTTACCATCCTGATCATAACATAAATTAGGCAGTCTTCATAATCATCATAATTAGGGATCAAAACTGAATGACCTCACAAATTAATAATATTAAAAGAAGATGTGTCAACAGTTGTCTGGGGACATTTAGGGGACGAAATAATTCATTTATTTATTTATGAAAAGTTGGTCACTGTTACTTTGTATTCCCGAGTGTCCACCTCTCCAAAAGGAGCTTTCTCTGACTTTGTAAATTACCAAATGCACACAAATTTATAATTTCTTAGTTATGATATATTTTTAATAATAAATATGCAAAGTCAGTAGTTTCATAAGTTACTGGGTAATCTTCTGCAGTGTTACTCATAGAGGAACTTTTTAGCTGACTTGGTTGAGTTTATAGCACCATTTCTGGAGCATGTGTTCCTAGATGTTGTTATTGCACTGTTATCTTTTGAATTCAGTAGACTGGGCATGATATAGGATTACCCATTTATTTCAATGTGGTAACATATATTAAAAGACTGAAGTTTTGTTGAATAGTTTTTATTTTGTCATAAAACTAGGAATGTTTATCATTCAGAAAAGTGCATAAGTTTTTGTTTCTAAGCTTTGCAGCACCTTTTTAAAGCTTTATTTGAACTTATGAATAATCTTTTATTTTTGTTTTTAATTGCCTTTTTCTTTTACATTTTAGTTAAACTTTGATCTAGACAAAGGAGTTTTTCCTTTGGTCATTCGGGCAGTTGTTGACGAAGTAGATGGTAAGTACACTGTTTAATATGCTGGAAGCCTAAAGTTTTCGATTGCGGAAACGTCAGACTTTTTCTAAAGTAATGTATTTGTGAAAGGGTGTAATTTAACAAAATTAATTTTCAAATATGTATCTTGAAGAAAATTGAGATGTTGTGGTAGATTGCTAGAGTATTAGATTGTGGGTTTAGGTCTGCAATGATTAGTTTCTGATGCTGGTTTAAGTATTTTTAAGCAGATATCTTACCCAACCATTTATGGTTTAAATTAACACAGGCCCAGTACAAGCATTAGACAATGTATTATCTCAGGTTTTTGAGAAGTTTAGGCTTCAATGAGGTGCACTGACTATGTTACCTAGCAGGGTGATGAAACGTCTGCAACCAAACCCACCAGCTTGATGAGCATGTCTAGAACCTCAACATATTCTCTTTTAAGAAATTGACTGAGAATCTATGCAGCAAATATTTGGGCACAAATCCTCTACTATTCTGCATTGTAACATAGCATGGTTCCTTCAATTTGAAACAACTGTCTGACTCAAAATGCAAGAGTGCCACCAACTGAACTACTATTGAAATTTATACAGTGCTCCCAATCATGAACACCCTTTTAGCAAGCAACAATATTGAATGCCTTTTGAAAATTCAGATTTTCTATTTTTATAGGTCTCCTTTATCGAAACACAATGATCTCTTTCGAAAGCACCAGTGGATTTGGCCAAACCCAATTTCCTTTTCATGCTAATTAGCAATGCTAATTTTGATGTTCTAAGTATCTTGCAATCACTTGTTTAATGGATTTGAGCATTTTTCTGACAACTGAAATCTGGTTAACTGGCTTCCAGGTCCTAATTTTCAATTATCTCGTCTTGAATAGTAGTGGTATATTTACTGCGTCCAAAATATTTTGGTTTGTTTCAGAATTTTAAAAAAATTGTAAAGTCAGTTAATTCATTACCTCGATAGCAACCTCTTTTAAAACCCCAGGATTTATGCCATCAGGCCTCTGGGATTTGTTGACTTTGAACCCATAACTTCTTCCAGTATTCATTACTTCATTAGTGTAAATCACTTGAAGCTCTTTAATTACTTGTGATCCTTAAATTAATCAAAGTGAACAGGGAACTTTTATCTTCTAATGCAAAAGAAAATCAAAACTTTAATTGCTTGATGTCTTCATCACTTGTTCCCTATTATAATTTTTCAGGTTTCATCTTCGAAGGAGCCTATGTTAACATTTTGTTACTTCTTATCACAGAATTGTAGAAGCTCTTGTAATCCCTTTTTACATTTCTTGCTGGCTTACTTTCATTTCTTTCACCCTCTATAAATTTTTGCTCATTTTTTTGCTTGCATCTAAAACTATCAATCCCCAGGTTAACTGCTTATTAATTTTACTTACATTCTCAGCTAACTGAAGAGGTTAATTTCAAAATAAGGCAAGTGAACTCCAGCCAACATATACTAATGGGGAATGCACAAGGGAACAGTTGTCTCTGCAAATTTTTTGTTTCATTGGAAAAGGCATAATGCCTGGGCACTTTGTTTTTATGTTTTCACAGGATAACACTTTGCGTGTGAATAAGTAGCTTCTAGCAGATACAAGCCACCCAGGTGGATAAGGTTGTTAAGAAAGCATATGGTGTTTTGGCTTTCATTAACAGGCGGCTTGAGTTTAAGAGCCGCGAGGTTATGCTCCAGCTCTACAAAACCCTGGTGAGACCACACTTGGAATATTGTGTCCAGTTCTGGTCGCCCTATTATAGGAAAGATGTGGAGGCTTTGGAGGGCGTGCAAAGGAGGTTTACCAGGATGCTGCCTGGACTGGAGGGCTTGTCTTACGAGGAGAGGTTGACTGAGCTCGGACTTTTCTCTCTGGAGAGAAAGAGGAAGAGAGGTGACCTGATCGAGCTGTACAAGGTAATGAGAGGCACTGATAGAGTCGATAGCCAGAGACTTTTCTCCAGGGCAGGATTGACTGCCACGAGGGGTCATAGTTTTAAGGTGCTAGGAGGAAGGTATAGAGGAGATGTCAGAGGGAGGTTCTTCACACAGAGAGTTGTGAGCGCATGGAATAGTTTACCAGTGGTAGTCGTGGAAACAGAGTCATTAGTGACATTTAAGCGACTGCTGGACATGCACATGGATAGCAGTGAATTGAGGGGAATGTAGATTAGGTTATTTTATTTTTGGATTAGGATTATTCCACGGCACAACATCGTAGGCCAAAGGCCCTGCACTGTGCTGTACTTTTCTATGTTCTGTGTTCTAAGTGAGCTGAATTATGAGGCTGACTGTAATTTTAAGTTCATTGTTGGTGTAAAAGGCACTCACTCAATCAGCTCAGTTGCCTGGATGGCTGGTTTGTGATGCACAATGTTGTTAGTAGTGCACATTCGGTTCCTGTACACAGAGGTCACCAAGAAGGTCTCGACTTCTCAAGCTAGCCCCTTGTCTAATGTGTGGTGACCCTTCAATTAAACTCACCACCAGATGTGTCTCTGAATGGGTGTAATTCCTGACACGCTTGGGATTGTTCACTGTGTTGCTATTGTGGGATCACATTTTAGTGAAAACAAAGGGCCATACAGCATTCGGCCACCATGAATATCCCAACTGACAAACACCAAACTACACTAATCCCATTTATCTGCACCTGGTCCATAATCCACTATACCCTGGCATTTTACGTGCTTGCCCAGATGCTTCCAAAATGTTGCAAGAGTACCTGCCTTCACATACTCATACAGTATCTTTTTCATATTTTTACCCTCTGGTGAAAAAGTTTTTCTCCAGATCTCTAAACCATTTACTGCTCACTTTAAAGTTATGCCTATGACCTTAGACATGCCTGCTAAGGGGAAAAGAGTCTCATAATCTCCACTGTCTTTACCTCTCACAATTTTGTATGCCTGAATCAGATCCTCCCTCAGCCTCCTGCACTCCAGTGAAAACAAACCCAGCCTGTCTAGCCTCTCCTCCTAACTGACACTTCCCATCCCAGGCAGAACCCTGGTGAACCTCCTATGCACCCTCTCCAGTGCAATCACATCCTTCCAATAGTGGAGCGACCAGAATTGTACACTATACTTCATCTGTGGCCTGATCAATGTTTCGTGAAGTAGTAACAAGGCTTCCCTGCTCCTGAATTCCATACCCTGGCTAACGAAGGAATGCATCCAATGTGCTGCCTCAACCACCCTGTCTTTGTGTGCTGACACCTTCAGGGATCTATGGACTTGTGCACCAAGGTCCCCTTGTTTGTCAGTACTCCTTAGGGACCTACCATTCACGCTGTACCTTCCATTATTGGACCTCTTAAAAATGCATTACGTCACATTTATCACCTGCCATTGCTCTGCCCAATTTACCAACTGATCAATATCAAACTGCAACCTGAGACCATCCTCCTCACTGCTAACAACTTCACAAATTTTTATATCAATTGCAAACTTACTAATTATACTTTCTACATTCACATACAAATCATGAATATACATACAAAACAGCAAGAGTCCCAATGCCGATCCCAGTGATGTACCGCTAGTCGCAGGCTTCTAATCACAAAAACACTCTTCCAACACCTTTTGTCTCCTATTTGCAAACTAATTTTGGATCCAATTTGCCAACTTGCTCAGATCCCATGGGATCTTACTTTAGGACCAACCTTCCATGTGGATCCCTGTCAAAAGTCTTACTGAAGTCCAGGTAAACCACATCAACTGCACTTCCCTGAAGAATATATTTAGTAATCTTTTCAAAAGTCTACAATTTATTAGGCAGGATCTCCTTCTAACAAATCTGTGCTGTCAATCCCTGCCTTTCCAAGTGTTGTTTAATCTTGTTCATCAGGATATTTTCCAATGTTTTCCCAACCGTTGACATTAGACTAAACTACTCTATTTGAACAATGGAACCACATTAAATTAGATTCCCTACAGTGTGGAAACAGGCCTTTTTGGCCAAGTCCACACCGCCCCTTGAAGCATCCCACCCAGACCTATTCCCCTATAACCCACACACCCCTGAGCACTACAGGCAATTTAGCATGGCCGATCCACCTAGCCTGCACATCTGGGACTGTGGGAGGAAACCCACGCAGACACGGGGAGAATGTGTAAACTCCACACAGACAGTTGCCTGAGGCTGGAATCGAACCCAGGTCCCTGGTGCTGTGAGGCTGCACTGCTAACCACTGAGCCACCGTATCTTCCAGTCACCTGGCGTTTTACCTTTGGCCAGCAAAGTACTAAATATGGCTGCAAAGGCTCCAGCATTCCTTTCAGAGCATCTTGGGATACTTCTCATCAGGTCCTCAGGATTTATATACCTTTATGCCGGGTAAAATATTTAATACCTCCACCTTAATAATGTTCTAGAACCTCACCATCCCAGGTGAAATCCCCGGCTATTAGTATCTTTCTTGAAGATCAGTTGTTAAATACTGTGTACTGAGTTTTTCCAAACAGTCTGTTGAATGCAGCCATTTGTCTGCCTGTTACAAACAACTGAAGTGGTCATATTTGATATAATCCACCAGTTGTTGAGACATACAGCCTACATACCTGGCCTCAAACTGGCACTTGAATTCATATACTGTGTTACTGATTTGAGCATGATTAGTGTCTCAAAGAGTATCTTATCATCTTGATTAGCACCCGACTAATCGAGAGCACAACTCCTGTTGCTGCTGCATCTTCGCAGCTTGAAATGGCGAGCTTGAACTATTGCTGAAACTTTTATAAACAATTTACCTTTAATCTGAGGTAGCCTGAGTACTTTTCAATACTTCAAGTGGCTGCCTCTGTACAAACTCATGAACGGGCCAGTGTATAGTGAGCAACAGTTCTTAATGTTCACTGGACTCAAAGTTAACTTTGTTTTCTGTCAATATCGTTGCCAGACCTGCTGAGTTTATCCACTACTTTCCATTCTTGCTCCTGTTAGCAACAGTCTGATTATCCTGCATCATAGATTTGCTGTGTCTTATCGCACATCAAGCATACACAATGAGCAAATGACACAGTCCCTACTTACATGGTTGTTAATGAGGCCAATCTTCTAGTGCCTAGAGATGTTGGAATTCCAAATTATATATGCAGAGTAAAAGTGATAGTGAACTCGCCAGTGAATTTCTCAGCTAGTACGTAGAGGAAAGGCAGCTCATTAGACTATTCCATTTCAAAAGTGAATTTGAGCATGGGTTGGAGCTGATTTAATTGTGTTAGAAAAATAATGTGTGATCTTTATGTTGGAGATATACAAGGGACAGGAGGTCAGATGTCACTCCACCAAAAACTGCTTCCTTGTGAAAATGAACAAAGTGAACTTTTGGGGTGGGAGGAAGTCTCACTGACAGTTAATTACAACTATAGCCTTGAACATGGTGGTGTCTTATGCCAGTTCACAAATTATGTTACCATTTTCATCTGTCGTCAGGTGTGATAATTGATGGTTCAGACCTTTAGGCCAAGCTTATCGGTATACTTGAAGTCGAGTTTTTTTCTGATGTCCTGTTAGGCTTCTGACTTGATCTCCCTAACCGGTAAATCCATTGGTCTGGCACCGTCTTCCTTCCTGCAAGTGTCACCATAGTGGTTCATGGAAGTTCATAGAACCACTACAGTGCAGAAAGAGGCCATTCAACCCATCAAGTCTGCATTGACCCTCCAAAGACCATCCCACCCAATCCCCATTATCTCATTTACCATGGCTAATCCACTTAGCCTGCACCTGAACTCTAAGGGGCAATTGAGCGTGGCTGATTCATCTAACCTGCACATCTTTGGACAGTGGGAAGAAGCAGGAGCGCCAAGTGAAACCCCCTCCAACACGGGGAGAATGTGCAAGCTCCACACAGACAGTCACCCAAGCTGGATTTGAACTGTGTCCCTGGTGCTATGAGGCATGAATGCTAACCATTTTGTTACCATTTTGCCCTAAATCTTCTGCTAGTTGAGTGTCAACATATCAAGGAGTTTTGTGTTCAAAACTGCTGCATTTAGGATTTGGTCCTTCCACAAGATAGCCAGAATACACTGCAAAGGGCTATGATGCGACTGGGCTTATTCTTATCCCTTTTCTGAAAGTGGGTGTAACATTAAAGTGGGTGTTACACAGTGCTCTGGCACTACACTGGCGTCTAAGGATGACTATGACCAGTAGCTCTGAAATTTTTACACTTTTTTTCAGCATTCTGTGATGAATCCTCTCTGGTCCTGAACAACTTATCAACTTTACATCCCAGCCAGCCTCTCTCATACTTCCTCCTCAATTTTTTCCCCATTCACTGTCTCAGTTACCTGCTCTTTCACTATATTTTGGCTGTGTCTTCTTTCTTGGTATCCCATCCATTACTTCAACTGGTGCGTATTAATTTGGACCCAAGATCCTTAAAATCCATGGAACATTATTTCTCACTGTACAAGTGTTCCTGTGTGGACTGTGACAACTAGTTGCATGCCTTGTAGTTTAAGTTCTTTGCTCACTGCTAGCACCAGGCAGGCAGGTTACTGCTGCGGGGAGCAGTATCTGTTCTTCTGATCATATCATCTGCAGTCATTATTACATTCCTTATGCACAAAATACAAAAAGAATAGATTGAAAACAAGTCATACAAACTAAATTAGCTGCATTTGAATTCTGACTGGACAGAATGCTAACTGGGTTTGTTTTGAGTGTAGCTCAGTTGATGCCATATCACTTGTTAATTTTAAACTAGAGTTTGAAATACCTCAGTAGGACTTTAAGGGTGGGAATACAAATAATAGCTCAGTGTGGTGCCCTTGCCTGACAACCACATATATGTGCTTCCAGTGGGGTTTATTGCATGTGAATCATTGGAAGCTTACTGCGCCTTACCATTGCAATGTCACTGAGTTCATTTGTGACATCAATGCAATTGCCCCAATGGAAATCAGCCAATTCATTATAAACCAGAAATTAAATCTGAAACCTTGCTGGTCTGTGTAACTAAGCTACTTATTGGCTTATCCATTCAAGCTGTTGGTGAACTTCGATCCATACATCTGATTTAAAGTCATGTTCATTCTTGCTTAATGATTATGAATCATTCATTCTTATTAGCATAAAATTTGGTACAAGCTAATTTAAAGTTTTATTATGAGCGTGACCTCTGGTTAAACTAAACTTGTGGGAGCTCACTATTTATTAACATCTCAAGGTGAAGTAGAGAAATGGAAGCAAAACAAATCTGTTGAACTTCTTTCTACCTCTGATAGTTAAAATCAAGTCCAGATGCAACTTTGACTTAGGCACATACACACTAGAGTAAATATCCCATTTTAATTATTCTGAATTAAAGAAAACCTGTAGTTAGGTTACTCAAATGGAATTGACACCCATAGCCTATTCATGTGAATTTTCAAGTTTGGCCTAAGTCCCGTACTTATGATTGATATCGATAGTTGTTTTCCTGGCACTGATGTGACGTATTAATGTAATATGAGTTCTGGGAAGCTGGTACCGTTGTAATATTGGAGCAAGAGTAGGCCTTTATTTCACTGAGCGTTTTTCATCTCTGTGAAAGCATGGCTGGTCAGCAACCTAACTCTACATAAGCACCATTGTCCCATAGCCTTTACTACAGATTTACAAAAATCTTTCGATCTCTGGTTTAAAATACTTTATATAGCATCATTATGTATTTACAGAAGAAAGTTCAAAACTTCTGCCTTCTTTGTGTGAAGAGTTTTTTTCTAGTTTAATTCCTGAAAGACCCATCTCTAACTTTAGACTGTGTCCACATCCTAGCCTTTGCAGCCAGTGGCAGTCATGGAATCATAGAGATACACAGAAGGCTCTTTGGCTCATCGCATTTGCACTGGTCATACACAACCACCTAAACTATTGTAACTCTGTTGTCCTGTGCTTGGTCCATAGCCTTGTATGCCTTAGCATCGCACGTGTACATCTAAATATTTTGTTCATTTTATGAGGGTTCTGCCTCTACCACCTTTGCAGGCAGTGAGATCTAGATTACCACCATCCTCTGGGTGAAAAAATTTATCCTCCCATCTTCTCTAAACCTTCTGCCCCTTCCCTTAAATCTATTTTCCACTGGCCATTGGTTCCTCAAAATAGAATAGATCGTCCTGCTTACGCTATCTGTGTCCCTCATAATTTTACACATCTCAGTCATGTTCCTTCTCAATCCCCTGTGCTGTAAGAAAAACAACCCCAGTCTGTCCAATCTCACTTTATTACTGTAAGTCTCCAACCCAGACAACATCCTGGGAAATCTCTGCTCCACCCAGTCCAGTGCTATCGCATCCTTCCAATAATTCAGATCCCAGAACTGTGCACAGTACTCTTGCTGTGGCTTAACCAACATTTTATACAATTCCAGCATCATCTCCTTCTTATTAAACTCTATGCCTCAGCTAATAAAGGCAAGTATAGCATATGCTTTCTTAACCATTTTATCTACCTGTCCTTCTACCTTTTAAGGCACTAGTATACATGGACACTGAGGTCGCCCTGATCCTTGGTGCTTCCCAGGGTTCTATCGTTCATCATGAGTTCCTTTGTCTTGTTTGTTCTACCTAAGTGAATCACCTCACGTTTCTCCCTATTGAATTCCATTTGCCACTGATCATCCTATCTGACCAACCCATCTTTATCCCCTTGTAGTCTAATGCGATCCTCCTAATTATTTACACCACCTACCAATTTTTGTATCGTCTGCAAACTTAGACATCATCCCTCCCACATTCAAGTTTAAACACTTCATACAAATCACAGAAAGCAAGGACTTGAACCTGAACCCTGTGGGACCGTACTGGACGCAGACTTGCAGTCCAAAAAACCTGCCACTCAACTAATTGTGGATCCAATTTGTTAAATTTCTTTGGAACCCAATAGGACTTTTATCTTTGATATCAGATTCTCATGCTGCATCTTGTGTAAAGCCTTCCTTAAGTCTGAGTAGGCTATGTCAAAAGCATTGTCCTCATCTACACAACTAGCCACCTTTTTGAAAAAGAATGAATCTGTTTTTAAAGATGCCAGACCGCTCAGAACCTCTTCTGTCTATGCTAATTCCTTTGTTTCTTAGACCTTCACCCTGATTTCTATACCCATACCCTCCCCCTCACTTGAAAACCCCAACCCAAAGTATTCATTTAGAATCCTGTCTGCATCCTCAGGCTCAATGGACGAGTACCACTGTGGTCCTTAATAGGCCCTACTCGTTCCCTCGTTTATTCTTTTACTGTTAATGTATCTGTAGTATAACAGGATTTTCCTTTATCTGCTAGCATCATTTCATATCTCCTTATCGATTTCCTAATCTTCCTTTCAAGTTCCCTCTTGCATATTCTATGCTTCTCTAGTGCTTCAGCTATTTGAGTCCTCACTATCTGCCATTAGCCTCCCTTTTTCTCATAATCTAGTTCTGTGTGTGCCATTATATCCAGGGTTCACAGCATTTGATGGCCCCGCACCTTGTTTCCTTGGAACATTTTAACCCTGCACACTCCATATTTCCTTCTTGAAATGGTTCCTACCTCCTGTAACTATTTCCTTTGATAACTCAAAATTGAAGTTACCACTTAACCTTCTGAATTTCAAAAAATTCAACCTTAGTTTTAATAATAATTTCATGTTGTTTCATCCCTTGGAGGCCAGGTATCTTGGAATAAATCTGTGTCCAAGACTGATACACCATTCCTGAAGTGTAAGATACTCAAACACAATGTACTGGTCTGCCATCTTGTATGCTAGCCCTCAAGATTTCAAGTCCAGCAATCCTTTGGCCTTTCTGTACTTGATCATGACATACTAATGTATACAACTAGAATTCCAATTAACTTTGGACTCTTCACTGTCTCTAGCTTTTCTTCATTTTGAGAATTTTTTTTTCTTTTATTGGAGTATGATATGTTTGGCAATACCATGACCATACGTTGCATTCATTTAGTTGGTCAATATTTTGTGCTTTTATGTACACTGTGTATAATATTGCCTGTCTTTGTGCTATTAGCAAATTTGGCAATGTGGCTTTCTGTTCGATCATCTAAGTCATTATGAAATGCGGTGAAGAATTGAGGCCCCAAGTTGGATTGCCAGGCTAACCATGCCACCCTCTCTTGTGCGCTCTTTCATTCTGTAGTGTGGGTATGGAGAGGTCAGCTATTTTCAACCTTCCCTTTTACTGAGTTGATCTGATATCTTAAGTGATGCTTTTGTTATTGCAGCTACCTGGTGTCTAGCATCTTCTCAAATTTATATCACTTTGCCGTTCCTCACTTGAGGTAAAAGATCAATGAGCAGTGATCACCTCGATGCACTAAGTCACTGCCTATTTTGAGGCCCTGCTCTCAGCAGTGTCGTGATTTTCTAAGATACCCATGGCTGATAGTTTAGCGATGCTTCATCGTGCCTGAATGCACAAGGCCATTGAGACTTTTCTGGCAATGGATCGGAGTTCTACCAACAAGACTATGGTTGCTGATCTCTCTGACTTCTGGCTATGCTGCCTCTGTTTACCAGGCTGACATTCTGCTGCCATTGTTAGGGAACAAATTGTGGTGCCAAGCTCTCAATTTCTGTACCATAACCTTCAGGGAGATGTCAGTGCACCTGGACACTGCTTTGCCACAGCTAACTACTGTGTCCCTTGTACTGAGCCCTAACTGCTGCTTCTTTCTGTCTGTGTTACTCTGCAGATTTACAAGTGCCCTTTAGGTGGGTTTCATCATTTCTAGCCACCACTTCCTACTACTCTCACCCACCACCTGTAATCAATCAGACATTGGAAGGTATCCCTCTAAATTGGTTGTCTCCTGGAAAGTACTGACAACCAATGTGCTCCTGCCTCCCCAGGGGTCAGTACCTGGACAGGCTCCCGATTTTGGGTATCGGAGATTAGGAAAATCCAGTCCAGCATAAGTCTGATTATTTTTGACCTCACCGGCTCAGACTTTGCTTTCCTGTTTATTCAGCAAATTTATACATTCTCAATTAATTTACAGGCAAACATTGTCCTACAACTTCTATCTGACAGCATGCAGGACTGTCCCCTTTGATTCACACTATTATTCAACCATTTTTACACATTTATGTTTTTCAGGCTATATTAATTGCTGACGTATATACAGCCTTCCATAATCACTGGATGCAACAAATTATTTTACAGTCAGAGTGCTTTTGAAACACAGTCATTGTTGTGTTGTTGCTAATAAGCACACAGCAAGCTCCTACAATGTGATCATGGCCAGATAGTATTTATTTGCTTTCATAATGTTGATTTGAGGGGTAAAAATTGTGCAGAATACCTGAGTGTAACTCTCTTGCACGCCTTTGGAATAGTGCCAGGGGATCCCATGTGCTCACCTTAGAAGACAGTTCGGGCCTTTGTTTCATGTCTTGTCCAAAAGAGAATATCTCCAGTAATGTAGTCCTCCATTGCCACTGTACAGGAATGTTAGCCTCAATATCTGAGAACGCACATCTCTGGGACTTCACTAGAACCTTGTGACTCATAGGTAAAGGTGTTGCCAATTGATCCATAGCTGAAATTTACATTTTAGAACTGGTCAACTTATTGTATTAATCAATAATAGTGTGCAATCTATTCAGCAGCATTTAGTAAATTAAGCAATTTCTGACTTCTGTTCTACTCACTTCCGTTTGATTAACTTTCAAACTTATTTATATGACCTTTTCACTTGACCCCCTCTACATTTCCTTTGTTTACAGCCCTTGTGGCCACCCTTTTATCCTTTCATCTAGGACCAGAGTGTTGTAGCCGATCTCAATAGTACTATTCTCTCCTGTCCCAATAACAGTACCAGTGTTACACGCAATCCTTCTTCCTCCAGCCTAATCTGTTTAATCCTATGCCAATTTGCACACCTCACTGGTAAGAACCTGGAGATGATAGAAAGATTTGAGATGGGGACAAAGAAATCCACTGTAGGTACAATCTTCTGCAGGGTCTTTCAGTCCACACAGACCTGTTTTATCATAGCTTAGTAGGCTATTTGTAGTAATTATGTTTTCTTTGATTTGTAAATTTTGATTCCCCACCCCCCGCCGCCTTACTGCACACTAACTTGCACAAAGCGCTTTAACACACTTCAGGTTTACGTAAGTCACAACAAATTTTGCAAGTTAAAAAATAGCCCCACTTACATTCTTACTCTCTCTAAATATCCAACGGTTGCACTTTATGTAAGACCACTCTGTGTCAACCAATATTTATTTTCGCAAATCTTTGCATCACACCTAAATCACAATGATGCACTTGATTTCCTGTTCAAGGTGATTTCCCTGCTTTCAAGCAATCATTCACTGCTAATTGACAGTTTACTGTCATCGGCAAGCATTGCAAAATGATACTATACTTTAAGGAGCATGACAATATTTCAAACAATTTACTTTTGTATCTAACTAGGAAATGAGTCCCAGAAATGTGCAATGGTGATTTTTTCTGAGAGGAGGTGTTATTGCCTTGTCTAATTTTCTTTCTGACACAGTACCTTTTTAGTACAAATAAACAAGCTACCAAACATTTCTAACTTTCTGACCTGGTGTGATATTTTGATTAACTGTGTCTTCGCATACACTATATGTTGTTGGCAAACAATTATTATGCAACTTAATTTTAAATTGTACAGTGGAATAAGTTTGGTGTGGCTTCATCTGTATAGCAGAACTACACAACCTGGGAGGGCCCAAGCTCATTTGTCTATCACTGCTGATTTGGCTGATCTTGGCTAGAGTGTGTTCCTACCCACTGGTCCCTGCTGGAAGTGTGTATGGAGCTTGAACGAGGGCTGATTTGGCTTTGCTTTGACGCCACTGTGGTTAATAGCCTCCAGACAGGTACTACCTCAAGTTATCCTGTAAACTGAATAATTGTAACAGTCAATTGATGGTGTATCGATCAAGAAGTTAGTGGAGTTAAAACCTTCCGGAAAGGTAAAAAGGGGAGAAATGTGGCATAAACGGTGAAGAAAATGATTTTGAATGAATGTAAGATTTATTGATTTTTTAAAATTACTATTTATAATCTTAAATATATTCTCTATTCGTTTCACTAGTCTGACTGATTTTAGGTTTAGATTATTAAAAATGACAATTATGATTTAAATTGAATTTGCTGGTGAACTGTGGTGAAACGTTTAATTCTTTATGAAGTCTGGATGTACATTCCTTGAAAATAAACTACCATTTTGAAGTTTTTAAAATTGTTACTTATTATAATTCAATGTTAAGTTAAAGCACAATAAGTCGAATTTGTATTTCTGTTACAGAGTACTCTGGGCATGCCCATATTCTGTTGGCTGCAATGGAAAAAGTAAGTAATAACAAATTGATATCCAACTTTGACTCAGTCAAACTAAACTTATTGCAATGCTAAAAGTTGAATCTAATGCATGAGAAACTAATTATATGTTTAGGATGGATGAGTGTTATTTATTTTGAGAAATTGTACCTGAAAACGCATTAATACACTGAAGCATTGCCTATGAACAGTATTTTTCTACCCTTTTTACGGTACCTTTCATATCTTTCACTGTTTAATCTCAGAGATTGTATTACTATGTATTGTAAAAAAAGTTGAATTTATTTGCTGATAATGATTACCAATTGTTTTTGATTTATATAGCTGAGCTGCAGCAACTCATTTTATCCCCATAACAGCCTAAATGATGAAATTAAGTATGACAGTATGTTTTTCCATGACAATACTGTAGTCATAATTGAATTTGATTAAATGTAATAATCACTTACTTATTTTTAGCAGTGGAATACATTTAGTTCATGTAATGTTGAAGACCAGCTAGGAGTTTCAACGCTCTAAGAAAGGATAATGACAAAGCAGCACTGAATGGAAGTTGTTCTGAAGGTAGAATATCAGTGGCCTATGGAAATCAGTGAAGGAAACAGAGTCTTGAGTAGTAAATTAGTGACAAAGATACCGTGTTACAATATTTTGAACAAATCACAATTGGAACTTTAGGACAAAGCCGTGACTAATATATGTTTATAAGGTAAACCTGTAACACAGTAGGTTATTCTGGGTCCTTTTATGATGCGTATTAAATCGCAACATTCTGTTTATATGGTTGTGGCTTATTTTATTACAACCTCATTTGTGTGTTTTGAGCAAAGGTCTGCAGTATTCTGTTTCAGGTAATAAACCTTTCAAGAAGTTCTATAAAATTTGGTACGCAAAATCTCTGACAGGTTTACATCCATAGTAATTGTTTCCAGAGTGTGAAGAAATGTACAAATTTTTTTGAAAAAAAATTTTCATTTCTGGTCTGATATGTGGTGTTTGGTTGACCAATTTGCAAATAAAGGTTTCTGTAATGTTGAACGTGTAATGATTGTGGGCATGCTCTTTGTTAGAGTAATGGACCTTATTAAAATTTAATTGTGCGCTCTGGTATATTTATTACAAAAATAAAGTGGACAGTGATAACTTTAATGCTATGAACAAGTCTGACCTTGTACTGTATGTCATGCTAGCTGTCTACATACCAGCTAAATTGTTTATAAGAAGTAATATGAAATACTGAATGTCAAGAGTGCTCGGACATTATTCATTCACCGACAACTGTCCTCCATAAATGTTTTCATATGCAGTACCTATGTGGGTTTTATCACCGGATTCAAATTCAAAATGTTGCCCATTATCTGTGAAATTAATGGAGGACCACTTTGCCACAGTGTTTCACACATTCAGCATATTTATCCTGCACCAGATTCCACTCCTATTCAATCCAAAGGTCTGTTCATTGAGAGGTTAAAAATGCAAGCTATTTAGTTTGAGTTGTAAAGCAGCAAAAGTTCTCCTCAAATCACGGGACTGCCTTTCTGGATGATAGAGGATTTGCTTCAATTGCTACTTTCTCAAAACGCAACACTAGACAGGTGAAGGGTCTAGGCCCGAAACGTCAGCTTTTGTGCACCTGAGATGCTGCTTGGCCTGCTGTGTTCATCCAGCCTCACATTTTATTAACTAGACAGGCAGCTGATTTAGCATTTAGTTCAGCAGACTTAGTGCAGAAAATATTTCAGCTCAGCAATACTTTCTGAGAAATGTAAGTTTTTCTGGACTTCCTTTTAGAATGGTGCTATTACACAGAATTGTTTCAATTCTGACAGTATATTTGAAGTTGTACACTTTGAAGGAAAAATAGTATCTCTCACCTCAAGTGAGGACTTAAATCTTGTCATTTTGCTCTTTTTTTTATTACTTACATTAAAATTACATTGATTTGTAAGAGTTAAATTACAGTCTGTCCAATAATTTTTTTCAGGTACTGTTGATACTATTTTGTATTTGAGCCCCATATTTGAATCCAACTGGGCCTTGATTTTAATTCCTATTGTATGAAGATTTAATAACCACTCATGACAGCAGTAGCAGAAAAGAGTTTTATATTTCTGTTTTGTAAACTCTCCTGAGAAAATGAAATCATGACTTGTGAGAATTTTCTTGCACAAAACAATTGTGCTCTGGCTTTGGGTCATGCCACTAATTCAATGAGTTCATTTCATGTTTTAAGCTTCCCTTAGGATTGATTAACAGCATGCTTGAAGGCTCACTATAGTTAATCAAGATTAAAACATTTTTTGGTGAAAAACTAAATTTAGATTGTGGCACGAACTTTAGATGAGAATGTTTTTCAGATTTAAAATGGGGTTTCCAAAGAGGCCGATCAGTTTCTGAAGAAGATGGCGTCATCTCATAATGCAGTTAATATACAGACAATTTCATTGTTTGCATTGACTGTCAACCCTATCACAGAAAATATAGACCAAGCTTTTCTCTAGTACTGACTCCCTTTGTCCCTCCAAACACAGTAATAAAGTAAATAATTAAGTTTATAGTAACTACAGTGTTAGGAAGTTTGGTTATGTAAGATAGCATTTTGTTTCACTTTGTGGTTCAGTAATTTACATTGCGAAGTAGTTCAGAATATTTCAAAATTCTGTACACTCTTAAATCCGCATACATAGTAGTTTGAATAATGAATTACAGCTGCTGTCCGTGCTAGCTGTGTTTATTCTGAATCATAAAGTTGAAAGTTCAAGCCTGACTGCAGAACTTTTGATGATCTGTGCAAGGCGGCACTATTGATTGTGTGTTTATTTGCAAAACACGTCCACTGGAGTAGATATCTGATTGGTCTTTGTGGCAGACAAGACAACTCCCTCCTTTCACCATAAGGTTTAAATGTATTGTGTAATTTAAACTTAATAGCGTTCCAAGGAACCTCCAAAACACTCGGTAACAATACTGCTTTCAGACAGCATATAGGCATCACTCTCAAGTCAGGAGCACTCGCAGTACTTAGTATCAAATCCTGAGTGCAAGCTGTACTCTCATCAGTGATCTCAGGGAATGCACAATGATGAAGCTACTGATATTAGTGATTGCATAATGTTCATGCTGCTAAATTCAGACGGTAAGATCTGCAGAATAGAAAGATTTCAGTGCAATTTTGACTTCAGAATTGAGATGTTGCTGTACAGGGACCCAGTGAAGACCAACAAGCATAGGGGTGGTGAATAGATAGATGTGACTTGCTGAGAGTTAGGATGCATTGAGCAGTGTTTTTGATGAGGCCAACTTCATTGAGGGTGAAAATCTCAGGGAGGAAGACTGCTCAAGAGAACGTTGGAATAGTGAACCCTAATAAATGATGCATAGTTATAGGTAATGTAATGCATATGGATTGAAACACAGCACATGGTCTCCCTTTTTAAGTGCGATCATAGTTTTATTAATTTCAGCACATAGGAAATTTCCGGAATAATACCAAGGATAAAAGATTTCCCCTATGTCCCAATGCCTTGATGTCCTCCACCTTAAAGTGTGACAGCAAGAAGCACTCGCAGTACCCTAGCTGAGACTTTACCAGTAGTAATAAAGGTTTAGGTGTTTTTGCATGCTGTGCTCCTATGAATAAAGCCAATGATCCTAGAAGAATTTTAATGTCCTTCCCTCTCCTTGAAACTTGTCACTGCTCTGTCTCACTCTTTTTACACTTTTTTAAGATCTCCTTAAAAACTACCTTTTTGAGTGAATGTTTGTCCACTTTTCCAAAAAGCTTCTATTTGAATCAATGTCTGGTTGCGTTTGATAACGGCAAATGTAAAATGTCACACTCCAATTCACACCCATTGGACCAACTTCTGCTTGCTGTTATTGCTACGATGAGACATTGGGTATAGATTCTAATTATTAGTCTTTAGTGGCATCACTTTCCTCCCCCTATCTCCAGATGCCAAACCATGTGCATGTAATTGGCTGTTTATGAAAAGAAAGCTAAGCATAGTTTATAGCAATGCTGAACAGGACTTCATTGTAAAATAAAAATGTTTTTACTTCAAAGGTTCATGCAACATTTAGTCAGCAAGGTGTTACACTTGGAGCTTTATCCTTGATCTTAACCCTGTCAGATCTTGTGTGTATACCAACCAACAGAGTATGAATTGCTCTTTGTTTCTGGATAGTGACTGTTTTGTGTGCAGCTTTGCATGTTTTACTTTGCCACCATCCCAAAAAATGACAAAGTAACTATCTCCAGCAGTTTCTTTAAATAGATTTATTCTGGAACAAAAGTTTAGGGGCGGAACAATCTGTTGACTGTGATAATCTTTACTATGCCCAGTGATTAGTCAGCGTCAGGAAGCATGTCAACAGTTTAAAAAGGAAAGCGTTCACGAACACATGATGGAACTCAATACAGTACACAGTAATAGCCGAAAACAGAATCGGACATTTAATCAGAGATAGTAGGAACTGCAGATGCTGGAGAATCTGAGATAACAAGGTGTAGAGCTGGAAGAACACAGCAGGCCAAGCGACATCAAAGGATCAGGAAGGCTGACATTTTGGGCCTAGACCCTTCTTCAGAAATGTAGCAGCTGATAGCCAATACAAATTTCCTAGCAATGAAAGACAGCTTCTCTTTCTGCATCCTGTGTATCCTGTTCAGAATCTAGTATACTTCAACAAAATCAGCTCTCATTCTTTTACATTTTAAAGCATGTAGGCCTCATTGACTTGAACTATCATTAAAGGACCACCCTCATCCTGGGAACTGATTCTCTGAACTTTTGTTACATTGCCTTCATTACAGGTATTTCCTTCCTTTTTATAATGAAGTTCAAACCCTGCACGGTATTCTAGTATGTTCGCACCAAAGCCCTAGATAACTTGTATGCGAGGCTTTCTTGTTTTTATAGCATAATTCCCTTATACTAAAGGCCAACTTGCTATTATATTTCCTTTTACTGCTTTTTGTATATATGTACGAACCTTGTATTCCTTGCAAGAGTACATCCAATTCCTTAGAACATACTCAGAACAAATTACAAATCTCAAGCCATTTCAAAGTAGCCTGTTGAGGTGGAATGTATCTTGAGGTGTAATTTCTTTGGAAGACTACCTCCCCCAAAAAAAAGCCATCTGTATAGATGCACGAGATCCTTTGCATTATTTAAGAACAGATGACTTCTCCTTGTGTCCTGATCATTGTTTATTTCTTGGCCAATATCAGCACAGTAAACTAACTGACCACTGATCCCATGTGCTGTTTGTGAGACCCTGGAATTGCCTACCTGATGCTCCAAAATATATCATAACTTCTCATTGAATCATAAAATATATTGTAGGAAGAGGCCATTCAGCCCATTGAGTATGCACTGATCATGCAAAGACCCAGCCATGCCATGCTATCTCCGTGACCCTATATTTACCATGGCTAATCCGCCTAATCTGCACACTATGGGGCAATTTAGCATGGTCAGTCACCTAACTGCTCATCTTGGGATGATGGGGGGAAACAGGAGCACCCAACAGAAATACATGCAGACACTGAGTGAATGTGCAAATTCCACACTGGCAGTCACCCGAGGCTGTAATTGAACCCTGGTCCCCTGGTGCTGTGAGGCAGCAGTACTGACCACTGAACCACCGTGCAATCCTCTTCTTTCCAGATTCTGGAGCTATTTTCCATTTTCTTCCTTTGGTTGAAGATTGAGTGTGTCTTTTTTAAAGATTCTTGAGTGGACTCTGCTGGCAAAATGACCTGGATCTGAGATGCATCCATTTTGAATCTCTGCTGATGAATGTTCTTACTTCTCTTTCTCATCTCCTAGCAAACAGTAATATAGAACCTTTCACTTTCAGCAAATAGGAACAGGAAAAGGCCATTCATCCCCTCAAGCCTGTTCTGCCATTGTGAGATCATGGCTGATCTGTGGCTTAACTCCACCTCCCTATCTTTGGCCCATTTCCCTTAATATCTTTGCCTAACAAAACAAAATCTACATAAGATTTAAAATCAACAACTGATCCACCATTAGCTACTGTTTGTGGAATAGAGCTCCAATCATCTGTCGCCCTTTATATATAGAAGTGCTTTCACCTGGACAGTCAGGCCCTAATTTTTAGACTATGCTCCTGTGGTTCAAGAAACTGTAACTAGTGAAAATAGTTGATCTCTATCTAACCCGCCTTTTCCTGTTCTCATTTTGAAGACTTTGATCTGCTCACCCCTTAATCTTATAAAACCTGTAGGAAACAGGCCTGATTTGTATAATCTGTCTCCATAAGTTAACCCCTGATATCCAGCTATCATTCTGGCCAAAGTTATGTGCAGATCCTCCCAGATTTCAAATCTGTTTTTAAGACAATTTTTTATTCTATTCCACCTATTGATTTATTTGAGTAGATTTTTATTTATAAGATTTGCACACTTAGAAATATGGAATTAATTTCGGGACATTTGTCTGACTTTTACAAATGGAGAAATCCGCTTTCTGATTTAGTGAAGCGCTATTAAGTTACTAATTGTACGGCTATTACTTTGCAAAGCAATATTGAAATGGAATCATAGATCATAGAATCCCTACAGTGTGGAGACAGGCCCTTTGGCCCAACAAGACCACATCAAGGCTCAGGTCATCCCACCTAGACACATCCTCCACTAATCCACCTAATCTACACCCCCCTGAACACGACAGGCAATTTAGCACGGCCAATCCGCCTAGCCTGCACATCTTTGGACTGTGGGAGGAAACCAGAGCACCTGGAGGAAAGCCACGCAGACACAGGGAGAAAGTGCAAACTCCATACCAGACAGTGGCCTGAGGGTGGAATTAAACCCAAGTCCCTGGTGCTGTGAGGCAGCAGTGCTAACTACTGTATGTGTGCGTGCGCGTGTGTGTATGTGTCTGTCTGTCTGCCATTACTAGTGTTAAGCATTTCAATAGAGTTACAGTTAAGCCAATTCTTTTCTTTTTAATTTATCTGTATTTTAACTATACAGTACGAATAAAATGCGTTTTATTTCAAGACTGGTAGTTTGACCAATTGAAGTGCATCTGGAACACAGTACTGCCATTTGCCTTTTTTTAAAAAAATGAAACAGTTAGGACCTAGATTATCTTATATTTTGAGGGGGTTGGTCTGGTCCACGCCACATGCAAATATTGGAAATGTAGGAAGTAAAGTTGAAATCAAGTTCATGCAGTAAAGCAGTTTCTCTGCTCATTAAGTTTGAGGACGTTTTCCACTCTTTCGGCAGCAGTCCACCATGAAACTTTTTTAGCCTGCTCCAACAACATCATAACTTGCCTTGAAATAAGAGAAAAACAGTCTATCTACATCAGGAACTTTATGTGCCCCATTTGCTGTTGCAATAGATGGATCCTCCTGAGTTGGTAATAGCCAGCTGTCTACGCACTTAGATCCTTGCTAAGTCTATATTTGCATGTCGACTTGACTGTGTGAAGGGATAGTTTGCATTTTTGACACAGTGAGTAGTTTTACATGAATAATCATATGTACTAAAATGGTTGAAAAAGATCTTCCACATTGTTATTTATACACCATCTAGATTTCTCTTAATTGGCATTAGTAGGTTTATTTTAAACCTAGCTTGCTGATGACTTCATTTGTTTATTTTGCAGCACGTTGATGGAAGTTTTTCTGTGAAGCCATTAAAGCAAAAGCAGATTGTAAGTAACCTGTAAACTTAATGCTGTTGCAATAGTGATGAGCAAGTTCATTGAACCAGAACTGAATTATTTATGTGCAGGAGCCAGAGTTCTCTGCAGCCCTTCAGAAAGCTGATGCTTGATTGCTTTTCCCTCCCTTTCAACTTCATTTTTGCAGGATTCATTTGAGGGTCATTGTCAAGGGTGCTACAGGGAACAGGTTGTTGACTCTGGATGCACAGTTCTCTGGCAGTATGGTGATGAGACCCAGTACCTAATTTTAATTGTAGCTTCACCTCCTGGTATGTGTTTATTCCCACACAGGCCTGTAGACCAGTCATATCAACTTGCTGTGGAATCACAATGCAATGTTTTATCCAGTGATCTTTCCAGCAAGGTTAGAGCAGCATTGGAGACCATTTGGCCTCTTGTGTCCATGGCAGCTCTCTGCAAGAACAATTTAGTTACTTATGCTCTTCCATCCTTTCCCCAGAATCCTGCAAATTCCTCCTCTTGAAATATTTATCCAGTTCCCTTTCGAAATTACAGTTGCACACACTTTCAGGCCGTGCATTTCAGATCCTGACCGCCTACTTAATTTGAAAGAGTTTTTCTCCCTGTTGCTCCTTTTGACAATCACCTTAAATCACCTACCTGTCATTTTTAATGCTTCTGCTAATAGTAAGAGTTTATCTTTATCCACACTATCTAGACCCCTTGTGATTGTGAACACTTCTACCAAATCCCCTCTCCACCTTTTATCTGACGATGATAACCACTGCTATTCCAATGGAGCCACAAAACCAAAGTCCCTTCTTCCTAGAAACATTGTCATTTTCTTTTCCTTTTCCCCCACTTGTACCCTTTTTAAAATCTTTACACCCGTCCTAAAATGCAGCATTCAGAATTGGATATATTACTTCAGTCGAGTGAGTGCTTTAAAAAGAGTCAACTTGGCTTCCTTGCTTTTGTATTCCATGTCTTTATTCATAAAACCTGGGATCCCCTGACCCTTTTTATCTACTTTCTCGACCATTATTGTCAAGTTCAATGCCTTGGAAGCATTCTTCCTTTGAACCAGGTGTTGGGAAAAATCTTTATTTCGTGCAATGTTGGGCCACAGTGGACCAAGGACTGTTCTGAAAGAGGGTTCAGTGGTTTCTGATTGTAATATCATTAAGTTCCAAGAAATACTCATGTGACCTGAGGTTGCCATAGAGATGAACGGCTGAAATGCAAAAGGTAAATTCAAAAATGGATTTTAGTTGTCCTACAACACTTGGAATACTTCCTGCAACTTCATAGACACACTATCAAGGTGCAGTGAATCAGTTTGTGACTTTGCTTTTCCAGTTGAAAAATATTATTCTAAGTTAAGTTTTGAGATGAAAAGTGGAACCAGGCATTTCAGAATAAATTAAAGCCAAATTGTGTTAAATTTAAACTGTTCCTGAGAATGTTCTGTTTACTTATCAGTCAGTATTATTAAAGTTCTCAGTGCACAATGGTAAGTTTTTTTTTAAAAAAAATTGTCTAATATGGGGTTTGAGACCATGACTTTAAACAGGACAGTCGCATTAAATACAACTGAGCTAGCTAGGACCTGTCTCCACAAAGCCTTTCGAACTTGTTTCAGAAGATTGCAACTTAAAGCTGTAATTACTGTTTCCATTTTGTCTTACAAATGCAATTTTATACCCAAAGATACAGTTGAAATCTGATTTGAGATGTGATGCTGTGCATCCAGCCCATGCCATTGATGCTGCTGCTGCAGCATGAAAAGATCTCGGGATCAGTTGATGACAGGCAGTTCAAAATGGGAATTAGAGAAAACAAACCAGGTTCTCACCAAACTGTTTAATTTTTGCCAGACCCTGGTTTTGAAGCAGGAATTTTACGGAGGCAGAAAGTCTCTGAGTCACCAGCTGCAGAGCCAGTATGAGTCTTGCATTGTCTGTTTTTTGGAAGGTTGCCACATTTTGTTCCATAAGTTAACTTTTGATTGGCCAGTGACAGGCAGTACCCAAGATCAAGGATAAGGCCTTTAACCACTAGTTGCCCACTTAAAGGCTTCAGTTGGCAGTAGGCGGAAAGGCTATCCACATGAAAGCAAAGTTTAGACTGTAATGTGCTTTCTCTCCTTAAAACTAGGAATATTGAGATTCTTGGATCTAATGAAGGTTCTACTGGTAGTTTGATCCCGATTTCAGTGCGTTAGTCTCTCCTTTAATAAACTAGTTGAAGAGGAATTCTGATTTACCTGGTCTGAGTCCTTTCAGATGGCCTTTAAGACATTAAAGTCTGTTTATTGCACTAAAAGATATGTGTTATCTCATCCGTCAGCTTTCTTTCTGTCGGTTTTATTGGACTTACCTGTTCCTGTTGCTTTAGTGTTCTGTCTTCTTTCTTTTCTATCACCTCTTTTCTTTCTTCCCACAAACTTGTATGATTTCATGCTTCTCTGCATTAAATTTCATCCACCGTGAGCCTGCTGAAATTAGTTTTTATCTTCTCAGCTCTCCTATGCGGAAGCCTAGATATTACGAAAACCAAATGCAATTTCGGTTTAAAGTTTTTTTTTTGTTTTGGGTCAAAAAATAGAAATAAAAATAGTAGCTTGGAGAGAAATTTGGACCTAGTGGTGTTCCCATGCATCTGCTGCTCCCTTGTTTGCCTGGGTGGTGGATGTTATGGCTTTAGAAGACACTGTCAAAGGAACCAAAGTGAGTTGCTGTCGTGCACATTGTAGGTGGCATACATTGCTGACTCTGCATTGGTAAATATTTAAAATGGTAGAATGGGTGTCAATGACTTAATTGTGAATTAAGTTAATCTGTTACAAGAAAATCTTGATTTAATAGCACATTTAGAATATTGCTTGTTTCTAGCGTGTTTTTAAAAAGAATCATGTGTAATGAGAGCAATAATTTGAAATGTATAGATGTGTATGACAAGCTGCACAGTTCAGATTGTCCTGTGCTTCTGGCATAATAAAGGAAAAAATGCAGTGTAAAATGTTGCAAGGAGATTCTAATTGAAGGAAAACAATAGTGAATTCAATCAGTAAATTTTCTTTTGAGCAGTACCAAAATAGGACTTAGTGTCAAAGCTTTCTATCTTGTACTCATCATTTGCAAGAGTACCTCTTCTAAGGGAACACCAACATTCATTCTGCTGGAGAAGAGAGTGCTGATTTGTTGGCAGTTGAACTCTGATTGGTAAAGGCATTGTAATGAACAATGCATCCACTAATGCTGATTGAAGAAACTGCAAGGGTTTTGTTTAAAATTTTAAACCAGGTTTAACTTTGGTTAGGGCATTGCCCTAAAAGATGAACTAGGAAGCGGTAGATGCCTGTTCTGTTATGTGGAACAGGTGCAACACGTGTACATGTATATGTTTCTTCTGTCTTCAAATACCAAGTATTAACATATTTATTGATACATGTAAGTTCTTGTACATACAAGTATGCCTCACTGTGTGCCCAACTCGCAGTCCTAAATTTGTAGCAATGTACAATCTTGCACATTGAAGGACATCCAAGAAGCATTGCCCAGTTGTAGAATTGCATCTAATGTTCAACACTTGTGAATTTTGCAAACATGGGATGATTAAGTACAGTCAGTATTTTGTTGGAAACAATCAAAGGGGGATATTGCTTGATACTTTTGAAATGTACAGCGCTTATACCTATCATCACACCACGCTAGAAATTCACAGACCATTTGTGTGAAGGACCAACTATCTATTTGGCTTGATGGCAGCATTGTTACCAATGAACACCGACATTTCACCTTGAACCGCTTTTCTAGTGAGTTGACCTGATGATTGTAAAGCAGAAAGCTTTGACAAAATGTGACTTCTTTCAGCAATACTCAAAGGTTTGGTTATTCAGTTTAATTTTTTGCTTGATTATGTGATTTGGGCAGTGGTCCTAAGCACACAGCTCATTTTAGCAGTTGGGAGCACTATTTCTTGTATCAATTATTATTAGTCTCTGCCAGCATGTCGTGAGTGGGAATATAGACTGAGGCTTAAATTTCTAAACTTCGGTTGTCTCTTTTTATTGTGTGGGATATCCTTAGTACACACCCCTTTGTTAGGAGAGAATCATATATTTATAATAGGCTCATGTAGAATCATATATTTATAATGGTGTTTGTGTTCTAAATCTACCATATCTTAGGTCTCAGGTGCTTAATTTTAAAAGCATTTATGGGGCATTCTGTATATTGCACAATGTTCCCTCTGTTATGCTTCTCAAACACTGGCTTCTGTAATGTTTACTATGTGGTTAGAAATCTCAGTGCTGTACTAAGCACTAATAAAAATGTATAACTACACAGGAAATTTCAAGTTATAGTTTACAATGTTGGCAAGCTAGGCAGTATCAAATGTCACAATGTACTTTATGATGTTTTGAGAAATGAGGTTGTAAAATTGTTTAAATTCTAAAAATGTTAGATGCTTAAGTAGACTTGGAGGTTTGCTTTTAATTGGCAGAATGCGCTAAACTGCACATTTAACTACATTTGGTACCTACAAATTTTAAGTAGGATGATATATTTTGAATCTTAATTTGTCTAGAATAAATAAGGAAAAAGAAAACACAGGATTTATTCAGTGGGTATTTATTCACAGGACCTAGGCATTGCTGGCCACAAGTGTTTTTGTCCATCCCTAATTTGATGTTAAAATGATGGAGCTGCCTTACCTGCTTGAGCTGATGCAATTCCTTTTGTTGTAGGTAGAACCAACAGTACTGGGGTTTCTTGAATGTTGCCCTAGCGACAGTGAAGGAATAGTAATATAGTTCCAAATCAGGATAGCATGTAGCTTAGAGAAATATGGGCCTAGTGGTGTTCCCATCTACTGCTGCCTTGTTCATCTGGGTGGTGGAGGTTATGGGTTTGGAAGGCACTGTCAAAGGAACCCTAGTGAGTTGTTGCAATGCATCTTGTAGGTGGCATACACTGCTGACTCTGCATCGGCAATGGAGTTAATATTTAAAATGGTGGAATGGGTGCAAATCAAGCAGATTACTTTTTAGACTGGATATTGTCAAGCTTTTTGAGTGTTACTGGAGGTGGATCCAGGCAAGTGGGTAGCATCGCGCCACACTTCTGACTTGGTGGTGGATTTGTTTTAGAGAGTCTGAATGTGTTACTTAGTAAACTTTTCAGTGTCAGGACTTGCCCTTGTAATCATGGTTACTATGGTTGGTTCGTTTAGTTTCTGGTCAATCATAATCCCCAGGAAATTGATGTTAGGGGTTTTGACAGTTAAATGCTATTGTATGTCAAGGAAAGATGGTTAAATTCTGTTGGAAATTGGAAGTGATTATGTTTCCCATCAAACCATATTTTCTGATATTCGGCCCAGAGACCAAAATTAAGATCCATTATCAAAAGGCCTGTCACCAGAGCTTTAAACCTGATGTCTTTGGCTCAGTAACACTATTTACAAAGTCCGCTGATACTTCGTTGGAGAGACAAGAGAAGAGTAAAGAAGAATCTGGGACATATAAACAAACATGATGAAAATAAACTCTTTAAATTGTTTTCATCCTCAAACTGCTGGAATGCCCAGCAAAGCAGCAATTCCCTCCCTGTGTCTGGCCAAGTTTTCAACTTTCACATTGGCTTTTTAAATAAGCAAAAGCGTATGCACTAATGTTACAGCAATAAAGCTGCTGAGTGATGAGTAGTTTTATTAATCTCATCAGCGCAGGCTGCAAAAATAAATATCTGAAATGGAATGTTTAAAAAAGGATGCAATTCATATGGTTCAATTCTGATGTTTATATCACACATTAAGGCATTTTCAGCAACTAGATGAAAAATGCAAACTATGAACAGGTCTCTGGATAAAACATGATTGGTTACCTCAGAAAAGCTTCAGTTCTTTTTACCTTGGATTTATAGAGCAATGGAAATGGATATGAACATGAGACGGGAGAACACAAGATTTTGCATGGGGGTACTGCCCTTTGATTTATTTCCTCCCCTCTCACTGCCACCCCACCCCAGCTCACATGCTGGATCTCTCC
Source organism: Stegostoma tigrinum (assembly GCF_030684315.1). Classification (NCBI taxonomy): domain Eukaryota; kingdom Metazoa; phylum Chordata; class Chondrichthyes; order Orectolobiformes; family Stegostomatidae; genus Stegostoma; species Stegostoma tigrinum. The sequence continues at coordinate 5,643,228 of NC_081376.1, forward strand.
TTTGATAAAAGATATATGTGGAACATATTGACAGCTTCAAACCACTTAGTCCAAGCTTCAGACCATGCATCCTGATTGTAGCTCAGCTGGACCTTCATTTATCCATATTTGCTCCATAACCTTTTGATACCAGTACCCAACAAAACCCTCAGATTTGAAAACTAAGTGTGTCCCACTGTTTATTACCTTTGAGGGCATGAGCCCCGGATTTTTATACCCTTCATTCCAAAACATTTTTCCTGATTTCACTCTTTCATGACCTTAAAATTGCAGTGACACAGGGTAAAAGTAGAGAGTGGGAGTAATTAGATTGCTGGTTCAGAAAGTTTAGTGTGGACCCAATGGACCCAGTGGCCTTCATCTATTCTTCAGTATTCTAAAATTATAACTATACCTTGGTTTTGGTGTCAGCTTTTTAACCGGATCATAAGCACTATTACTTGAAGGCACAGTTTTTCAGCTGATGTAATTTTTCAGCATTAAGTGAGGGTAAATATGGGTAGAAAAATGTCTAGTTGGTTATTTATTATATTGGACTTTGCCTCTAGAAAAAAGGTTGTATGTACCATTGTAACTTTGCACCCAAGTACAATGACATTTTTCTGCCATAATTTTAGGGATCATGTCTTTTGACCGTTAGAGTTTTCCTCTGTGAGAGGCTTCAGAAGCTAACCGCAATGATTTGAGGTTTTCTCTCGCAGTCCACCTCCAATTCTGGTCCTATGACATGGAGTGAGAAAGGAAAACAAAATGCATTCTTAATAGTGTTTAGTAATAGTAATGGTGAATGTGGAATTGAGTAAAACTCTCAAAGGGAAAGTTTGCTTTGTGCACGTCTCATAGCATTGGGCTGTAAAAGCTGAAGCCTGGTGTCATTCTGCCATCTGCTGCCAAAACATTAAATTGCTGATTGTAATTCCCAAAAAGAACATGGTATTTGTAACATAATAAAATGTGAGGCTGGATGAACACAGCAGGCCCAGCAGCATCTCAGGAGCACAATATTTGTAATGCTATTTACAGTGATACCTTTTTCAAACTGTTAACTTCAATTGTTGACCATTTATACCGACCACAAAATTGAAGCGTTCATCTGGGAAAAATAAACCAAATCTAGTAGTTGAGGCAAGCTTTGCCTGTTTTTTTTTCTGTAGAGATTTTGTACAAAAGCAAGAAAGTTCAGTTTGCACTCAACAGGATAGGTTAGTGCCATGTCAAACTATTTATCAGAGCCGGTAATAATTGGAGGTACTGACAAAGCAGATTAAATGAAGATTAAAAAAATATATACTTGCACATACTCACTAAGTTGTTTAAATGCAGAACACAAGATGGCTCGCTAGCTAAGTGACTAACATCAAACAACAGGAAAAAGACTTTCTTTTTTAAGAAACTAAAAGCATTCGTGCAACAAAGAATGATTAGCCAGCTGGTGGATGTTTGAGGCAGTTCTGAAGCTGAAGCAGGAGAAGCTTGCAAAGTTGCTGAAGTTTTTAAGTTTCGTTATCAAAGTCAAAATGAAGGTTAAAAGACTTCAAAGTATTCAGTAGGAATGTGCTATACTTCACCTTGAAATGGTCGTGTGGTTGGAGTGAGAATGGAGCAGTGCATTATGTTGGTCAGTATCAATCAGCTTGGGGTACAATTTAGAGACAAAAGTTTATTTTTTGGAAAACTCCTCATCTAATGTTGCATTCTTTGGGTTGACATGAAATTTTGTTTGATAATCACTCCTACAAAGCACACTGGGAGTTTTCTTTCATCAGATGTGGGCATTGCTGCTTGGCCCTGCATTTATTGCCCATTCCTAGTTGAGAAAGTGGTGGTGAATTGCTGCCTTCAACCGCTGCAGTCCATTTGCTGTAGGTAGACCCACAATGTTGGGTAGGGCAAGTTTGCTGGGATTTTGGAAATATAATTGCTGTCCTTTCAATGTCGCTTGGTCAAAGTCAGGATGGTGAGTGGCTTGGAGGGAAACTTAGTGTTTCTATGAATCTGCTGTCTTTGTCCTTCTAGATGGAAGTGGTCATAGGTTTGGAAAGCGCTGTCTAAGGATCTTTTGTGAATTTCTGCAGTGCATCTAGTAGATGGTACTCTGCTGCTACTGAGTGTTGGTGGTGGAGGGAGTGGATGTGTTGCCAGTCAAGAAGGCTGTTTTGTCTAAGGTGTTGTCAAGGTGTTTGAATGTAGCTTGAGTTGCACCTCAGTAGGAAAGTGAGTAGTATCCTGTCATACTCCTGACTTGTGTTTGTTGATGATGGACAGGCTTTGGAGTGTCTGGAGGTGAGATTTGTGGGATCGTGTTTCAGTAACAGTTGAGACCGTGGAGTGGTGAAAATAGCCTCTTTACTGAGCATCTGCAATGGCACAGTTCAAGACAATGATGGACTTGGAAGTACAGTTTTACAGTAGCCTCTTTATACACATTTCTTACATGCAGTAAAACTTTGGCACTGTGGTGTCACACAGTTTTGTCTACTGTACACAAAAGTTGATGTGACATCTGTCCTGGGGAAGCAGGAGATAGTTTCAGCACTTGCTAAATGCTTGTTGTTATTCTTGATGGGATTATAATGTCTGTCTGGTCTGACCTTACATAATTAGGAGGTGTTAGTCTTTTCTTTAAAATTAGTAATGTTAGTAAAAACTATGATTTAAGTAAGTGAGAAATTATACATGTACTAATTAAAAGGATATTAAACTGATATCCTGCAGCTGGGTTGTGAGATTTCATTTATTATTGCCAGTTTTGATAGTTCTTACATTCATAATACAGTTTCACAAAAGCGCTGTTTGATAGTAAGTTTCTTAAAGAGGGGTAGCAGCTGTATTTAATATATATCTAAAAAGCGCATATTAGTGGAGGACACTGTTTGTTTGTTCTGCAGCCCGTACAGGTCCTGAGAGAGTGTTGCTCTGGGCTAATTAATATTATTATCTTGCCATAATTTTCAGTGAGTTATGGAGACACAATGTTGGGGATGGCATTGTTTTGAATAGGTTACAGTGTTAACACTTATTCAAGGGTAGCCTTTGATACAGGAACAGTCTAAATGCTGCATGCAGCATGGGCTGAAACAGTAATAAGTGAGAAAGGAAGTTTAGTTTATACAATGTATTACAAAAACGCACTTGTATGAATGAATGGGCACGCAGTATCATAAACATAGTGTGCTTGTGAGTGAGCTGGTAAAGAGAATCATAATGTAGTATCTCTCAGATTCTGCAGTTTTGCTAGCGTCTGACTTGCTCTTGTAGCCACTGTATTTAAATAGTATCAGAGATAATGGGAACTGCAGATGCTGGAGATTCCAAGATAACAAAATGTGAGGCTGGATGAACACAGCAGGCCAAGCAGCATCTCAGGAGCACAAAAGCTGACGTTTCGGGCCTAGACCCTTCATCAGAGAGGGGGATGGGGGGAGGGAACTGGAATAAATAGGGAGAGAGGGGGAGGCGGACCGAAGATGGAGAGTAAAGAAGATAGGTGGAGAGAGTGTAGGTGGGGAGGTAGGGAGGGGATAGGTCAGTCCAGGGAAGACGGACAGGTCAAGGAGGTGGGATGAGGTTAGTAGGTAGCGGGGGGTGCGGCTTGGGGTGGGAGGAAGGGATGGGTGAGAGGAAGAACCGGTTAGGGAGGCAGAGACAGGTTGGACTGGTTTTGGGATGCAGTGGGTGGGGGGGAAGAGCTGGGCTGGTTGTGTGGTGCAGTGGGGGGAGGGGACGAACTAGGCTGGTTGAGGGATGCAGTAGGGGAAGGGAAGATTTTGAAACTGGTGAAGTCCACATTGATACCATATGGCTGCAGGGTTCCCAGGCGGAATATGAGTTGCTGTTCCTGCAACCTTCGGGTGGCATCATTGTGGCAGTGCAGGAGGCCCATGATGGACATGTCATCAAGAGAATGGGAGGGGGAGTGGAAATGGTTTGCGACTGGGAGGTGCAGTTGTTTTTTGCGAACTGAGCGGAGGTGTTCTGCAAAGCGGTCCCCAAGCCTCCGCTTGGTTTCCCCAATGTAGAGGAAGCCGCACCGGGTACAGTGGATGCAGTATACCACATTGGCAGATGTGCAGGTGAACCTCTGCTTGATGTGGAATGTCATCTTGGGGCCTGGGATGGGGGTGAGGGAGGAGGTGTGGGGACAAGTGTAGCATTTCCTGCGGTTGCAGGGGAAGGTGCCGGGTGTGGTGGGGTTGGAGGACAGTGTGGAGCGAACAAGGGAGTCACGGAGAGAGTGGTCTCTCCGGAAAGCAGACAGGGGAGGGGATGGAAAAATGTCTTGGGTGGTGGGATCGGATTGTAAATGGCGGAAGTGTCGGAGGATAATGCGTTGTATCCGGAGGTTGGTAGGGTGGTGTGTGAGAACGAGGGGGATCCTCTTGGGGCGGTTGTGGCGGGGGCGGGGTGTGAGGGATGTGTCGCGGGAAATGCGGGAGACGCGGTCAAGGGCATTCTCGATCACCGTGGGGGGAAAGTTGCGGTCCTTCAAGAACTTGGACATCTGGGATGTGCGGGAGTGGAATGTCTTGTCGTGGGAGCAGATGCGGCGGAGGCGGAGGAATTGGGAATAGGGGATGGAATTTTTGCAGGAGGTTGGGTGGGAGGAGGTGTATTCTAGGTAGCTGTGGGAGTCGGTGGGCTTGAAATGGACATCAGTTACAAGCTGGTTGCCTGAGATGGAGACTGAGAGGCCCAGGAAGGTGAGGGATGTGCTGGAGATGGCCCAGGTGAACTGAAGGTTGGGGTGGAAGGTGTTGGTGAAGTGGATGAACTGTTCGAGCTCCTCTGGGGAGCAAGAGGCGGCGCCGATACAGTCATCAATGTACCGGAGGAAGAGGTGGGGTTTGGGGCCTGTGTAGGTGCGGAAGAGGGACTGTTCCACGTAACCTACAAAGAGGCAGGCATAGCTGGGGCCCATGCGGGTGCCCATGGCCACCCCCTTAGTCTGTAGGAAGTGGGAGGAGTCAAAAGAGAAGTTGTTGAGTGTGAGGACGAGTTCAGCTAGGCGGATGAGAGTGTCGGTGGACTGGGACTGGTCGGGCCTGCGGGACAGGAAGAAGCGGAGGGCCTTGAGGCCATCTCCATGCGGAATGCAGGTGTACAGGGACTGGACGTCCATGGTGAATATGAGGTGTTGGGGCCAGGGAATTGGAAGTCCTGGAGGAGGTGGAGGGCGTGGGTGGTGTCACGGACGTAGGTGGGGAGTTCCTGGACCAAAGGGGAGAAAATGGAGTCCAGATAGGTGGAGATGAGTTCGGTGGGGCAGGAGCAGGCTGAGACGATGGGTCGACCAGGGCAGGCAGGTTTGTGGATTTTGGGAAGGAGATAGAAACGGGCCGTGCGGGGTTGGGGAACAATGAGGTTGGAGGCTGTGGGTGGGAGGTCCCCTGAGGTGATGAGGTCGTGAATGGTGTTGGAGATGATGGTTTGGTGCTCGGGTGTGGGGTCATGATCGAGGAGGCGGTAGGAGGTGGTGTCGGAGAGTTGGCGTCTGGCCTCGGCGATGTAGAGGTCAGTGCGCCATACTACCACTGCGCCACCCTTGTCTGCGGGTTTGATGGTGAGGTTGGGGTTGGAGCGGAGGGCTGCCCGTTCTGCGGGGGAGAGGTTGGAGTGGGTGAGAGGGGTGGAGAGGTTGAGGCGGTTGATGTCTCGACGGCAGTTGGAGATGAAGAGGTCGAGGGAGGGTAGGAGGCCTGGGGGTGGTGTCCAGGAGGAGGACTTGTGTTGGAAGCGGGTGAAGGGGTCAGTGGAAGGAGGGTTATTTAAATGGTTGTTTTGGTTTCTGGCTAGTGCTAACTGCCAGGATGTTGATAGTGGAAGATGAAAAGATGGTAATGCCATTTGAATGTCAAGAGGCAATAGTTTGATTCATTCGTGTTTGTAGTAGTTGTAGCTTAGCATATGTGTGGTTATGTTAGTATGTGAGGTGTCATGAATCATGAGTCATGAGCGCTGAACATTGTGCAATCATCCGTGAATATCATCACTACTGACCTTGTGATGGAAGGAAGTTCACTACATTAAAGCTGCTGCGTGAATACACGTTGTGGCTCTGCATGTTCTTGTTTGAAGGTTTTTATGGATGGAACTGTGTCCTCTGTGCTTGCATGTGAAGGTGTTGTGCAGTGAAATAGCAGTCGCTCTTAACAGCCCTGGAGTTACCAGAAACCGAAGTCAACAGCCATTTAAAAACTGTGTCCACAAGAGGCTAATTTGGGAATGACCCCCAAAACTGTCTTCTATCAACAAGACACAACATGATGGAATGCTTTCCCTTTGCCTGGTTGAATACAGCTCCAACACCATACAAGCAGCTTCGCACAAACCAGGACAAAGCTGTCTATTTGGTTCCCACCCTATTCACCCCTATAAACATTCACTCCCCCCCCCCCCCCCCCCCCCCCACTGGCAGCAATTTGTCCTACTTACTAGATACCCTGCAACAACTCACTGAGGTTCCTTTGGCAGTGTCTTTTCAAACCTATGACCTCTATTGCCTGGAAGGATAAGGGCAGCAAATGCATGGGAACACCATCACCACCATCTGCAGGCTTCCATCCAAACTGGGTTGGATGTTGTTGGGTCAAAATCCTGGAACTTTCTCTTAGACCCAGCACCTCGAGAAAAATCGCCGTCATCTCCTCAAGGACTTCAAAGCTAGCTTAGCCAACAATCTTTACTTTAAGTGAAAAAGGTAAAAATAGTGCCAAATGGACAGCCATTTGGAAGATGGAGAGAGGAAGTGGAATTGTGTCGTAAATGGTATAAGATAATTTCAGAATGCGTAGGTTAGTGGGATTAATGATGAGAACAAGGGTAATTTTGTCATGGGCTGCGGTTGTGATGTGAAGGATTGAGAGCAGTGGCTCATGAGAAATTTATCCCACTAGGCAAATCCTTCACAAAGGTCAAGTTGGCGAAGCTTTGGCTTTGGAGGTGATATTATAAGATGGTGAAACTAGAAAGGAATTGATTTTCTTGGATAAGTGGGATAGAAAGCAAAGCAGTTAATATTATCAATGGTCTTGTAATACACGTCGTTTACAGTAGGTTCTGCTTAACATTTCCAATGGTGTGTTGACAGAAGCTAAACTAAATTAGCAATGGAAGATAGCTAGATGATGCCTTAATTTGGTTTTGTAGAGAGAGAGAGAGAGAGAGAGAGAGAGAGAGATTAAAAGCTTTTGGGCAGAGATGTCGGGGAGGGCAGTAAATGTGAGGAACAATTGTTTTGGTAATCTCCTGGAATTTGCTGCCTACAGGGCTAGTGGAAGGGGAGATGATCAATGATTTCGAATGGACATTGGATGAGCTCTTAAGGAAAATAAAATACAGGGCTCCGGAAATAGAAGAGGGGATGGGACTGATTGCTCTAAAGTGAGCTAGCTTGGACCAAAAGGCCACCTCTTGTGTCAGCATTAATCTATGGCTCTACAACATTTTGCATTTTGGTGACTCCATCGGAAATCTATTGACAGGTCACTGGATACTTCACTCCAGCAAATCAGTACATACCTAATACCATTCTGTCAGTTGGCTTTCTATTTGTCTTCTGTAGGTTGACCGAGTCAGCTATCTGCTACAAGAAATATATGGCATTGAAAATAAGAATAACCAAGAAACAAAGGTACCTACAGTATTTTATAATGTCTTCAATTGGACTTCAAATCCAGTAACACTTTTTGCAAATTTTATTGCAGTTGGTCTCATTTGAGGTATAAAATATAAATTTTAGCATGTGGCATTTTTTCAGCATTTCAAATTGCAAATTCAATTACCGATAACCTACATTGCATTCTACACGACGAGACCAGTAGAATGATAGCTTAAAAACCCTGAAGTATGTTAGTGTCGATTATTAAATTGGATCTAATAGCAAATTAACTGATTATTTTAACAATTATTTAAACATTTGTTTCTCCTATCCATGTCCTGGCAGAGCACGTAGCGCTAGTTGTAAAATCAAAAGATATGAGGCAGAACTTCCTTCTAACTCACCGCCCCAAATGAGCAGCTGAAACGTACAATATAGTGATAGGCTCGGATTGAAATTCTTCTGTCTTCCCAACTTGAAACCTGCTCCCACTCCACATTAAATCTGGGGTAGGAACAGTTGAGATCAGGCTTCCTGTCCGAAGGTCAGTTGAGATCTTTAAGTACCTAAATAAGGACCCTACCCTATCACTACTGGTATTCTATTTATTTTAAGTCAACTACTGATATTCTGTCATCAACAGACAGGGATCATGTCTTTTGGAGAATCCACCAGGTAAGCTGTTGGGAATGCCTGTAGCCTTGGTGGTAGGGTTCGCTTTGTTTGATGTAATCAATGACCTGCCTGTGTCAGGGCTGCTCTTTCTCTCCCACTTCTCCTGGCCCTCATGTATTCGCTATCCTCCTGCCTCCCTCAATGCACACTCCCTCGAGCAAGCTGCTTGAGCTTCTTCAGGTTTTGGGGCAGTTAGCCTGTAGCTCTCAGAGGTGGGGAAGTTCCTCTGCAAGATCAAGGAATCCCAAAAGTGACTAAGCAGTGCCTGATTTATTTTGATGATGATGGGGCAGTGGGCACACCAAAGTTGTCACCAGCTATCCAGCCAGTGGGCAGGCTCATTGCCACGAGCAGTAGGTCCAGCTTCTGGTCTCTGCCAACAGAATGTAATCCGCAAAAGGCAAGGCAGTGGAAAATAGTGCAGGCTGGAAAATAGTTGTTCTGTGTAACATTTGCAGCTGATAAGCAGTGTGAAAACAATTACTTATTGTTTTAATTTGTAAAATCCCTTTCTTTGCAGCCATCTGATGATGAGAACAGTGACAACAGCAATGAGTGTGTTGTATGTTTGTCTGACCTACGTGATACCTTAATCTTACCCTGTAGACATCTGTGCTTGTGCAGCACCTGTGCAGACACACTCCGGTACCAGGCTAATAACTGTCCAATCTGCAGACTGCGTAAGTATTGCAAAATGCTAGCAATCACAAAGCAAACATTTTGAAGATTAATGCTTATTTGTATGAGTTTTATACTGAATTATGACATCTCACTCCATTCCCACGCTGTTACATCTGGTGTCACGACCACTGTAAACCCTCACGTATCCTCAGTCCCTCATTTCTGAACTCTGTGCAGTAGTTTCACATGATCATCTGAAAATTCAGTATTGGCTATCGTTGTTAACATGTGAGAACAGACTTCTAGTCCAATTAAGACCAATGGCTTCCACCTCCTCAACATTGCCCAATTCAACCCCTGCTTTGGCTCATCTGCTATTGAAAAATCCCTTTCACGTTTTTGTCATCTGTGGGCTTAGCTATTCTACTGTGCTCTCGGTCATTACCCTAGGTAGTTTCCTCTATGATGTTGGGATTATCCAAAACTTTGTCCATGTCATTGCTCGGGCCAAGTCACATTCATTGATCAATCCTGAATTCACTGACCTGTGTTATGTCCTGGTTAAATATTGATCTTAAAACGCTGATTGGTATTTTAAAATCCTTTGGCCTTGCCCCTTCCATCTCTTTGATATTCTTCAGCCGTACAGTTCTCTGAGAGATGTGTTTAATTCTAGCATCTTAAACAGCCACAATTTTCAGCACCACACTTACTGGCTGTACCTAGGCTTTAGTTCTGAAATTCCCTCCCTGTACTTCTGTTCCTCAGCTTCACTTTCCTCATTAAGACATTCTTTAAAGATTACATTGTTGATCAAGGATGTTGATTAATTACCCTAATGTTGCCGTATTTAGCTCAGTGCCAAATTTTGCTTTGTTGTTTCTGTGTAGAGATATGGGATGATTAATCACATTAAAAGTGCCATATAAATATGTTATAAAATGTTTAAATTGACACTCTGCATTTCAGCATCTGGACCAGATGGTTAGCTAGCCCTGTAGTACTGTCTAATGCTTCATTGACTAAATAGCAGCTCCTAACTTGGCAAAGCGGGCAATTTTCCAGGAATTAAGGCAGTCAGCATTCAACAGTTACTTGACTACTGCGAAGGGGTTGATGCTGCATCGTTGTGTAGCACAGTATTATCTGTATCCAGCATCCCCACACTCTTGTTTTCCAGTCGGGGTTCCTTGGATTGCAAGCAGATTTAAAAATCTCATCAGTCTTTGAACTTCTTTGTTAGTGGCTGCTGAAGTCCCCTTACACAGTTTCCCTGACAGAGAACAGGCATTGAACCTACACTGTTCCTAATCAGGTCAAGGCAAAGTGATGTGAATGCTGGAAATCTGAAACCCAGAGTGCTGAAGAAATTCAGCATGTTTGGCAGCATCTTTGGAGAAAGGAGCAGAGTTAATACTTCAGTAATGATGAAGCGTAATACCATGTCCAAAATGTTAACTCTTAATCTCTCTCCACAGATGCTGCAAGACTTGCTGAGTTTCTCCAGCATTCTGTGTTATCTTCCTATCAGGTGTGGTTAGTATCTTGCCTAGCAGTACATTTAACACCAATTATTTTCTATCTTTTGAATTTATAGTCTTTAAAATTGCTTGCTGATAGTATTTATCTGTTTTAAATGTACAGAAATCACCAAATGAACTGGATGTTGGGAATATCTGTGAACCGGTCTCCTTGATTGGGATTAGGATTGGGAATGGGATATTCATGAAAAGTTTTTTCCTTCCTAGCATTTCGAGCATTGTTGCAGATCCGAGCTGTGAGGAAAAAACCTGGAGCCTTGTCACCAGTTTCATTTAGTCCTGTCTTAGCACAGACTATGGACCATGATGATCATTCTGTAAGTCAGCCAGGTTGTTTACTTACTCCTCTTCATTGCTACGTTAAAATTAGAAGAATTGTTTAAAAACCGCTGTATGCCTGGTGTTGAGGAATGTTTTGAAATCCGTTTTTACTGATTTTAGCTTATCAGTACTTTTAAAGCTAGTATGTGAATATTTTATACTTGTGATACTTATCGAAATATCACTATGTTGGTACACGCAGACTTGTGCAATCAACCAAGCAAATTTAGTTGATAAAATCAACTTTAGTTTTCCTTGCATTGCTTCTTGGTAATTACTATTACTGTTCAAATGGTAGTAACAAGCCATCAGCAAAGTTAAATGTCAGTGATCAGTTAGTGTTGCTTTCAATGTGTTTTTCATTTCAAATATATCCAGAAGTTTTGATAGCCCTAATGATGAAATGCAATGAACTAAATTCTGCCTAAAACCAGTGTGACATTGAAGTAATATCATTATAATAACGTCATTATTTTAATACATAAACTAAAACCAAACAAGATCAGTTTGTACAAGGAGAATAGAATTCCTACAGATCTTCAATCAGCTTGAGGGTCAATAGACTTGATTGTATCCACCTCTTCAATTGATTATAATTTTCTTTTCTTCCAAGAAGAGTACAGTGTGACCACATTTAATAATGTTTATGTTTTAAAATTAATTTCTAATTTTCATATCCTGTATGTTTTTGACCCATAGTATCTCAATTTATGGTATCTACTGCTGGAAGAACCTTTAGCTACCTGTCCTTTCTCTGAATATTACCAGTATTTGTCTTTGGTGCCTTTAGAAATCAACTTCATATCCCTGCTTCTTATCTTTCCAAAATTATCATTTTTCCTCCTTTAGTAAAGTTAGGCCTTGCATGCTGAGAAACGTCTAGTTAACGTAATCTGAGTCATCTTTGTGCATTATGAAATCAAATTAAACACTTTAATAAATCTTCTATTGATTTAACTGGTGGGTACCAACTTTGATGCTTCATCAGTAAAATTACTTGTATTAGGTATCTACATTGCTCCCTGAAGGTGTAGGAACGAAAGGGTAAAGTAAAGTTTTTAGGCCATTCATTTCTCAACTTGTGCACGTAAAACTTTTTGACTCGTTGCCTGACAGGCAAGTACAGTGAAGAAAGTTAGATTATGTCTTCTTTCGCTTCAAATGTGTTTATTTTCCTCTGCTTCCTAACTTTTTACTTCCAAAGTTTTTGAAGACTTTCGAAAATTCCTCGTTAACTTGGTTCCTCTCTCTTTTTTCAGACATCTGAACATATTCCTCCTGGATTTGAGCCGGTTTCCTTACTGGAAGCTTTAAATGGACTTCGTTCAATTTCTCCATCTATTCCTTCTGCTCCCCTTTATGAAGAAATCAATTATTCTGGGATTGGGGATGGTTTGTGTACATCAGGCAGGCAGCTGTCGGCAGTGGACAAGATAATAGATAATTGTCCGCAAAAGCCCAAACTGAGTAAATCTTCAGAAAGGTAAGTGTCTATCAATAATCTCACCAATTTCGTCTAGTTTACCATTTACCAAATTCTAAATCTGACAGTTTTAAATAAGTTTTACTGATTTGTGTAACTTGCATTATAAACTTTGTGATGCTTATTTTCAGTTTGATGCAATGTTCATAGACACTATCACTGATATTAATATTTTGTTTTGCTAAAATTATTTAAAAATTGTCAGGTTTTTTAAAGTTATAAATGAAAATTGGCATTAAAATTGCTTAAAATCATTGTCGATTTTATAAATAAAAACACTTTGCCTGATATTTTGAATTCATGGCTGCACTCCTGATAATAGTAACTGCAATCATTGACAGGATTGCATCCAATTTAATTACAATGTTGTCAGTCGGCACAATAAATAAAATTGGACCAGGAAGAAGAGAAGTACTGGGACAGAAGGTGACTTGGGGGAGTCAGGGGAAGAATGAATTTTGTACTATTCCTCGCAGAATAGGATTATGTCCCAATGCCTAGCTAGATATCTAGCTTACAGAATCCAATGATAATAAACTATCTATGTTAAATTGCAAACTAGGATCAATTCTGACAAAGGCTCACTGAAATTCGCATCATCAACTCTGTTTTCCTCTTGTTGCGTTCTCCGGCATTTGCTGGTTTTATTTCAGACTAGGATCAAGATGCTTCAGTCTTGTTGTCATTTTTTTTGACTGTTCCAATTTGCATACAAGGGAAAAAAATCCAAGTAATAATCAACGTTATATACCGAAAATGTTTGTGCAAATGCCTCTGCACTACTGATAGTGACCTTGTAGAATACCACAACCAGGTCAGCTGTGATCTCCTAGAATGTTGGAGCAGGCCTAAATAACCAAATGGTTTATTCTTGCTCCTGATTTTTATGTTCCTGTGTCTAATTTCAATCTGGTTTATATTTGATAATGAGGGTATCTAATTATGAAATCGTATTAATTTAAAATGCAGTAGTCTGCGCTCTCCATCCTCTCCAATACAAGAGGAAGATGAAGAAAAGCTTTCAGAAGATTCCGATGTTCTGCTGCAGAAGAATGGACCACAACATCCCAATGTGTCAAGTTCACAAGAAGTAAGAGAGAGTCATTGAGACTACTGTGAATGACCTTTTTCAGGGAAAAAAAAACAGCTTAGAGGAGTTATTCAGTCAGGAAATTTTTTAAAATATAAATCCCGTATGAGTAAAAAAACAATCATGGTTTCACAACCAAGATTGCATATGTATGTATGTACGTATGTATTAATGTGTCAGTGCTGTAAGACTGAAATAGAGATTGCAATCAGGTCACATGTTTGAGGTTGGAAGAACACAGCAGGCCAGGCAACAACAGAGGAGCAGGAAAGTTGACATTTTGGGTCGGAACCCTTCTTCAGAAAATGTACCCAGGCATACTTGAACATGATTTGATTGTTAAGCAATGCAAAAAGCATGAGCATGAGCCTCAAAAGAGAAGATCATCCTTTAAAAGGCTGGATGTAATCTCTAACTTCGGTATGGTCACCACAGGTTTCTGAATTTTGAAACTGGAGTAATTTGGTAGCACAAGTGGGTGAAACTTCAGATTTTATGTCAGAGGAAAATCTGAAATCCAGTCGCTTTGAACTTAATCAAGTAAAATAAATACAAGAAGAGAGTGTTGAGATATGGGGGACATTTTCAGTATGGAAGCCTGTTATGACTGATGTCATGGGGATCAGTGATGGGGCCATAGTTTTTACAATATACATTACAATATACATTAATGGTTTTGTTGAGGAAAGTGAATCTAGTGTAGCCAAGTTATTGGACGACCCAGGCACAGGTGGGAAGGCATGTATTGGGGATGACGTAGAATCAGTTGAGAGATGTTAAGAGGTTAAGTGAGTTTGGAGAAATGAGGTTGTGCACTTAGGCAGGAAAAATACAGGAGCAGGCTATGATATATATAGAGAAAGACTGCAGAAAGCTACAGAACAGCAGGATTTGAGAGCCCTCATCGGTGAATCATAAAAACCTAGCATTTAGATTCAGGGAGGCCTTCATTTCAAAGAGAATGGAGTATAAAAATAGGAAGGTTTCGCTAAAACCGTATAAGGCACTTGTCAGGCCGCAAGTTTGGGCTGCTTATCTAGGGAAATATATATTGTATCTGTCTGTGACCAGAGGAAATAATCTCAGAATAAGGAGGCCACACAATTATGACATTCTGTGTTGTGAATCTCATAGTCATGGTCATAGAATCCCTACAGTGTGGAAACAGGCCTTTAGGCCTAACAGGTCCACACTGACCCTCAGACATCTCACCCAGACACATCCGCCTATAATACACCTAATCTACACATCCCTGAACACTATGGGCAATTTAGCATGGCCAATCCACCTAGCCTGCACATCTTTGGATTGTGGGAGGTAACCGGAGCAAACCCATGCAGACACAGGGAGAATGTGCAAACTCCACACAGACAGTTACCTGAGGGTTGAATCAAACCCAGGCCTTTGGTGCTGTGAAGCAGCAGTGCTAACTACTGAGGCACTGTGCTGCCCTTCTGAAGAAAGAAAAGGCCAGAGACATCTATGGGATTCTTTACTGCAGAGTGTTGTTCAGGCTTGGTTATTATGTATGTTCAAGTTTGAAATAGACAGATTTTGAATCAGTAAGGGAAACGAGGGTTATGGGGAAAAGGCAGCAAAGTGGAGTTGATGATTATCAGATCGTCGATGATGTCTTTACTGGTGGAACAGGCTTAATGGCCTACTTCTGCTCTAATATCTTATGCTTTTAAGCTTCTGTTTTAAAGTCAGAATATATTTCCCACAGGAGGTAAACAAGATTCTGTAACGTGCTACTCTATTGTCATGGGATTGGAAAGTTATGGAAATATGGTATTAAGTGAATTCAGTTGAAATGTTGACTTACTGTTTGACAACCAATGTAGGTTTCTGTTTTTCAGAGTACTGCAATTGCAGAAACCCCAGAAATTGAAGCACGTGATCAAGGTGAGTTATTTAATGTTAGAATGATATAACAACAGCCACAACATGCATTTAAACAGTTCCTTTTTGCATAATAAGATATCCTTTAGGATTCAAAGGGAAACAATTTGCAAACTTGTCCACTTCAAGTAATTTTGTAATTCTTTTTCAAACTTTATTATTGCAGTTTCCTTTTCAGACAGAGTGCTTCATGCCATCATAACTCAACATTAAAAAGAAATTTCAAGTTGCCCATTTTGTTAATAATTAATTCTTTAGAAATTGAGTAAGGCCAGGGAGTCTTGAAATGCCACCCCAGAGGGCTGGGGCTTCGTTACTTCTCTCCTTAATGGTGTCACAATAGGGGAGAAAAAGTTTGGGAAGCACTTTTTAGGGTGTTCCCTAACTGTTTATTTTCTTCCAGTCGATAGAACGTTCTCTGAGGAAATAGTACAAGATAGCAACAATGAGCACAATAGACATACTGAGGAAGATGGGGGTACTCGTCTAGAGATGACCCTGCCAGGTACTTGCCCTTTGTTTTACTTTCTATAAATTTCTTTCTTCTATATGTCTTTGCAATTTAATATATTTCTTATTAATGTGGTGGGATTGAATGAATAGTACACCAACATGCCTCTTTATCAAACTTGAAGTATATTCAGAGCTTCAGCGAATGCACCTTTTGGTTATTTATTTGGTGAGTAGCAATGTTTTAACAGATTTCTTACATATAACAATTGTTGGATTTCATTCATGAGAGATGATGGAAAAGCTCCATGAAAATGCAAGTGTCAATCCTTTTCTTTCTCTCTGTCTCTTTCTCTCTTCCTCTCATTTCTTCCTTTCTCTCTGTCTCTTCCTAATCCCACAATCTCCTGACCTCAAATTGAAAGTTATCCAGTGCACCGTGCAGAGTTAGCTAGTCCCATTGTTGTTTCTTGAATTTTAGCAAGGGCACTGCAGTTGGTCACCATGTAATTGGCTTAAAAAGAGGAAAATTAACCAGGGCTCTGACTTCTGACCACTATCCAGAAAGTCATGTAGAGGTCTATGGTACCTCCTCTACCAGGTTTGAATTGTCTACTAATCACTCAGAGTTGAGGTATGGGGAGGTGGTTGATAAGTGGGACCAATGGAACTATATACCTGTAAAGCATCAGTACTATCCAGAAGATATAAATAGTTGGGAAATTATCAGGAAACTGTGACCTCGACTTGCTAACGTACCAGTGACCAGAGATCAAGAGTCATTAGTATGAAACAATTCAAAATTATTAACCTGCTGTAGTCATAATCTTTTTTAAAATGTGCTTTAACAATACCCAACAACTATATAGGTTAGAGATAATGGGAACTGCAGATGCTGGAGATTCCAAGATAATAAAATGTGAGGCTGGATGAACACAGCAGGCCAAGCAGCATCTCAGGAGCACAAAAGCTGACGTTTCGGGCCTGGACCCTTCATCAGATATATAGGTTAAGTGTTTGCATGCATGCTTGAATAATGTAAGCCTAAAAGACTATTGTAGAATGTTTTTTGCTACCTAAAATGCAATCTTTCAGCTTCCACAAATGCTGCTGTGCTGGGTGTCAGATAGTTTGTACATTGTCACAAGTCTTTGAAATGTTTTTGATTATTTCGTCCACATGTTATGACATGTGGGATTACAGACAGGTTGAGAAAATCGTAATTATATGGTTGTTCGACATGAGCTATCCCACCAGAAACAGAGCTGCAAGCAGCATCCAATAAAGGTTTTTCGAAGTGGCGTGGGTAAATGTTTGACAAAGAAAAATGTATAATGCTTTTAATAAAGTTTACCTAAGTGGAGCTAAGTAAAATAACTTGTTGAGAGTTGGCACTGGTATAATTGGCCTGTTTTGGTGCTGTAACCTTCTGATTCCACGCCCTTTACAGTTTCTGTCTCTTGAACTTGAACATGAACATGAATCCAGATGACTGGAAAAAGCCTTAAGGATTCAGCAACATCATTGATTTATGGGAGAAATTCCACATTTCAAGTGTCCTAAGAAAATTTCTAGCTTTTAATTAAAGTTGTGACCATTTTAATTTGTGCTCCTTTGTAAGTACTGGACTGCGCAATGAAACAATCTTTTAAATTTTTCTTCATACCTGAAATTTCTCAGTACAATAATAATTCTAATTCCTTGCATTTGATATCATAATTGCGTATTTTTCTATTGCTTTCAAAACCCTGCATAATGAAATGTTCAAACTTAATGCAAAAGTTAAATTGCAGGCCACCTAATTGATGCCTTCTGTATCATAAGATCCCATGACCTGTCTTTGAGTCACTTCTTTAATACAGTTTATCTGCATGATAACCACATATAAAAGATTAATTCATGTGCTCCTATAGCCCCTATCCACTTCATTTATGAAAATGATGGCATAGTACTTGATTAGTATCTCTGTCACTTTGTTTTCTTTACAAAATTGTTCTTAGGCCTAAATGCAGTGTCCTCATTATCCTGCTCATGTTAATTTGCTTAAAAATCTTTTTGCTCCCTTCACCCCATTGTCTAACCATTTTTTACCTCAAATTTTAAGCCATTCCTTCAATTTTTCACAACGTCTTTGCGTTTATTTTTCTAACCTTCATTGGATCTGTGATGTGAGCATGTTTTTGTTTCAGATTTGGCTCAGTTTTCATTCATTTCCAATCACAAAGCACCAAGGCTTTCTTCCTAATATGCACAGAATTTTTATGCTTTTCTATTTCCTCTATCTAAGTTGACTTATCTGAGGTTTTGTGTTGATATTTCTTTCTATTTAATCTGAGGAAGGCCCCACACATTTTATTTCACTTGAATGGAAAACTGTTGAGCATTTGATTGGAAGTAAATTGAAAATCTTAAATCACTTCCTGTCTATATCTACCTCATTGTTGCTAACTATCCATCACAAATACTTGTTTCACAGAACACAGCTAATCTACGTTTGTGTTTCTACTCCGTTCTGATCTCTTGGAATCCTTTCTCATACAACTTTACCAACATAAAATTATGGACCACTTTCCCTCATGCCAGGCTTCCTCTAAAACATTACTTCCTTTCAGTTACTTAATGTGGCGTTCCCACCATTTTGGTTAAAAGAGAAACCTTGTCTTGAATTTCCTGTTGTATTTCTTGACTGTTGTATACTGATGGCCTCTAGTTTTGTTCTCCCCCTCACTCTTTTCAAAATGTTTCATAAGTTCATATATTTGACCACCCCTTAGGTCTTCCTTTCAATCTGTTCACATTTTCCCCCGTAGGTGTAATCGTGCATTTTTGGTGCCATTTTTGTAAATCTAATAGAGTCCCTTCAGTTCCTCTACATTCTTAAATATGGTGATCAGAACTGTCCACACTACTCCCAAGTCTGACCTAACCAAGCGTTGATACAGATTAACCACTTCTCTCTCCTGATATGAACCCTAGTGCATGCTCTGCTTCAATTTATGGATGTACTAACCTGTGCCTCAACATTTAGTGATTTTTATTTTCGTACTCCCAAATTCCCTTATTTCTCTGTCCTCTTTAGATACCTATTTTCATTGACTGTGTGGTGTCCTTAATTGTCTTGCCATGTGAAAAATGTTATAAGTGTGTTGAAGTTCATTTGTCACTTACGTCCCTATTTGGCAAGGTTATTCAGCTGTAGTACTTCTTGGAATTGACTACATCTGTATTCTCCTGCCTCGACCTGAAAAGACATTAGTGTTATCCACAAACTTAAAAGTGGTGTTTTTGATTCCAGAGCCTGAAGTGTTAATGTAAGCTATGAACAACAGTGTCCCCTGTAGTACTTCCTTCTATCTGCCTTTCTAAATAACAATCCTTTAGAATTGTCCTCTGCCTTGCAGCCAGTTTGCTATCCATTTTGTCAGAGACCTGACTCCTCATGTTCTGATCTGATATATTAGTTTATACAACACCATATTGAAGACCAATAGGAAATCTAGATGCTGTGATTGTTATTTTAGAAGTTAAAAACCATTCGTGTAGTGAACCCTGTAAATAACTATTAATATCTTTCATCTTGGCTCTACAGGCTTAAATTTAAACTCGAGGAATTGATGAAATTAATGACTATTAAAGAATTTATTGATAAGAATTATAAAACCTTTCCTCCTTAATAAAGCTTTACTGTACCAATTTGAATAGTTCATTCCACCTAACTCTGTAGCCAATTGATTTTCATTTAAACACAGTTCTCAGTGAAGTGAGGATAGTGCACTAAGCGTAGCTACCTAGGTTCCATTACTTCCTTGGGCGACTGTCTGTGTGGAGTTAACTCATTCTCCATGTGTCTGCATGGGTTTCCTCCAGGTGCTCCGGTTTCCTCCCACAGTCCAAAGATTTACAGGTTAGGTAGATTGGCCATGTTAAAATTGCCCAGAGTGTTCAGGGCTATGTAAATTCGGTGGGTTTACAGGGGGATGGGTTTGGGTGGGATGCTCTGAGGTTTGGTGTGGACTCGTTGGGCTGTAGGGATTCTATGATGCCCATTTTACTGGATGATTTTTATTGTTTCTACAAATATAGGGTACAGCGCAAAATGTAGCACATCTGAAAATTGCCTATTAAAATTAAGTTTTCAAGATAGTACCAACAGAAAATAACTGGTAATGTGTATCATTCAGATCTCCTGATATTTGAATACAGGGTTGTGATCAGCAGGTTATTTGCTTAATTTGAATTGGCCTGTATTTTCATAATTAAATTTGAAAATATTGAGAACTGTTTCAAGTTTTAATGAAGCCAAATCCTCCAATGGTTTGTAATCCATAGTTGCCTAGAAACATTTAACGGCTTAACCAGGTGCATCCCACAAATTTTTTTAACAAGTTATTTCTGCATGTCATTAATAGGACTTCCCACATTCCATTTTTCTGTGTTGTTTGTTGACTTACCTTCATGACCTATCTAATGTATCCTTACCTTTCTATCCATAATTTTGCTGATTTGGGCAGCTCTGGGTCCTGATTCCTGCTCAATTGGTATAGAAGAGTGATTCTGGTATGTTAACACTCTTTACTGTTTTCTCTTTTGTATGAATTTGCGTGCAAGTCAGCTGTTGTGTTTTCGCTTGTATGCATAAAAATGATTTGAAAAATGATGATTCAGGCTGCCATACTTGCTCTTTTGAGGCAGTGGCCCCACAACCTCCCCTTTTCTTTCAACCATTTCAGCCCTGAAATCTCATCACTGACCAATTTCTCTCAATCTTCCTTCTGTTCTGTCTTAAGCTCAACTTTTCCACTGTATTGACCTCCTGTCACTTCAGGCACTCTTCAATTTCCCCCTCCTGATCATTCAGTTTCTCCTTCATTGTCACTCATCACAAACTCCAGTTTATTCAAAATGTAGTGGGTCTGCCAGTTTCACTTATCTATCCACCATTCCCATTCTCGGCCAATACTGTTCCTTTGTCTTCAATGCATTGTTGTTCTGAAATCTTTCCATGACTTTGCACCATTCTCCAGCTTCAAATAGATCCCTTCCCAGCCCGGGCCATCAGCATAGGCTAAAAGAGCCATCAATTATGTTGGTCCTACTTTCTAGAAATCCTTTCTTCACAATCCTTTCATCCTCTACCATTGTCTCTTTGGAGCGATAGCCTTGAACTAGTGGCTCTGCTTCCACTCCGCTCGCGAGTTCTCAAAGACATGTAATTGGCTAACAAACTTCCTTTTCCTCTCAAAAAGTTCTTTCCTTCTGTCAGGGCCTTTTTACAAAACAGCTGCCAGAGACCTTCAAGCCCACAGGTTTTCCATTACCAACATCATTTGTGTACACATCTGTGACATCACTTGAGTAACCTGCTGCAGAAACATGTCATCAAGCTTTTATCAATTTTAAGCTTGAATACCCTAGTGCATTCATCGCCAGTCTCCCAAAATTCACACTCCGTGTATTCCAACCAGTTCTTACCCAAGCTGTCTTTATATTACCTGCATTCCCTCAGGAGCCTTGACCCTACTCTGGAATTCCATTGTGTTTTTTTTTGAGCCCATTTTACTCTCCACCATCTGTTGTAGATGACTCTACCAAAGTTATCTCTTGCACTACAAATTGTCTATTTCTTCGTCCACGTTTTTCTTCCCCTGCTTCTGCCCAAAAGTAGCTTGGGACATTATCTACCCTAGTGGAAAATCCACATTCTGTGCCATCACTGACTTCAGTGAACTTCTAGCATTTCCTATGGTTTGATTTTTACCTGGTAATTTTAATGTAGTATGCCCTGAAAGTGCACCTGTATATCATACACATTTTGAATTGATCTGTTGCAGCTCTTAAAAGCCCATACTTTAAACCCCATATATGTTTTGCTATTCCAGATTGAACTTTCATTGAAACAAATCTCAGAAAAATTGGTGTCACCAGTAGTTTAAAAAGTATGATACTCATGTCTGCTGATATTTATGAAATGTAATTTTAGTGATATTGTTTTTTGACCTCGCATCCTGTTAGAAGTTGAGGAGAGAAAGTTAACATCCAGAAGATCAGAAATTATTGGTTTCCCTTTAAAGGCTATGACACAAACTTTTTTTCAGCAAAAAATAATCACTTCCTACTTGTTCACCAACCTTGTTGGGCTCCAAATGTTGCCAACAGTATCCAGTGTTGATCTGAACCATAGCAATCAGGAAAATGCCAGTTTTGGTCCCAGCTCTGCAGCTACTTACAGTATCAGCATAATAAATCCTGTTGGTTGCTTCAGTTTACTTTGTTATTTAGAGGCAAAACGACCCTATTGCACCTCCCATTCCTGTCAGAAGGATCGACTTGTGTAGATATTAAGCAAAAATGCAATGAGTTCATGTGATGCTCAGCATAGTTGATTAGTCTGTTGATATTCAATTCCTGGGTTGATGTTTGCAAAATGGCCAGTTGGGCTTGGAAAGGGAATGTTAGTGCTGCGTGTACAATGGTGAGTTGTCTATCAGTGCCTTTCCAGTTGTTGTTGAGCATAAGCTGATGACTGGTGATGTTCTGTGGAGAAGAACGTCTGATTCCAATGTAAACAGAAGAGAAGGGTACCTTGTAACCGTAGCAGTATCTGGGGCCATATTAATGCTGGGTGATTGTACCAGAGCACAAGTGGTGCATTGGATCCTATGCAGCTGCCTATCACAATGGATAGATTCCAGTGCAGGAGGCTGCGCTTTTAAACTAGGAGCTGAAAGGAGACGGTGACCTTGATATTGTAATGAAAATTGAGGTGTTTGTGTTCATTGACTGTTCTACGTGCCACTTGTTCAAATTCAAATGATTTATATGGGGCTGGATCTTTCTAAGTGATGGTTGTCGAAAGGCTGCTGTACTCAAAAGCTCCCCCAACCTAACCAGAGTGCATTTCTGCCAGAGTCTTCCAAACCCAGCTTTCACAGCAGTGGGGGGGTGGGGTGTGCTGGTGGTAATGATAATCTGGCAGATTAGTGGATAGTTGGGTCAGATTGAAGTGTTAGCCGAGAGACCGGTCATGGGAGGGAGTGTAGTCATGTTGGATCAAAGTGATGGTCACATCATAGGAAGCTGGTTCCAGGTTTGGAAGGGCAGTTGGGTTGGATCGTTACTTAAATCATTCTGAAGTCTGATACTTGCATGGTGATTGTTATAGTTGAAGCTTGACTTTGGTTGAGGCATGGTGTTGTTGAACCTGTGGGGAGCGATCAGTGACTGAGTAGTTGGCTTGGATTGGTAGGGTTGTTATGGTCAAGGGATCAGGTCAGAAAGGTGGAATAGTTGGGTCTAGTGTGAATTTGCAGAGGCCAAGCATGTGGTTGGTGAAGTTGGGATGTATGCTCCGGTAGAAGCAGGGTTTTTGAGGGCAGGATGGTTGATGGTGGTCAAATTGTGAAAGTTATCTGGTCTAGGATGTGAGGTCAGACCTGGTCAGGTGGAGGGTATCAGGTTGTTGGAGAATATGGCTTGCAGTTCAGGATTGGTTGGGAGCTGTCGTTGAGGGGATGTCATGGTGTCTGGTCAAGGCAATGGAGGAGGGGAAGATATAGTTGGAGTTGGGGTAGGGGGAGCGTGTACTCAGATTGCGTAGTTTTTATGCTGGGTCGGCTAATTAGATTTTGCCTGGTAGGGATTTGGGGATGCAGGGTGTTGGAGCTGAGGTCAGAGTCAGGAGTGGTTGCTGTCCAGTAGCCTAACTGAAGGGTGTCATCGTTTCATATTGGCCCAGGAGAAGTAGTTTAGGTTCCATAAAACACAGGAACAGAAGCAGGTCATTCCGCCAACCAGTAAGGTCATGTAGGTCTACTAATCTCCAACACCACTTTCCTGCCTTTTTCCTGTACCCCTTGATTCCCTTACTGATTAAAAATCAGCCTTGATTATTCTTAACAACCCAGCCTCTACATCTTGTTGTGGTAAAGAATTTCACAGATTGACTGACTATGTTCTGAGAGAAGAAAGTCCATCTAATCTCCGTCTGAAGTGGGCTGTCCTCACTCTGGCATCATGCCCTCTGGGCCTGAACTCTCCAACAAAGACCAACAAGCTTTTAGCGCATCTACCTTGTCAAGTGCCAAAAGCATCGTGTATGGTTCGATAGGTCGCCCCCCCCCCCCGCCCCCCAATTCTTTGGAACTCCAATGAGTACAAGTTTAACCTTTCCTTAAGAAAATCCCTCCATACCCATGATCGACCTAGTAAGCCATCTCTGGACTGTCTCCAGTATCTTTGCCTTTGCTTAGATAAGGGCACCAAAATTGTCACAGTATTTCAGGTGTGGTCAAACGATACCATGTCTAGTTTTGGAAAGACTTTTCTATCTATCTTTTATACTCCATTTCCTTTAAAATAGTGGCCAACTTTCCCTTTGCCTTCCCAACTACCTGCTGAACTTGGATGGTAGTCTTTTGTCATTCATGCATGAAGACCCCCCAAATCTCTGTGCTGTAGCTTTCTGCAGTTTTCCCCCATTTAAATAATATTCACCTCCTCTATTCTTCCTGCCAAATTGCATAACCTCCCATTTTTCCACATTATATTCCATCTGCCAAATTTTTGTCCACGCGTTTAATCTTTCTGTATCCTTCTGCAGACTGTGCCATCCTCACCAATTGCCTTTCCACCTGTTTTAGTATCATTCACAAACTTAGCTATAGTACATTCACTTTCCTCATCCAAATGATTAATCTTTGGTAAATAATTGCCTGAGGGAGGCAATACATTCCAAAAGTTTGTGATTTCAAATAATCCTGTTGGCCTATGACCTGGTGTCGTGTGACTTTTGACTTGTCCACCCTGGCCCAACACCAGCACCTCCACGTCTTATATAAGTATAGCACAGTTGGTTCTGACCCAATTTTCTCTCTCTCTAACCAAGCACTGAATTTTACTTTATTTTGGTCGCTGTTTCCTAGGAGATCTTTTACTTAAAGGACATTCATTATATCTGCTTCATTACACACCGCCAGATACAACAGGTCTGCTCCCTTGTTCAGTTCCACAACATACTGTTGTAGGAAACAATCGCAAACGCATTCTGAATTCTTCCTCGTGGCTACCTCTGCCAATCTGATTATTCCAATGCACGTGATTATTAAAGTCACTCATGATTTATATGTACACTCATTAGCTCCTGATCTATTCTCCATCTTACAGCAACTGTTCAGGAACCTATAGACTACTCTCAAAAGTGTTCATCTTCCACCTCCACCCCTACGATACTCCATCTTTCGGTCCAGGATCACTTCTTGCTATGATGTATATTCCATCCCGTACTGACAAACTGACCCCACCACCCTTTACTTCCTGACTGTCCTTTCAAAAAAATCAGTTTCCTGAATTTTAGATCCCCGTTTTTAATGTGCTTGGAACCATGTCTCTATAAGCGATCATATCTGTTAACGCATGTTTGTGATGTTACTTAATTTGTTTTTCAAATTTGTGCATTTAAGTGAAGAGACACTAATTTTGACTTGGTGCAATTATTCCCCCCCCACCCCGACCCCTTTGACACCTCACTAGTTTTTTTTCAGTGTTTATTCACTCAGTCCCATTCTGCAAAGCATAATCTAAATAGCTGCCCTATAATGCTGTCTGGCCCTTTCATTTTGTAAGTTTATACGTCATTTCTCCAGAATGTCTCCCCAGTTCTAATTAGTATAAATGGGTGAGGGCCATCAGACTAGATTTTAATTGAAATTCACATAACTTCAATCATTCTCATTTTGCCAATTATGAAAAAAGGCAATTGACAGAAACTGAGTTATCCTACGTTTCATCATCTAGTTATTGAAATTCAATTTCTCCAAGTGTTTATTTGTAGGATTATTCATTAATCTCAATCGGAATTCAGAATCAACCTGGCAAACTGAACTAATCATACTTAGATGAGGTGCATCCTTGAAAAGCACCAAAAAAGCCTAACAAAAATTATTCAAAAGTATTTGAAAAATAAATTAATAAACTATTTATCATGCTGAATTAGTTTTTTTATTTACTCCCTGAACGTTATCTCTGATTTCCTGCTAACTCTATAGAAAGTACCATGGAAATATTCAAAACATCCTGCTCTAATTCAGTGTGTGTCAGGGAGTAAGGAAATTGATCAACAGAAAGTTAAATCCCTCAGGAAATTCCTGGGTCGTCCTCTTAATAGTACCTTGGTGCCTTAACATGCAGCTTTAGCCATACATGCGGCCTTTGACAATCCTGAAATTGGAACATCGCTTTTCTGCTGGGACAAACAAGCCTCCCCTTTCTGATTGTAACATTGGAGGCCACAGCGGATAGCTATTGATGCTTGTCACACAGTGTCCCAGGGAATATGCAAAGTGGCTTCTTCACTGCAGCAGACAGTCTCTTCCCTTGCAGGGAGGCTACTACGGAAAAGTGGCCTCGGTTCAAACAAATTTGCTTTCTACTTCTGATTTGCTCCGAGTGAGGTCTTGAAAGATGATCAGGTGAGGCAGGATTAGCTTTGAAAGTCTTTTGACAAAAAGCCTCAGCACTTCTGAACCATCAGAACTCTCACTTCTGAGACATCAGTGCTCCAGCTTCAGATTGAATCTTGATCATCAACAGAACCACAAGGACAGGGAAGAGACATATGAGTGAGTCAGGTACGCAGAAGAGGCAGCATCTCTACACCTTGTTATCTCAGATTCTGCAGCATCGGCAGTTTCTACTATCTCTGTAACAACTTTATTCTGCTGCCATTTTTTCTGTGTCAAACTGCAATATTATTTTCTACTCATTCTCTCTTAGATTATAAATTTAACTTGCTTAAATATAAATAGCAATCATACGTAGATGCTGTGCAATTGCCTAGTCAGAACAGATAAAGGGTTGTGAGGGGAGGTGTCAATCAGGTCATGCAGGAAACTACATTCAATTGAATCTCACGATGCTCAACAAGATTACAGGCAGCATTGACTAACTGGCTGCTTAAACTTATTGTTAAAGTAAAACAATGTTAAACAGGGCAAATTTTAAATGGGAACTTTGTATCGAAGAATCCTTTTGATGTTGCTGCCCACCCATCACTCGGTGTAATGTACCACAGCTCAGTAAAGTCCCAGTCCCTACTAGCAGAGTTTGATGTCATGTACATGTCAATGTTATTAAAAGTATAAATTATAGTTGGGAAAACTATTGTACAGTAAATAAAAAACCAATTCAGCATGATAGTTTATTAATTTATTTTTCAAATACTTTTGAATAATTTTTGTTAGGCTTTTTTTGGTGTTTTTCAAGGATGCACCTCATCTAAGTATGATTAGTTCAGTTTGCCAGGATGATTCTGAATTCCGATTGAGATTAATGAATAATCCTACAAATAAACACTTGGAGAAATTGAATTTCAATAACTAGATGATGAAACTCCGTTTCTGTCAATTGCCTTTCTTTTCATAATTGGCAAAATGAGAATGATTGAAGTTATGTCAATTTCAGACTTAATTAAAGAATACCTTGGGTGCCAATGGAAAAATATTGTGTTTTTGGTTAGGGTTAAAATAGGGTTAAAATACTTTGTTTTAAATGCAAACAATTACTTTATTGTGCTATAACAAAGTAGATGAACACAGCAGGCCGAGCAGATCAGAGGAGCAGGAAAGCTGACGTCTCGGGTCTAGACCCTTCTTCAGAAAATATTTTCTCTACGCCCTGTTATCTCAGATTCTGCAGCATCGGCAGTTCCTGCTATCTCTGTAGCAAGTTTATTCTGCTGCCATTTTTTCTGTGTCAAACTGCAATAATGTTTTCTACTCATTCTCTCTTAAATTTATAATCTAACTTGCTTAAATATAAATAGCAATCATATGTAGATGCTGTGCAAATACTCAATTGTCTGGTATGCTGTGCCTGGTGTTTACTTTGTGATGAAGTAATGAAAATGTGCATCATTATTCAATGTATACCCACAAAACATTAGTCCATCTTTAAGATCTGTAATAGCCCCTAGAGGTAATAAGCCCAGTTCTGCTGCTCCTTTATCCACAATTGTTTTCATTATGAGAAGAATTTTGAAATATCATTGGTTTCCCTTAAGTCACTTAGTTTGTGTAAAGCCTTAGAGAGTTTTGTGCAATTACTGTTTGTCTTAACCAATGAGGTAAAAGGTTGCCTACACATCCATGTTCAGGACATGGAATAGCTAAGACTTCTATCTCCAGTTGTTACTTGTAAATAAACAAATTCATCCACTGCCCCATCCAGCCCGAACGTTCAAAGCGTTTGCAGTTTGTAAAATCTTAGCGTCTTAAAAATAAGTAAATTAGGCTAAAGTAGCCACACAGCTGTGGTTATCAGCAACAAGACTGTATCAGAATTTTATGTTCTGTTAATAAAACTTAATATCCTCGATATTGCCTTTGAATAATTTTTGTTAGTTTTTTTGGTAATTTTTAAGGATGCACCTCATCTAAGCATTTCTTTAGAGAATTAAATGATGGAACCAAGATAGAACATAGAAATATTTTGATTGATTATTTTGAATTGAATTTTGAGTTGGAAGACAAATAAACACTTGGAGAAATTAAATTTCAATAACTAGATGATGAAATTTTGGATAACTCGGCTTCTATTAATTGCCTTTCATTTCATAATTTGTAAATTGAGAGATTGAAGTTATGGCTTTTTCTGACTTAATTGAAAGAATAGCTTATTAAAGAGGTACTATCTCCATGAAAATGTGAAATGTAATCACATTGTCACATCATGTGTATATGATTAAATGACAAATAGTGCTTTATCTTCCCAAAGGGAGTAAATGTATGTTATAACCAATGTATAATATTAGATATGAAGTAGTCCTACCCACTTGGCTAAATTACACACATTTCAAGTCTGAGATTTTTCAGTTGGGTTTTTTTTTGCAGGAACCTCAGACTCAACTGAAAGCTTGAAAAGCCAGAGCACTAACAGTTCATCTCAGCCTCTTCTTGCTGTCTCCAGTACTGTTCACATAGAGGATGACAACCAGATTGCTTGAAAATTCAAACCAACATCAGAATGACCAATTGCATGTGCCATGTAAGCTCTCCTGTCCATGTCACAGACTTGTCTCCATGGTGTACTTAACTCTTATTTTGTGACAGTTGGCCATGTTTCATGGTGTGCTTGTTTGACATTTGCTCTGTATATTTTTAAAAGAACCATGCAACTCATTTGTTTTTCCTTGCCTTTCCATTGATTTTCGCAGTTTGACTAATCTATTCCAAACCATGTTCAGACTTTAATTTATAATAGTTATTATTCTATAATGTCACTTGAAGCACATTCTACAGTAAAAGAAAATACATTTACTGGCCAGACACTCTTAAAGCTCATTTCTTTCTACTATTTACAGGGAAAACCAAGACTGCTCGAGTTTTCATTTTTAAGAAAGCAGCATTAACACTTGGTGGTAACTTAACTGAGAAAATTCAATAATACAAGGCTAAAGTATAACATTGAAGATATTTATTTATGAATCCATTTAATGTAAATTGAAGCTGTTTTGGATTTTTGCAGCATAGAAACTAACGTTTAATGCATAATTGGTTTAAATGAAGTTGCATTTGTAAAACAGCAGCACAATGTCCTGAGTGTGTACTTTGGACGACATCTACTTTATCATTTGGGCAGTTTTTTTTCCTCTTGTGCAAGTCTACTTGTAAAATTTTGTATCTTTCCGAACATGCTGAAATATCTGACTTTAATGTTCCATATGTTTCTGTCAACTCTCTTTAACCAATGAACTCCTGGAAACTGAACCATGAATCTTTCAAACTATAAGAGCAATGTACTAGGCCACTGAAGTGCATCCAGGTGATTATTTTCCATTGTAAGCTGAGGAATATATAATGTCTTCTGACTACTTTAACTATCATGTACCTTAAACATTTTTATTGTAACCTACAGTATACTTTGAATGTGTAGCTCATGTAATATCTTATTTATCTGTCTGTCATTGAGATATTTATTGTAAAAATTTATACATGAGGGTGGCAGTGGAATATTGAAGACTTATCTAAATCAAACAGGCCCGTATTTTTCTGGAAATGTTTAGCAGAACTGGCGGCATCTGTGGAGAGAAGTCAGGGTTAACGTTTTGGGTGAAGTGACCCTTGCTCAGAATTGTCTCGGGTTCTGAGAAAGGCATCACTCAACCCAAAACATTAACTTTGATTTCCCTTCGGCCGAGGCTGCCAGATTTGTGAGCTTTTCCAGCAATTTCTGAATTTTTTTTCTTATTTACAGCATCCGCAGTTCTTTTGGTTTTTACTTTAGTTCCATAATTTTATTGGATTTTTGAGAAATTAAATCCCTTTGATGTGCTATTGTCTGGGTTTCCTGTTGCACCCAAAACGAACCTTAATGGCCTGACATCTTACAACGTTTTTGAATCTAATTTTCAAAAAAAACTTTGCAGTTTATTTGACCATTTTGCTTGAGATTTTATGGTATTGCTGCTGGATGTCTAGTCTTTAATTGTGCCCCCCCCCCAAAAAAAAAGTAGTTTCTTACTAATTGTTGCTGGTCCTCCTTTAGAAGGGATTGTGTCCCTTCTCTATGCCATTCTGTTTCACATTCTTAACAAGTTTTCCATCAAACTTTTATGAAGAACAACATTGATACAGAAAGTGAATAGTAAAAATATGCAGTTGAATTAGAGCACAGATAAATACTTTGTAATGGCAAAAATATTTTAATGATCCTTGTTCAGTGTACATTGCCTGTCTCTGTTATACTATGGTCTGTTCCCAACTCTCTCCATTGCGACGAAAGTGAAACAGTCACCATATATGTAACATTTATCCACATGCAGTGTATACTTTTACTGTATTCACATTATTCTTGAATATTTACAATGTTAGGTAAGTGTGTTCAGGTAATGATAATACAGTAAATTCATTCAGTTCCATCTGCTGACATGGTGTCTTTACTCTGTGCCTTGTACCTGATCTTATGATGAAAGTATTTGTAAGAGGGGAATAATAAACTTGTCATTTGATCCGGTGATAATGATTCAGCAAAATCTGGAATTTCAAACTGTTTTGAATGAAAATACAAGTTTTCTATAAGCTGTACTGTAAATAGATGCTTACTTAGTTGAATGTATTGTGAATTGACACTGAAATCGCACACAAGAACAGCATAAAGTGGGTTATCCTGCTAATGGATGTTAATCATGTTAAAATTTGTCTATTGTAGATTTTAACTCATTTCCATGGAGCTTCATTACTACATTTATTAATAAATGTATCGCGTGCATCCTTTTAAAAGATTGAAGAAATTCACTGTAATTTCATATAAATGTGATTTTGCATTTGTTTGTAGTATATTGTATTGTAATAAAACGTAGCAAGCAACACTAATCAGCTTGTTAAGTCTATCTTTCACCAAAGTTTTAGGCGTGTTATGCCTAAACAAAACACCTGGTCACTTCATGTTCGGAGTATTTCAGTATTTAATCTATTGCAGTTTTGATCATGTTAGTAAACTCTATGGTCAAAAAAATGGATACCGTGAATGAGAGAGAAAAGAAAGCATTGCGGTGTTGGTATGACTGGACCATTTTTCTGGTTAAGTGCTTAATCTTTTAATCCATCCTAAATCACTTTGAGACTCCTCTGGTTTAAGGTCATACCCACTTAATTGTTTTAATCCCACAGGTTTGGATACACGCGTACAATTGAGACTGCACTGGTGAAGTTCAAACTATATAATCAAGATTTGAATTGTAAAAAATATTGGTATGAACTACTGAAAGTAGTTGAACTGCTTTATGATGTCACAGGAAGTTGTTGTTGCATCAGTGCAGTTATTCTGACATAATAACCAATGATATCTTCATAATAGAATGTGAGATCCCAAATATTAACACCTACCATCATCATATATGGAAGCTAGGATTTTCCCTTAATCAGCCAAAATCCATAAAGTATTTCCCTAATCACTAGGCAAGATGCTAGTGTGGTAATGTATTATGTACTGCTTCTAACCCTCGATTTAATGAATGGAAAAAAATTAATTCGAAAGCAAAAAGGTAAGGACTCGCAAGATTTTGTTTTATTGTTTTAGTCTGACTTTGTACTCCTCCCCATGTTATTCTAAAAGTAATTATAAACCAATTGTAAATATTTGCTGCCATGCCTGTGTGGGATTCCTTGAGATAATATCTCCATTGTAGACAGAATTAAAATAAAGGCACTTCCATGGAGAGGCAAGTACAGTACAAAACACAAGGAACTAGTTTCTGTATAGAATATTGGTCCGTTGTAAGCTGTTAAATCTAGAAGTCTCTGCGTTGCTTAAAAAATATTGCACATCTTCCTTGTGGAACTGTTACTTGCTTGTTGAAATGCATGCTGTACCAATGCTAACCAAACTGCTGAAAATTTGGCACCAATTTTGTACGGTTTGAAAAGGCAGGCTGTGATTGTATTGACAAGTTCGATAATATAATTCAACGGTACAGTTATTATGTGCTTGCAAAGGAAAGCTTTAATCAATTTCTCCTTATTCCGTTAATCTGGTTAAAATTGAAAGATTTAAGTTGTAAACAGCTACTGGTTTAGGTTGGTGGATGGGATCTGAATACCTGTGTGAATTTTATTTAAGATAACAGCAAGGTGTAGAACTGGACGAACACAGCAGGCCAAGCAGTATCAGAGGAGTAGGAATGCTGAGGTTTTGGACCTAGACCTTTCTTCCTGAAAGTGTCTAGGCCCGAAACGTCAGCTTTCCTGCTCTTCTGATGCTGCTTGGCCTCCTGTGTTCATCCAGCTCTACACCTTGTTGTCTCAGATTCTCCAGCATCTGCAGTTTCTACTACCTCTGAATTTTATTTACCAGTATTCATTTTAAGTACAGCCAATTCTATTTCCAAATGCTACTAAATTGGCCCAGGAAATGGCTTCGAACAAAGGGAGAGCCCAATTATATAGCCTGATTTTAGGGAATAATCCTTTGTGATACTGATGTCCCAAAATTGTTCATGTGAGTTTTAGCAGGCTTGGAGCAAGTACTTTGGATCAGTGGTTTCCAAAGTTCACTATCAACTCTGGATTCCTCACTTAGTTTTGAATCGGTTGGAGGCTGACTGATAAAGACTAATTGCCAGGTTCAATGAATGTTTCCCATAAGATTGCTAGAAAAGCAGAGGGTGAACTAGGTGGGCCTATGTGTTACCTCACAATAGTGCATTCTATTTTCAATACAATGGAAAATTAGCTAATGGTTTACAGCACAGAAAAGACATCTAGCTTTGAAATAATTGGTAGCCTGTGTTTTGCTATGTTATAAAATATAAGCAATATTCTTTGAAGAGAAGCAGACCTTCACCTGTTTTATGATTAAATCAAACGGGATGTCGGATGACAGATTAATGTCAGCAGGTCTTTATAATACTTTAATGGATTCTGATAATGATCTCATAATGGTTGATTATTGAATAACGTGTGGGAAGCTGCTACAAGATTCACAGTAATGATTGTATATGAGTTTTTAAAAAGACTTGTTGAACCTGTGATCAAAGGATGCTGGTTAGTAGGGAAAGCTAGAAACTAAAAGTTATTGTACAAGTACTTTTTTTTTCCTACTTATAATTGTCACAAGTGTCAGCTTCTTTATATTCCGCGCCAAATGGATGACCCATCTTGGTCTCCTCCAGTGGTCCCTGACAACATTCGGCAATAGTACTTGAAGACTTGTGCTCCAGAACTTGCCGTTTCCTTACCCAAGGTGTTCCATTACAGTTACAACACTGGCATCTACCTGACAATGTGGAAAATTGCCCATACATTTAAAAAAAATGCAGGTCAAATCCCCAACTCTCAATTATCACCTCATCTGTCTACTTTCGACCATCAGTAAAGTGATAGAGTGTGTTATCAACAGTGCTATTAATCAGTGCCTGTGCGGTGTCACCCAGTTTGGGTTCTGCCAGGGCCACTCAGCTCCTGACCTCATTACAGCCTTGGTTCAAACATGAACAAAAGAGCTGAATTCCAGAGGTGAGGTGAGAGTGACAGCTCTTGACATCAAGGCTGCATTGACTGAATGTGGCCTCATGGAGCCCTAACAAAACTGGAATCAATGGGTATCGGGGGGGCAAACTCTCCAGTGGTTGGAGTCATAGCTGACGCATAGGAAGATGGTCGTGGTTGTTGGAGGTCAGTCATCTCCGCTCCAGGATTTCCTCAGGGTAGTGTCCTAGAGTTTGAGAAGTATCGTAGGCCCAACCATCTTCAGCTGCTTCGTCAATGACCTTCTCTTCTTCATCAGGTCAGAAGCAGGGATATTCGCTGATGATTGCGTAATGTTCAGCACCATGGCTGTCTCCTCAGACACTGAAGTAGTCCATGTCAACATGCAACGAGATCTGGACAATATCCAGGCTTGGGCTGACAAGTGCCAAGTAACATTTGCGCCACACAAATGCCAGGCTGTGACCATCACCAATAAGAGACAATCTAACCACCATCCCTTGACATTCAATGGATTCAACTGAATCCCCCACTATCAACATCCTGGGGGTTATCATTGATCAGAAACTCAACTAGACTCAGCACATAAACACAGTAGCTAGAAGAGCCCGTCAGAGATTGGGAGTACTGTGGCGAGTAACACACCACCTTACTCCCAAAGCCTGTCCACAATCTACAAGGCACAAGTCAGGAGTGTGATGGAATACTCCTCACTTGCCTGGATGAGTGCAGCCCCAGCAACACTCAAGAAGCTGACACAATCCAGATAAAATAGTCCACTTGATTGGCACCACATCCACAAACACCCACTCACTCCATCACCGATGCTCAGTCACAGCAGTGTATACAATCTACAAGATGTACTGTGAAAATTCACCAAAAATCATCAGCCAGCACCTTCCAAACACATGACTACTTTCATCTAGAAGGACAAGGACAGCAGATATATGGGAACACCACCGCCTGCAAGTTCCCCTCCAAGCCACTCACCATCCCAATTTTGAAATAGTTTGCTGCTCCTTCATTGCCACTGGGACAAAATCCTCGAATTTCCTTCCTGATGACATTGGTGAATCCATCCACAGCAGGTGAACTTCAGCGATTCAAGAAGGCATCTCACCACCTTCTCAAGGACAACTAGGGACGGCAAGAAATGCTGGTCAGCCAGTGATACCCACAGCCCTCAAAATGAATAAATAAAAAAATTATGATCTAGAATGCAGTGCCTGAAATGCTAGTGAAGGTAAATTAAAGGTAACTTTCTGAAGATAATTAGCAAAACATTTGAAAGTTTAAACCATTGTGCAGGGCAATGGGAAAGAGCAGAAGAATTGAACTAATTAAGTTTTTTTTCAGAGTGTCAGCAGATTCACAATGGAGTGTGAATAACCTTCAGTGCTATAACGTTCTGTGGGGGCTACGTTCGTAAGAAAATATGCATGTTGATGTGATTAACTCTTTCACCTCCTCAAACTAGTCCCTTAGTTCAGTAGAGACTGCACTACAAACTTAGTTTATTGTACTGTGCGTGACCAGAACTAAACGTGCAAAGGGCCCAAATATGACAGGCTTAAAGGGGTATTGCTTTCTGACTGGAGTACTTGCTGGACCTATTTGTGGAAATGATGGGGTGATCTGTGGCAAACTCACCTCAGAGTTAATACTAAGGTTGTAAACAGTCTGGTATAGCCTCATCCTGTGGCTGTGGAGAAAGATGGAATATGTGGATAGGAAAGTGTTTGCAAGTGGAACAAATATGATGGCTTCTGTCTTCCCAGCACTTAGAAACAATTACTGCTCATTCAATGCTGAATATGTAGTCTGATTGCAATGAAATGGAGTGTTATAGAGGGGTGACAGTGAGAGAGATTTGGATAGCATCAATTGTGTACCATCGATGCTCGTTCACAATGTAGTGTTCAACTCGGAACAATTGACTCATGAATAGAGTATGAAATATAAAATTTAGGAAGTGTTTGATTTTTGTTTCTATGTTTTGTTGGTTAGAATCATAGTGTACAAGTTCAAAACATACACAAAGCTCTGATATCTCTGCCGATTCTAATGCTCCAAATCTCAAGGTTTTATCAGTAATGAAAAGCAGAGAGAGTCACACATTTCTGAAGAGAATTTTCATTTTTTAAAAATCTTTTGTCCTTTATTTCTCTTTTTTATTCCTTTTATTGAGTCATGCAGCCTGGAAACACATACCTCAGTCCAACAGGTCCCTGCCAAACATAATCCCAAACTGAACTAGTCTCACCTGCCTGCTCCTGGCCCATATCCCTACAAACCTTTCCTATTCACGTACTTATCCAAATGTCTTTTTTTTCCCATTTTCAATGTTCTTTCTATTTAATGCTATCTAAAAGTTACCACCTATTTAAGATTAGAGTTGGTAGATTTTGTAAATGCATACAAATGTCTACAAACCTCAATTACTTGCTCATTCGGAAACCCTTTGTGGAAGAGTTCTTTAACTTCTAATATACTTTTTCTTTAACCACTAACATACCACCAGATGGAACTCTCCACCCAGATATAAAAGAGGCAGAGGTTAGTTCTATCAAGTTTGTTTATTTTGAATGGCTTCCTCAGTGCCTCATGGCATCTTCCCTATCTCTACCCACATACACTCACCACTCCCCTCCCCTCCCCCACCTCCCCAAAAACAAGGTCAGGGAAAAGGATAAGATGTAGTGTAAGACCTGAGTGGAAACCTTGATTTTTGTACACTGAGCAGTTACTGTGTTTGCAGCTAAGAACTGGGAACTATAAACACTGCAAGGTAAAGGAGAAGAACATCATCCCTGGATTAAGAATGCGAAAGATGAGCAGGATGTGAGAGCTACTGGCTGAACCAGCATTTATTGACCATCCCTAATTGCTCAGAGAGGTATTAAGAGCCAAATACATTGCTGTGGGTCTGGAGGCACGTGGGCCAGACCAGATAAGGATGGCAGATTTCCTCCGCTGAAGGACTTTAGTGAACCAGGTGGATTTTTACAGCAATCAACAATGCTTTCCTATTTGCCATTAGATTAGTTTTTAACTCTAGATGCTATTGCATTCAGCTGTCATCATCTGCTATCATGGTGTTGGAATCCTGTGTCCCAGATAGATTTTTGAATAGTAAGGGAATTAAGGGTTGAGGTAAGCAAGCGGTGAGTGGAGTGGAGTCCATGAAAAAATTAACTATCATGTTATTGAATAGTGGAGCAGGCTCAATGGGCCAGACAGCCCACTCCTGCTCCTGTTTCTTATGTTTAGAAGGAATTGAAGTTTTAGGCAGCTCTGTGGTCTGGTAGGACTATGGTGTTGCGACCTTTACATATATAATGCCACTATTTCTGTCCTAATTTTATTGGTAAAGTGGGGAACAACCTGTGTGGCTTTTCTTGCATGCCTGTTGAATGGGCCCCCAGTAACTGTTGTTCAGTTAATTTTAATCCTAGGTACATAGAACATTACAGCGCAGTACAGGCCCTTCGGCCCTCGATATTGTGCCGACCTGTGAAACCAATCTGAAGCCCATCTAACCTACACTATTCTATTGTCATCCATGTGTTTATTCAATGACCATTTGAATGCCCTTAAAGTTGGTGAGTCCACTACTGTTGCAGGCAGGGCATTCCGTGCCCTTCCTACTCTGGGTAAAGAACCTACCTATAACTTCTGTCCTATATCTATCACCCTTCAATTTAAAGCTATGTTCCTTTGTGCTAGTAAATTGATAGTTTAAAAACCTGGCAATGGGCCATACAAAAATAATGCAAAAGTATTGATCAAAGTAAAACACTAATTCTTGGGGATAGAGAGAGAGATAATGGGAACTGCAGATGCTGGAGATTCCAAGATAATAAAATGTGAGGCTGGATGAACACAGCAGGCCAAGCAGCATCTCAGGAGCACAAAAGCTGACGTTTCGGGCCTAGACCCACTAAGTCTTGGGGTTAGGTTAAGTATTGGATCAAATGTAATGTCCTTTAGCGAAGGAAACTGCCATCCTTACCTGGTCTGGTCTACGTGTGACTCCAGACCCACATCAATATGGTTGACTCTTAACTACTTTATGAGATGGACAATAAATGCTGCCTGGCCAGTGATGCCCTCATCCTGAGAATGAATTAAAAAACAAACACAATCCATCTTTGGTTCAATGCATCATTTCACAATTACACAAATTTAATTCCTATTTCACATTTTTCATCATTGCAAGTTCCTCATCTGACAACAGTTACTCGTCAGAACTGACTGTTTTTCTGCTGCTTCACTTTCTTTTTAATCAGTTACTTTACTTCCAGAGTTGCTCATCCCCTGCTCCTTTCCCCACTGTGTAGCTCTGCTTCAATGTCTCTAACAGTACCCAAATCTGTAACTGTCTCTTTTGGAAGAAAGTGTGGGGACCACAGTGGGCTGAGGTGAACTCCAGTGTACTCTCATCCCATCTAATTTTACTAAGGTTAAAGATTCCTGCAGTAGAATAGGCAAACCTGTATCTGTCTAATGGATGTGTGTCTCACGCAGTCACCACATTATCTGGGGGTTTGGTTTCTGGTCTGTTTGTTTTCTCCTAAACAAGCTGATACATGACTGTTTAAGCAATGGCTGGATTTCACCACTGCAAGCCTGATGAACATTCTTCAGGTGTGAATATGAACAATGAGACCAGGTACTCAACTAACTCATCTACATCACAGCTAGGTACAACCCAAACCCCTTCCCGGTGGAACTCACTGGCGCGTGTTTAGGAGTGGGAGCCTTGACTGATTCTTCCTCCTTTCCTAACACTGCCAACCTAACCAGGTAACTTGACACAGGAGGATGATAATAATTAAATACTTCTGGCTTACAGCAGTAGACCAAGAAAAGCCTCTACCTGTTACGAAGCATAAGCTTATCTCTGGCACAATAGACAAGGCTATTTAGAACTAAAAGCACTGGCATTTTTGAAATATGATATCTCCAAAGTGAAAAGGCAAGATTATTGTGGTAACATTAAACTTGTCAGTCCTTTGTTAATGTTCAATCTTCCAAAGTCATGCTAACCTTACTCCTGAGGGAGTGGGGGCCGTGTCCTCTGGGGCTTAGTCTCCAATGAGTTCCTCAGCTACTGTCCGTTTATTAGTCATTCGGCCTCCTATCAACTCCTACGGATGGCATCTTTTTATTCAGTGTCTGCCCCTGAGAATTGTGGTGATAAATCTCAGCGATCTAGCAGCACTGCAACTCATTCATTTCAGCCTGATCCTGTAGTCATGATGGGTTTTACACTCACCCTATTTTAGGGACAGTTTTTGAATTGCAAAATGATACTTGCATAATTCAATCACTAGCCTTTCATAATGTGATTCTCTGCTGTTCCATTTTAGCTAGGTTAATGACTTGATGTTAATTATGGCCTTCCATTGAAGGTAGTTGATGCTACAAAGGGAAGGAAACAGTGCTATGGTGGAATATCACCAGACTGGAAAGAGGTCCAGGTTCAGTGTCTGGGATTACAGCTTCAAATTCTGTCATGGCAGCTTTGGAAATGTAAGCTTAACTCTTTCATAACTCTGGAAGTAAAAGCTACCCTCAGTGGTGGGAACCATAAATCTATCAGCTATTGCTGTAAAAAAGACCCATGTGGTTCACAAATGCCCTTCAGGGAAGAAAATCTGCCAACCTTTACTCAGTCTGGCCTAGATGAGACTCCAGACCCACAGCAATGTGCTTGGTCCTTCACTGCCCTCTTAAATGGTCTACTCAGCGTAATTAGGGATGGGTAATAAACAGTAGTCATACCATCGATACACGTTGATGAAACAGTTTGTAAAAATAAACATGAAGTGAGACTTAGAAACCCTATCACAGTCACTGCTGGGGGAGTGATTGAAACTGGGAGTTTCATAAGAGACCAGGATTGGAGGAGATAAGAGAACTCTCTGGATTGGAGGGACTGTTGGAAAAGTATGGAACAGTAAGGCCATGGATGGATTTTCAAAGTCGGGCATTGCCCAATGGAGCCTGTGAAAGTTAGAGCATGATAAATTTGTGATGAGCTCTAAGTCATGTAGGAAGGATCGAGTTGGGGAGCTAGAAAATTGTCAATGTTGGATGTGACAAATTCTCAGATGAGGGTTTCTACAGCAGATGAGCTGAAGTAAGGTTGTAATAGTGGCATTTACAGAGTTGAAAGTAGACAGCCTGAAGATGGTGTGGGTATGCAGTTATGAACACCACATGGTTATAAGCTGGGTATCCAGTGTGCTAAGTGAGTGTGCATTTTAAAATTTGTGTTGTTGAGCAAGATTACTTGTGGTTTAGGGCCAGTTGTGACTTCAGACATTTTTCCACGTGAATAGAGATGAAAGTGTAAGATGTTCCATGCGATTTGAGAGTGTTTCTCTCTCTGTGAATCATATTTGACCGCAGTTAGCTATCAATTTCCCATCATAGTGATGGATGAGTTCCTGTTTTGTCTTTCGGTTTGAGAACTGCACCTAAGCTCTTCGGGCTTGTGTTCATGACTAGGTGTGGTTTTCTCAGAGGCTGCATTGACAGTGTTATTTTAGTATGTGTTGTATAATAAAGGCCACAGAGTATTTTTTAATGGACACAATCTTTCAAGATGACTCCTGGAATTGAGATGACTTGATCCAATTGAGCCAATAAAAGCAGACAGACTGACATGTTTAGGAATTGGTTCACGCTTCGGCAACACAATGAATCTTTCCAAAGGTGTGAGAATTAAAAGCTTCTAAGAGAACAGGAGACTGAAAGGAAACCACAGGGATCTCTGGCATGTGACTTCTTTCTGGAACAACAATTTATCAGAGTTAGCGAAGCAGCTGTTAGTTTTCTTTGGTTGTGCTTAAACAGGCTGTGAAGATATCATTTTGGCAGAACACCTCAAGCAGGAGTCTGAGACACCTTCTCAGAGACTCAGGTCTCAGGAAAAGGAAACAAATAAAAAGGCTTTCAGAACTCAACTATTGCTCTTCTCACAGAATCTAGGTATTTTGCAAATGTCATAACTGTACAGCTAGTGAGGAACAAGGAAGCATCTCCATGTGTTGTGCTAACTGAATACACCTTTAGAAGCATTCTCCAAGTATTTTACTATAGAAGCCATTAGAACTGCTAAATTCAGACTAAGTTTTCATTCCTTTTAAATCTGAAAGAGAAATCTTGAAGCGAGTAACATGCCTGCATCAATAACGGACTGCTCTTACTTCACATTTTATCTCTTATCCATACCTTTATCAAAACTTTGCATTTTTAGCTAATAAATTCACAAGTTTCAAATCTGTCTTTCTTGAAGCTGAGGTTACATTCGACATGACATTGTAGGAATGGCATGTTGCTATGGTTCGAGGTGTTGTTAAATGACATTCCCACCTACACTTACATTTATGGCAGTAAGTACACCTTCACCTTGTGGTGCAGACTCACTCATACACTGAGATGCCTCAGCTGCTCACTTCACTCCGAAGTCAAACTTTGTGTATTGAGGGAAGTCCAAAGCCTGGAACAGGAAATGATTTCTTTAGCCAGTGGTTAGAATCTGGAATGCTCTGCCTGGGGGGGTGGGGGTGGGTGCAGAAGGCTAGATTGACAAAGGGGAGTTGGATATGGACATGGAGAGAAAATGTTTGCATGAGGGACGAATTAATTTGCTCTCGCAGAAGACTAACTAACATTCATTCCCCATCCATCCGCTGTGCCCAGAGTAAAATAAAAATTGGCCTTCCTGAACACAGCAGGCCAAGCGGCATCAGAGGAGCAGGAAAGCTGACGTTTTGGGTCTAGACCCTTCTTCAGAAATGGGGGAGGAGAAAGGGGGTTCTGAAATAAATATGGAGAGAGGGGGAGGTGGATAGAAGATAGATAGAGGAGAAGATAAGTGGAGAGGAGACAGACAGGTCAAAGAGGCGGGGATGGAGCCAGTAAAGGTGAGTGTAGGTGGGGCGTTAGGGAGGGGCTAGGTCAGTCCAGGGAGGACGGAGAGGTCAAGGGGGTGGGATGAGGTTAGTAGGTAGGAGGTGGGGGTGGAGCTTGAGGTAGGAGGAGGGGATAGGTGGAAGGAAGGACAAGTTTGGGAGGC
Source organism: Stegostoma tigrinum (assembly GCF_030684315.1). Lineage (NCBI taxonomy): Eukaryota > Metazoa > Chordata > Chondrichthyes > Orectolobiformes > Stegostomatidae > Stegostoma > Stegostoma tigrinum. The sequence goes on from NC_081376.1 coordinate 5,684,975, forward strand.
GGGGATGAGCTGGGCTCGTTTTGGGATACAATGGCGGGGAGGGGAGATTTTGAAGCTTGTAAAGTCCACATTTGATACCATTGGGCTGCAGCGTTCAACTATCTCTAAGAAGCCTACTGTTAGATTCTTTGACTGGGCAGCACATACGAATCTATCCTGATTGTGATGAGAGCTGCATTAAAAATCCATTTCAGATAATCAGTCAAGCTCATAATCTACAGTTCCTACTATCTCTGAAACTCATGTTTGCTGGAAGTGACTGACATCCCATCCTCCCCGTCACCTTTCCTAAATATCCCTCCTTTGCTTTCACTCTATTCCTCCATTCCACGTCCTTGCTGCTCCTTCTCCCGCCAATTCTCCTCCCCGCCCCACGTCCCTCACTGCCCCTCCTCCCCGCCCCACGTCCCTCACTGCCCCTCCTCCCCGCCCCACGTCCCTCACTGCCCCTCCTCCCCGTCCCACGTCCCTCACTCCCCCTCTTCCCCGTCCCACGTCCCTCACTCCCACTCCTCCCTGCCCCACGCCCCTCACTCCCTTTCCTCCCTGCTTCACATCCCTCACTCCCCCTCGTCTCTGCCTCACATCCCTCATTACCCCTTCCTGTCCCCAGTTCACATCCTCACTCTCCCCGTGCAATCTCCCCATTCCAATGTTGTGTTTCTTCTCTGTGTGAGCATGGTGTGGCCTCTGCTGTCATATTGTAAAAGTGAGGTGGTGATGTATTGGGTCTGGAATTGTGGAGCTGCAGTTTCTGGTGTTTGGTGAGTGGCCACTGTCTTTCGACAACAGACATAATGCACCGGGTGCTTTTGTTTCCATTGAGTTCTTCATGGCAACACGTCAACCAATGAGAGTCAATTTGCCAACCAATCAGCTGACCATTTCTCTTGTGGTTAAAATCTTTGTCTTGGTTTGGCTTTCTCGTACTTGTCCTGATGCGTGTGCACAATGAAAAGCTTAGGCAACACTTCTTTAAGCAAGATTATCATTCTGTCCCAGCAAGTGACTGTGTAAAACATTTAAGATAACGAAGTGTGGTGCTGGGTGAAGACAACAGGCCAAGCAGCATCTTAGGAGCAGAAAAGTTGACAGTTTGGGCCTAGATCTTTTAATTAGACAGAATTTTTGTCAACAAAGGTCAACATTCAATTTTTTGTTTGATGTCCGGTCATTAGTTCTTGATTTATTCTGGAGGTGACTTCTCTTAAATCCCCGCATTGACCAACAAACCATGGAATAAATACAAACCATAATTAAACAATCTAAATTAATATTTAAGATGCCACAAGGGACCATCAAATGGCACAAGGATAACAAAAGGTGACAAGCATAAACAGACCAAATAATTGCACAAACCTTTGACTAATATTTTAGCCTAAATTATTTTGTCAAAGCTGCAGTGTGAAACAACCTGTCCGTTCCAGATTCAAGACCATGCATCACTCTGGGAAGAGCAGGTGGGTCTTGGATGGTGACTGGCACTTGGTCAGGAGCAGGACGGGGCATGCTGGGAGAGGCAACAATGTCTAAGATAGGAACACTGCAATGTTCCTTATCCACATGGAGAACTCTGCCTGGCTCCTGCAGAGAAGGGAAGGCCGAAAGCTGGTTTCTTTATGTTTTTTCAGAGCCAGATCATCTGCAGTGTCTTCCATGCTCAGAGTTAAGTTAAAATTGTCAATTTATGAAGTGCGCACATGGCTTGGCTGTACTGTCAATAGCCTACCTGCTCCAGAGGTGTGATGTACATGTAATACAATGTTGTTAAAAATATCTACATTGAAACCCTTGCCAACCCAGAGAGTTTTGTGGTGCTTGGTAGAATAAGATGAAAGCTTTGTTAAGGATCTCAATAATTTTAATTGTTCAGGCCCCCAGGATTCCATCAACTGAGCAAAACTCACCCTCTTCAGTGTTTGTTCGGTGACCTGATATTATATATTATTCCCAGAAGGTGGCAGCATAGTCAGTGTTACAGTTCCTGCATCAGCAAGTTACATTTCAAATAACAAGACAGGTGACATTTTCTGGAAATTCCTTTTGAAGTGTGGAACTGGTTAATCTGACATAAACGTAAAAAGTCTTGATAAAAATAGATGAAGGCTATCCATCACCTTTTCATTTGACACACGAGTATTTTCGTGAAATAATTTCTGCTGTTTTTCAGTTGTTTATGTGTGATGTAAACTGTAATCAAAATGATTTGTGAAGCTTTTAACTTCCTCCTCACAGAAAAAATAAAGTTCCATTTCACTGCCCCTTCAGCTGATCCTTTTACCCCTTTTTAAAACCAGAATTACTTACAGCAAATTGTCACGTTGGTTGTTATTGGGCAAACTCAAGAGCAGAGAAATAAAGTGGCTCACTAGCATTTTAATATTTTGTTACAAATATTGTAGCTGACATGAGGAAGAGAGGCTTGGAATAGTAAAAACTTGTTTAAACATTGTAACATTTAAACATTATCATTAAATAGAGAAAGCTGTAAAATGCAGGCAATGTCTAAAATTCTTCAAATCTTTGGAACAATTTTGATCAAAGTTAAAATGTTGCACAATTAAAATATTATTATAGAATTCCAGCATGTTACATTTATTTTATCACATTATCCAAATGTATTTTATGAAATTTTATTCAAAATGAAAAATAATCCTCTTTCATTTGAGATTAATTTCACAGCTGTATTGGACTAGTGCTGGGTGTCTGCTTTGTTAAGAAACCTATTTTATTTTAACATTCCTGACATCTGGGAAACGCAGATCTTACTCATACCTTCCTGGAATGGAAGAGGTTTCAGATATATAATAGGATTTCTTTTTGATTGTGTCAAATTTCCAAGGAGCGTCTCCCATTTGTATTCTTCCTCAAGAAAGTAAGAAGCAAATCAAGTCCTTACTCTCGGACCTAATCCAATGAGCAATCCCACTGGAATAACAAAGCCTTGAATAACAAGCTGGCTTACTTACAAACATAAAAATAGCAGCAGCAGTAGGCCATTTGGCCCTTCAGGTCTACTACACCATTCATGGCAGATCATCCAAGTCACTTCCCAGTTTTGCCCCATACACTTTGATCCTTTTAAACTATACCCAGCTCCTTCTTGAAATCATTTATTGTTTTGGCCTCAAGTGCTTTCTGTGGCAGAAAATTTCACACGGTCACTATTCATTTGGTGAAGACATTTCTCCTCATCTCAGTCTGAAATGACATACCAATAGCCTGTGACCTGGAAGCCTGGGAATTTGGGAACTTTGACTATGATGCAGGAATTGGTTTAGGGATAATATTTGATGCGGTCGGTATTTGGGCTGGAAATCTGTAGATGGGAAAGAACAGTTTGTGGGTATTGTAAAGTTGGTTGGGAGTACCCTGAACTGGAACACAAGTCAAGAGCAGATCAGTTGGCTGGTCATGTGTAATGGAGTGGTCAGCTCATTTGGTTTTCAGAGGCTTCCCTTTTCCTTTGTTCGTTTAATGGGCATCGCAGGGGCAAGGTCAGTAGAAGTTTCCAGCAGAGGGCAGCCAAGAGTCAATCCTAATGCAATGGGCCTGGAGTCACCCAAAGGCTAGGAAGGGAGACTATGAAGAGTGACTGAATTGACTAGGGCTATATTCACTGAGGTTTAGAAGAATGGGGTGGGAGGGCGTTCTCATAGAAACCTATAAAATTCTGACAGGACTAGGCAGAAAGGAAGGAGGGATCCTGATGACACAGGAATGCAGAACTACGGGGTCAAAGTCGAAGGATGCAAGGTGTGCCACATCAGACTGAGATGAGGAGAAATGGCTTCACCCAGTGAGTGGGGAGCCTGTGGAATTTGCTGCCACAGAAAGCGGTTGAGTTCAAAACATGGAATGTTTCAAGAAGGAATTAGATATGTTTCTTAGGGCTAAAGGGATCAAAGGGTATGGGGTAGAAAGGAGAGGGGGGTGGTGTGCAGGGGCTGTGTTTATAGGGAAGATAATGGCCTACTGGTATTAACACTGAACTGTTAATCCAGAAACTTGGGTGACATTCTGGGGACCTGGGTTTGAATCCCACAGCAGCAGATGGTGAAGTTTGACTTCAATAAAAATCCAGGATTAAGATTCTAATGTTGACCATGAATCTGACTGTTGGAAAAACCCATCTGGTTCACTAGTGTCCTTTAGGGAGGGAAACTGCCATCCTTACCTGGTCTGGCCTACATGTGAATCCAGACCCACAGCAGTGTGGTTGACTCTTAACTGCCCTCTGGGCAATTAGGGATGGGCAATAAATGCTGCCAGTAATGACCATTTCCTGTGAATAAATAAACGAAAGTTGGATGATCAGCCATAATAATCAGTGTCAAAAGGCCCCATAGCCCAGTCCTGCTCCTAGTTTATATCTTTCTACGCTCAAGGATGTTCTAGAACTGGGAGATTATTATATGTTTATTACAACAGCAATCTTTGCTGCAGTATCGAACTGTATATTCTCGATCGCTATGAGTCAAATTGAATTGAGACCTCCCCCATGGTTGTGTGGATAGCGAGTATCTGTAAGGCACTGGCTGTGTCTCTGAGGGAGCAGGACATGAGCTCAGTGTGTGTCAGAGGGAGAGGGACTGGGGCTCTGTGTGATTCAGAGGGAGAGGAACTGGGGCTCTGTGTGTGTCAGAGGGAGAGGGACTGGGGTTCTGTGTGTGTCTGAAGGAGAGAGGGACAGGGGCTCTGTGTGTGTCTGACAGAGAGAGACAGGGGCTCTGTGTGTGTCTGACAGAGAGAGACAGGGGCTCTGTGTGTGTCTGAGGGAGCGGGACTGGGGCTCTGTGAGTGTCTGAGGGAGAGGGACAGGGGCTCTGTGTGTGTCTGAGGGAGAGGGACAGGGGCTCTTTGTCTGAGGGAGAGGGACAGGGGCTGTGTGTGTGTCTGTCTGAGGGCGAGGGACAAGGGGCTCTGTGTGTGTCTGAGGGAGAGGGACAGGGGCTCTGTGTGTGTCTGAGGGAGAGGGACAGGGGCTCTGTGTCTGAGGGAGAGGGACAGGGGTTCTGTATGTGTGTCTGAGGGAGAGGGACAGGGGCTCTTTGTCTGAGGGAGAGGGACAGGGGCTGTGTGTGTGTCTGTCTGAGGGAGAGGGACAAGGGGCTCTGTGTGTGTCTGAGGGAGAGGGACAGGGGTTCTGTATGTGTGTCTGAGGGAGAGGGACAGGGGCTGTGTGTGTGTCTGTCTGAGGGAGAGGGACAGGGGTTTTGTGTGTGTGTTTGGAAACTCTCTCTCTATCTCGAGTTGCAGCTCTCTCTGCCTTTCCTCATTGGGAGAGCAGTGAAAGGTGAGACCTGGAGACGGGTGCCCAATCATCTGCTTGGGATCTGTTTAAAGGCGACCGAGTAGCCGAGAGGGGGGGGGGGGCGGGTGGGAATGAAGGGATCAGCCTAGCCTATCGTGCACACGGCGTTAGATGTGAAGCCAGCGCTGAGGAGTAGCGCACATTGCTAGCCTGCAGCCAGACCCCAGTTCGATTCCAGCTTTCGCCCCCGCCCACCCTCCCCTCCCCTTACCCCAGGCTGCCGGAGTGTGTCTGGAAGCAGAATAAAACGGAGCCTGGTCTTTCAGTGAGGGAGTTACTGTACCCGCCAGGATTTCTTCGGAGGGTCAGGTGAGAGAATCTGAAACGCAACAGGTTCCATAGAGCGGCAGAAGTATATTATATTTGCAGCTTTCGGGAAAACAAACAAACAAACAATGCAGCTGGTTTTGGAGAGGTGTTCGGAATATTTGGAGAGCTCTGTGAGGGGAGAGGTCATGATTGAGGATGTCAAAAGCAATGCGAGGTTAATGATTCTCATTTTAACCCCCCTCCTTCCTGCTGCATTTTGTCGGTTTCAGTCTGTTTGTAACACGGAGCAACTGCGTCGTATTGCCTGGGTCTCCGTCAGTGCAAAACTGAGCAAGTTCTTTTTTTTGTTAAAAGAAAGAATCTGACTTTATTTTTGCACTGCACCCTGAAAAATGCAGCACTTTTGCATTCAGCGTGTTAATAATCCTGCGTTTTTATTTCACTCCCTCAGCCTTGCCAAGAAAGTTTCGATTCCGCGCTGCAAGCGACGGGAAGCGTTGCCGGTTGAGCGAGAGAGAATGCCCGTTCTGACTTCTCCAGAAATCGCCACGAAATTCAAGGAGAACTGGATGATGCTGCACCCGGATGATCAAGATAACGTGAACGGTGCTGTAAACCTGGACGACAGTCTGACCAGCCTTCAGTGGCTGCAGGATTTCTCCATCCTCAGTGCCAACCTGGAGAAGCCTGCTGGTGCCCAGCATCACTGTAAGCAGCAGCACACACCCGGCTCAGACTCCCCTGCTTCACCTCCAGCTGGCGATACCGCTGCCAGTGGTGTGCCAGCTGGCCTGGGCAAGACCACCTCGGCTGTGGCTGGCACCAAGACCTTGATTCAGGCTCAGCCTCCTTCCCAGAGCCCAGCAGAGGATGTTGACTACAAGACAAACCCCCATGTCAAACCACCCTACTCCTACGCCACGCTTATCTGCATGGCCATGCAAGCCAGCAAGAAGAGTAAAATCACCCTGTCTGCCATTTATAACTGGATCACCGACAACTTCTGCTACTATAAGCACGCTGACCCCAGCTGGCAGGTAGGTGGTCAAGCTAACACAGTCTTGCAGCTTCAGACTCTCCACTGTTGAATTCTTTACTGACTTGTACTTAGAGACACAGGAAACAGACCCTTCGGCCCAACTCATCCAATCTGACCAGTTTTTCTGACTAAATAGTCCCATTTAGCCCATATCCCTCTACACCTTTCCTGTTTGTGTACCTGTCCAAATATCTTTCACATGTGTTATTGTGGGAGCCTCCTCTGGCAACCCTCTGCGTGAACAGGTTACTGCTCAGGTCCCTTTTAAATCTTTCCCCTCTCACCTTAAACGTATGTCCGTTAATCTGGGGCTCCCCTACCCTAGGGGAAGGTCCTTGACTATTCACCTTATCCATGCCCCTCGTAATTTATAAGGTCACCCCTCAGCCTCCGACACTCCAGTGAAAAATGTCCCAGCCTCTCCTTATAACTCAAACCCTCCAACCTCAGTAACATCTTGGTAATCCTCTTCTGCACCCCTGCATGTTTGAACAGTAATTGGCGTATCATCAGTATTATCTCTAAAATGCCATCTCCTCTCTCTGTACCTTTTTAAGCTGAATTACAGTGGGGCAGGGGAATGGTGGCATCAATGGGAAGTGCAGTCTGAGTTTCGGTCTGGGGTTTCAGCCTCTCCTTAACGTTAGCTGAGGTCCTCCCAAAGCCAGGAGAGAGCTGAACCGCATCTCTGCAGCCCTGCTGCTGTGGATGCTATCCTCTCACTGCACAGAAAGCAACTTGGATATATTCTGTAAACTTGCTGGCCAAGGAATACTGCACAGACACTGCTGTGCAAGCCAGTTTTCCAGTTTCTGGAGCAAGATTCTTACTTGAGTATGTCTTAGCTCCCTAGCCCAGTATACATCAGCTTGTTTGGTACAGTCAGCGGGATTCAGTTTAAAGAATTACTTCACACAACAAAGAATTGAAGGCAAGATATTTGTTTTCTTGCAGGCAAGCCACCAAATGTGACGCATCGATATGTTACTCAATGTGCATTTTTGTGTTTGGAATTATTTTTGCACTTTTTTGACTAATTGTAGAATGTGAAATAATGACAGTGGAATAGTTGGCAATCTTTCTCCAAGAAAAGGCAGTAGGGGGAGCAAGATTTCAGCGTGGTGTCGTTCTATTTATCAAGTGCTGACTTAACTGATTGGTCAGCCAGACAGGGACTGTATCACCTTTCATTCCCACTTTGGTGATGAGAGTGTGAAAATTTATCTTTTGGGATCTTGACCAGTACCGGAAAAGGTGCACTCATCTTCCTTAAACAGAACCAATTGGGAAACCAGTCATCCAGAGTCCTGTAAGATTCGTACTCCCCAGACTGATAGAGTACTTTAGACAGTCGACAACAGACTCAATGAAGAATTCAACAGAAAGCTCTTTATCCCGAGACTGGTCAGAATATGCGAGTCACTGGTGAATAGTTGACGTGAGGAGCTTGGATGCATTCTGAGGGAAAACCAAGGTAAACACATGGGGAAAATGAAATAGCAGCATTGAATAACACAGTGCAGATGGAGACCATTCAGCACAGCAGAGCTGTGCCAATCCCTGGTTACATCTATCCAGTTAGACTAAATTTCAGACCTTTTTTCATCGTAGTTAAACAATATTTTATTTTTTCCAGGTTTAACCCAGCTCCTTCTTGCTGGTTATTGTTCAGTTTGCGTCCATCGGGCTTTCAGGCAGTGCATTCCAGACCAGAACTCCTTCCGGTTTTCTTCCCCAGGTTGTCCTCTCTCTTCTCTTATCCAGTTAGTTTTGATTTGTATCCTCTCTGGTTCCTGATCGTTATGCAACAGGGAATAATTTCTCCACATTCACACTGTTAGGAACCTTTGTGACTGTGAACCCCTCGATTAAACCTCCCTTTCACCTCCTCAGCTCTGAGGAGAACCATTGCTTTTGAGTTTTGAATCTTCGTGTCTGAGTCTTGGAGTCACTCTAGCAGAGGGCCCATCAAGCTCAATGCTGACTTTCTGTTGATTTACCCAGTCAACTTTGAGTTGATTTCCCACAAGTACCCATTCAATTTACCATTGAGATTGTTCATCGTCTCTGCATCCACCTCCCTGGCAAGTGGGAAGTTATTTCTCACAACCCTTAGTGTATTTTACCCAAGCATTAATCCTGTGCCCCCTAGTCCTGGTGCCAACTGCTAACAGATAACTGAAGTCCTGCATTCCTGATGCCATTCTAGAAAATCACTATCTCCAAGACTTTGACTTTGCAGAATTGGCCCCAGTGCCCTAGTGGAGCCTAGCCAGTATCTTATGAAGATTTAGTGTAACCTTCCTGCTTTTGTTCTCTATATCTCTATCATATCCAGCATGTGCTTTTAACAGTCTTTCGACATGAGTGGCTACCTTCAAATATTTATCTATGTATATCCCCAAGTCACTCTGTCTTGTGTTCCCTTTAAAATTATATCATTTAGTTTCCCTTGTCTCTCCCAAAACTTCGAGAAAATGCGTCACTTCACACTTTGTTCTGCTATATTTCATCTGCCACCCTGTCTGCACGTTTCACCAGGCTGATGTTTGATACTGTACACTCCATTGTTTACCACATCTTCAAGTTTCCAGTCATTTGCAAACTTTAAAATGAAGCCCCCTATATCCAAGTTCACTCAGATCATGAATGTGCCTCAAAAAGCGATTACTAAATTGACGCTTAGAGAATACCACTGTGCACATCTGTCCGGTTTGAAGATGACCATTCAGCAGTTCTGGCTGCTGATTAGCCAGGTTTGTGCCTTGCTGTATTTGCCCTTTCTGTTTGAATGACTGCAAACGCCTACACCTCCTGCTTTATCCTCACCATCCAACCACCCATTCTCTCATCAAAGAACTCCATTAAAATAGAGAATAGAGGTTTGGGATGATATGGTTAAGGGAGGTAAGGTAGGAGGAGGCTTGGATAGATTATAAACACTGGCGCAGAGCAACTGGGCTGGTATGTATTCCTATTAATTCTGCAGAATTCCTGATTCTCATTTTCCTTTGTTTTGGCTTAGCATAAAAATTACCATAGCAAGTTACTTATACAGTAACATAGTGGTTAGCACTGCTGCCTCACAGCACTAGGGACCTGGGTTCGATTCCAGCCTTGGGTGACTCTCTGCATGGAGTTTGCACATTCTCCCCTGTGTCTGTGTGTGTGTTTCCTCCACGTGCTCTGGTTCCTCCCACAGTCCAAAGATGTGCAGGTTAGGTGGATTGGCCATGGGCAATGCAGAGTTATATAGATAGGGTAGGGAGGTGGGCCTGGGTAGAATACTCTTTGGATAATCAGTGTGGACTGAATGACCAGTTCCCACACTGTAGGTGTTCTGTAATTCACACAAGAAGTGTCAATGCTCATTAGCTTTTGCTTTGTCCATTTTGACAGAAAAGTTAAGAGGAATTCTCTTCCATGTTAAATTACTGATGTTTTAAAATTGCTTGTGAGTTGTCAAAATAAATTATCACACGAAGACAAACCTATGGTATTAACTGTGGCATTCTCTCTGCGCTGTGCACAACATCATGATTAATTTGCATAGAATAAAAATTATATGTAAGATCTATATTATCAAAATCAGCTCAGCTTCAGGTAGCTAACAACAAATGTAGACAGCAATGAAATTAGCCATACTTGCAAGGACAACCTCCTTATGATTCATTACTTACATCCTTAATTATATTGCTCTCCACCCTTCCAGTTACACAATAGTAATAGAGCTTGCGACATGTGAAATGATGTTGAGGAGAGTGTACCTTTTGTATTGTAGCAACCTGCTTGGTCCTTGAATATAGGCACATTCTCCTGTAGTTATTTCCCAATCAAAGGCTAGAGGCCTCAGGTTAGGAAGCAACAAGAGAACTTTCTTACCTGAAAGATATCCATTTCCCTGTACTCCCAATTCTAAATATTGTACCTTCCTTGTTTATCAGCATTAACGTTACCAATCAAATCTCATTGACATTTGGATGAAGAGTGTGAAGAAGCTTCATTCTTTAGTGGACTATATAGAAAGATGGCAGCTCATAAAGGACCACTTGGTTTTCAATGGTTGTCCAAATCAGGAACTCTCAGTTGTAAAATGGCTGAGAATGAATTGAAAGTTGAACATTGCAATGTAACTTTTAGATCAAATTAATTAAAAACCAAATGAAGTATTTGCCTTGATTCTCACTAAAGAAGGGAAATATTGTGATTTAAGCAGTCTGGATTTGATCCAAAGATAGCAGGAACTGCAGATGCTGGAGAATCTGATATAACAAGGTGTAGAGCTGGATGAACACAGCAGGCCAAGCAGCATCGGAGGAAATTTCATTTCTGAAGAAGGGCCTCGGCCCGAAACGTCAGCCTTCCTGCTCCTCTGATGCTGCTTGGCCTGTTGGATTTGATCCAGATTTTATTTTACAGGCCATAATTGCACCTATCCCCGATTGAGAGTCTCCTATTACTAAGGGATAGTTGCTAAGAAATCATGTTGGAGCTTCTTGTTTGATCTCTTGTGTTTTGACAGAACTTTTATTGAATTTGATTCACGTCTGGCTATAGTTCATGCATCAGTGCTCAAACACTCTGCCTCATTGTCTGCATCAGTAAAGTAAGCATCTGGAAATTTTATAGCATCCAGAAGATAACTTCAATTCTGCTGCTCCCATAACATTTGTTAAATATTTCTAGGGTAATCTTTCAATAATCTGAAGCTCTGCTTGCTGTTTTAATATTTCTGATCATTTCTGTTTGTGCAATCTGAATTTGAAAGCCTGGCAGCCATCCTGCTGGATGGTAATTTAACAGCCTGAAACAGCATGGGTAAGCAGCATCGTCAATGTCATGCATATGTATCTAGAGCTGGACTTATTCCAGTTGTGATTTTGCGTTTCAACTTACTCTGCTGTAACCTGCTTGTTGGTTGAGTTTTGGTAGATCTGAACAACACATTAAATGGTTCCAGAACAGCGTCCCTCCAGCATCACTGCTTTTGACAGGACACCAATTATATTTTGGTGGAGCGAAGGATGAAAAGAGCTATGAGTACGAATCTCAGCAGGCGTTATTATCTTTTAATGGAGAAAGTTATTCAAAGACGTGAGACTGTACAAATGACTGGCTTATTTTAAAGACACTCTGCCAGCACTGACCATTTAATGCCTTTCAGGCTGTTTCAAGTGATTTTTGCGTTATACCAAATACTTCCTTTTGTTTGTTTTTCACAAGGATATACCCCCAACCCCAGGCCCAACAAGTTTCCCACTCCCCTGCAGTCTCTTGTTTCATGGCTCAGTGGTTAGCACTGCAGCCTCACAGTGCCAGGGACCTGAGTTCGATTCCACCCTCGGACGACTGTCTGTGTGGAGTTTGCACATTCTCCCCGTGTCAGCATGGGTTTCCTCCGCGTGGCTCTGGTTTCCTCCCACAGTCCAAAGATGTGCAGGTTAGATGGATTAACCATAGGAGAATGCAGGGTTATAGGGATAGGGTAGTGGAATAGTGGTTGGATTTTCAGTGTGGACTCGATGGACTAAATAGCCTGCTTCCACACTGTAGGGATTCTATGGAGGGGGTATGGTTCCTTTTGAGGTTGATTAGCTTTTAACACTATACACAAGTGCCCATTATTTATGTGTAAAACTCTGTAGGATCAGGAGAGTTGATCAGCTGAAACCGTCCAACCCTGGCTGTAGATGAAGACAGGGGAAGTGTAAATGATTGGCTGGCTGTCAGGATTGCAACTCCTGGCTTTTTAACTCCTTTGGAAAGGCACTAAGCTAACATTATGATCTCCATTCAAGTGGAGGTGTAGGCAGAGTAATAATACCACTGGGGTGGTAATCCGGAATCACAGGCTAATTGTTCTGGCAACAGGAGTTCAAGTGCCACCGTGGCAGCTGGTGAGCTTTGAATTCAATAAAAATGTAGAATGAAAAGCTGGCGTAATGATGACCTTGTGTCCATTATTGTAAAAACCCATCTGGTTCACTGATGTCCTTTAGGGAAGGAAACTACCATCCTTATCTGGTTTGGCCTACATGTGACTCCGGACTCAAAGCAATGTGGTTGACCCTTTACTGCCCCATGGGCATTTAGGGATGAGCAATAAATGCTGGCCTGGCCAGTGCCAACTACATCCCATGAATGAATTTAGTTAACATTAATCAACTCAACACAGACTAGGCTGAACATTTTGTGAAGCATTCTCCTATTGGCCAGTTCTCTATGAAAATAGCAGAAAACGTGTGATTTCCTTTTGACCATGTTACTGTACAGTGGAGTTACCTTCATGAGTTAAAAGCATGAAGAAGCTAATTTCTCCAGTTCCCATTCTAATCTAGTGATATCCACTTCCAGTGTTCCAGGGGTCTGTTTCATTAATGCCTGTGATACTACCCAGCATGATTCACATAAAGCTGAGTGGTTGGGCAAACAATAGAATGATTTGGATCAGGTGGAAGGGAATAGAGGGATATGGAAAGATATTGGAGTGGAGGAATGGGAATGGAGGAGTTGGTAGAGGGTTGGAGCAAAGTTATGGGGTGGTGTAGCTTTGGAGGATGGGTTGCAGAGAAGAAAAGATTTTTTGCTTGTGTTGATTTTGTCCTGTTAGAATTTCCAGGACACTGAAGTTTCGAAATGTTTTTTCTTCATATTATTGGCTCACTGATGGATAAATCCTACATCACAGCAGCAAGATCCATGACTATAAGCAACTTCACAGCTATGAAAATTATTGGAACATATGTTTAAATGTCATGATACTCCTGGTATACATCTATGTAGCAATGGAAGATCTCCAACATGGTTGGTGTACAATCTGTTCTTGAGCATTTGTTATCTTAGAGTCATTTATGGCAGAGAAGAAAGTCATTTGACCCATCTAGTCGGTACAAAGGAATCTGGTCAATCTCATTTTCTCCACTCGATCCCTGGAGCCCTGCACTTCCTATTGTTCTAGCATATCCTGCCTGTTCTCATACTCTGTGACTCAGCTAATAAAGGAAATTCTAGATCACCTGTCTCCCATGTTCAGGGATCTGCAGATTTGCACTCTGAGTTGTCCGTATTTCTGCACATATCTCAGTATCCTACATTTTATGAGTGTTATTCTCTTCCTTCTCTGACCTCTCCAAATGCATGATCTCTCAATTCTCCGAATTGATTTTGTCACATTCCTGACCGGTCCATATCTTCCTGCAGTCTGCAGCTTGCATCGCCCATGTGGACAGTTTTCATATCGCCTGCAAACCTTTTGTTTAGTCTTAAGTTATTGAGATGTGCAGATGGAACTCTGTGTTGAACTCTGCAGAACACCACTGGGAACAACCTTGAAATGCTGACAATTACACTTAACTTATTCCATTGTGCAGCCAAATTGCAACCCCCCAAACCTGAGGACCTTTTATCTTTCGGACCAGCCTACTGTGTAGCATCCATGCCACTGCCCTTGTAGATTATCTCCAATGTACAACCTCCGTTGATCGTCTTCAAATCTTATTTAAGAAATTCGACCAGTTTACTTAGCCGTAGCCTTCCCTTAATAAATCTGTGTTGATAGGCATTGATTAAGAATTGGTGACTCAGTAAATAAATGAATGCTTTACTAAATATTGATATTACAACCCCTCAGAATTTTTCCTGCTGAGGGCAGACTGGCCTGTAATTGATTGGTCTGTTTTACAAAATTCACTGCATCCAGAACCAGGCCCCTAGGCAGAAAGAACTGAAAAAGAAGGATCAGAGTATTTGCTATTCCCTCCCTCACTTTTTCTAACAACCTGGGACACATTTTTCAGGGACTTGGAGAAACACCCACTTCTGAAGATTAAACCCCTTAACATGCCCTCTCTCACTCTGTTTGCCGATATTTTCTCCCCAGTCCCAATATTTGCATCACAACCCCCTTTTTGCGAAGCCAAATACAAAACATACATGAAGACCCACAACTACGGTCTTCTGACTCCCCACATGAGTAACCTTTTTGTTCTCTATTATTTTATACTCTGGTTCTTCACATATTTAACAAACATCTATCAAAGCCCATTCTTAAAACAATCTGTGAAATTAATTCATTGATACCTGCTTTAATGCAGGTGCCACTATTTCTAAATCAAGTGATTTGAAGGGAATTGACCAACTTTTAGAATAATTTATTGCGCAAGAAGCACAATTTATAAGTTATTTAGTCCAGTACTGAGGAATATCAAACATAGCCCTTATGATTGAGAAGTTTTGATCTTTAGAAAATATTGCCCAGACTGCTTTTACGTTTGTGTGTGCATTTATGCACTATAAACGTATAGCATATTTTTACATATAGATTTTACATATTAGCTGAGTCACAGAGTATGAGACCATAGGAGTATATAAGTTGTCCCTATGCCAGAGCTATTCTGGTGCAGTGAGAATGGATTGGCAGCTTACTGTTTAGTTGAATCTGTTGTTGGATATGGTTTCATTAGTAATTCTGTTTTTGTTTTGTGCTCTGCATTACTTGTTGTAGTTTCGACAGTTTAATTATTCTTTGAGTAAGGACTAAAAATTGATATCAGGTGGTAGGAGTTTGGGCCAAGGGTCTTTTATAAGACAGCTGACAATTAACCAATTGTATTCGGAGGGATTATATTGAGCCGTGTAACAGGATATAGTAACATGACACGCGGTTCAGTAATGAATCTTACTAATAGCAGAGGACAAGGATTCCACTACCGGGGTCATTGTCTTTCAGTGATAGTGACCTAATTCCAGCTGTCCTTTACGGTAATGAGGACTGAACAATGAAACAAATGGCTGATGATCTGCATAAAACATGCAATGGATTCCTATAGGAGAGTCAAGCCACCCATTCTAAATAACTCTCACCACAACAGCATGGGGCACCAGGCTGCCTCAGTGGTTAGCTTCATGGTGCCAGGGAACCCGGCTTTGAACCTACCCTTGGGTGACTGTCTGTGTGGAGTTTACATGTTGTTTGCGTGTCTGTGTGGGTTTCCTGCGGGCACCCCAGTTTCCTCCCACAGTCCAAAGATGTGTAGGTTAGGTCGATTAGCCTTGGGAAATGTGGGATTACGGGGATGGGGTGGGAGGGCTGGTTTTGGGTGGGATAGACCTTAGACGGTCATTGAAGACCCTGTGGGCTGACTGGCCTCTATCTGCACAGTCTGAATAAATATGAAACAACAACCCAGGTGCCTACCTCACATTTAATATTCTTCCTATTGAGTTCTTTATTGTCTTAGAGTCTAATGTGATGAAGCTGGTCTGCTTAGTGTAATGCTTCTTCTGAGTGTAGAATAAAGCAGAATGTTTAATGATACATAACATTTGTCAGATGTAGAGGCCCAGATGTGGATAGTTACGTATTCATGCAGTAATACAACAGAACTTGGTTCAAACCTAGGATAGATTGAAGGACGGAGAGCACTTCTCTTTTACTGTCAAATCTGAACCCTCCTCATTATCTCCAATGAGTAAACTGCTATGTCAGACATCAATTCATTTTTTAAAATTAATTTTTTTTTGTTCTTTGGTAGATCGTTACATGATGTCTGCGCTTTTATTTTGAAATGATTAAGAAGTTTTGATCTTTGGGAAAAATTTCCCATACTGCTTTTACATTTGTGTGTTTATATACACACTATAAACGTATAACATATTTTTACATATAGATTTTATTGCTGCCTATAAATATTTAATGGTACTTGATCTATGAAATTACGCTCGGACTGTGTTGCACTTTCTGCCCATACATCTGTCATTTTACCTCCCTCATCTTCTCATCATCCATCTGGTATTCGGTTGTTGTATAAATATTAAATCACATCATTACTTCTGCGAGATTCTTTTCACTCAGTGACAATTGTTAGAAGGCTAATTTGAAGTGTTGAAGTGCTCAAGTCTATTTGAAATGATATTCCAGTGGGAATGAGGTGTTAGGGCTACAGGAAAACACTACGTTAAACTTAATGAGTGTGTTGTTGCAAGGCTGATTGTAAAATGCTGCATATATAGGATTCCAGACAAAGACTGGTCTAACCTGATACAATTGTTAGGGTCAGGTTATGTGAGTAGGTCTTGCATTGAATATTGTTACCATTGAACATTTGCATGCATTATAAATGTTTGTCATCTTAGTTTATGAAAAGATTTACTTTTATTATGCTCACAAGACCACTTCTGTGTGTGTTGTTTCATTGTTTTGGAGGTAATTTCCGGGAGTTGGGAGGTCATTTCTGCTGTCTTGGATCTTTCTGCCTTTTGATCTTGCATTTCCAGTTGCAAGCCCTCACTGCAGTTTTGGGAGCTCTGATGAGGAGCAAAAAGACAACCTGGATCCACACCAGCAGCAGCACCTTCTCTTCGACCTCCTGCTGCTTCAGGGCCTCAACTACAGGCAGAGATATCCCCAACGCTAGGTTTGTCGTGGAGGATCTGTTTCTGGATCTGACCGAGCACCAATGCCCAGCGGTTCCTGTCTGCTGGTTGCTGACTAAA
The DNA here is from genome assembly GCF_030684315.1 of Stegostoma tigrinum. Lineage (NCBI taxonomy): Eukaryota > Metazoa > Chordata > Chondrichthyes > Orectolobiformes > Stegostomatidae > Stegostoma > Stegostoma tigrinum. The sequence continues at coordinate 5,702,092 of NC_081376.1, forward strand.
CAACAACCAGGAAGAAGATGTCCTTCCAATGGGCTAGGCCCCATATGCATTGCCAGACTAATAGGCCCCGTACACGTTGCCAGTGGGCTAGGCCCCGTACGCGTTACCAGACTAATAGGCCCCGTACGCGTTGCCAGTGGGTTAGGCCCCGTACGCGTTACCAGACTAATAGGCCCCGTACGCATTGCCAGTGGGTTAGGCCCCGTACGCGTTACCAGACTAATAGGCCCCGTACACATTGCCAGTGGGCTAGGCCCCGTATGCGTTACCAGACTAATAGACCCCGTATACGTTGCCAGTGGGCTAGGCCCCGTACGCGTTACCAGACTAATAGGCCCCGTACACGTTGCCAGTGGGTTAGGCCCCGTACGCGTTACCAGACTAATAGGCCCCGTATACGTTGCCAGTGGGCTAGGCCCCGTACGCGTTACCAGACTAATAGGCCCCGTACACGTTGCCAGTGGGCTAGGCCCCGTACGCGTTGCCAGACTAATAGGCCCCGTACACGTTGCCAGTGGGCTAGGCCCTGTTTACATTGCCAGACTAATAGGCCCTGTACATGTTGCCAGTGGGCTAGGCCGCGTACGCGTTACCAGACTAATAGGCCCCGTACACGTTGCCAGTGGGCTAGGCCCCGTTCACATTGCCAGACTAATAGGCCCCATACATGTTGCCAGTGGGCTAGGCCCCGTTCACATTGCCAGAGTAATAGGCCCCGTACACGTTGCCAGAGTAATAGACCCCGTACACGTTGCCAGTGGACCAGCTGAGCACACATTGCCAGTGATGGTCATTGTCACTGCAGCCATTAATTCATTCACTCTGGTCCCTTCCTGATGTCTCCTGGAGATGTCTATTCAGCTATACAGTCTGCTCCTTCCAGATTATGGGAAGGTTGGGCACCTCCGCATGCCTGTTGCTGATGGGTCCAGCTGGAAGGGGGATTGCTCCTGAATTGATTGTTTTGACTGGATTCAAACAGGTACAGGGAGTCGTCAATCCCCTGCACCCAGCAATACAGTGTCCTCTGACGAAAAGCAGCGCCCTGAAAAGACTTCCTAGATTGAAATCCTCCACACACTCTTCACTAACCTACATCAAGGTCCTCTCTGAAGCTCTCCTTCTGTGGCAAATTAAGGAACGATAAACTCTCTACATGTGTCAGCTTGGAATTTTCAGGAACGCACCTCCTAGATCTCATTTTTAAGCAGCTTCATTTTGGATGGACCATCGTCTTCCGAGATTCAGCTGTAACCACATTCATGACACTGAATGACACTTCTGTTTGGCTGTATTGGGTGAAATGTATCTGTGGGCCTATGGTGAAACCAATTCCTTATTGCTCTGATCAGAGCCTTAACGTGAAATGAGAGGTAATTATATACTGTGGTAAAGATGTGGTTGGTCATCTGTGCTTATGCCTCACCCTGTGTCTTGGTGTCACAAAAGTGTTTTACTGACACCAGACTTCTTCACAGAAACCTAACGGTGTGAAAGCAGGCCACTTGACCCATCAAGTCCACACTGACCCTCTGAACAGCATCCACCGAGCCCCAGCCACTGCCCCTGTAACTCTGCATTTCCCATGGCTAATCCACCAAGCCTATACATCCCTGGACACTACAGGCAGTTTAGCATAGCCAATCCACTTAGTCCTGAGAGAACAACGTGTAGAGGTGGATGAACACGGCAGGCCAAGCAGCATCAGAGGACAGGAAGGCTGACGTTTCGGGCCTAAACTCTTCTTTAGAAATGGGAGAGGGGAAGGGGGATCTGAAATAAATAGGAAGAGAAGGGGAGGTGGATAGAAGATGGATAGGGGAGAAGCTAGGTGGAGAAGAGAGAGACTGGTCATGGGGCGGGGGTGGAGAAAAGGTGACTGTAGGTGGGGAGGTAGGGAGGAGATAGGTCAGTCCAGGGAGGACAGGCGGTCAAGGGGATGGGATGAGGCTAGTAGGTAGGAGATGGAGATGGGGCTTGATTTGGACTCTGGGAGGAAACCCCCACGCCGACACGGGGAGAATGTACAAAGTCCACACAGACAGTTGCCTGAGGCTGGAATCAAACCCAAGCCCCTAGAGCTGTGAGGCAGCACTAAGTCACCATGCCACTCCATTGTAAATGACACGAGATGGTTTGCTCTGTCACTGAGGGCTATACAGATGCAACTGTTGCAGTATTGTGCTGTGGCCAATTAAGGTTCCAGGCCCTGGAGCTTGGTGCAGAAAAGGGTTTGGGAGACTAGTTGCCCCCAAGTCCTGAGGACTGAGCTGTGACCAAGGATCAGGCAAAGTCTAGACTGCAGTGCAGGGTGGAAGCAAAACGAAAGGGAACCTTACTGAGGTGGGTAAGGTGCTGAGTGGGACAGAAAAGTTTCATCAACAGCATGGTTTTTAATTTGAGCTAGGACTGTAAGATAAACAGGCTCACCCAAACAAAAATACTCCCCCCGTTAAAAGTGTTCGACGGGTGATATGTTGTGGGACTACCCAGACTGGAATTAATCAACATTTGGTTGTAATGAAGAAACCAGGCCATATTTAACAGGAGGCAGATGATATACCAGAGGTGAAGATCTTTCGTTATCTTCATGAAGACTTGACGGTAGTTTAAATTCGGAATCCCCCAGATTGGTGTCTTCACTGACATTGAACTAAACCACGATGAAGGTAATTAAAATCTGTGAAGACCTACTGCCCGATGGCCGTTTGCACTGGTTTATACCAGCTCATGCTGACCTCCTTGTTTGGTAAAATTCACACCTTTGGTGATGGGTGTTGCCATTTTAGACCTGATTTAAAATGAGTGGTCATATTCAACCTTTCCAGCAGTGCCTGTAGTGCTGTATGCACAAGACAACAAAGTTACAATCGATTTAGTTTGAACACTTCTCTGTGGCCCAAGAGATTAGTTTCAGTCTCGAAAAGAAACTAGGATATTTGAATGTCCCACACCTTGTGTGATATAGGGAGCCACCCAGATTCGTGTGATGCATCGGGGCTACTTTTGTGGGTCACTGGCTTCGAACTCCTCCCACAATTGAGCTTAACTGATTAACATAAGGTCCAGAAGTTAGAAAGTTTCAACTCTGTAATGTACCCAATGACTGGCCTCCTTTTGGCTGAATTAAAACAGGGCTATGGTGTAACTCTGATGCTTTGTGTTGTGCTGAACAGCCATTCACTTAGTTTTGATCTATTCTTGAATCAGTGCTTTGCTGCAAATATTGTTCATTACATTAATCCTTAGCGACATGCGGCTAATTGGGAATGCAAACGTGACTAACTGCGTAAAAGGTGAGCACTGATTGTTAGGTATGTGATGCTTATGCGTACTTTTTTGTTTGCATAGCTTATGCACATGTACTTTAACCTCTTATGCATTTGTTGTCCTAATGGTAAACACCGGTCTTTAATTTCTAACTGGTGGTAGATGCTTGTTAAGTGAAGATGCATATTAAGTATAAGAAGGTTGGCAGTTCCGTTGGTTAATTGGCAATGCAGAGTGATACAACAGCATGAGTTCAATTCATGTACTAACTGAGATTACTATGAAGATCTCACCTTCTCAATCTCTCCCCTTACCCCAGGCGCGACCATCAGGTTAAAGCAACACTAGTCATCTCTCTCTCTCTCTCTCTTTCGCTCTCTCTCTCTGTCTCTCTCTCATTCATACACTCACTCACGCACTCACTCTGTCTCTCTCTCACTCATGCACTTACTCTCTCTCTCTCTGTCTCTCTCTCTCTGTCTCTCTCTGTCTCTCTCTCACTCATGCACTCACACTGTCTCTGTCTCTCTCTGTCTCTGCCTCCCTCTCTCTGTCTCTCTCTCTCTCTCACTCATGCACTCACACTGTCTCTCATGGAACAGCAACCCTTTGAGTCTTTGACAACTTTATCTTCTACACATGAAATATATTTGCCTGTACTGTGTGATTCAGTGTGAGCTGTTCTCTTTTGAAGTTAGTGCTTGTGACTAAAACAGTGTTGCCTGTATATGTGCCACCCACAGACCAGAAAGGAAGAGGATACAATTGCCCTTCTCATGTTTTTGTCAGATTCCCGGAGAAGGATTTTCCTGATCTCCCATCGTGACTCGGTCAAAGATCTGTCAATCTGGAGGAACAGGACATATTTTGCACATTTCCCCATGGGGTTCTGCTGGTCTCCTATTAAAGAGAATTCCAGGATCTATTGGTGCTCCCAAATTTATTCTTCCTACATATAACCTGAGCTAATCTGTGCATCTCCAAGAAAATCAGGGTGACATGAAGAGGAGTATTGGTAGGATATGAAGGAAAAGCAGCTCAACTGGTCGTTCTGATGCAGACTCACAGCCATCACACATGGATCACCCAGCTAAGAGATATTATTACACATCTCTGGAACAGATTAGACTTGAGTTTAGGCCTCCTGTCTCAGTGGTAGAGACATTACCACTGTGTCGCAAAGCCTTCCCAGAACCATTATAGACATGATGGCCTTTACCTGAGCTGAAATATTGACACATATTGCCAGAATATGCAGTAATGGGGATAACTCAGTGACAGTCATATAGGTTAAAATTGCCAGAAAACTTCATTTTGTCACTTTTTGATGGTAAAACAATTAGAAGTAAAATTGTAGTTAAGGCAAAGATTTGGAGAATTGGTAGTTGTGGATTCATATTCTGACATCAGCAATGCCACTTTGATTCAAACACTTTGTCCTCACCAGCGTTTTCCGTCTTGTTCCCAAAGAAGGTCAAAATGTCTCTCTAAATTCCTACTTGGGAGTTTTGGGTTGATTGTAAATCCAGTGTCTTCCCTATTACATCTACATTGAGATCACATCTAGAGCAGTGTGTGCGGTTTCGCCTTCATGTTTACCAAAGGATCTCCTTGCAGTTGGAGGCAGTTGGTCTCTGGAATGGGAGGGTTGTCCAATGAGATGCAGAGTAAATTGGGTTGATAGTGAGGGCTAGAACCAAATAAAATTGGGTTTAAATCAGACATTATTCTAATTCAGAGATAGTAGGAACTGCTGGTGCTGGAGAATCTGAGGTAACAAGGTGTAGAGCCGGATGCACACGGCAGGTCAAGCAGCATCAGAGGAGCAGGAAGGCTGACGTTTCGGGCCTAGACCCTTCTTCAGAAAAAGGATCTAGGCCCAAAATGTCGGCCTTCCTACTCCTCTGATGCTGTTTGGCCTGCTGTGTGCAGCCAGCTCTACACCTTGTTATCTCACATTATTTTGATTGCTTTGTTGTTTAACTTTGCTAAATCCATGTTAATGTCAAAAGAATGTTAATTCTTTGGTTTAAGCTATAAACTTGGTGACTGGTATCCTTTATTGAAAAAGTCAGATTAGGAACCATTGGGCTCAATTTTGAGCTTTATTGAATGCTTTAATTTTACTGTGTTGTGAATACAGGAGTGGGGAGGCTGATTTGATTTGGCTGTTTTTCTCCATGTCATGGCAACATGCATGGAAGATGTTATAGCAAGGGTTCACCAGATTCGCTCCCAGGATGAAGCAGTTGTCCTGTGATTAGAAATGGCATACATTGCATTCTCCGGAGTTTAGATGAATGAGAGATGATTTCATGGAAGATTCTAAAGGGGCTTGATGTAGAGATTGCTTCCACTGATCAGGGAATCTAGATTAATCCTACGATAAGGGTTGGATCATTTGGGACTGAGATGAGAAACTGTCAATCAAATGGTTGTGAATTTATGGAATTCTCTGTCCCAGGGGCTTGTAAATGCTTCATCATTGAATATATTTCAGACTGATGTGGGAAGACTGTCAGGATAAGGGATGGATATGAGGAGTTAGCAGAGAGTTTGAATTGAAGCTCAAAAGTCAGTCATGATTGTATTAAAAGGCAGACCCATACGATGGGTCATATTGTTTGCTACTGTTTAATTTAGCTGTTTATTTATTTTATAACATGTGCAATATTTCTCAATGTTTGTACAATAACATGCTTCCTTCTGATTCAGATTGATCAGTGGAGTCCTTGGTTTAAAAATCTACTGTCTGAAAGTCCTCTGCTGGCACTTCGTTCATGTCTCCCTGAGTTTGAGGCCCGCTGGTTAATTTATGTGCTCAAGGGCTTGAGCTATAGGGAGAGGCTGAATAGACTGGGGCTATTTTCCCTGAAGTGTTGGGTCCTGAGGGCTGACCTTATGGAGGTTTATAAAACCGTGAGGGGCACGGATAGGGTAAATGGACAAGGTCTTTTCTTCAGGAGTGGGTGGGTCCAAAACTAGAGGGTATAAGTTTAAATTGAGAGGGGAAGGATTTAAAAGGGGCAATGTTTTCACACAGCGGGTGGTGTGTGTATGGAACGAGCTGCCAGAGGAAGTGGTGGAGGCTGGTACAATTACAACATTTAAAAGGACCTGGGTATGTGAATAGGAAGGGGGTTTAGAGGGATATGGGCCAAATGCTGGCAAATGGGAAAAGATTAAATTAGGCTATCTGGTCAGCATGGATGGGTTGGAGCAAAGGTTCTGTTTCTGTGTTGTACATCTCTATGACTCTAAGTAGACTAACAAAGACATTGCTGTTGTACTATGGAGTGAGTACAGACATTTGACTTTATTCCATATATTTCCACGCATTTCTAAACTACTTTAAATGAGCTTTCCTGGCTGAGTTAGGATTTTAATTGTGAATTTTGACAAGCAAAAGTACATAGACAATTCCTTCGCAACCAACCTGGATTTCTTCTCATTCTGACTCTACGTTGGGTTAATTTCTGTGTTTTATTATAATGTGATAATAACTGATATCTGTTTTGAAGGCAAGTGTTGAGCTCAATGTAATGACTTAATGCATTTTCAACATTGCATTGACACACAATCTGTAGTTTGACATTTATGTGAGACAGCTGATCTCAGTCTAGTTTTATTTACAAGAAATGACAGGGAATGACCTTGAGGAGCCAGTCTCTCAATGGTTTATAATTTAGAACTGCAAAGTAAAATTTCTAAACAATAAATTTTGAAAATGTTTTAGCTGTTTTATTGACACCCATAAAGCTGTCAGCAACTGGATCTGTATTAGCAGCACGACTGAGGACAGAGTGCGATTGAATCTGCTGTCTGACTGACTTCTTTCAAACCAAATTGTCTTTTTCTAAACAGACAGCAGAGACCAGAATTCCAGAATCATCGGTTCTGAGGAAGAGTCTTTGAACCCAAAATCTTACCTGTGATTTCTGTCCACCCGTACTGCCGGACCTTTTGAGCCTTTCCAGTAATTTCTGTTTTTGTTTCAGGTTTCCAGCAGTTCTTTCCGTTTTTTATTAGAGACCAAGTTACCTGTAGCAGAACAGCCATTTGATAAAAGATGGCAGGGGAAATTGTGATTCCAGTGAATAATCTCTTTGACAATCAAGACATCTTATTCTGATTTTATTTAAGTGTTAGTAAGACTATCGTAATTAAAATTTCTGAAGAAAGTTCCCTGGACTTGTAACGTCAATTCTATTTCTGTCTCCACAGGTGCTGCTAAAGTTTCTCCAGAATTTTCTGTTTTTGTTTGTATCGTTAAAATTTCACTTTGTTAAAATGAATGATACCTTGAAGTGATATCTATCACTTGTTGTGAAAAGCTTGTCTTGTTCTGTTTGCCCAGCGCTCACTAACCTACATTGACACCTGGTAATATCTTGAGTTTAAACTGTTTATCTCTTCCAACTTCCTCTATGTCTGGAGCCCTACCGCCCACTGAAACTTCCTTGGACTTTAGAATTCGCCCCCGAACCTCAAATCTCCACGTCTGCCTTCACAGCAATTGAAAAGCAGCACATTGAACCACACTGTTTCTCCCCGTCACTACTGAAACGCTAACTTGAAAATTAAACTCCAGTCCTAGCTTGGGGCTTGACACCACTATATTCCAACTCAGTGTTACTCCACTGAGTGGTCTTGCGCTACTGTCGCTGTTAATGGTTAGATGCTGGGAGCAGTGAATTCCATGCTGCACAGATATCGTTTCGGTTTGGATATATGTAGTTGTAACAGATTAATATTGAATTTCATTTTGCAGCCATTTATGTGTTATTAAGTATTATTTTTTGCTAGTCATGAGGAGTGCTTAAAATGTTGACGTTAGGTCATAGCTAAACTATAGAGGTAGGAGAGATTTAGCATTAGGTGTAAAAGTGTAGCAACATAAATAGTGATCAGTGCCACCCTCGATTTGAATGGGACAGGCTGCATGGAGGAGTGGGGAGAAGGTGGTGTTTTTTTTCTGTTCTCTACGTGCTCTGAAACTAGAAATGAGTCTTAAGGATACCTTACTATGTGTCTAGAAATGCAGACCTAATCCTTTCATCACTTACCTGTGTGGACAGCGGTGTGGAGCTTGTGATTTCAAATAAACCAACTTTTATCTGACAAAGGAGCAGTGCCCAGAAAGCTTGTGTTTGCAAAATACCTGTTGAACTATATCCTGGTGTTGTGTGATTCCTGACACCCCAGTCCAACACTAGCACCTCTGTACCATGATAGTAATGTCACTGGGCTAGTTGGTAAAGGTCCTGGATTCACATCCCACCAGGGAGTATGGTAAGACTGCAATTTATTTGACAAAGATCTAGGGCTGGATGTTATGTTTCCCCCTTCCCATGTGTGTTTTCAGTGAGTGGGCATTTAATATAGTCCAGGTGACTAATGAGTGCTGAAACTGTCAGATTGCTCACTCTGTGTTCCTGCCAAAATGTAGTTTGTAGTTGATGAGCACAATAGTGCACATGATATAGTTTGCCAAATGTATGCATTAGTGCACACGACGGTGGTCTCTGTGTGGGTGCTGTGCCTTATCAAACATGCAATTTTTTTCAGACGTGGGCCAGACCAGGTGACAATGGCTGACTTTCCTCCCTCACTACCCTCTGAAATGGCCAAACGAGATGCAGTAGAACTGCTGCAGTTAGCAGATACAGCACTGCAGTTAAGATCGTAGCTCACCACCACCTGCTCAAGGGCAATTAGGGACTGGCAACAGGTTGCACATGATGCCCACATCTCTCAAAGCATTTTTAAAAAGTATTCATTTATGATGTATCGTGGAATATGCATCGACAAGCCAACTGCATTGCATTATTTTGTTAACTGCAGTGCAGAGTGACAGCCTTATAGTGAGAGATGATGATGCTATTCGAACTTTAATATTCAAGTATTGGACAGAGAGGATACTGAGAACACAGGAAAATGGAGACTCCTGACTGTGCAGACAGATAGCAGCTCTCTCAGTAAAACCTTGCTGCAGTCATCGTATTTATAAACTATCACCATTTGATTTGTAAACCGAAAACAGGGAACCCACATTTTTATACCTTGCTATTGGTTACCTTTTAATGACTGAGAAAGGAGAGAAGGTTCATTTAGGGCAAACAGTTGGAAGCCACAATCCAGGGCAGAATGATCGAGCATTTTGAAATGAAGAGATTAATTAATGATAGCATTGACACTTTTAGAAAAAGAGGCAGGAGTTGTAATCAACATGGAGATACAGACCACAGTTGGTAAGAAACATCTTGGAATGGATTCCTTCTTAAAATTCAGACCTGTTAAAGTAGAGGGAATATTACAACAAAGGTACAAATTTATTTGACAGACAAGAAACAAAGTATTTGTTCAAATGAATGCAAACAGACAAGGTCTGGAAATGACGTGTCCCAGGCTGTAGGATACAAAGCTGTAAGAGAGCACAATAGTGGAATTAGTTCTGGATTGTTCAAACTAAGGAGAAATGAGTTGAGGCTTCAAAGTTCTGTGGCTAGCCCAGATCTAACTAATTTTTAGTGTTGATTAATCCTAAAACTGGGAAATAAATATTATTCTAGATAAATGATTTGTAGTTTTTAGACAATGGACACGCCTTTGGCACTACTTGTAGAGGTCCAGTTAAGTAACAATAATTGCTCTCATAGTTTAATTCTGGATGGTTTTCTCATATTAATTCTTCTTGTTTTCCATCTTATTTGCAGAATTCTATTCGTCATAACCTATCTTTAAATAAATGCTTCATGAAAGTGCCAAGGCAGAAAGATGAACCTGGTAAAGGGGGTTTCTGGCAGATTGATCCACAATATGCTGATATGTTTGTTAATGGTGTATTCAAAAGGAGACGGATGCCAGCAACACACTTTAGCGCCCTCAAACAAAGCAAACTCCCATCTGTAACCACATCTGAAGTCTCGATAAATCCGTCAACTGAACCTTTTCTGTCTTACTCGGGGCCTGGACATACTTCCGTGCGGTACATGGAAAATGCTCACAATAATCCGCTTTTCAACTCTTCAGATAGCCAACGAACTGCAAGCAAACGCAAGCAAGCCTTGCCAAAGCGAACAATGAAGATGTCCAGAACTACCAAGTCTCCACTGCTGGCTCATGATGATAGAGAATCTGAATCACTCAAGGGAGACTTTGACTGGGCCTCAGTCTTTGATGATGTGTTCAATGCAAATGGGAGCAATTTTGAGGACCTAGACATCAATGCAGCATTGAACTCTCTGGGTACAGAGCTGGATCTTACTGTCCAAGGAAGGCATATTAGCCCACAGTCTAAATGGTGCTCCATGGGGATGGACCAGGTTCTTGCAGAAACCACCAGCCAAGCTTCCCAGTTTGAAGATTTTACATTTTTCTCTGATGCTCAAAGGCATCCATGGGAGGAGATGAAGGAAGAATTCCAAATTACCCCTTTGGATATAGATCAAAGCTTCAACTTCTATGAAGGATTCTTCAATGAACTGCATCAATGGGAAAGAGGAGACAACTTTCTGTGACAAGACTATGTTCCCCTAATGATCAATCTTGAACCATTTGCTACATTAGCATTAATGCTCTTGATTATTAGAAATGTACAGCTTACATGAAGTTCCTTTATACTGTTGAAAAATGACCCGTTTGTTATTTTTTATCGTTTATAATTTTTACACTGGAATACCATTTATGAGATTTCCGTCACGGTTGAAAGAAATCAGTCTGAAATTCTTAATAGTTTAAGATCATACCATCTGATTACATACCAGATTGTACCACCGGAGGTGCACAATACTGCAATGTTTTAAAGGGATGTGTTCTCAAAGCTATTTGCCATTTCAGATTCTTTCTTTGTTCAAAGCCGAAAATTGCTCACACAATTGCACTTGACACTTTGGAAGACAATGTTGCTGAAGTGAAAATATGAAGCCAATAGTCAAGTCAAGCAAACGTACAATGAATGGAACTGTGATGGCACTATTTACATACAGTTAATTAGGAGCTAGCTAATTCTTAAGTGAAATGGCTCTTAAGAGATTATCCTTGCTAGTTGATCCAAAAATTGTACATTGAAGTATATTGCACTTACTCCTAAAAATGACTAACCCTAACTTGTGTTAAAATCAACTCCTGTTAACTTCCAGTTGCAGTGTTTTGCCATATGAACTTGAATTAGAAATACAGGGCTAAACTAGAAGTCATTTCAAGTTAATTTTCTAAATTTTTTTTCTTGACTTGGCTATTGAATGAATGTTGAGCTTTGGTTCAATGGCTTCACAGAATCAACACACTTACAGGATGTAAGGCACAGTTTTGACCATATATTTTTCCATAAAAGACTTATTTTGCTCAGATGTCCTAGTGTTAAAGGTGTAGTTTTCTTTTCTTTTTGGAATTGATTTGGTGACTAACCTGAGTGAAATTCTCAAAACAGAAGGGACGTGGGTAGGATTTGATTCAGTTATTGTTTGGAACTGCCCTTAATCATGACAAACTCAAGGTCTAAATGATTGAAGACTAGAAAGGGCAAATGTACTTGCTGCATATACACAGTGACACAAGCATCTCGGGCTGCCTGCATTAGCATGGATCATTTAAAAAAAAATGTTATCAAGTCATCGTGATTCTATGCAGAATTCCTTTTCTTATTGTGTTGGAACTGCTGCCTTAACAATGAAGTTATGGAGGGTTTCCATCCCGTGACTTTTGCAAAGAGCTGCTATGTAATTCAGAAGATGAAATGAACAACGTTCGCTGAACTGTGTAACTATGCCAATCTCTAATTCATGAATGCAAACTAGAGATAAACTCATCAATCTTTGAGCTGAATGGATAAGTAGTCACTGTTAGATGCTTGTTTTGTAACAGGGAAGTCGATGTATTTGCTTGGGTCACTGTTAATTGACCAATGGAGCAAATCCCCCATGTGTGCAATCTCCCATTTTCTATTCTGGTTAAATGCTATTTGCCTCACCGCAATAAAAATTGTGGGGTTTAAAGCCCATTTTTCTAGAGTTTTATTTGAGTAAACAATAATTACCCATCATATTTCCAATTAGAAACAAATGCTACTTTGTAATACCAGCATCATGAAGAAAATGAGCTACTTTGATACACGCCATAGCAGTATACGTGAATATAATATGAACTATTATATGTTGGATGTAAATTTGAATCTGTTTGAAGTACATTACTAATTCACCCAATCTGGATCCACTTTAGTTCTAGAACTGCCCACTAAATTAAGGGTTGTGATGAGTGGACAGGATAAATGGAGCTGAGCCCATGAAAAGATCAGCCATGATCTTATTGAATGGCAGAGCAGGCTCGATGGACCAAAAAGGCCTATTTCTGCTCCTATTTCTTATGTTCTTATGAAAAACTCATAGAAATGTCTGCCAACAAGGTCATTCACAGTTGGAGTTGTTTTCAGTCATGAAATGTGGGAATTGCTGGCTAGGTCAGCATTTATTACCTCTCATCAATTACCTTTGAGATGGTGGTAGCGAGGAGCCACCATGAACACTGCAGTCTCTGTGCAATAGGGACACTTATGACACTGATAGGGAGGGAGTTCAAAGATTTTGCCCCAGTGACACTGAAGGAGCAGTGATATGTTAGCACTTGCATATATCTTTTGCGCAGTGGGTTTGTTCACCATCATGGGTAAGCGAAGAACGTCAGAAGGGACGTCAGATCTGGAATCATTATTTGTGGGGCGATTTTTAACCATGAGCAGTTGAAATGGATGTGAGTAACGCTGATTGCATTTCAACTAAAATGGTTGATTGTCTCCTTTTCAATGGGGCTTCTTGTCGTGTGTAATCTCCAAGATTGGGTGGCATGGCGACTCAGTGGCTAGCGCTGCTGCCTCATAGTGCCAGGGACCTGGGTTTGATTCCACTCTCGGGCGACTGTCTATGTGGAGTTTACACATTCTCCCCGCGTCTGCGTGGGTTTCCTCCCACAGTCCAAAGGTGTGCAGGTTTGGTGGATTGGCCATGGGAAATTCAGTGTTACAGGGTTGGGGTGGGTCACTGTAGACTTGTTGAGCTGAATGGCCTGCTTCCACACTGTGGGGATTCTGCCTGATTGGAAAATTATTTTGGGTTGCACCATCAATGTCCAATTCAAGTTAGGCACCATTTGTAGTTTTTGAATAGATAGCGATTTGTGGAAACTTGAACTGATCCAAATGCATCCTCACTTCTGGCCAAATGCAGAAAAATACTAGGAATCTTACTTGAATGTCACCAGCATTGGTGTGTGGACTTTTCAAAAGAGCTTCTCATTCTTTCCAATCTAAATGTTGGATACACTAGTGAGGAAAATGTTGGGCTGGGCATCACCCCCCCTACAGTGGACAGGATTAAAGAATGGAACAGCTGTACAGTATTGTTAACTGTGAACAGTGCACTGTATTTGACTTTGCCGTTGGAAATTGAGTGTCTGAAATAAAGGAAATGACTTTGAGAGTGCCCAACAGTTTAAACCCAGACTTTGATCTGTTTGCAGCCAAATATTCAAAGTATCAGAGGGAGAATGCAGGAGTCTTACAAATTCGGTCTTTCGTAAGGGAGCGTAGAGTGTCTGTGTGAGTGTACTGCATCAGTGTGAGTTACAGCCTCTGTGAAAGGCAGCCTTTGATCAATCAGAGACAAAGCATTTTTGAGAGCGAGTGTATCACCATTATGGTGAAGTCAGCAAATGGCAGAGAACACGAAAGCAAACTGGGGACTTCACATTTCTGTGGAATTCACTACCACACTGAATTGGAGGTGGTCTCTATGATGTGGCATGTTCAATTGAACCATTTGGGATATAAAAGTTGTCATTTTGTTCCCACAATTTTAGAGGTCAACAGAGTGGAGAAGTTCTCAAACTCCTACCTGCCTATACTATGAAATAACCTTTCTTCTGTGACTTAAACATATGCGCAATTATATTTTCTTTAATATTGGAGAAAATGTCTTTGTTTGCAACGAAGATAATGATATCCTAAAGCTAACAACGGCGTAAACGACTGAACTCAAAACATTTTCCACGGACTCCTTTTTAGAAAAGCCTATTTCTAGATTTCCAGTAGGTTAATTAGGATCTATTTTAACAAATAAAGTGGCATGCTTCAAAGTTTGTATGTATTGTATATTAATTAAATTATCGTCTTTGGATGCAGACTAGCCTATAACCAATTGGATGGGAAAGGAGTTGAATAAATAAAAAAAGGCTGATTCTTTTTCTGAATGTGATTGTTCTTTTAAATATCAAAATTATTTCCTTCTATAATTATTAGATTGAAAGAAACTTGTGCTGAACTGAATTATAAGGGCTGTAATGAAATGCAAAAAAGGAAGCAGTTGGTTAGAAATTTGTAGGCGAAAGCCATTGGAGCAAATCTAACCAATTCAAAGAACAAATACATTTTTATAAGGTAGGCAGTTACTGGTAGGTCTTTGGTATTTTGCTAATTTTCTGTATTGTTCAGTTCATAATTTAATTAAGCTCAGTATCGGGGAGGAGAAGGTTAGTTTGATTTGTTGTCATAATAGAAATAAAAGGATGAGAGATTTCTCATTTTGATGTAATTTCAACTCTAAACTATAAAGGCTTGCAGTTGAAAATGTTGGATTGCATTTGCTCAGTTGCAATAACTTTGGTTGTACAGAGAAGTGCCATAAGATAGACCTTATGACCATAACAGTTACTTCATGAGGAGTGAAGTGGGGGCTTTGGAGATTGTGGCTTCTTGGCGAGAACACCATTGAGTGCCTTTTTCCTCAGTAAGAAACACACTATCCTTATAGATACAATCCCCCTTTTATTTGCCAGAGTTTGCTATGCCCCAAGAAACCTGACTGATGTTGGCATACAACAGTAATAATGGTCATATTAGAAACACTGCCTTTTCAGTTTCCAGTGTCTTCAGCCTTTCCTTAGCATCACATTCAAGTGAATCAAATTTATTGAAGACTGGTATCTGTGATACTGGAAACCCCAGGAGGTAGCTGAGATGGATCATCCACTTGGCATATCTTGCTGATTGTGGTTGAAAGTGCTTCAGCCTTTTCCACTGACACGTTGGGCTCTGCCATCATAGAGCATGGGGATATTTGTGGAGCCCCCTCCTCCAGTGAGTTGTTTAATTGTGCACCACCATTCATGACTGGATATGGCAGGACTACGGAGCTTAGATCTGATCTATAGATTGTGGAATCACTTAGGTCTGTCTATCACTTGCGGTTTATACTGTTTGAGAGGCAGATAATCTGGTTTGGTAGCTTCACTAGGTTAGCACCTCCTTTCTAGGTACATCTGATGCTGCTCCTGGCACTCTTCATTCAATCAGGACGTGGACGTACTGGTGCTGGACTGGGGTGGGACAATGTCAGAAGTCACATGACCCCAGGTTATAGTCCAACTGGTCTATTCAAAATCAGGTGATGAAGATGTTATGCTCCAAAAGCTTGTAATTTCAAATAAACCTGTTGGACTATGACCTGGTGTCATGTGACTTCTGATTTTATCCATTGAACAAGGCTAGATCTGTCAGCCTGTTTGGAATTTTACAATAACGCAACCAGACGGGTGATAGGCCTATATATATATATATAGGGGGCAATACTGTCACGATGCTCCACTTTGATTTGAAATTAGCATCATTCCGTGCACAAGTTCTAAACTCCTGAGACCACTTACTATCCTCCGTAATTGGGTGAGGCTCCCAGAGGCACTACTCCCTGACTCGAAGATCTTGTTTGGCATCCTGCCATTGGTATTTGCCAAGTTTCTACCCCCATTTCCCAGGGGGTGTTGAGCAAAATGTCATTACCTTACCCTCCCCATGAGGAAAATAGGATTTCCTAGCCCAGGCAGTGCCAACCTTACCTCTACCGTTTCTGCTCCTCTGATTTCCTATTGGTGTACCCAAGCCCCATTGTTCACTGTATCTTTCTGGTACCAGAGTTACTGCAGCAACTATTGAGTAAATTGGGCTGTACATCCAAGCAATAAATCTAATGTATCAGTAGGTGATCAGCTACAGGACCACATAGTGGCTTAGTGGTTAGCACTACTGCCTCTCAGTGCCAGGGACTTGTGTTCAGTTTCACCCTTGGGTGACTGTCTGTATGAAGTTTGCTCATTCTCCCTGTGTCTGTGTGGGTGCCCTCCAGGTGCTCTGGTTTTATCTTACAGTCAAAACATGTGCAGATTAGGTGGATTGGCCATACTAAAAAAAATGCCATAAAAGTTGCAGGCAAGGTGGGTTAGCCATGGGACATACAGGGGTACAGGGCTGGGTTGAGGGCGTCACTGGCTAGGGCAGAATTTGTTGTCCATCCCTAATTGGTTAGAGGACAGTTAAGAGTCAACCACATTGCTGTGGGTCTGGAGTCACAAGCCAGACAGGCAAGGATGGCAGTTTCCTTCCCAAAATGACATTAATGAGCTGAATGCATTTTTGTGACAATTGACAATGGAGTCATGGCCATCATCAGACTCTTAAATTCACTGTTGGTGCTTCCACACTGTAGGGATTCTACTTTATGACATAACTCATAAACTTTCCAGATGATGGTTTTATCACATATTCTGTATGCATATGTATCATTAGGCTGCATTGGGGTTTGGGACGGGACACCATTTAGTGCAAACTAGTTACACATGTTAACTATTAAACAGTATACAGATAAGCATGCACTGTAAGTCCCACGTTACCTAATATCACTATGAGAGACCTTGCACACGTGCTCATCCTCAAAGATGCATGCACCAGACACCTGCAAAGTGGGCAGAGCACAATCAGGTTCAAGTTTGCATGTTCGTTGGTCAACCTGACAGTTGGAGGGAGGACCACTGGCCCTCAACACCCCACCTCCGTCAAACCCACAACCACAGCACCATTTCAACATGTTGGAATTCAACGTACAGGTGAGTTGCTGATGATTAGCATCATAGATTTGCAGCATGTATTGGGTCTTTTTTTAGCTCGCTTGCAGAATGTCAGCTTCACTGGTCGTGTACTTATCACCCATCCTTAATTGCCCAGACGGCAGTTGAAAGTTGACGACATTACTGTGGGCCTGTAGACCAGTCTCCTTACCTAAAGGACATAAGAGAACCAGGTGGGCTTTTTTTCAACAATCAACTGTAGTGGGATTCAAACGCGGGTTCCCAGAACATGACATAGAACATGGAACAGTACAGGCCCTTCAGCTCACGATGTTGTGCTGACCTATTATCCTATTCTAAGATCAAACTACCCTGCATTCCCTACAGTTTACTACCATCCATGTGCCTGTCCAAGAGTTGCTTAAATGTCCCTAAAGTATCTGACTCCACTATAACTGCCGGCAGCACATTCTACGCACCCACCAATCTGTGTGTAAAGAGCCTACTTCTGACATCTCCCTTACACCTTTCTGCAATAGCCTTAAAATTATGCCCCCTTTTAATAGTCATTTCCACCTTGGGGAAAAAGTCTCTGGCTATCCACTCTATCTAGATTAATAGTCTAATGAAAATACTATCACTGCCTGGGTTACAGTTACTGTTGTGAAAAGTTGCTAAGGGAGTGGTGCTGGGCATTCGGAAGGTGTTTCTGAAAGATCTCTCAGCAAATCACTTGCTTCCATTTACGGGGTTTGGCTGTTATAGCTACAGTCCATCTTTGGCCTGAAAGAACAGAAGGAGGGAGGAGAGAGAAGGGGGGCAATTCTCAGAAAGAAGTTTTGACGATATTCTTGGGCACCTTGGGGAGAGCTTCTCTCTCAGCTGAGAGCTGTGCCTTCAGCGATGGCACATCAATAGGAAGGTGACACCCTGAACCACGCCAGCTCCTTTGAAGTTGACCTGCAGCCTCAGAGCAGGGCACTTGCTTTCAGAGAAGGACTCTGCAAGTAGATCTAGTCCATATCCCTCCAATGGAGCTGTTTCTGACTTCACCAATATGAATGGAAACAGGCAGTGTTGGAAAGACTCAACATCTGTGACAAGACAGAGGTAAGGGGTTGGATTTTACAGAGCATCCTGGTCCTTGTTGCTCAAACAGTGAGATAGAGCAAACCCAGGAGAGCAATGGCCATTATTATTTGTAGGGGAAGTTATTGCCCCTCAGGACAAGGAGAGAGCTGCAAGCACCAACTAGTGCCAATAGCATACTCAGGTAATGAGGAGGTGAATAGTAGTGGATTTGAATTGGGAAAGCATTTGTGGGGTCTAACCAGGGTCATGCTGGCAAGGCAAGGTTTAGTGGAGTGTTGGGGGTGGGGGCACAGGGTTGTTGATTGCCTGGAATTTGGCAGGCTAGTGAGGGAGGGAAATTTGAGAAGGGCTGATTAATTCATTGGGGTGACCCCTGCAAAGGGCCTACAGATCCTGGTGATGAGGGGGCTCCCTACCTGCTACCAGCTCATGTGCCACACTGAGCACTTGGTCCTGGCCTCTCCTGCTGCTGGTTAAATCTCAAGGTGAGGCCCTGAATTGGCCATGGATTATCCACAATTGGTCCACAAATGTTGGTCCTGCCACTGGTAAACAAGTGGTGAGGGGAAGGGCAAATGGGCAGGCCCTGCTTGCTAGATTTTGCCTAACTTCTAAACCATCCATCTGGGACTGTACAACATATTCCAATGCTTCAGGTCACTGTCCTTTCCTCAGAAAGCAGCTGACGTTAAGTAACTAGAAGTTTCATTGTGCAAGGTTAAAGGGATTAGTAGTGAGGGCATGTGAACAAATGAAAGATGAGCCTGAAGAGGTGTGAATGGCAACATGTTGAATGTTGATGTTGGGGGCAAGGAAGTGTATAATCGTGCTTACCTAATATAGGCAGTCAACTAATTGTAGCAATTTTATGATAGTTTATTAAGTTTGAGGAGCAGCAGTTTAGAAATGATGCATGAGTCAGTTAGATACAGAATGTGTACAGCCGTGACAATTGGGGATGGTTCACCAAAACCAGAGCACACACAGGCTGTTGGGGTTGAATGTCGAAGTGATGAAGCCAGCATCATGCTCTCTTGCCAAAGTGTTAGTGAACACTCCCCTCGGTCCTTCTCCTCTCCTTCTCGTCTTCCTTCCATTTGGAGCAGGCAGCTCCCTGTTGAAAACCATTGCCTGCAAAGGTTGCTCATTGAGGATTGCCTACTGCCTCTGAGTTTTGGATTTTCTGTATTTCTACAGGGTGGTAACTTATGCTGTGTCAGTCAATTATCTCCAATGACCAAAGGTAGTTACTCAGGAGCACAGTTACCCCCTTACCCAACTCCAGATGAAAGTTAGTTTTAAATTCTTCTAAGCACACCAACTTTTGATTTTGAAAATGTGGCACTCATAATAGGGCAGAGTGGTGCCTGATAAATCTCTGTTCATTCATGTGCAAGGCCAGTTACTAATGCAGCCAAGTTAAATGAAGCCTTGTGCTACCAAAGAAATATAAAATGTGAACTATTAAAAGCAGGCAGGCCCCAATCTCCAACTGAAAATAAAATAAAACAAAAAGATAAAACAGAAAAATAATCAGGATAAGTCAAAGTCAGGAAACACAAAGAAAAAAAAAGGGAGCTAAGGTTGTAAAAACCAAAAGAAGTATGGATGCTGTAAATCAGGAACAAAAAACAAAGTTGTTGGAAAAGCTCAGCAGGTCTGGCAGGATCTGTGGAGGAGAAAACAGAGTTAAAGTTTCGTGTCCGATGACCCTTCCTCAGAATTCTGTTTTCTCCTCCAAAGATGCTGTCAGACCTGCTGGGCTAAGGTTCTAATCTGAAATTGTTGAACTCAATGTTACATGCAAAGACTGAATGCATGCTAAAAATATGAGGTATTGCACCCTTAAGCTTGCGTTGAGTGGGGGAAACTCAGAACAGAGCAGTAAGTGTGGGTGAAATGTGCAGAATTAAAATAACATCTGACTGGAAGTTCAATATTATGTTTGAAGTCAGAGCATCAGTGTTTCCCAAATGCCAGGTGATTTTCCCTGTGTAGAATTGTGAATAGTACGTCTTTTAATGTGTTAGTGAGTGCATTGTAATCAGTCTGTAAGTGTGTTGCAATGTGTCAGTGTGTGGATTGTAGTGTATCGGTGAGTGGATTGTAATGTGTCAGTGAGTATGTTTGAAAGTGGCAATGAATGTGCTTCAATGTGTCAGGGAGTGTGTTGTAAATTGGCAGTAAGTGTGTTGGAACATGTCGGTGAGCTTGTTTATAATGAGTGACTACGTGTGTGTACTTTATCAGTAAATGTTTTGTAATGTGTATGAGTGTCTCTCAATGTGTTAGTGAGTGTATTATAATGTCTCAGTGAGTGTGTTGTAATGTATCAGTGAGATTTTGTAAATTGGCAATGAGTGTGTTATAATTTGGTAGTATATTGTAATGTATCATTGAGCCTGTTGAATTCCAACAGTGACTGTGTTGTAATGTGTCAGTGAATGTATTGCAATGCATCAGTGAGTGTGTTGTAATGTGTCAATATGTTTGTTGTAGTGTATCAGTGAGTGCTATGCAATGTGTCAGAGTGTGTATTATAATGTGTCAGTGGCTGTGTTGTAATGTAGCAGTGAGTATATTGTAATGTGGCCATGAACATGTTTTGATGTATCAGTGAGCATGTTGTAATGTGTCAGTGAGTGTGCTGTAATATGGCAGTGAATGTATTTTAATGAGTCAGAGAGTGTGTTGTAATGTGTTAATGAAAGTGTTGTAATTTGTGAGTGGGTGTGTTGTAATGCATCAGTGAGTGTGAATGCATTGTAATGTGTCAGTGAGTGTGCTGTAAAGTGGCACTGAGTGCATTGTCATGTAACGTTGCTTGGTTGTATGTATCAGTGAGTGTATTGTAATGAGCAGTGGGTGTTCTATAATGAGTCACTAGATGTGTTGTAATTATCAATAAATTTGTTGCAATTTGTCTGTGAATGTGTTTCCAGGTGGCTGTGAGTCAGTTAAACTGTATCAGTGAGATTTTGTAATTTGGCAGTGAATGTGTAGTAACATGTCAGTGAGTGTTTTGTAATGTATAAGTGAGTGTGTTGTAATATATCAGTGTGTTTGTGTTGTAATGTGGCAGTGAATGTGTTGTAATATGTCAGTGAGTGTTTTGTAATGTGTCACTGGGCATATTGTAACCTGTCAGTGAGTGTGTTGTAATTTGTCAATCAGTGTGTTTCAATGTGTCAGTGTATTTGTTTCAATATATCAGTGAGTTTGTTTTAATGCATCAGTGAGTTTGTTGCAATGTGGCAGTGCATTTGTGAGAACATGTCAGTGGGTATGTTGTACCATCACACCAGCTGTGTTACAATGTATCAGTGAGTTGGTTGTAATGTGTCAGTGAATGTCTTGTATTGTGTCAGTGACAGTGTTCTAACGTATCAGTGAGTGTGTTGTAATGTATCAGCGACTTTGTTGTAATGTGTCAATAGGTGTGTTTCCATATGTCTATTATAATGTGGCAGTGAGTATGCTGTAATGTAGCAATGAGTGTATTGTAATGTATCAGTGAGTGTGCTGTAATGTAGCAGTGAGTGCGTTATAATGTGTCAGTGAGTGTGTCCTAATGTGTCAGTGAGTGTGCTGTAATGTGTCAGTGAGTACATTGTAATATGTTAGTGAGTGCATTGTAATGTGTCAGTGAGTGTGCTGTAAGAAGTGAGTGTGTTATAAGGTGGCAGTGAGTGTGCTGTAATGTGTCAGTGAGTACATTGTAATGTGTCAGTGTGCGCTGTAATGTGTCAGCGAGTACATTGTAATGTGTCAGTGAGTGCATTGTAATGTGTCAGTGAGTGCGCTGTAATGTGTCAGTGAGTGCGCTGTAATGTGTCAGTGAGTGTGCTGTAATGTGTCAGTGAGTGTGCTGTAATGTGTCAGTGAGTGCATTGTAATGTGGCAGTGAGTACGTTGTAATGTGTCAGTGAGTACGTTGTAATGTGTCAGTGAGTGCATTGTAATGAGTTAGTGAGTGCATTGTAATGTGTCAGTGAGTGTGCTGTAACGTGGCAGTGAGTGTGTTATAAGGTGGCAGTGAATGTGCTGTAATGTGTCAGTGAGTGTGCTGTAATGTGGCAGTGAGTGCATTGTAATGTGGCAGTGAGTGCGTTGTAATGTGTCAGTGAGTGTGCTATAATGTGTCAGTGCGTGCATTGTAATATGTCAGTGAGTGTGCTGTAACGTGGCAGTGAGTGTGTTATAAGGTGGCAGTGAATGTGCTGTAATGTGTCAGTGAGTGTGCTGTAATGTGGCAGTGAGTGCATTGTAATGTGGCAGTGAGTGTGCTGTAATGTGGCAGTGAGTGCGTTGTAATGTGGCAGTGAGTGCGTTGTAATGTGTCAGTGAGTGTGCTATAATGTGTCAGTGCGTGCATTGTAATATGTCAGTGAGTGTGCTGTAACGTGGCAGTGAGCGTGTTATAAGGTGGCAGTGAATGTGCTGTAATGTGTCAGTGAGTGTGCTGTAATGTGGCAGTGAGTGCATTGTAATGTGGCAGTGAGTGTGCTGTAATGTGGCAGTGAGTGCGTTGTAATGTGTCAGTGAGTGTGCTATAATGTGTCAGTGCGTGCATTGTAATATGTCAGTGAGTGTGCTGTAACGTGGCAGTGAGTGTGTTATAAGGTGGCAGTGAATGTGCTGTAATGTGTCAGTGAGTGTGCTGTAATGTGGCAGTGAGTGTGTTGTAATGTGGCAGTGAGTGTGCTGTAATGTGGCAGTGAGTGTGTTGTAATGTGTCAGTGTGCTATAACATATCAGTATGTTGTAATGTGTTCATGAGTTTTTTTTGTAATGTGTCCGTGAGTATGTTATGATGTGTTAGTGAGCTTGCTGTAATGTATCTGTGCGTTTTGTAAAGTGTCAGTGAATGTGTTTCAACGTGTCAGTGAGCATGGTATAATGTGACAGTGTGTGTTGTAATGTGTCCGTGAGTGTGTTGTAATTTGGCACTGAGTGTTTTGTGATTTAGCTGTGTGTTTAATGCATCACTGTGTGTGTTTTAATGTAGCCGTGAGAATGTTGCAATATGTCAGTGGGTCTGAAATAATGTATCAGTGAATTTGTTGTACTGTGGTAGTGACTATGTTGTAATATGTCAGTGAATATGTTGTACTGTGACACTGTGTACGCCTTAAAGTATCAGTGTGTACATTATAATGTGTCAATGAGCATGTTTTAATGTATCAGTGAGCGTGTTGTAGTAGCAGTGATTGTGTTGTAATTTGGCAGTGTATGTGTTGTAATGCAGCAGTGAGTTGTAATGTATCAGTGTATGTTAGAGTGTGGCAGTGAATGTTTCATAGTGTGTCAGTGAGTTTGTTGGAACGTATCAGTGAGTTGTTTTAGTGTGGCAGTGAGTGTGTTGTAATGGGTCACTGGGTGTGTTGTAATGTACCAGTTAGCATATTGTAATGTGTCAGTGAATGTGTTTCAAGGAGTAGTGAGTGTGCTGCAATCTATCAGTGAATGTGTTGTAACTTGGCTGTGTGTTGAAATGTATCAGTGAGAGTGTTGTTGCAAAGTACTAGTGAGTGAGTCATAGTGTGTTCGTGTGTTTTATTTGGAATAAATCAGTGAGTGTGTTGTAATGTATCAGTATGTTGTAATGTGGCAGTGAATTTGTTTCAATGTGTTTGTGTGTTGTGCTTTGGCAGTATCTTTTAATGTATCAGTGAGTGTGTTGTCATGCTCCAGTGATTGCGTTGTAGTGTATCAACAAGTGTGTTGTAACATGGCAGTGCATATGTTTCAATGCGTCACTGAGTGTGTTGTAATGCATGAGTAGAATTACAGGTGGAAGGATAGTCATTAAGATTGGCAACTCCTCTGAGCCCAGCAAGCTTTTGCAGCCCTGTTTCCTGATCCTGAGAGCTTGGTCTACCGGTATCATCAGCCAGCATCCATAGCCCTCTGAGTGTTTGTCTGGAGTGTCCTTTGCCCTGAGGATAAAGAGCCTGCTCTTGTCTTGTCCTCTCTCTGAGGTGAACATGGTATCCTGAGGATCATTCTCTCTGGCTGTTGTATTATTTCTGGTCTAATGGTAAGATTCTTGGTAGTGTGGATGAGCAGAGAGATCTCGGTGTCCATGTGCGTAGACCCCTGAAAGTTGCCACCCAGGTTGATAGGGTTGTTAAGAAGGTGTACGGTGTGTTAGATTTTATTGGTAGAGGGATAGAGTTTCAGAGCTATGAGGCCATGTTGCAGCTGTACAAAACTCTGGTGCAGCTGGGCTTGGTGTATTGTGTACAGTTCTGGTCACCGCATTATAGGAAGGATGTGGGAGCATTGGAAAGGGTGCAGAGGTGATATACCAGGATGTTGCCTGGTATAGAGGGAAGGTCTTATGAGGAAAGGCTGAGGGACTTGAGGCTGTTTTCATTAGAGAGAAGAAGGTTAAGAGCTGACTTAATAGAGGCATACAAGATGATCAGAGGATTAGATAGGGTGGACAGTGAGAGCTTATTTCCTCAGATGGTGATGGCTAGCACGAGGGGATATAGCTTTAAATTGAGGGGTGATAGATATAGGACAGATGTCAAAGGTAGGGTGCGGAATGCCCTACCTGCAACAGTAGTAGACTCGCCAACTTTAAGGGCATTTAAATGGTCATTGGATAAACATATGGATGATAATGAAATAGTGTAGGTTAGATGGGCTTCAGATTGGTTTCACAGGTGGGTGCAACTTTGAGGGCCGAAGGGCCTGAACTGCACTGTAATGTTCTATGTTCTATGGTTTTTCCTCAGGATCCTTCAGGGTCCTCTCCCAGCAGTCGCAGCGTCTCCTGAAGATGGGATGTCAATTTTAAGAAGTACAATGTGAGCTTTCCGTATCACGTAAGCCCAGACCTCCTGCTGACATCTGGGAAATGCTGCATGCTTGAAAATGTGCAGACTGCGTGAAGCTTCTGTGCTACTGTGGATCAATTAAATCCCTGAGCCTGGTTTCAGGGATTAGCCAAATTATGTGGACTGAGAAAGTGGGAGATGCAAAGCTGGTCTCATTCTAGTAATTGAAGGGTGTAATCACAGAATTTGAAATTTACATCAACAGACTCCCTTACAAATAATTGATGGGACTTGTGTGCAGATATAAGATTTTATAAGTTATTGATGAAACATTTTCAGATGGATCACATACAACATTAACATATTCCCTTTATGAAAAGGATGACTTCCTTTATCTAATTTAACCTTGCGTCTAATTGTAGTTCAGTCCTGTCAGCACAGCTCATCATTTTGTATTGTCTTTCAGTTCCTATATCAGACAATAGTTTCATCATTTTAATTGTGAAGAGGAGTGAAGCACTTATACATGTAATTGATAATATATCTTTGTCAAAGAGAATGTAATCAGATCCTCAAAATAAGAACAAATATTACTCTGTGTCAAATCTGTCACATCTCAACTTAAAACCATGATGTCTCATTCTAGATTTTCCCACAATGGGAACCCATCCTCTCTACATCTGCTTCGCCAATCCTCTGTAGTATCTTATTTACATCAATTTGATATTCTTTCATTCATATAAACTGCAGAGTGTAAAGAATTTCAGTTACTGATTTCCTTTTCTTCTATGTGCTTCCACATGAGAGATGCATAATTGGAAGTGATTCTGGGGCACTTTAGAGTTCAGCACCTGTGACAAAAATTAATTTTGTTTCTCCTAAAAGTTAACGTTATTAAAATCTCTTGATGACGTAACCATAATGGCAATGATTTTCAAGAATGTGCAGGAACAGAGGGACTAGGGATGCATGAAGATGGCTTGACATTATGAGAGAAATGTTAGCAGTAAGTATGGGATCTTTGATTTGGTCTTGGTTGTTCAGTTCAGATAAGCTTAGGATAGAGCTCTGCATGTTCCTTCAAACAGTCTTTATTTATTCTAAGTATATGAAGATCTTGCAGTTGACTTCTCCGTCCTGAGTTTCTGTAGATTCCAAATGACTGGCAGTGTCTCTTTCATTTAGGCTAGGCCTTTATAAATAATAGCAATGGGAACAAAACCAAGAAAGTTACGCTGAATCTTTGCTAAGCTCCGGTTAGGTCTTTACCTTTAGTCACCACACTCAAGAAATTATTGAAGACAGTGAGACAGTGCGGAAGAGATTAACCAGAATGGTTCCAGTGAGTAGTGATCAGGAATGGGTGGAAGGGAATTTTCGATTACAGTGTTTGGCTGGGGAATGTTAGGGTTGTCTTCCTTCAAACAAATGCAATTTCAGGGTGATTTGATAGAAATGTGCAATATTCCAGCAGGTTTCGATATAGTGGAGATAGAAAAATCAATGTTTAAAACAAAAATGACAGTGATTACAGGATTTCCACAATGGGTGAACTCATTTTCAAAACAAGCTTTTAATAGTTTACTTTTCCTTTTAGGGTTGATGATAAAAAGAATTATTCCACCCAGACCCACTTTGTGCAAATAACAGTCAATGTTAATACTACATCCCTTCAAGAATGAATTTCCTGAGGATTCTTGCCAAGTAGACCAGTAGTTGTGAGCAGGCTTGACCTCTTAAACATTGCAGTTAAATGATTCACAGAGACATTGGGTTTTCAAGTTAGAGCGTTTGAGATTTTCAAGCAACAAAGCCATTCTATAAAGCTCATAAAATAATTTCTCTGAGATTCGATTAATAACTATCACAGTTTAACTTGAGATTTATATGACAGTCCATTTCAAGTGGGAATTGCTCTGTAATTCACCCAAGTCATGTTGAGGAGCCTTCCCTGTTCCATTAACAGGCAGATTTCACAGTCCCATCTCCACTAAACAAGAAGCAATTGTACATATAGATACCATGTAGATGGAGCCGTAATTTACAGCACTGAGCTCAGTGAGTGTAAAAATTACTGACTAAGTGATATATTTTAGATTACACTTACACATTATTATACTGAATTGAACAATGCTCAAGCCAAATTACTAAGCACAGTTGTAAGGTCGCAGGATGAAGCCAACTTCAAGTGTTTAATTTAAGTGCCTCAATTAGATTTCAGCTTTGAGCAGGAATCAAAGCACCTCCACTTAAATTTGAGACTGTCCTTGACTTATTGAGCTGGGACCCCCAGACTGAAGAGTATCTCCCAGCACCTGACTGAAGACTACTCCTCTTAGACTTGGATACACTTTCTGTTTTTATTTCTAATCAATTTCCTTGCAGAATCAGTGGAAAATAATGATGTTGAGGAAGGTGGATCTTGAGACGGTGATGGTGGATGAAATTTAAGGTTTAAACTGAGAGCAGGAAGCAACCCTGATACAGACAGAGACACTGAAACTGACAGGAATACTAATACTGACAGGAACGCTGACACAGGCAAAACACAGGTACAGGCACTGCTTGGTCAAAGAGGTACTGAAGGGGTTTTGAGCTGAAGCAATGTTCCACGTCACCAACACAGGGCAGGGACAACCAGGACAGGTTCTGAGTGTTTGATTTGGAAGAAGTGAGTTGAGTTAAAAGTTCAGCCTGAGAACGGGTTCAGCTGTTGGGAGGAGGCTAGCATGCATTCGGACCGAATGGGTGTCTGTTCAAGCAAGAACCAGAGATGGTATTAGCCAGCCTAGTAGGAGCTGGGGAGGGCAGGGAATACTATTATGGATCTGAGAATTTATAGCTTCTTTTTGTTGCTCCCATTGAATCGTGTGGTTTCATGTGAGATGGAGAATTCATGAGTCATGAAGCATGGGGCAGACTAGACAGGCCAGTGGGTGTTTGCCTACTTAGTCTTTGCATGTGTTCCAGCAGAAAGAGACACAGAAGCATTGCAAAGCAAAGGGGGACTAAGCCATTTGACACTTTGAGTCTGTTCTCCATTCAGTATGATCACAGCTGATCATCCATGGATGTGTTAAGGAGGAAGGAGCTTTGAGCTGGATAACTGCTAGTCCTAATGTTATGATATTGATTAGCTATCACAGTAACAGTGGTGATTTTCAGTTAATATTGACCAATCATTTCTGAATCCACCATGTTCTATGTTCTCCACTGCCCCGCTGTTTCACTGTACCCAGCAACAGAGCCATAACCACTGCACTCCTGATTTCTGAAGTCATCTCCATGAAATATCTTTGCTCATCCTTTTGATTGGAGGTTCTTGCTCAGTGTTTGCAGGTGGTCCAATATGATGGCAGGAATTTCTGAAAAATTCGACCCAATGTTCAAACCCAAAACATTAATGCTGCCAACTATATAATAAGTGGATCATATCTGGGGATGGTTCTACAGTTAACTGTTTTCACAGACAGAATCAAACCTGGGACCAGGCTTTGAATTCAATTACTTAGGTTTTTTCCAGGATTTAGACTCCCTCAGTCCTGCGATAAACACTTCCGCCATCTGCAATCTGACCCCACCAGCAAAGACATTTTTTCCTAACCACCCTTATCTGCTTTCCGGAGGGAACATACTGTCCGTGACCCCCTTGTCACCTCCACACCCCCCTCCAGTGATTAAGCAGGTTATGTTCTGGTCTAAGGTAACAAGGTCTAGAGCTGGATGAACACAGCAGGCCAAGCAGTATCAGAGGAGCAGGAAGGCTGTTGTTTCGGGCCTAAACCCTTCTTCAGAAATGGGAGGGGGGGGGGGATCTGAAATAAGTAGAGAGAGAGGAGAGGTGGATAGAAGATGGATAGAAGAGAAGATAGGTGGAGAGGAGACAGACAGGTCAAAGCTGCGGTGATGGACCCAGTAAAGGAGAATGTAGGAGGGGAGGTAGGAAAGAGATAGGTCAGTCCAGGGAGGACGGACAGGTCAAGGGGGCGGGATGAAGTTAGTAGATAGGAGATGGGGGGTGGGGCTTGAGGTGGGAGGAATGGATAGATGGGAGGAAGGACAGGTTAAGGAGGCTGGGCTGGTTTTGGGATGCAGTGGGGAGAGGGGAGATTTTGAAGCTTGTGAAGTCCATATTGATGCCATTGGGCTGCAGGGTTCCCAAGCGGAATATGAGTTGCTGCTCCTGCGACCTTTGGGTAGCATCGTTATGGCACTGCAGGAGGCCCAAGATAGGCATGTCATCTGAGGAACGGGAGGGGGAGTTGAAATGGTTCGTGACTGGGAGGTGCAGTTGTTTATTGCGAACCGAATGATAGTGTTCTGCAAAGTGGTCCCCAAGCCTCGGCTTGGTTTCCCTGATGTAGAGGAGGCCACATTGGGAACAGCGGATGCAGTGTATCACATTAGCAGATGTGCAGGTGAACATCTGCTTGATGTGGAAAGTCTTCATGGGGCCTGGGATGGTGGTGAGGGGGGAGATGTGGGGGCAGGTGTAGCACTTCCTGCGGTTGCAGAGAAAAGTGCCGGGTGTGGTGGGGCTGGAGGGGAATGTGGAGCGGACAAGGGAGTCATGGAGAGGGTGGTCCTTCTGGAAAGCAGACAAGGATGGGGATGGAAAAACGTCTTTGGTGGTGGGGTCAGATTGCAGATGGCAGAAGTGTCGGAGGATGGTGCGTTGGATCCGGAGGTTCGTGGGGTGGTACGTGCGGACGAGGGGGATTCTGTTTTGGTTGATATTGTGGGGAGGGGGTGTGAGGGATGAGTTGCGGGAAGTGCGGGAGACACGGTCGAGGGCGTTCTTGACCACCATGGGGGGAGATGTTGCGGACCCTGAAGAACAAGGACATCTGAGATGTACGGGAGTGGAATGCCTCATCCTGTGAGCAGATGTGGCGGAGGTGAAGGAATTGAGAATGGGGGGTAGCATTTTTGCAGGAAGGTGGGTGGGAGTCGCTTGGCTTGAAATGGATGTCGATTTCTAGGTGGTTGCCGGAGATGGAGACAGAGAGGTCCAGGAAGGAGAGAGAGGTGTCAGAGATCATCCACGTAAACTTAAGGTTGGGGTGGAAGGTCTTCTTTCTAGTCTTCTTTCCAAACTTGTTCACCTTTATTTTCCTTTAAATTATATTGAGTTTGTAATGATGATGAATGTTT
Source organism: Stegostoma tigrinum (assembly GCF_030684315.1). Classification (NCBI taxonomy): domain Eukaryota; kingdom Metazoa; phylum Chordata; class Chondrichthyes; order Orectolobiformes; family Stegostomatidae; genus Stegostoma; species Stegostoma tigrinum. The sequence continues at coordinate 5,732,283 of NC_081376.1, forward strand.
AACCTTTACTAATGCATTTTGATTAATTATTAAGCAACACAAATTATAGCTCGCTGAATTGTTTCACCGTAGGAAATACGTATCAAGTCTGTTGTCATTACAATCTGAAACTGCACCATTCTGAGTGAAATATTGCAAAATTTTAGCCTGCAATATTATTCAGGGGGAAATGAATATCTTTGTCTCAGCCATGATTAGCCCAGTTAGCTGAATGTATTGACGAACAAAGGATTCAGAGTATAAACAGGCACCAGATGTGACAGCACATTCCAGAAACAAGGACCGCACACGGGAGGTGAACTAGTATCACTTGACTGAGTTTCTGTTTGTGAGTGAAATATTAATGGGGTCTAGTCAACTTAGAGAGAGGGATGACAGAAACAAACAGTTGATTAAAACACATATTGTACAAATGTACTGTTAATGCCAATTATTTTTTAGTTTAAGACAAATCTATGGTCTTGCAAACAAAACCTGACTTTCTACTAACTTCACTCATCAGGAAATTTATTTTAAAAAAACGTGGCTAATTCGGCTCAATGTTTCAACTTAAAATATTAATTAATCTTCTTCTGTGGTGCTGAAAGCCTCAAAAGATACAAATTGCTTTCGTTTCAGCCATCCGGCAGCATGATTTTCTGACTGTAAATGTGAAACAGGCATTGTTGGACACAGTTAGCATAGATGGAGCGAAATAGTTTGTAAAAAGCAGCAAACAGAATCTCCGTAACTGCATTCAAAATGTAACAAGTTCCTCCATGTTTTGCTGTGCATCTAACGCAGTCCTGGTTAATGAGAAAGTAGACACAGTGGCATCGCCAACAGAGCCACCTCTAACCCCACATTTGGAATAAAGTTCATCTGAAATGAGATCATAGAATGCTTTCAACTGGGAGCTTAGAAAAGAATTCTACGACCAGAAATAATTATGCACCAGAGCGCACTCTTTATTATTCACCATGCGAAAGTGCCTTTGTGAGCTGTGACTATAATTGAATGGTTGAAGAAGATATCTCAGTTTGAGCTTATTCGAGTTAGCAGAAGTGAAGATGTTTTCTAAGTGAGATTGCTATTGTGTTGCATGGCTATCGACCAAAACCCTCTATTGCCTTTTCAGATTTCAGAACTGAAAAAGGGGCTCAATAATTGGACAATCCAGCTCAAGTAGCGCACCTAATTATTGTTCTGGTCACAGATAAGTGAAGCAAAGGTGGTCAAGGTATGGATCGTTAAAGTGGCTCAATAAAGCCAGTGGTATTCTGCATTTAACCCCTTCAGGTTTAGAGTGCAAAAATCCATAGGTGTGTGTCTGTGCAACTTAGTAGCCTCTCACCCCTCAGTCAGAAGGTCCCGGGTTCAGAGGGTCACTCCAGGGACCTCTGCACAAGAATTACACAGCCCAGGGCAGAGCCAAGGGTCAGGGCTGCCATCATTTGGATGGGAGTTTCAACCAATGCCCAGCTGAATAGTACTTTTTTAAAAAAATCAGAAAAGAAACCAGAGAGCAGAGGTTGAGGACTAGTAAGACAATGGAGGGTTTTAATCGACAGCCATATCAGACAATAGCAAGAGATAGTAGGCATTGTAGATGCTGGAGAATCTGAGATAACAAGGTATAGAGCTGGATGAACACAGCAGGCCAAGCAACATCAGAATTTTCTGAAGAAGAGTCTAGGCCCAAAACATCAGCCTTCCTGCTCCTCTGATGCTGTTTGGCCTGCTGTGTTCAACCAGCTCGACACAACACAATAGCAATCTCGCTTAGAAAACATCTTCACTGCTGCAAACTCAAATAAATTCAAACTGAGGTATCTTCTTCAACCATTCAATTATAGAAGCTTATAAAACAATAAGGGGTAAAGATAGAGTTAATGATAGTTTTCTTTTCCCTAGGATGGAGGATTTCAAGTCTAGTGGTACATTTTAAAGATGAAAGGAGAAAATTTTTACATAGGGAGTGGTTTGTGTGTGGAATGAATTTCCTGATAAAATGGTGGATGCACGTACAATTACAGTGTTTGAAAGCCAATTGGATAGATATGTAAATAGGCAAGGATTGGAGGGAGATGGGCCAGGAGCAGGCAGATGGGACTAGTTTAGTTTGAGATTATTTTCGGCTTGGACTAGTTGGACCGAAGAGTCTGTTTCTGAGCTGTATGACTCTGAGAGGTAAAAGATAATCAAAGTGTGACAGGAAAGGGTAGAAAGTATACACAGACGAATGGAGCAGAAACTAAAATTAGGGAGAGTGTTAATGGGAAAAGGGCAAAATATAAGGCCTTTTATGTCAATACATTTGTAACAAAACAGATGAGTCGAGGGCACAAAAAATGAAGATGACTTGATAGCTACTCTGGACATGCTGTTGAAGGGATTTGTAAATGACAAATTAACAAAACAATTTTAAACAATATTGTTTCTAAACATTGTGAATTGGAGGATAATTTTAACAGTGGAACAATTCAGAGTTATTGTATCTGCTATTGCAAATCAGCTAACAGATTGTCATAATATAAAAGTTATTATAGCAATGTAATGCACGAGGTGGAGGTTTCCCTTTTCTTACTCTATCATCATCATACAACGTAGAATATATGATCACAATACAGGCCCTTCGACACTCAATGTTGCGCTGACCTGTGAAACCAATCTGAAGCTCATCTAACCTACACTATTCCATTATCATCCATATGTTTATCCAATGACCATTTAAATGCCCCTAAAGTTGACGGGTTTACTACTGTTGCAGGCAGGGCATTCCGCGCCCTTCCTACTCTGAGTAAAGAACCTACCTCTGACATCTGTCCTATATCTATCACCGCTCAATTTAAAGCTATGTCCCCTCGTGCTAGCCATCATCATCCGAGGAAATAGGCTCTCACTGTTCACCCTATCTAATCCTCTGATCATCTTGTATGCCTCTATTAAGTCACCTCTTAACCTTCTTCTCTCTAACGAAAACAGCCGCAAGTCCCTCCCTGACTCAGTTCCACTCTCAGGGTGAGTGTGTAGGTGGCTGTACAGACCGACATGGCTACTGCAGGCTTTGTTATACTTGGAGCAGAGCTGGGTGGGACTTTGGTGTGACAGCGCGCTCCTTACACTGATTTCACTTGGGTTGTGCTTTATCCTGACAGCAAGTCTTGAGGTGGTCAATGCCTTCCTGGATGCTTCTCCTCCATTTTGAATGGCCTTGGGCCACTGATTCCCAGGTGTGTGTGGGAATGCCCCATTTCCCCAGTTAGGCCTTGAGATTATCACTGAAGCGCTACCCCCCTGGGGCTTGCCTGCCATTTTGGAGCTGGGAGTAGAGCTTCTACTAGGGGAGTCTCGCGTCGGTCGTTTGGACGGTGTAACTGATCACCGGTGATCAATGCCTTGTTGCTGGGGACATTGGCCTGGTGTTGGTGCGTCTTTCTTCCCAGCAGATTTGCAGTATTTTCTGCAGACAGCATTGGTGGTACTGCTCTAGCACCTACACCATTGGTGAGTGATTGCCATAGAAGATAAATGACCACGTTGTACCAATACAGTCAAACCTACTCTCTATTGGAAAGTGTGAGGTAATGCACTTTGGGAAGGGCTAACAAGGCAAGGGACTGCACAGTGGGACTCTGGAAAGTACTGAAGACCAGAGGGACCTTGGTGTATATGTCCACAGACACCTGATGGTAATAGGTGTGTGCAGAAGGTGGTTAATGTAGATATGTAGGATACTTGCCTTTATTAGCTGAGGAATAGAATACAAGAGCAAGGAGTTTGTACTGAAACGCTGGTCAGGCTACAACTGGGCTACCGCATGCCGTTCTGGTCACCACATTATAGAAAGTACATGATTGCACTGGAGAGAGTGCACAGGAGATTTACCAGGATGCTGCATGGGCTCGACGGTCAGAGCTATAAGGAAATGTTGGATTTCTGATGAAGCGTTTAGGCCCAAAATGTCAGCTTTCCTGCTCCTAAGATGCTGCTTGACCTGCTGTGCTCATCCAGCTCTACACCTTGCTATCTAGGAAATGTTGTATAGAAAGTTTGCTTTCTAGGAAGCTGTGAAGGTTGGAGGGAATGTGTTAGAGCTATGTAAGATTATGAAGGGCTTAGATAAAGAGCGTAGGAAGGCAGTTTTTCCATTGGTCGAGGGGACAATAGCCAGCAGCATAGATTTAAGGTAAAAGTTAATCGGCTAGGAGAAGAAACTGTTTTCATTCCAAATGAGGTGTCTGGAGCTCTCTGCCTGAAAGGGTGATTGAGTCAGAAACTCTTGCAGCATTTAAGTAGTATTTAGGCTTTCACTTGCATTGCCTTATCCCCCAGGGCTAAGAGCCTTTAGCTCGAAATTGGGATTAGTGTCATCGGAGTCTATGAGTAAAAGGGCAACTGTACTTTGCAGATCAGGAATTAAAAAGGGTGAAAATACCCAGGAAGCCCTTCTGCATTGAGATAAGAAAAGGCTTTAAAGATCAGGTATAATCTTGACCAGACTGCCCTTTGTGTAATTATATAAAATGTCACATGCGGCTTAAATGAAATGAATTGTGTAATCTGTGACCAGACTTGTAGCAGGAAGGATCTGGGTACATTTCAACTCTCTCCCTTGAGGTCTCTCAATATAATTCACCCTTAAGAAAACTTGCTGGCAGCATGTGCACTTTCCATTTATTTATTCAGCAGGATACAGGAGGACACTAGGGAGGATTTTCCCTGTGGATATCGAGTAATGAGATGTGAGTAACCTATTCTTTATAAAGACTGTCTCCACAATTTTACTACATTTTGCTGTGAAGAAATCTTCCTTGCATATTGGAAATAGTGTAATCCTCAATAACGTTACAACATCTCTAATATGATTAGTAACATTCAGAGTGTTTGACATTTACAGCAGAGAATTGTGGAGGTCTTTTGGATGTCCTTTCTCTTGAATAATAAAAATTGATCATTCATTGCTGGCAATTGTATTGATCCACTCCTGATTACTTTCCACACTGCAGCAATGATTCCCTTAATAACTGAAATAGAATCAAATTTTGTTGATTTCTGGGTTCCTTGTTCTCTGAATGTCAGTAAGTCTGGTGGTGATTTCGCTGCATTAGAAATCCAGTGATCTTCCTAGGGCATGGGATCAAATCCTATCAGGGTAGTTTGTCGAGTTTAAACTCAATTCATAGATAATGACTGTTGGGGGGGTGGGATTTTTTTTCATTCACAGGCTACACTCCACTCATCCCCAATTGTCCAGAGGGCACTTAAGAATCAATCACATTTCTGTGGGTCGGGAGTCAAATGTAGGTCAGACCAGGTAGGATGGTAGTTTTCATCCCTAAAGGACATTAGTGAGCCATATGGGTTTTTAATAATCAGCAACTGTTTCATGGCCAACATTAGGTTCTTAGTTCCAAATTTGCATTGAATTCAAATTCCACTGTCTGCCGTGGTGGGACTCAATCCCAGGCTGATATCTCCAAGATATTAGATAGGTCTCTGGTGATAATACCATGGGGCCAATGTCTCCCCTTGGCTGCCCAATGATATTACCACCATGCTACCACTTCGACCTTCTGCCACCCCCGTATCAGTTCAGTCCTCTCTGTGGCTCCAGCAGAAATGTGGGTGATTCTTAACCATTCTCTGCAATAACTTAGTATGACACTCTGTTCAAGGGCAGTTATAGATAAGGAGAAACTGTAAGCCTTGCTCTCAGTGCCCACTTTCATTAAGTTTTAATTGCAGTGCCATGAGATTGACATGGTTTTCAGACTTAATTTCTACAAAAAGTAATTTCAACATGGCTTGGTTCAGGGGGTTGGGCACAGTGTGGTGTGGGTGTGGAATTGACAAGTGCAGGAGGCGACTGTAGTGAATTGTAATGAGGCCAGTCAGGTGGACCTCATAGAATATGAATTCCCTGATTGGGGCTGATAACCTGGTCCAATCAGGGAGCCCTGACTGAGGTTGTTTGGCTCGCTGAACTGGTTTGTTGTTCCGCAGATGTTTCATTACCGTGCTGGGTAACATCCTTAGTGCAACCTCTGATGAAGTGTCGGTGTGTATTCCCGCCTGGTTTTTAAACTCTGGGGGTCCGTTGCAATGGATTGCCTCACTTCCGGGTTTCCTCCATAGTGGAATGTATATGGGGCCGAGTTCAATGTATTTATTAATAGCCTGCTTTGTGGTGTGCCAGGCTATTAATAAATACATTGAACTCGACCTCATATACATTCCACTACAGAGGAAGTGAGGCAATCCATTGCAACGGATCCCAGAGTATAAAAACCAGGCGGGAATACATACCGACACTTCATCAGTGGCTGCACTGAGGATGCCACCCAGCACAGTAACGAAACATCTACGGAACAACAAACCAGCTCGGCGAGTCAACCAACCTCAACACCCACAACCCGAGCTGCAAATCTACTCCAAAACCTTAGAGCCCTGACTGTCAGATATAAACAGGAGGGTCAGAGGTTCTGTTTGCCCTGTGAGCTGGCTCTGAGGGAGCTGGGTCAGTGTAAAGGACTCTCCATGTGAAAATAAAGGGTGAATTAGTGATGTGGTGCTGGCCTCTGTGGAGTTATTTCATCCATCGTCCTCTGTTCCAATTGAAGCTGTGCTTTTATTTTAATTCTCAGTTCTGTCCTGACTGGTAAGAAAAGGGTGTAAAGTGATGACTAGTTGGCAATAGGTGGGTGCATTACGGAAGCTTAAGCATTAACTGGATATAGAGAATGGAAGTTGTGTGAAAGGGTTGGGGGGAAGAGTAAGGCAGGGAAGAATTTTGTGGAAGGTAATAGAAAATAGTAAACAGAGTTGGACTTCGGCAAAAATGAAAATGTAATGAAATAACGGATGGACCACCGCATTTAATGATCCCATTGATTTAATGTTGTTAGTCTGGTTTAATATTTTGATTGCATGCTCTATTGACAGCGCTGTCTCGGCCTTTCAGCTGATTTCCCTTACTCTTTAATATTAATGGGCTGGCTGAGACCTTGGAGAAAATCATTGGCCATTTGGTGATCAACAGCTTTCTGAAGAAATAAAAAGAGTAATATTCATTTACTGCCGTTCGGTGTGGCTTCAATCTCATCAATGTTTCATGGTTTGTACGTGAATAGTCCATAATAAACGAATGGTAACAACTTTGTATTGTGCTATCTTATCATTGGTAATCTCAGAACAAAATGTATTAGAATCTAACAAAGTAATATAGTTGCAATATCTTATTTTTATTGAACATTTAAACAACATTGAAGTAAGGTGATCAATCAACACATTCTGTTTAATAATCCTGCTGTTTATTGAAGCTTATTAAGTGTCATTATTTGCTGTTACTTTTGCTGCTGAAAGTGATGTGTTCCTTCCAGGAGCTGTTAGATGGGATTTGGAGGCCAGCGGTGGCAGGATGTGTATTGAGCTCCTGTTTAATTGCGTAGAATCTACAGACTATGCCTGGCTCGTGAACAAGTTCCATGCCCAGTCTGTTTGCAAGTTGATTTGGAGGCAAGTCGGAATGCAATGCAGGATTTAATATAAAATACCTGTTTGCAAGTACGAGGAAATGTTTGTATGGCGGATCTTCAAAATGATTATTTCTACACCCCTGTGTAGGATCACATTCATAAGTACAGTCATTCATTTGATGGGCGACACAGTGGTTAGCAATGCTGCCTCACAGCACCAGCAATGAGGGTTTAATTCTATCCTCGGGTGACTGTGTGAAGTTTGCATACTCTCCCCGCGTCAGCATTGGTTTCCTCTGGGTGCTCTGGTTTCCTCCCACAGTCCAAAGATGTCCAGGTTAGGAAGATTGGCCGTAGTAAATTGCCCCATACTATCCAGGGATGTGCAGGCTCAGTGGATTAGCCATGGGAAATGCAAAGTGTTAGGGTAGGTGGGTAGGATACATTTCGGAGGGTCACTGTGGACTTGATGGGCCAAATGACCTGCTTCTGCACAGTAGAGGTTCTCAATTGGGCAGCCCCTGTTGTAAGATTTCAGACAGTAACTTCAATTTCACAAGAATGACTTGATGCTTAAAGTTACTCCAGTTTTTAGGACAACAATGAAGGGTCCTTGAGTTCTTGAGGAGTATTTGTTTCTCTTCCAGAGTGTTGAGCAGCGTTGAAACTCTCTACCTCAGAAGGCGATGCAAGTGGAGACGTTGAAAAAAAATTTAAGATGGAGATATTTTTAAAGGGAATCAAAGGTTATTGAGGGTTGATGAGAATGTTGAGCTTGGAAAACTAGCAGGTCAGCCATGATTTTATTCAATGATGGAGCAGGCTCAAGGAGCTGAATGGACTATTCCTGCTCTGAATTCATATGTTTGTAAAGCTATTTAACATGTTTTCCTTTGGAATTCAGAGAAAAAGATCTTTAAGCTTCAGGTTATCCTTCCTTGTGAAATTGCAGTAACAGTCCAGGAGAATTAATTAGGTATAGAACTGGATGAACACAGCAGGCCAAGCAGCATCAAAGGAGCAGGAAGGCTGACGTTTCGGGCCTAGATCTTTCTTTTTTTCTCTGAAGAAGGGTCTAGGCCTGAAATGTCAGCCTTCCTGCTCCTCTGATGCTGCTTGGCCTGCTGTGTTCATCCAGCTCTACACCTTGTTATCTCAGATTCTCCAGCATCTGCAGTTTCTACTATCCCAGGAGAATTAATTCATCTTGTGAATGACAACATCAGGCAGGGCAGCAATGCCACACCTATGCAAACAGTTTGACAGTGGAAAAGCAGCTGCCTGGAACAAAGATGGGACCACCGGTATAATCGCAGAGCAGGGGCAGAGTCAAATTCCTGTGTGTTGGCTCATTGTAATCAAGCGACATTTCACATCCTCCTGTGACAGCCAGCAAAGGCATTTCAATGCAAAATCTTGAACTTTGAAAGACATTTTTGGAGGTAGTGTTTGTGAAGAAATATCTCCTTGAGTTTACTGAGGCTCTTTCCCATGTGCCTGTTAAATACCGACTGCAAAGGGGCTGGTTTTGAACTGTCAGCTGCCCATTTGTGGATGATCTCCTATCAGATTAATGGCTTTCTGCTGTCAGTTTGTTTAAAGCAGTAGTTGTACTCCAATATCCAGCCCATTCAAAATTGGTGTGCAATCTGATCACCAAAAGGGAAAGCTCTCAGTAAAACTGAAGGGAACAAAAATGGGGCATCTGTGTCAGTGTGTATGGAAAATTGTCTTTTACGGAAACAAAACTTGTCTCAGAATGGGAAATTTATTTGCTGTAGCTCGGAGTATAAGTGTGCTGTTGGGCAGTGGTTAGACAATATTGCTTTTAGTTTGTTTGTTACAGTAAAAGTCTTAAAGCCTGAAAGCCTTGTGTGATCTATTTGGCCAGTCACTGAAAAATTTAGTTCTTATTCCGAGGAATTCACTCGACCCGAAATGTTAACTCTGATTTCTCTTCACAGATGCTGCCAGACCTGCTGGGCTTTTCCAGCAATTTGTGTGTATGTTACTGAAATTTCATACACCTTTTTAAAGTTATTCAAATCTGTGGGGAGCAGGGCATGCCTTGTACTGTCCACAAATATCCAAACCTCAGCAAGGAGTCACTGACGAGAGTTCATCTCCAATTGAGTTCTTTTTTCTTGAAGCCCAGGTGCACTGAGATCAGTTGCAAAATGCAACTGAAACTAGTAAGTGAGCTAAGTGGCTGTTGGGTTGGAGTAGTAAACTGGAGATAATGGGAAGTGTCCCTGTTGAATGATCGATTGATAAAGTTCTCATTCTGATGATGAGGATTGTCACGTTGGATGACAGACACAAGTAGTGAATTTTTCCAACAAATGGTGAAGCTGCAGGGCAAAAATCTTAAAAGGCAGTCCAGGAATTGAGAACAAGATGATTGCTCTGATTTTTGTTAATCAATCACCAATTATTAAAGTACATTAATTTCATTTGGGCCACTAGAAGCTGTTAGACAAAACAACCTAAAGCACTTGAACAAACGCATTAGCACTTGAAGAGCATTATGAAAAACCTCTGGAACCAGGGTCACATTTAGATTTGCTTGTTTAAGGCATGTTGTACGAGAATGGTTTAAAAGCCGGATTTACAAATGGTAAAGAAAACCGAGAAGAGTGTAGAATGGGCTGTGAATTTTACCTTACTGTTCAGAGATCAATTTTCCCGAATAAAATTCCTGCTCTGCCCCACCGTGGTTGATTCACTTGACATGGCCCTATTGCTGCTCTAAAGGTCACAATGTTGACATGTGTGGCGTAAAACTGGCTTAGGCATTCATCTGTTGATTGACCAGTGAAGTGGGACCATAATGGACACTGTCCAAATGGTGTACGACTCTAGAATTATTCCAGAATCTCACTGCCTACTTTGATTCTCCTCCACAAACTAGATGCTTGAATCTCTGACCATCCAGCTCCAGCTCTCATAACAAGTGGAAAGAGGACGTGGGCATCTTTAGTAAGACTTTCTGTTTGAATGCCTCTGCTGCTTTCTTCAGTTCCTTCTGTCACCAAGCCAGTCCCCTATGAACATGCATCTTTCTTTGGTTTCTTCATCTCTCCTCTTGCTCTCTCTGGGCTCACCTTTTCCAAGGGAGGCACCTTCTACCCAATTCCCTGTAAATTGCTGATTGTTGACATGTTTGGCAGTACAAACACATTTGTTACATTCACTCAGAAATGGCAGCATTGGATTCTGAGTTTCACACCGACCTTGGGAGCTCATCGTATACAATGTCCGACTGCCTTACAGCTAGGGTCACTCGTCAATTGTTTGATGTAGTGTGATTCATGGTCTTGCTCACGTGCAGCTGCTGTTTGATCTTAAGTAACATGTAGCTTTCTGCCTGGTAGCCACTTTGAGTCAATTATGTTGAGCTAATCCCCCATCATCCCATGGTTTTCCGTTGTACAGTGAATAACAGATTCTTAGATGAGAGCTATTCTATATGTACTGAGTCCATGATCGCTGTTCAAATTTTGCTAGATGCAGGAATTTTAGCTTGGGATTGGTAAATTGCCAATGTCACCTCAAACCTATGAAAAAGGGTTGGGGGCAATCTAGAAACAAAAAAGCAGGTCTGTCAGCTTAGTCAATGATAGAGACGTTATTGGAATAGAGCATCAGTAAAAATGTGGGTGTAATTGATGTCCTCCTCCAAGGACATTTACTTTTATTCACAGGACGAGGGCGTCACTGGCTAGGCTAGCATTTATTGTCCATCCCTCATGGCCCAGAGGGCAGTTCAGAGTCAACCACATTGCTGTGTGTCTGGAGTCACATGTAGGCCAGACCAGGTAAGGATGGCCGTTTCCATCCCTAAAGGACGCTAGAGAACCAGATGCATTTTTTCAACAATAGACAATAAATTCATGGTCATCATTTGACACTTAATTACAGGTATTTATTGAATTCGAATTCCACCATCTGCAGTGTCAGGATTTGAACCCAGCCCTCCAGAACGTTATGTGGGTCTCTGGATTAACCGCCCAGCGATAATACCACTAGGCTATTCCCTCCCCCAGTAGTAGGGTGAGACAGTGGCAAATTGGTACTCTGCTACCCTCCCACTTCCACTCCGATTAACTCTGAAGCATGCCAACTTGAGGAGCCTCTTCTAACTTTGCTGGCCCAGTGTGAAGCCCGTTCGTGTTTGCTTGCTGACTCCCAGAATTGGGGTAGCTATGTTGGACAGTGTTCAGGGCCTGATCGAAGGACCCGGCGTTGGGAAGCGGGTACCTGCTGAGAACCATCTTGTAGCTGTCTTCCCCCCCCACCTCCCCCTCCAGACACCAACCTGTGATATCCCTCTCCCACCTCTCATCGATCCACGGTGTCGAATGTGTGCATTAACAATAGTGGCCATTGCTGACTTGGCGACCGCTGCTGAGTAAACAAAGAGCCACTGGCCTCTGCTTGACTGGGAGTTCTTAGGGAGTGAAATTTATCCCCACCAATCATCCCGGTGTCCTTAAGTCTGGAATTGACCCATTCAGATCCTGATTGGCATCTAATGCACCAAGCCTCGCTGAAAAGTGGTGATATTGGGCGATACTTTTAACCCTTTTTGGTCAGGGTGTGGCAGAAGGGCTAACACTACTGTTGTATCTGGCAGTGAAAACTTGAATCTACTCCTTCATTTTTCTTCTGCTGAAAGCCACACAAACCACGAAGTCTTTTTTCCATTGAAGCGAAAAGAAAATGCTGCTAATCCAATTTGCTGTTTAAAAGGTTTGGAAATGAATAGTGCCCAGTGAGTTGTAGATGATCTAATGAAGCAACGTTCTACATTTCCTGAAAAGGTGCTATTTTACTCAGAGCTGACTTGTCTCATGACTGGTTAAATCAACTGGCAGAAGGGAATTCAAAATGACAAAGTGTGGAGCTGGATGAACACAGCAGGCCAAGCAGCATCTCAGGAGCACAAAAGCTGATGTTTTGGGCCTAGACCCGGCCCGAAATGTCAGCTTTTGTACTCCTGAGATGCTGCTTGGCCTGCTGTGTTCATCCAGCTCCACACTTTGTTATCTTAGATTCTCCAGCATCTGCAGTTCCCATTATCACTGGCAGAAGGGAATTGATGGGCCCTCTGGACATTCCCTTTGATGTTTCCTGGTCCAAGTTTTAGGCTGGTCTTTCGGTTGTAGTAAGGTTATGCTAAGATTGTACAGAGTGGTGAGTCTGCCTTCATACTGGCAAGGAATAACCCTAATTAACTATTTTCTCTATACACTGATTTCCTCATCAATATTCATCACTGATTCATTGGTGGATTTACTGTTGTCACGTGTACCGAGATGCAGTGAAAAGTGTTGTCTTCTGTGCTCTACAGGCAGATCACACCATACAAAGTGCATCGGGGAGCACAACTGAGTGTGGAATATAATGTTATAGCTGTGGAGAAGGTGCAGGGAGAGAGATTAACATTAACATTTCAGAGGTCTGTTCAGAAGTCTGATAACAGCAAGAAAGAAGCTGTTCTTGAATCTGTATGCATATACAGACTTTTATGCCTTCTGCCCAACAGATGAGGTTGGAAGAGAGTACAATCAGGGTGAGAGAGGTCTTTGATTATAGTATATACTATTGGTTAACATTGTAGGGAGTTTTCTTACAACTCCCCATGTCTTTCACTCTATCCCTATAAATCATTACTGGGTAACAACTAACATTTCTCTTAACATGGAAATACCAAGATCTCTCTCACTTGCAGTCTACCCTCAAATATCTTTTTGACTTTGTTCTCAGCCTTGCTTGAGGATGGGTGAGATATTTAAGCCGGAGAAGTTAAAGGAATGATTTACTTATTGAAGAACTGTCACTGCAGTATTCTGATCTGCAAGCTGACTTTATCAAATCATGGACATGAAACCGGACTCCTTGATGAGCTAACAAAATGTGGAGCTGAATGATGAAGGGTCTAGGCCCGCAACGTCAGCTTTTGTGCTCCTAAGATGCTGCTTGGCCTGCTGTGTTCATCCAGCCCCACGCTTTGTTATCTCGGATTCTCCAGCATCTGCAGTTCCAATGATCTCTCCTTGATGAGCTACCAACTTGTAGATCATGTCAGAGGCTTAGAAAATTCTGGTCTGTAACCAGGAAGCCAAGGAGTAACAGCAGTGTGAAGGGAGTCCATTGTGAATGCCTCAGCAGTATTCGCTTAAAAGACAAAACAGAGAAACCCTCTGAGTTTCTGGTGTGTAGGTTAGTACTTTATATTAATGATGGGTCCGTTTTCCCAGTGACTTGAACATCTCCTGTCACACTCTGGGCAAGGAGCAAAGGCACTGGTCTGATTTCTCATGATAACAAACTGGACAGCAATTGGGGTAGCCTGGTCACTCAGCTGTTAGCACTGCTACCTGAGACATGGGTTCAATTCCAGCCTCGGGCATCTGCCTGTGTGGAGTTTGTACGTTCTCCCCATGTCTGCGTACGTTTCCTCCCACATTTCAAAGATATGCAGGCTATGTGGATTAGCTGTGGGAAATGCAGGGTTACAGAGATGGGATAGTGGAGTGAGTTTGAGTGGGATGTTGTTTGGAGGGTTGTTGCGGAATTTATGGGCTGAATGGCCTGCTCCCACACTGTAGGGATGGGTAGAGAATGCTGGCTTGGCTGGTGATGCCCTGATTCCACAAACAACTAAAGCAAAAGTGCTGGGCAATTGCTATCTCCAACCAGAGAGAATCTTAATATCGTCTCTTGGCAGTCAATGATGTTACCATCTCATAATGCCCCACTATCAATATCCTGGTTATTAATATTGACAGGAAAATGGCCTAGCCAGGTAGGCATGGTGGCTATACTGGAAATTCTGTGGTAGGGAATCCATCTCCTAAGTCTGTTGAGGGCATTTTGGAGACAGTACACACTAGTGCTACTGAGCATCGGTGGTGGAGGGCATGGATGCTTGTGGGTGTGATGCCAATCAAGTGGGAGCTTTGTCCTAGATAGTGTCGATCTTCTTGTGAGTATTGTTGGAGCTGTACCTGTCCAGGCAAGTGAGGAGTATTCCATCACACTCCTGACTTGTGCTTTGTGGATGGTGGAGAAAGGAGATGAGTTACTCACTGCAATATTCCTAGCCTCTGATCTGCTCTTGTAGCCTCCATGGTTTAGTGGTGAGTGGTTTATTAGTGGCAGAGGGAGAGGGTACACATTGCATACCCTTTGTATGGCTGGTACTGGTAAAGTGAGACTCCAGTTTGAAAATGGGTCGAGCTTCTGGATAGTGGGTTTTGGATTTGTTGCTGATCCCCCCAGTTATGTTTGCACCTGTTTTGGGCTGAAGTTGCTATTCGCTTCCTGAATTCTCAGTCCCAAGATAGAACATTGTCAGTACAATTTCTCACATTTCAACAGATTGAATTAAATTTTCTCGCCGTTGCAGCCATGATACAAATTGCTGTAACATTTACCTTGTTTGGTCAACCCAACGTCCTGACTTAAAGAGGAACTGGGAGCACAGTGCATAATGACAGAGCAATCAATGAGATGGGAGAGCCTGGTCCATTTTAACAGGCAGATCTTATTTACCTCATGCCTCCTACTTTCCTGGTCAGCTGACGTGGAGGCATCTCACCTTCTATCTCTCCCTTCATTTGACAGTGATAGGCAAAGGCAACAATGAAAAAAATCATTGATTCTTTCAAGGAGAGATGCATTCAGTCAAGATACAAGTCTGAAGCTGATTACTTTGATGGTTAATTTGGCGGGCGGCACAGTGGCTCAGTGGTTAGCACTGCAGCCTCACAGCGCCAGGGACCCGGCTTCAATTCTAGCCTCGGGCAACTGTCTGTGTGGAGTTTGCACGTTCTCCCTGTGTCTGCGTGGGTTTCCTCCGGGTGCTCCGGTTTCCTCCCACAGTCCAAAGATGTGCAGGCTAGGTGGATTGCCCGTAAATTGCCTGTAGTGTTCACGAATGTGTGGGTTATAGGGTTATAGGGGGTTAGGTCTGGGTGGGATTCTTCAAAGGGCGATATGGACTTGTTGGGCCGAAGGGCCTGTTTCCACACTGTAGGGAATCTAATCTAATCTAATCTTAATTGTCACTCAGACATAACTAAGACACAAAGAATGTGGAGATCGGGTTTGAATGTGGAAATTATATTTCCATTTCTGTCAGACCCTATGTTTGCCACTGTGTAAAGGGTATCAATTGCAGAGGTGGGAAATTGAATCTACCTGGCCTTTTGAAATGAGTCCTAAGATCAAATAGATCACATGTTGATTTTCTAAAGGTCTTCACCTGCAGTATGGGAACAACAATTTTACAAAGGAGGCTTGAATGTTTGTGAAAGAGTGGATTTAAAGTAGCTTTAAGCCTCATGAGCTGAAGTAATTTGAATTCTTCAACTCTTGAAAAATATTTTTTATAAAGCTGTAGCATTTGGTTAGAGGAAACAACAGCAGATACCTGCTGCAGAAGTGCATTGATTGACAGGCCATCTTGTGTAGCTTATATAAATCCATTAGCTCTGGCAGTTTCAATAAGCTTCACTGTTAACATTTTTCATTACAGTTTTTATTACAGTTGAGCCCATTATGAACGCTTTATCAAGCTTCAATAACTCCAAAACCACAGAGATCAGCAGGGATCTGACTTTATAATTTGATGGTTTTAAGATGTTCTTAAAGGATTTGATGTGATTACTGAATCTGTTTATTCTTCTGACAGCTGGACCACTCTAGGGGATTTATTTGTTTCAAATGTGTCTCATGAATAAGAGTTTTTTTTGTGGTTTAAGCATTTATCGCAAAGATTGTCAGAAGTTATTTTTCCATTTACACTTGGGTCCCTAGGCCTGCCTGTAATCAATACTAGATGAGTGGCTATAGCAGTGCATGACGGACATGGGAAACTGAGGGAGCATGGAGTATGCGAGGGTATGGGGGTGGTGAGGAGTGTAATGGAAGAGAGTTGGAGGGTGAGACAACATTTAACACAACCAGCCAAAATCTCAGCTGACAAAGACAGCCTTCTATTGAAATCGAAAGAACTGCAGAGGCTGTAAGTCAGAAACAAAGACAGAAATTTCTGGAAAGCTCAGCAGGCCTGGCAGCATTTGTGAGCCCTACTCAGCCCTTCTGAGCTTTTCCAGCAATTCCTGTTTTTGTTTGTTGTTGAGGCCTCCTATTGATGCCTTTGAAGTTTTAATATACAACTGATTGTTTGTTTGTTTCTTTCTGAAAGCTAAAGCGGTATTCTCTTTAGTCAGTGTTGTGTGCACAATATTTTCAAAATAACCTGCGTGCCTACCTGGTTCTCTTCTTCAATCTAATAAGAAGCCACTAATCAAGTCCCTTTGAGAGTCTTCGTTGCTCAGCTAAATAACCTACAAAAACAAGCACTAACTGTGAGATCACGCTCCACAGAGTATCCTTCTTTACCCACATTCTTTCCAACAACCCAGGTCTCCCTTCAGGGTGTTGCTGATCTTTGTTTTGCCTGTGCAACTTCATTTAAGAAACCTCTGGTGTCCTTTGATGCAATTAGGACCCCACTGTTTCCTCCGTCTCTCGGCGATGGGAGCCTCACCACTGCACTCTGCTGCTGAATAAAAATGCCGCCATGCAGCATCTGGGCAGATGAAGACAATCTTAAACCCTTTCCTACCTGACCCTGACTTGCTGATTGAAATGGGAATGCAGGTTGAGTTTTAAATCTCAGCCTCGCAGAACTCATATTGTTAAACCCCGTGTCCACAATTCTCCCATCAAGAGGAGGGAGATTTATTTAGTGTTGTAATTGCTCGGCCATGACCAAAATAAATGTTAAAATGGTCTGTTGCTGCGCTGTGGGTCTTTGTCTGTAGCCGGATATTTGTACCTGATAGGGCAAAACTGGGGTTTTCTCCCCTAAAATAAGAACCCAATGTAGGTAGTGTGGCACTGACAGACTCAGCTGGTGTTTTTTAAAGCTTCAGGTATGTATTACAGTCAAATGCACTTCAGCTAAGCTGTCTGGTTTCAAACCTCCATTGGAGTGCCATGCTTCAAGTGTTCCCAGTTAAGATGGAGTCTGAGATCTCCATAGCCTCGTACACTTTGATGATATTATGAGCATGTCCCTTAGATACATACTGCATACTAGCTGGGAGGCTTAGCACATGAATAAAGCAGTTATTGGTTACACTTAGTAAGAAATTTTAGTTGCACAGGGTCTATGTGATTTTGCTGTCATTTACAATGATCTCACTGCCAGCCTTGTCTCAGAGGTATCTCTAAAGCATTTTTGTCAGAACATCTGAGGCTTAAATTTTGCTTTAGAAATGGACTAAGCACTATTTGTGCGTAAGATGTTAGAACAAAATCACAAGTAGCTTTTTATTTGGGTGATAGGCGAAGGGTGACATATTTTCTGAGCAAGTTAGCACTGTAGTGCTGCAGCACCAGGGACTTGGGCTCGATCCTACCCTCAGGTGACTGTTTATGTGGAATTTGCACGTCTTTGTAGGTTTCCTCTGCGTGCCCTGGTTTCCTCCCATAGTCCAAAGATGTACAGGGTGGTAGAGGGGATGGGTCTGAGTGGGTTGCTATTTGAAGGGTCAGTGTGGACTCGCTGGGCCAAATGGCTGCTTCCACACTCTCAGGCGTCTATGAATATGAGTGTTTGCCTAAAAATAGAGTACCTGGAGAAACTCAGCAGGTCCGGCAGCATCTGTGGAGAGAAACAGAGTTAACATTTTGAGTGAAATGTAACTTTTCTTCATGACTCCCAACCAAAGGAGAGCTCACTTCTTGTCCTCATCAATATTCCTTCTCCAACCAACTCCACTTGACCAAGTTATCTGTCCCTCGGTGCAATCAGGCACAGATAAGGGCTTTTATTGAATTGCCCTTGAACTGGGTGGGCTGCCAGACTCCTTCAGAGGTCAGTCAAGGGTCAATTACAGTGATTACCCTAAAGGGCACCATGAACCAGAAAGTAATAAATGATAATTGTTATAAAAAATGGGAATGAAGAGGCGCTTTAACAGTGATCTCAACAGCTACACGCTATTGAGTCTCTGGGGAGGGAGGAATGGAATAGGTGTATTAGGTCCTGGTGATCAGTGCAGTATCTTAGAGATTATGGGAACCCCTGAGAATCAGAGATTGAGCACTCTTAGATCAGATGGAGACAGATATTTCACATTAGGGACTGTGGAGCTACAAAAAGCAGCAGGCAGAAATGCAAAGTCCAGACCCCATTGTTGGTAGAATCCATAAGAGAATAAGTTGCAGATTTGAGTCTGTGTGAGCAGCACAATCCATAAAGACAGGAGCCACAGTAAGTATTTGTTGCCATGGTCAGGGTTACTGAGCCCAGCTTCCATCCTGATTAGCTGAGTTAAATTGAACCTGGTGCTGAGGTGTCACTTGAAACTGCTTCTTTAGAATTACGAACAAAAAGTTGCTGGAAAAGCTCAGCAGGTCTGGCAGCATCAGTGAAGGAAAAAGCAGAGTTAATGTTTCGGGTCTGAACTCAGTTCAGAGGGAGGGTCACCGGGCCCGAAACGTTAACTCTGTTTTCTCCTTCACAGATGCTGCCAGACCTGCTGAGCTTTTCCAGCAACTTTGTTTTAGTTCAAGATTTATAGCATCTGCAGTTCTTTTAGTTTTTCTTTAGAATTACCTCTGGGCTATTAGCTCAGTGACCTTTGCCCTCACATCACCATGTCTCCCGATCTTCAAGTTATAGCACTTTATTATGTACAAGTTGGCAGCTGTGCATCAGCGCCTACCCTTTAAAAATATTCTGGTGGCTACACCATGGGTTTGGGAACTTCCTGGGGGTGAGAAAGGAGTAAACTGAGGGCACGCTTATTCATCTTTCCAATGGCAAGAATATCAAAGTGGACACAGACATTGATCCAGGGTCGTTGGAAAAGAGCATGGACCCTGATCAGTGCCAGCCACTCAATGTGCTCTGTTTCTATTACGTTGAGTGATCCCCATGAATATGTTCACATTCAATCGAAACATCTTCAGAATTTTTAACTTTGCAAATTAATCATTGAGCTGCTAACAAGGAACTGGAGCTCTGTGCTTTTTACTTTCAGCTTTAATCGGCCCCTGCTCTATAAATCATTGATTCAGAGTCACCTCTTTAACGGGAAGAGAATGATCTGAATTCCTTTCAAATTCTTTGCTTTGTGAAGAGAAACTTTCGTTTCCCCCACCCTCACCCCCCGCAACGTACATCAACACACAGCGTGACTGGATGCTCGCAAAGTCTATCCACCCCACTGGACTGACGGCAGCTCACACACAAACAACTCGATATCTGTGCCAGGGGCACACACCCTGCCATTTCACCAGCTGCTCCTTTTATTTTTGTTTTTATTTCCAGGTAGCGAGGCACTGTTCATTGTGGGGACGAATGTTTTTAATCTCGCGTAGACACCGCCAGATTAATCTGGTATTTAGACATGCTTGGCATATGGCCAATGGAGGTGAAAATGCTTGTCTATTTCAGCCCTGTGAAATGGGCTCAGAGTAAATAAGCAGCACTCAGGATCTCCCTGTGTCCAATATTCTTAGAATCCCTACAGTGCAGGTAGACGTCATTCGGCCCATTGAGTCACTGACCTTCTGAAGAGCATCCCACCAAGACATCCCTACCTTATCCCTTTAACCTCATATTTTACCATGGCTAATCCACCTTAACCTGCACATTCCTGAACACAATGGGTAATTTAGCATGGCCAGCCCACCTAACCTGTACATCCCTGAACACAATGGGTAATTTAGCATGGCCAGCCCACCTAACCTGTACATCTTTGGACTGTGAGGGGAAACCCACACAGACAAGAGGAAGAACATGCAAGTTCCACACAGAGTCACCCAAGGGTGGAATTGAACCCGGTCACTGGCGCTGTAAGGCAGCAGTGCTAACCACAGAGCCACCAGATACTACCTTTCCATTGGCTTTTACAGAATGACAGCTTCCTGGTTCCTCTGTCACTTTTATTTGGTCTGAAATTTGAACTCTCAGTAATCTACTTCATGTCAATGGAAAATAAATGCTGCCAGGGTGTATCATGTTTCTAGGGACACAGTATTTGGTGATGTTTGAATTCAGTAAAATCTAGAATTAAAAGCTAGCCTAATGAGGACTTTGTTGTTTGTTGTAAAAACCCCAGCTGCTTCACTAAGGAAAGGAAGTCCGTGATCCTTACCTAGTCTGGCCTACATGTAACTCCAGAACAACAGCATGGAGAAATTTCGTCATTCAGAAAATACGCTGAACCTGTGGATTTCTCTGAAGTGAAAGGAAGTGGTGGAGGGCAAAACATTGAACACTTCCAAGAAGGAGTTGGGTGTTCTTAGGGATAAAGGGACCGGATGCTATGATCGTATTGAATGGCCGAGCAGGCTTGAAGGGGCGAATGGCCTCATGCTGTTCCAGTTTTTGTTGTTAATGTGATTGACTTTTAACTGCCATCCAAAATGGCCTGGCAAGCCACTCCAGAGCAAGTAGGGATGGACAACAAGAGATGGCTTTGGTCTCATCCCATACAAGAATGGAAATATTTACACTAATTTTATGGTAACTGGTTATGATTCTGTTGTGAACCGTGTTTGGTGCTTCAGTCTCTAGTGTTGCCCAATATCATTCTGAGTTCTGAAGAAGGGTCACTGGACTTGAAACATTAACCTTGTTTCTCTCTCCACAGATGCTGCCAGACGTGCTGAGTTTCTCCAGCAATTTCTGTTTTTGATCATTATCATTCTTGGTGGATTTGAAGAGAATATGTAAACCAGGACTGGTTTATAGAATCTTGAAAACATTTTACATGGATACATTATTCCAGACATTCTCAAGGTTCCTGTTACTGACATTTTTGTTGGGGAAGGCGAAAGTTGCCAGACAGGAGGGTCATGACAGAGAGGTGGAGGCTGGCCCAGCGTTAACAAAGCTTTGCAGACAGATCCTGGCCAATCTGAGCCATTTGAGTGAGCCCGTCAGTGACCCTGATTCTCTGTTACTTTTCCTCTCTCAGTATTAAGGCCCCTACAGAAACTATTGTCATATGATTTAATTTTGATTCCATTGTCATGTGTGTTTTACAGCAAAAATGCAGTGAAATGTAGTGAAAAGCTTTCATGTGTCACCATGAAACGGTGCCATTTGGCATAATTGAAGAACTAGGATAATAATGTAGCTTGAGAAGAGTCCACTTGTCAGCCCTGAGCTAGTTTATCACCGTCAACAACACCCCCACACCGTCATCCTTCAGACACTGCTTCACCACTGCCAGCACTGGACCCAACCAACAACAAAGTTGCTGGCCCTCAGGCGCCAGCATCTGCAGCTGGCTTACCTCGCCAACATCGCCTCTGCCAATGTGGTAGCCTCCGATTCCAGGTCCTGTGCTCGCTCTGGAAAAGTAATTCGGGACTCACTTTGCTCCACACTGGGCCCGAAGTCCACTGTAGGCTGGCCTGAGGCCTGTGCCTGGGCCTGCGCAAAGTCTGCAGTAGACCCCTGCAGACAAGATGTTTCAGGCAGTCGGTGTGAGCTTGCTGATTGATGCCTAAGACTCATAGATATATTGGCCCTGAGCAGGGCCTCAGAATGCCAGTCTCCATTAGATCCCGAATACTGATGTCTGAGGATCTTAGAATCTCTTACTCCTTCTAGTAATGAAAGCTTCCTGTATATATTGGGAAAGGGATCTCTTCTGTCAGCTAGACAGCCCGTGAGAGCTCCAGCCCACTCTGATTTATGTGCCATTCCATGGGACAACGGGGAATCATAATAAAAACTGGAAGAACTGCAAATGCTGTAAATCAGGAACAAAAACAGAAATTGCTGGAAAAGCTCAGCAGGTCTGGAAGCAGCTGTGAAGGAAAAAACAGAGTTAATGTTTCGGGTCCAGTGACCCTTACTGAGGACCTTCCCTGGATTCAAGGATCCTGAGAGCTGCTGTCCGATCAGAGAGTGGCATTCTCTCCAGGAATACGGAGTGCTCTGTTGTTAGCACAAGAACCAAGGCCTGGTTTAGTAGATAGATGCCAGGGTGTAGGGGAGGAGGTCAACAGAAAGGACATGGAGGAGCATTGCAGCAACAACCCCATTCCCTGCAGCAAATCAGACACTGAGTGCTTTTGAACCAGGAGCCCATAAAAAGCCCCGTAGCGGGTTGTTGCTCATCACGTACATGGCATGACCAGCCCTCTGCTGGCTGCTGGGTTAATACGAGCAGCAACATGATCAGAACCTGTAATGGGCATTGCCCATTCAACAGTTCTCAATTGGCCTTGGGGTGAGAAAGCTGCCCATTGGCCTTGCTGCCACTCAATGATCATCAGAACAGAGCAGCGAAAGTGGTGGGGGCTTTCCTGCCATCTTCTCACCTGATTAAATGCCCCATTCCAACAAACTTGCTACTGGCAAGGACATTGAATTCTTGCAAAGGCTTCCACATTCCTGATGCACTTACATATTAACTAGAGTTTTCCTTCTTTGGTCCCATATAATGCTTAAAGCACAGTTACATTATAACGAGAGGTCACATGACAATGACAAGCCCCATTAAGCAAATCAAAGACTGTGTACACAATCATTTGAAGTTACACATTACTTAATATAAGAAAACTATCATTCATGATCAAAAACCATGCATTCATTCTTGTCAGTCCCACTGTCTTCTGTTTTTGTACTTGCATTTCAACCATAATCTCTAAAAATGTTCAGCTCTTTTAATGGTCCATGTGTCAGCTGTTGTGGTCAACTTGTCTGGCACCTGCTCATCCCTGGGATGATGTTTCTTGTCCAGTGAGTGCTTGATCAGAATAAACATTGTTCCCTCTTTTTTTCCTTTTAGCTTCGAGATTCTACGAGGTCTGTTGTGTAACAACGACTTCCAGAACCAGAAATCAATATTGTGCTCGGTGCGCTAACACCAATCGCAGTGAGCAGGCCCTTGGAGTGAATACACACACACACACAGCCATGCAGCTTAGCAGAAACTCTGAGAACAAGATGTTTGTCTTTCAGGTTCTACGTTTTTGCTGGGTTTATGACGTATCGATCATTTCTAGCTGTTGTTGCTGGTTTGTTTCAAGTGAAAGCTTGTTGTTCTCCATCCCAGTTAACATTGAGCTTTTGTATGGTTCATACTTACCACATTGGGCAAGAACTGCTGGTGTAGTGGACAGCCAAGAAGGTTCCCTCACAGTACAACGGGACCTTGTTCCGATGGGCAAATGGAGCTTAATTTAGATAAATGTGAGGTGTTGCATTTTGGAAAGGCAAATCAGGGCAGGACTTATGCACTTAAAGATAAGGTCCTGAGGAATGTTTCTAAACAAAGAGACCTTGGGGTGCATGTTCATAGTTCATTGAAAGTGGAGTTGCAGTTAGGCAGAATAATGAAGAAGGCGTTTGGCACGCTTGTCTTTAGAAGTCAATGCACTGAGTATAGGTGTTGGGAGGTCATGTTGCAGCTGTACAGGACATTGGCTAGAGATAGCAAGCATTGGTCAGGCCACTTTCGGAATACTGCATTCAGTTCTGGTCTCCCTGCTACAGGAAGGATGTCGTGAAACTTGCAAACGTTCAGAAAAGATTTATAAGGATGTTACCAGGATTGGTTTGAGCTGTAGGGGGAGGCTGATTAGGCTGGAGCTATTTTCCCTGGAGCATCAGAGGCTAAGGGGTGACTTTATGGAAGTTTATAAAATCCTGAGGAGCATAGATAGGGTGAACTGTCAAGGTCTTTTCCCCAGGGTAGGGGAGTCCAGAACTAGAGGTCATAGGTTTAAGGTGAGAGGGGAAAGACTTAAAAGGGAGGTAAGGGGCAACTTTTTCACACAGAGGGTGGTGCGTGTATGGAATGAGCTGCCAGAGGAAGTGGTGGAGGCTGGCACAATTACAACATTTAAAAGGCATCTGGATGGGTAGATGAATAGGAAGGGTTTTGAGGGATATGGGCCAAATGCTGGCAAATTGGGCTAGATTAATTTAGTATATCTGGTCAGCATGGACGAGTTTGACTGAAGGGTCTGTTTCTGTGACGTATGGCTCTATGACTCTAATTTGCTAAGTGGTTCACAGACTCAAAAAAATTATTATACCACTTCCACATCTGTTTGTCTCTGCACTCTCTGCTTTAGTTGTCATCTCAGCTTTTGTAAAAACATAGTTAGATAGCAACAAATTATTGGTCCTCCTATTGAAATGTTTCTTCATTGTGGGAATATATTTATTTTGAATTATCTCCGAATCATAGCCTAGTTTCCTAATTCACTTTAGCTAGCTCAGCTTTCATTCCCATACTGTTGCCCTTATTAAAGTTTAAAATATTAGATCTTTGACCCAATCTTCTCTCTTTTCAAAGAGTGCTTAAAATTCAGTCATAGTTTGCTCGATACTAACTAGAAATACTTTTACTTGATCATCATTAATTAATCCTGTCACATCACACAACACCAAATCCAATGTAACCTGCTCTCTGTTTGATTGTGCTGATCTGAAATAAAAGCCATCTTGAGAATATAAAAATAAAACAAAGAACTGCTAGCGATCTGAAACAAAAATAGGAATTGCTGTAGAAGTTCAGCAGATCTAGTGGCACCTTTAGGAAGAAAGAAAGGCCACCTCTGAGGAAGGGTCACTGAACTCAAAGCATGAATTCTGCTTTCTCTCCACAGATGCTGGCAGACCTCCTGATTTTCTCCAGCTTTCCTCATGAGTGATTATAACTATCCCTTTATAAAAAGCCTTCGATACATCTTCTTGTATCCTTTGCCCCATGTTGTGGTTCCTGTTAGGACACCTGTAGACCACTCCCTTTAATAAATTATTTTCCCCGCTTTTCCTCACCTCTACCCAATCCAATTCCACACCGTGGTCTCCTGCACCAAGGTCTTTTGCATCAATTCTGGCTTAAAGTAACAAGCCCTTTATCTTTACCTTACTTGTATGCTTGTTGAATGGCATATATTCCTTAATATTCCTTGTCACCCATCTGAGTGTGAAAGACAGAGTGAGAGAGATGGTGAAAGAGTGAGAAAGAGAAAAAGACTGTGAAAGACAGTGAGTGTGAGAGACAGTGAGGTTGAGAGAGACAGTGAGAGAATGAGTGTGAAAGAAAGTGAGTTTGAGAGACACTGAGTGTGAGAGATAGTGAGAGTGAGTGTGAAAGATGGTAAGAGTGAGTGAAATGGTGAGACAGTGAGAGTGTGAGAGACAGAGTGTGAGGGAGACAATGAGACATGACCATGAGAGAGACTGAGAGTGTGAGAGGGACAGAGAGACAGTGAGAGACAGTGACAGAGTGAGAGACAGTGTGAGAGTGAGATGAGAGACAGTCCGGCAGCGAGTGAGTGAGAGAACATGACAGAATGCAAGAGAGAGACAGTGGAAGTGTGAGAGGGACAGAGACAGTGAGAATGTGAGAGACAGTGAGAGTTAGAGAGATGGTGAGACAGGGAAAATGTGGGAGAGGCAGCGAAAGTGTGTTTTGATGTGTGTACAGTAAGTGTATGGGTACACAGGGGGAGAAGTAAATCAAGTGGACTAGACATGCCTGGGCTTGTCTTAAGTACCAAGCCTACTGTTCTTTTGAAGAACTAATATAAAAAGTAGTAAAAGAGTGAACAAATACCGGGATCAGTGAACACACATCCAAGTGTAATTATTTTGGCAGTGAGCCCACTTCGGGCTGGTCAGCAGCTTGCTTGCTTGCCTTGGGCAGTCAAAGGTGACCAAATTCCACCCCCAGGAGCTCGCTTGCCTCCCATCCCCCTTCTGCCTCAGTGTCAACAAACTCCCCATCCCACTCCATCAAAACTCAACAGTCTCAGTGGAATTAAGTTGATTCAGAAAGAAATAGTTAATGCTTCATTTGTAAAATTAGACCTCCAGTGGTTCTCTCTGCACATGACCTAAGACTACCAGAGAGAATCTATGATGACAGATGTGGAATAGTTCCTACAGTTTGTATCCACCCTGGGTCGGCATAAACTTGGTTCACCTAGAGCATGAAGGATATTTTTATCATTGCTCATGCAAAGTAATGGACGACCCTAAATTGTCTGAACTTTATTTTCATTTAAATTAAAATTTTAACTTGCATCTTTTTGTGTGAAGATCGTATTTATTAGGCAAAGCTCCTTTGCTTTAGAAGATGCCACAAGTTAGATGCAAAAGTGATACATCTCATGCAGCCTTTGATCTTGACAGTGCAGCACAGTTAGGGATATGCGAAATGTTGTAAACTAAAAGTGTTTATCATCTGCAATTGGCCTGAATTCCATCAAATTCTGCTGGTCTTTCGAAATCAGCCACGGATCAAATCCCTTGAGCTGCCTCTCCAAGCCTGATTAGGAGTTGAAAGGAAATATCTCCGATTATGTATGACATAATCAGCAGAAGTGCGAGGTCACATCACCCTGACAATGAATTTTAATCAAATGCAGAAATGCACCTCCCACTCTACCACACCTAGATGGCTTGTCAATTCCACACATACTCAGAATGGGCATGGATCCAAGCAGTTGGAAGACTATGTATTTTGATCTGATATTCTGGGTCTTTTGGTCCAGTGAATGTACAGGTCCAATGGTGATTACATTAAAATGAGGTTCAATGCACCTCACAAATGTTGGCACTGATCTAAAGGAGTCCAGATCCACAATGTTATTACTTTCAACTCTGTTTTCCAGGGAGCCTTAAAACAGTGCACCCATGTGTACAGCCACTTAGAAAATTGATTTCATGCTTTTTGTACAGTCTGAACTTTCTACCTCCTCACGATCACTATGTTTTGTTTTAAAAACAGTTTCCTAGAACTAATTACAAAACTGGTTGGATATTAAATGTCTGGAACTACTTAAAAATAGTGCAAAAATGCAAGTTCATTTTCCTTGGAACATTTGATTTGGAACTTCCCAAAAAAACTTATAATTTGATCAAACATCATACAATCCCTATAGTGTGGAAGCAGGCCATTTGGCCCACACTGTTCCTCCAAAGAGCATCACTCACAGACCCACTCCACCCATTGTATCCCTGAATTTCCAATGGCCAATCCACCTAACCCACACATCTTTGGACTGTGGGAGGAAACCCATGCAGACACAGGGAGAATGCGCAAACTCCGCACAGACAATCATCCAAGGGTGGAATCGAACCAAGGTCCCTGGTGCTGTGAGGCAGTTGTGCTAACCCACTGATCCACCATGTCGCTCAATCAAGTGGACCCCTGCAGCCAATATTTAAAGTAGGCCACATGAGCCTTGCCTGATGGCTGGAGAGACATAGAGAGATCTAAGTCTCCTCCTTTCTGGAAGACATGCCAAATTAAGTGCCAGTCTGAGGCTAACGTGCATTTTCCTTTCCTGGCATCAAGAGGGCCCAAGCCATGGTGGGAGGTGATGGCCTAGTGGTATTATTGCTGCTCGGTTAATCCAGAGACCCAGATAACATTCTGGGGACCTGGGTTCAAATCCCACCACAGCAGATGATGGAATTTAAATTCAGCTTAAAGAAGAAAAGTCTGGAGTCTAATGATGACCATGTCAATTGTTAGGAAAAATCCACTCGATTCACTAATGTCCTTTAGGGAAGGAAACTGCCATCCTTATCTGTTTGGCCTACATGCGACTCCAGATCCACAGCAATGCAGTTGACACTTAACTGCCCTCTGGGCAATTAGGGATAGGCAATAAATGTTGCCTAGCCAGTGATATCAGTGTTTGTTAGCGCTGTTGGGGAGGGTTTAAGCTAATGTGACAGGGCAGATGGGGACCAGTGCTTGAAGCTGAGGGAAGTAAAGTGAGGACAGTAAGGGGAAAAGTGAAAGTGTAGGGCAGGGACACCAAAGACAAAAATAGAAAATGGGCTACCTCTCACAGTGATTGTAAAAGGACAACAAATGCCAAAAAAATTGAGCCTGAAGACTCTGTGTTGTGGTGTATAATAAGGTGGATGAATTAACTGCACAAACAATTAGCAATGGATATGGCATAAGTGGGATCACAGAGACCTGGCTCCAGGGTGACCAAGGATGGGAACTCAACATCCAGGGTTATTCAATTTTCAGGAAAGTCAGACAGAAAGGGAACGGAGGTGGGAAAGCATTGCTGGCTGAGGAGGAGATTAACACAATAGTAAGGGAGGACATTAGCCTGGACAATGTGGAATCTGTATGGGCGGAACTGCAGAACACCAAAGGGAGTTGTGTACAGACCACCACCAGTAGTTCTGATGTTGGGGACTGTGTTAAACAGGAAATTAGGTATGCATGTGGTAAGGGTATTGCAGTTATTATGGGTGACTTCAATCTTAATATTGAATGGACTAATCAAACTGGTAGTAATGCAATAGAGGAGGATTTCCTGGAATGTATGAGGAATGGTTTCCTTGACCAATATGTTGAGGAACCAATTAAAGAGCAAGCCATCCTAGACTGGGAATTGTGTAATGAGAGACGATTAATTAGCAACATTGTGGTTTGAGATCCTTTGGGGAATAGTGACCATAATACGATAGAATTTTTCATTAAGATGTAGGGCGACCTAGTTAAATTTGAAACTAGGGTCATGAACTAAAGCAAAGCTAACTTTAATGGTATGAGACATGCATTAACCAGGATAAGCTGGCCAAGGATACATAAGGGGTTTTATGGTAGACAGGCACTGGCAGATATTTAAAGAACATAAAGATGAACTTCAACAATTTTACTTCCCTGACTGATGTAAGAGTAAAACAGGGAAGGTGGCTCAACTGTGGCTAGCAAGGGAAATCAGGGATCATGTTAAAGCCAAAGAGGAGGCACATAAATTGGCCAGAAAAGCAGCAAACCGAAGGCCTCGGTGAAATTTAAAATTCAGCTGAGGAGGACAAAGGTTTTAGAGTCAAGCCGAGAAGAACACAGGTTTAATTTGGAACGGGAAAATAGAATATGAAAGTAAGCTTGCAGGAAACATAAAAACTGATTACAAAAGTTTCTATTGACACATAAGGGAAAAAGACCGGTGAAGACAAATGTAGGAACCTTGCAATTAGAACCAGGTGAATTCATAATGGATAGCAAAGAGATTACAGGACAATTGAACAAATACTTTGGATCTGTCTTCAATAAGCAGGACATAAATGATCTGCAGGAAATGCTAGGTGACAGAGGATCAAGCACGAAGGAGGAACTGAAAGAAATCCTTATTAATCAGGAAATGGTATTGGGGAAATTGTTGGGATTATAACCTGATTAATCACCAAGGCCTGATTCTGTGTATCCCACAGTACTTGGGGAAGTGGTCTAAGAAATGACGGATGCAGTGGTGATCATTTTCCAGCATTCTGGAAGATTTCCAAAGGGCTGGAGGGTAGCTAATGTAACTTCACTCTTTAAAAAAAAGGGAGAAAGAAAACAGGGAGTTATAGGCTGGTTGGCCTGACATCAGTGGTGGGGAAAATGCTGGAGTCAATTATCAAAGATATAATTGCTGAGCATTTGGAAAGCGGTAACAGAATTGGTCCAAGTCAGCATTGATTCATTAAAGGGACATAATGTTTGACAAATTGTCTGGAAGTTTTTGAGGATGTGACCAGTTGAGTGGAGAGGGGTGAGTCAGTAGATGTTATATACCTGAACTGTCAAAAGGCTTTTGACAAAGCCCCACACAAGAGATTAGTAAGGAAATTTAAAACTCATGGTATTGGAGGTAATGTTTTGACATGGAGAGTGGCCTAGTTGGCAGACAGGAAGCAGGGAGTTGGAATAAATGAGTCCTTTTCAGAGTGGTGGGCAGAGATGAGCGGGGTGTCTTGGGGTTTAGTGCTGGGACCCCAAATATTGACAATATACATTAATGATTTGGACGAAGGAATTGAACGCCATGTCTCCAAATGTGCAGATGACACTAAGCTGGGTGGCAGCATGTGCTGTGAGGAGGATGCTAAGAGGCTGCAGGGTGACTCGGACAGACTGGCTGAGTGAGCAAATACTTGGCAAATGCAATATAATGTGGATAGATGTGACGTTATCCACTTTGGTCACAGGAAGAGGAAGGCAGTTTATTACCTGAATGGTGGCAGTTTAGGAGAAGGTGAGGTGCAATGAGGCCTGGGTGTGATAATGGAACACTCGCTGAAGGTTGGCGTGCAGTTTCAGCAGGCCGTGAGGAAAGCTATTGGCATGCTGGCCTTCATAGCGAGAGGATTTGAATATTGGAGTAGGGATGTCTTGCTGCAGTTATACACGGCCTTCGTGAGGCTGCACCTTGAATATTGTGTGCAATTTTGGTCTCCTAGTCTATGGAAGGACATTCTTGCTATTGGGGGAGTCCAGTGAAGGCTTCCAGACTGATTCCGGGGATGGTAGGACTGACATATGAGGAATGACTAGATCGACTGGGCTTGTACTCGCTGGAATTTAGAAGAATGAGGGGGGATTTTCTTAGAAACATGTAAAATCCTGATGCGACTGGACAGGCTAGATGGAGGAAGAATATTCCCAGTGTTGGGGAAGCCCAGAATGAGTGGCCACTGTCTAAGAATAAGGGGGTAAGCCATTAAGCACTGAGATGAGGAAGAATTTCTTCACTCAGAGAGTTGTGAACCTGTGGGATTCTCTCCCACAGGAAGCTGTTAGGGCCAGTTCATTAGATATACTCAAGAGGGAGCTGGAAGTGGCCCTTGTGGCTAAAGGGATCATGGGGTATGGAGAGAGAACGGAAGATTACATGATCAGCCATGATCATATTGAATGGTGGCGCAGGCTCAAAGGGCCGAAAGGCCTACTCCTGCACCTATTTTCTATGTGTCTATGTCAAGGCCATTCAGGGTCTGAAATGCTTTAATCAAGACACCCCTCGCTCTTCTAAGCTCCAGCAGAAAAAAGCCCAGTCTATGCAATCTTTCATAGTTCCTTACAGAGCGGAAGGAGGCCATTCAGCCCATTGAAGTCACAGCAATTCTCCGAAGACCATCTCACCGAGATCACACCCTCCACCCTATCCTTGTAACCTTGTATTCCCGATGGCCAATCCATTGAACCTGTACATCGTTGGACTGTGAGAGGAATACGGAGCACCCGAAGGAAACACGTGCGGACACAGGGAGGATGTGTAAACTCCTCACAGATGGTGCCAGAGGGTGGAATTTAACCTGGGTCCTTGTCCCTGCTAGACAGCAGCGTTGACCACTGAGCCTCTGTGTCTCGCCCAACAACTCAGGTATCAATCTAGTAAACTTCTCTGAACCACTTCCAACACATTTACACCTTCTTTAAATAAGGTGAACAAAACCACTCTCAGTATTCGAGATGTGGTCTCATCAATGCTGTGGATAACTGAAGGATAATGCTCTAAATTTTATACTCAATTCCTCTTGTATCAAGGATATCTTCTTGTCAGCCCCCCGATTGACTTTGTGTAACTGTGTGTAAGTCCTGCCCCATCCTGAGAACTGCCAGCAATTCAGCCTGTGAGTGGCCAGTAGTGGCAACAGCTGAGATCCAGCAATGCACCAACCACATCTGCAGGACTACCAAGGAACACCAACCCACTGCAGAGTGATAATAAATTCCTTACTTAAAGGTATTAATTGGCATCAGGATAAGAAAAATAGAAACGTCAAAACTAGGAGCAGCAGTGGGCCATATGGCCCATCAGTACTTGTGTACCATTCAGTATGGTCATGGTGGATCCTCTGTCTCAACCCAGAGCCCCATTTTCCCCTCATGATCCTGAACGTCTTTAGCCTCTAGAAATCCATCTCATTCTTTCTCATGAAAATATATTCAGTGACTTCATCTCCATACCCTTTGATGGCAGAGAATTTGATGGACCATTCTCTTGAGTGAAGACATTTCCTCTTTGTGCTGTCCAAAATGGCCTATTCTATACCGTGAGACCATGAAACCTATTTGACAGGTTCCCTTCATTGTGCCGCTACTGCTGGAATGAAAGTTGCCAATCTTTGGTGCCATCTCACCTCCACTGATGCCCTCGCCACTATAAGTCCTCACTGGACCTCACCAATAGGCACGTCAACAATGCTGCTGGGCACTGAAATGGTCCAAATATGACTCCGCTGCTGTGGAGAGGCCACTTCGGGCCAGCCTCATTGACGCAGCCACTGCTGATGTCACCGGATATCAGATCGGGCCCAAACCTGCCTCTGCCCATGCCTCGGTGAATCTGCGCTGGAGGCAGACACTGCTGGGAGCTCAAACCCGCCTCTGCCCTCGCCTTGGTGAATCTGCGCTGGAGGCAGACACTGCTGGGAGCTCAAACCCGCCTCTGCCCATGCCTCGGTG
Organism: Stegostoma tigrinum; assembly: GCF_030684315.1. Lineage (NCBI taxonomy): Eukaryota > Metazoa > Chordata > Chondrichthyes > Orectolobiformes > Stegostomatidae > Stegostoma > Stegostoma tigrinum. Next base: position 5,765,020 of record NC_081376.1, read on the forward strand.
AATCTGCGCTGGAGGCAGACACTGCTGGGAGCTCAAACCCGCCTCTGCCCATGCCTCGGTGAATCTGCGCTGGAGGCAGACACTGCTGGGAGCTCAAACCCGCCTCTGCCCATGCCTCGGTGAATCTGCGTTGGAGGCAGACACTGCTGGGAGCCCAAACCCGCCTCTGCCCACGCCTCGGTGAATCTGCGCTGGAGGCAGGCACTGCTGGGAGCCCAAACCCGCCTCTGCCACAGCAGTCATGGGCATGTGCTGGGCCTGCTTGCTGCCGCTGCAACCAAGCTCTTCAACAAGAGGTAAAACTAAAGAGATTAAATAACAGCGGGAAGAGAGATAAAGATAAGAAAAGGCGCAAAAAGAAAGGCGGCTGGAGCTATTAAGATCACTTGGATATCTAAGTGGCTTAACAGCTGGAGACAGGATGTGTAGGGTTGCTTTACAGACCGGAGGCAGGGATTGGTTCTGAGTCCTCTTTTGTTTGTCACTATTACAATAATTTGGATGAGAATATCGAAGGCATGGTTAGTAAGTTTGCAGATGACACCAAATTGGTGGCCTAGTAGACAGAGAAGAAGGTTTTCTAAGATTATAAAGGGATCTTGGCCAAATGTGTCAATGGGCTGAAAAATGGCAGATGGAATTCTATCTGGATAAATGTGAGGTATTGCATTTTGGTAAAACAACAAGGGTAGGGCTTATACAATTAACAGGAGGGCCTTGGTTAGTGTTACAGAGCAGTGGAACCCAGGGGTGCAGGTACATAATTCTTTGAAGTTTGTATCACATAGAGTCAAGGTGGTTAAAAAAAGTGTTTAGCATTCTTGCCTTCATTGCTCAGTCCTTTGGGAGTCATGTTGAAGTTGTACAGGACAATAATGAGGCCTCATTTGGAATACTGTGTCCAGCTCTGGTCGCCTAGTTGTAGGAAGGATATTGTCAAGCTGGATAGGGTTCAGAAGAGATTTACCAGGATGTTGCTGGGTATGGAAGGATTGAGTTATTAAGAAAAGTTGGATAGGCTGGGACTTTTTCAACTGGAGTGTAGGAGGTTGAGAGGCCATTAGAAGTTTATAATACAATGAGGGGTAAAGATAGAGTTAATGGTAATTGTCTTTTCGCTAGGGTGGGGACTTCCAAGACTAAGCAACACATTTTTAAGGTGAGAGGAGAGAGATTTAAAAAAGACAGGAGAGGCAATTTTTTTACACAGAGGGCAGTTTCAGTGTGGAGCCCACTTCCCGAGGAAGTGGTGGATGCAGATGTTTAAAAGATATTTGGATAAGTACACGAATAGGAAAGGTTTGGGGCGATATGGGCCTAGAGGAGGCAGGTGGGACTAGTTTTATTTGGGATTATGTTCAGCGTGGACTGGTTGGACTGAAGGGATATTTCCATGTTGTATGACTTTATGGCTCTATGACTGCGCCTGGAGAACTGTCAATTGGGTGAAAGACACTCTTTGATCTGCCTGAACGTTGTTGATCTTCCAGAGCAAGGAGCTGACCCTGACTGAGTGTGGCTGACTGGTACATTCCAAGGTCAAGGACTACCTGCTCAGGGATGCACTAAAGCTTGGGGCAGCTGCTGCCAAGGCTCAGTGGGGAAAGACCGCCGTCTGAGGTCTTCCTGCCAAAGTTAAATGGAATCCATTCAGTTATCAAACCCTCCCGGTGCCTCAGAGATATGTAGATACAATCTTGTACAGGTAAGAAATGCCTGGGAGTTGTTTACTGGATAGAGACACACTCCAAGGTTTGTTTCTTTCTTCAGGCTGCTGTACAGAACAGAACTGCTTTAGGGACCATGTATGTACATAAATATATTTTTATGAATAAAGTATATCTTTGAAATATAAAAAAAAATTACAGCCCAGACCTCAAATTCAAAACTGCTCTTAAGATAACTACAACATGTTTCATTGGAATGGTCCTGCAATGACCCTTTGTGCACTGGGACATGTGCCCAATTCATGGGTATACCTCGAGATACTTTTTCTTTCACTTACCACTCGTTCTGAATGTTTGTAGCGTCCTTGTCTTGCCTGGCTTTGCGTTGCTTCTCATAAAGGTTCATGGTATTTTTGTCCTGCCTTGCCTTTTAGTGCAGTCATGAAGCTGAGGAACTTGGTCATGGGGTGCCAGCAATGCTCAGTTATATGGGTGAACTCAATGGCACAGTGGGTTAGCACTACTGCCTCAGAGTGCCCGGGTCCCAGGTTCAAGTCCACCCTGAGATGACAGTATGGAGTTCACATGCTGTCCCTCTGTCAGCGTGGGTTTCCTCCCACAGTCCAAAGATGAGCAGGTTTGGTGGATTGACCTTACTATAAAAATTAAATTGCCCTCTAGTGTGCATGGACTGGGTGGGTTAACCCTGGTTAAAAAAAAAGCCCCATGAGGGATTATAGAGAGGGGGCTGAGTCTGAGTGGGAAGCTCTCAGTGTGGACTAAATGGGCTGAAAGGTCCCTTTCCTCTCTGTAGGAATGCTACATTCTAACACTTGTGTGTGTTTCAACCAAATGGCCACATCTCAAAGTCAAAGGGGAATAGTCCTTAGCCAGGTACAAGGAAGACATCTTCAGATAGCGGGTCTCAGCACTAAATGTCAATGGCAGCGTCCAATATCAGACCTGGGACTAAGACATGACCAGTTGCTGACTGAGGTGGTTAGGGAGTCCATTTTACCGCAGTCTGAGGACTGGTCACAATCAGCCCTGCAGGTCCGGTGCAACCAATGGGTTTGTGATGAGTCAGTCAGGGAGGCATGACTGTCAGGAAGCAGGCCACCCATCTGTCAGTCCAAGTCTCTCAGAGGCATGGGCCAAGTCAGCTCGGGGTTAGGGTTTACCAGGGGCCACTGCTGTGGTGGGGAAGTCTTGGGGAGTGGAAGCAACAGTGGAAGGCAGGGGATGTGATGGAGCCTGAAGAGTAGGGACAGTGGCAGCAGTGTTCCAAGGATGAAGCTGAGGACACCGAGCAGGAGGAAGGCCACCGTCTGCATGGGAGAGCAGCAGCTTAGATAGAACTTCATCAACACATGGCTCTAACGGATAGCAATCACAGGAAGTCATCATTCATTGAGTGTGAATTTCTTATAGTTCTAGGGGCATGCAGTCTCTGTTTGCTCCTTGTTATGCCTCTCACATTACTCAGGTTCACTGTTACAACCCCTGTAATAGTTCAATGAAGTAACTTCCTCTTTTCTATGGGTTTTCAAATAGTCCTATGAGGATGTTTGAGGTAAAGCTTGCACCAGATCAATGAATTTAATTGACTGTGGGAATGGAGCTGTGATGAAGCAGAGCCCTACTGAAGGAATCCATGTTGATCAGGGTTTGTGCTAAACAGAGTCCCTGTGGAGCAGCAAAATGCCATTGAGACCATCAAGTATCGCAGCCTATCCCTGTAAACACACATTTACCATAGTTAATCCACCCAGCCTGCACACTCCAGGGCAATTTTCCGCATAGTCATGGCTAATCCACATAGTCTGCAAATCTCTGGACACTATGGGGCAACTTAGTGTGGCCAATCCACCTAGCCTTCGGACTGTGGGAGGAAACGGGAGCACCCTGAGGAAATCCACGCAGACACGGGGAGAGTGTGCAAACTCCACACGGCAGTCGCCCGAGGGTGGAATCGAACCCCAGTTCCTGGTGTAGCCTGCTAACCACTGAGCCACCGTGCTAGTGTGTCATTGTGGTCAGCAACAAGGGGTAATGACGACAGGCAACACCCATACTTCAGCAAAGTACCCCTCACAAATTTCAGACCATTCAACACATCAACAGGCAGGGAACAGAGGGAACTATTTTTGCCAGATCACATTAGTTTAGAATGACATCATAGTCGGGATAGGTATGGTGGGCTGAAGAGCCTCTGTTTCTGTGCTGTACTGTTCTGTGTTCTACGTGTTATTCCAAACATAGGAGTAAAAATAAGCAATAGGAATATTCTGTTGCATTCACTTGCTTTTGGCCAGATAAAGATGATTTTGTGTCATTTGTCCTGTGCTCTGACCATGTACCATAAATATTTTGTTTCAACCTCACTTCAACTTGAGCAGCAACGAGAGGGCTATTTGACACTTACAAGATGAATGTGCAGCTCCTGGGAGGAGGGGGTCAGGTTAGCAGAGACACATTTTAAGAGGAAGATGCAAACAGAAGGAAGTTCACTGCCTGGGAAAGTTAAAAGGAAGGAGTACAAAGTAATAGGCTGAGCCTGTAGCAATCCTGTAAAATCTTTTAATCCTTTTCACTTCAGACATTTAAATTTTAAATGTGTTCAGGAGATCTCAGTTGTTTTGAATAACCAGGAACTGTGACAAACAAGTGTTAAAAGCCATCCATGTTTACAGCTCTTCCTGCCTACTGAAGGATGCTTATTATTCATTTTAGGTCAGGTGTTGTGCTTGTGAAACAGGTCTTTTCAAACTAAAGATCTTATACATGAATATGTGACGAACAAGTGGTTGAATTGCTTGGTAGTAACTAGGTTAATTGAAATCATATTTGCCTAAACCATCCATTCCTCATGTGCACAGGCATTTAATGTGTGAACCACTTAAATGAAAAACGAATGGCTTTATGTTAAATGGTAAGACACAAATATATCGAGTTCAAATTTTTAAAAGTTCGCGTTCTTTTGCATATTACAACTATTGCGCTTTAACTCTGGGATTAGCAGTACAAAGTACTTTGTGTGTAAATTTAACCTCAACTGAGTTTTTACTGAGTCAAACAACACAGAAACAGGCCGTTCGGTCCAACTCATCCATGCTGACCAGGTTTCCCACGCTAAACTAGTGCTGTTTTTATTCTAAATGGGCTTGCAACAGAAAATTTGAAGACACCCCCTCATGTTGAACAACTTTCATTCCTTTATCCTGTTGTTGTTTATTTATTCCTGATAATGTGGGCACCGTTGGCTGAGCTAACACTTACCATATGCCGTTAAGTGAGTGATTGTAAGCTGCTGTTTTGAACTGCGGCTGTCCTTGGGAACACTCATGGTGCAATTAGGGAAGGAATTCCAGCATTTTGACGCAGTGACAGTGGAGGGACAGCGATATATTTCCAGGTTAGGATGGTGAGAGACATGGAGGGGAACTTGGAGGTGGTGGTGCTCCTATGTATCTGCTGCCCTTGTCCTTCTAGGCGAAAGTGGTCGTGGGTTTGCAAAGTGCTGTGGTTCTTCCCCCTGTCGGATGTTTTGTTTTTAGAATGATATGTTATCTCCCATAAAGGTCAATGCCAGGACATCATAGTATTGAAGAATCCATAAGATATTTATTTATGGCAATTGTTATAGACAAATATTAGATTTCCACAAATCTGTGTACTTCCAATATTGTATCATATTTCGAACGATCCCAGGTCAAGTGCAGATTTAAACTTCTGATGCTCTTATGGGCAAATCTTTTAAAGGTGCAGTGTTAAAATGAGACATAACACAACAGAAGGTGCTATCAAAATGGATGAATTTTTTTTAGATTTAGATTACATTTAAGCTTCATTGCCATGTGTACTCAAGCACAGGAGTACAGTGAAAAGTATACAATGTCACCACACACAATATTATCCTAGGTACCACGGTACTTAGTACAAAACTTAGGTAAAAAGTAGTAACGTAGAGAAACAAAGTTAAAAGTTGACATTACAGTCCTTCCTAATATTAAGTAGAAAAAATAAAGGCATAAAGGGATCGGCCTGTATTAATAGGCACTCGGAAATCATTCCAGTTTAAATCAAGGTGTAGTTGCCTTTCACAATCATATCTATATACGTGATTCCTCTTGGAAACATGTAAGGAATATTGGCAGGTTATTCAATAGCAGGGACCATCATTAATCAGTCCAAAGCCATGCTTATCTAATATCCATTTCTTGGGAATGGCCAGAATGTGATGAGGGGCTGCATTTTCATTGTTCCACTTGGGGTCAAGCAGGATTGGGGAAATAATGGCTTACTGAGTGGCTAGAGGCTCAGCATCTGTTCCTGCTATTGACCACGCTCATGAGGGCAGAGGAAGGAGTCTAGAAAATGTTGGTCCTACAGGCTCAATAGGAGCTTGTCCTTGGGAAGTGTGTTGTCATTTTCATAGAAGTGGCTGCACTTTAGCAGCTGCTGGCTTTTGTACCAGCTGCATGGAGTTCAAAAGGCGAGTTATGTTGTTTTACCTCTTCTACTATTGTGTGAGAATTGTGTCTGTGTTCAGAAAGGGGAGCTATGACAGCTCCGTGTTTGGAAGATATAATAACACCTCAAGCAATATACTTTCTAGATTGTTATTTCTGACAACTGGCAACAATGTAGATGTGAAAAAGTCTTTAGATGAACTAAAGAAAGGTCATGTCACAACTAAAGAGATGGAACATTTTTCACATTAATGAAAGGTCAACCTACACAATAACACACATCAGTGATAATGGGAGCTGCAGATGCTGGAGAATCTGAGATAAAGAAGTGTGAAGCTGGATGAACACAGCAGGCCAAGCAGCATCTTAGGAGCATAAAAGCTGACGTTTTAGGCCTAGACCTTCATCAGAAAAGGGGGATGGGGAGAAGATTCTGAAATAAATAGGGAGAGAGGGGGAAGCAGATTGAAGATGGATAGAGGAGAAGATATGTGGACAGGAGACAGACAAGTTAAAGAGGTGAGGACGGAGTCAGTAGAGGTGAGTGTAGGTGGGGAGGTATGGAGAGGACAGATCAGTCTGGGGAGGACAGACAGGTCTTGAACGCACATCAATGTTATGCCTTTCGCTATTACTCTAATGAATTCAGTATAGTCATTAGTTGAGATAACAGTGCTGAAGTCTGTTTGTACACACAAGGAATTTTATGGTCTCTTGGTTGTAATCCAACTACCTAATCATTTAACAAACATTGTTTACTCAGTTGGCTTTAAGGCTGTCTTTGTTCAGTTAAGGAATATTATGCGCTCTTGCCTGCAATCTGACAGCATAATAATTTTACAAGTAGTTCACATGAGTTTATTTGTTTATTAGATGTTTAAGAGCTAGTCATAGGGTTATAGAATCATACAGCATGGAAATAATCCACAAACCTTCCAACCATGACTTCTTTATTCTCATCTAAATTATTTATATAAATGAGACAAAAATGGGCCCAGCACCGTTCCCTGTGAAACACTGCTAAGTCACAGGCCTCAGTCAATGGCTTCTAACTATTAGGGTTTGTGAGTTCAGTTAGTAAAGTGGATGATGGCTGGTGGCGTTGTTGGGGGTAGGAGTGGTAAAGAAGTGAGACGATAACTGTAATTGGTTGTGAGAGAAAGAATGAAGATAAGGAGGTCAAGATAAGGTAAGGGTGAGGATGAGTGGGTTGAAGAGGGTGAGGATGGTAAGAGGCTAGGAGTGACGGGAGATGGTGTAGAGTGAGGGGACATTTAAGGTGGTCAGAAGGTACAATATAGAGATGGGAACTTATTGCCTCCAAACTGCCAGCATGAGGCTTGTTCGGAGCAGCAGTGCTCCTTACAACCTGCCCGCAATTGGTCCTCAATACCCACCTGAGGCAGTTGCCACCAGCCCACTTCAGACCAGAATATCAGGAGATCCCGCCTGCCAATGGCCTGGAGATCGAGGTGGAAGGCAATGAAACATTAGTGCAATTTCTTGATTCTCACTCTGACCCTGTCCATGAGCTGTTTCCCCAGTTTGCACTTCCATTGTCCTTAGATGGAATGACAGCACAGAATGGGGAGTTAACTTGCCTGCGATCTTCCTGATCTGCATTCTGGTTGTTACTCTTTATCTTGAGTAGCTAACCCTTCAGATTGTTTATGCCATGGATAGGTTAAAGTTCAGGGTGATCAGCCAGAGAGATGAATAAATCTTTAGCCTGGACGTGCTGTGATTGGTCTGTTTTCTGTGACTGACCAAACCGCATCAATACAGACGGGCAGCAATGCCTTCACCTGTGTTTCCTGTAGCAGTCTGAGCATCAACCAGGCTATAAGGTATCTGACTGCCCAGCAGGGATGTTGTAAGTGGGAAAAGGGAGTATATCAGGGTAGAAGTGGCACAAATGTTCTTTTCACACACCTGTCCATTAGGTTTAGCCAGGAGACTTTAATATTGTCCTTTGCCAACTTTGAGAAATTTGTGAAAACTGGCTCACTCTACCCAGTTTCATGAGCTTTAAACTTCTTATCATACAAAAGTAAAATCTACAGTGATATAGACAGGGAAACAACATCTTATGGTTGGCTCTTTGTCCATACTTCAATCAATCCAGAGCACTCGTGGGGCATTATTTGGCAGCTGCATTGATACCAGGAATGTTATGTTGAAAAAGGGTAACTGTTATCTACACGAAACACACATTGACCAATGCCAGAGCATACCATTTTACAAATCCCAAAGACCATATCCATTCTCCGAAAACATTGGCCCCAGTCACAAATCCTTGTCTTGGGATTATTAATGCTTTTTGTAACGATTGCAAACATACTGTACCTGTCTTGTACAGCTGCTGATTTAAAACTCCTGGGATCTGTAAAGTTGACAAACGGTTGACCCTGTGTGTTTATTGAGATGTGATACAAGAATGAAAAATGCAAAAACTGATGCTCCAATTCTTAACTCTACATATGCTGAAGGTTTGCAATTTAGCAAAATTTAAAGTTTAAGTTTTCAGAATGTACATAGCTCACCAAAAGCCCCAAAAATGCAATTCCCAAATTGTAAACAAATTGAAATAAAACATATTAATGATCCATTTTGAGTGATATGAAAACTTGGGAAGTGAATGTAATCCAAAATTGTCAATCCCACTTCCAAAAACAGGAGATTAGAAATTCCTCAGGTGGGGACTGACTCTGAGCTGGCAGTGTACTGTGCACTTGTAAATAAAGGGCGATTTGATGACTGGATACTGGCTTATGTGCAATTATTTCATTATTATAACCCATCAATAAGGTTCAATAATGGCCTTTAGGGAAGATTTTCTACTGCCCTTACCTAGTCTGGTCTACATGTGACTCCAGACCCACAGCAATCTGGGTGACTCTTAAGTGGTCTCTGAAAGCACCTAGCAAGCCATGAGCTTCTGTAAGACCTCAGCTGGGCTGAGAACACACACTGGGGAACTATTACAAATTAAGGGTAAGATTCTGGTATTCTATGAGAGCCAGTTGGCGCAGTTACCTCTGATTGCAGTAGAAGGCTTGGCTCAAGCCCACTGGGTGGAATAGGCTGACAAAGACTTACCTTGACTGGCTCAAGATTTTTTGATCGGAGAATGGCTGCCCCAGGGAAGTCCTCGTGAAATACCCAGAAGTTTACAAGAAGGGCTTGGGATTATCAAAGGTGCCAAAGCCACTTTACACGCTGACCAGGAAGCAATTCCAAGATTTTGCAAGGCCTCACCCAATGACATTTGCCTTGCGGGCAAAAGTAGAGGCAGAAATCAGAGAGCTGGAGAGTGAGGGAATTGTCAAACGAGTGCAGTTTGCAGATTTGGGGCGGCACAGTGGCTCAGTGGTTAGCACTGCTGCCTCACAGCGCCAGGGACCTGAGTTTGATTCCACCCTCGGGCGACTGTCTGTGTGGGGTTTGCACATTCTTCCTGTGCCTACGTGTGTTTCCTGCGGGTGCTCTGGTTTCCTTCCACAGTCTAAAGCTGTGCAGGCTGGGTGGATTGGCCCTTGTAAATTACCTATAGTGTTCAGGGATGTGGAGATCAGGTGGGGTATAAGGGGATGGGTCTGGGTGGGATACTCTGAGAGTCAGTGTGGGCTTGTTGGGGCCTTTTTCCACACTTTACAGGTGTAAGCATGGACAGCGCCGGTCATGCCAATAGTGAAGCCTGGTGGCTCAGTTTGCCTTCGTGGGGATTTGAAGCAATTGGTAAATCACTTCTCACAGCTGGATAAATATGCAATCCCTCACATTGAGGACTTGTACACAAAGTTGGCGGGGGGCTGTCCTTTGTGAAGGTGGACATGAGCTAAACCTACCTGCAAGTGTGACTAGATGAGGAGTCCAGAAGTAAGGCATAATTAATACCCTTTTCTGATGAAGGGTCTAGGCCCAAAACACCGGCTTTTGTGCTCCTATGATGCTGCTAGGCCTGCTGTGTTCATCCAGCCCCAATACAATTAATGGTATTAATTGTTACCATAATTAATACCATTAAGGGTTTATATCATTTGGGGTATTGTCAGCCTGTGCCCTTTTCCAGCGAATCATGGAGAACACTTTACAAAGGCTACCCCAGGTTGCCATTTATCTGGATGATGTACTAATTACAGGGAAGATCAATAAAGAGCACTTGGAGAACTTGGACATAATGCTTAAACATTTCTCCCAAGCAGGCACACACCTTAGGTGGGAAAAATGTGTGCTCCAGGCACCACAAGTGACCAATGTGGGCTACTGAGTCAACAAAATGGGATTACACCTGTCGGAAGAGATAGTGAGGGCGATCCAAGGAGCCGTGGCTCCCACATCTGTACTGGAGCTTAGGCCTTCTCTTGGGCTGGTGAATTATTATGGATAATTCATTCAGACCCTGGCCTCCATCTTGACACCCTTACACATGCTATTGAAAAAGGGGCAGCCTTGGAAATGGTTGCATGGTCAAGAGGTAGCCTTTAGGAAAGTGAAAAATCAGCCATCGTTGTCTAAGGTGTTAGCTCACAATGAAGTGAGAGCTAGTGCTGACTTGTAGTGCCTCCCCATACGGTAACAGGGTACTGTTGGCTCAACAGTGGCCCAACGGAGAGGAATGCTCAATAGCGTTTGCTTCCCAGACTTTGACAGATGCCACGTGCCCATATACAGAAGGAAGGTTTGGTGGTCACTTTTGGTGTGAGGATGGGAATTTGTCATAGGAACTGACCACAAACCCCTGCTCAGACCACTAAAGGAAGACAAGGCAGTGCCAGCCATACCTTCCAGTAGAATTCAGCATTGGGCCCTCATTCTCAGTGTGTACAAAGTTAGGACACTGTCCAGGGAGCCAAGTGACTAATGTGGATGTCTTGAGCCTCCTCCCAGTGGCAGATACTCCACCGGTGGTGACTCCCCTGTTAGAGTCTCTTTTGGTTATAAACTTTCTGGACATCCTTCCAGCCACCACTGACATTATCTGACTATGGACACAAAAAGATCCTTTCCCAGCAAAACTGAAACAGCAGGTGGTATTGGGGAAACAGAAGGGGCATCACAACCAGGACTGAAACCGTTCTGGTCCCAGTGAGACTAGATCAGCATAGAGCATGGTGTATTACTGTGGGGAGTGAGGGTGATCGTCCTGAGTAAAGGTCACTCCTAGATTCCAGCTGAACTCCACCAGGATCATCCGGAGGTTTCCAAGATGAAGGTGCTGGCAAGAAGCTATGCCTGGTGGCCAGGGTTAGATACCGACATAGTTGCATTGGTGGGGCAGTGCCCAGAGTACCAACAAGGCCAAAAGCTGCCACCAGCAATGCCCCCACACTCGTGGGAATGGCTGGGAAAACCCTGGGCTCGGTTGCACGTTAACTGTGCCGGTCCTTTCATGGGCTCAATGTTCCTGGTCATTGTGGATCCCTGATCAAAGTGGTTGGATGTGCATAAAGTTCATTCAGCAAACTCCGGGATGGCGAATGAGAAGCTGTGGGTATCGTTTGTGATACCCAGGCTCCCGGACGTATTGGTCACAGACATTGGGAAGTCATTAACCTGCAGAATGTGAATACTTTCTAAAGACAAACGGCATTCAGCACGTAAGGACAGCTCCACACCATCCATCATCCAATGGTCTAGCAGAAAGAGAAGTCCAAACATTGAGGCCAGGCTTAAAGAAGCAGCCTATGGTGTCAATTGAGACCAAACTCCTGGTTCCTATTCGATTATCGGACCACACCACACGGGACAACAGGGGTAGCTCCAGCAGGGTTGCTGATGGGGAGAAGACTCCACTCAAGATTAAATCTGATATTCCCGGACCTGCAGTGGGGTGTGGGGGTAGGGGCAAGGTGAACCCAGACGGAGGCCATTCAGCTCATCGATTCCATGTCAGCCCTCTATACAGAAATCCAAAGCCCATCCTTGACATCAGGGATCAACTTTTCTATGTGGGAACCATCATTGCCCCCCTCTACCATGGGACCTAGCAATCCCACCACAAGACCTGACGCCCCTCCTCGTTCTTTCCATGAGATCCAACAACCCACGTCAACCCTTGAGACTGAACAACACCTTATCCTAGCCAGAAGCGGACCTCCTTCATAACATTGGACCCAACAACACCTTCCTCTTCCACTGGGACACTTTAGGAGCAGCGCAGAGAAGCTTTACCAGACTACTACCCAGAAGAGGAAGCTTGCCTTAAGAGGAAATGTTATGTCCACTGGTGTTTAGAAAAGTCAGATGGACTTGATTAAAATATATCAGAACTGAGGGCACCTAACAGGGTAGATATGGGGAATCTAGAACCACAGGCAACTGTTTAGCAATAAGGGCCACCCACTCAAAATAGAGATGAGGTGAAACGTTTTCTCGCAGCGAGTCTTTGGAACTCTCTTTGTGGAAACTTGGTGAAAGCAGAGCATTTGAATATTTTGAGGCAGAATTTCTTGTTAAGCAAATGTGTGAACTGTCATCAGGGTAGGTGAGAAAGGGGAATTGAGGTTACAATCAGATTAACCTTGATCTTATATGATGGAGCAGGCTTGAGGGCCTGAAAAGACTACTCTGCAAGACACTCACACCAATGTGGAGTGACTCAGCACTCACTTGGTGCTCAGTCAATCTGCAGATTGTATATGACTGTAAGAAGTTGGTGGTAAGCTGCCTTCTACTGTTGCAGTCTATTTGGTTCATGTAAACTGCAAGGGAGAGAGATCCAGGATTTTGACCCAGCGACAGTGAAGGAACGGTGATATATTTCCGAGTCAGAATGGTGAGTGGCTTGGAGGGGAACTTGTAGACGGTGGTGTTCCCTTGTATCTACTGCCCTCGTCTTTCTAGATGGAAGCGGTCTTATGTTTGGAAGGTGCTGTCTAAGGATCTTTGTGATGACTGGAGAGTTGCAAACATTAATCCTTTGCTCAAAAGCAATAGAAAGATAAGTCCAACAGCTTCAGGATGGTCAGTTGAACTTCGCTGGTGAGTCTGCTTCTAGAATTAATAATTTGGGACAAAATTAAAGGTCGCAAAGATAAATGGCAGTTAAGGAAAGTGAGTGTAGTATAAAGGACTAATAGCTATAATGTAAATTGTTTGTGAGCATCAATTATTTCAGTTCTCAAGGAGCTGGAAGTTGATAGAGAAACAAGGTCCTGTACCAAACAAACATGTAACTAGTGTATGTAGCCAAGCAATGTTTATTAGCTCATAACAGCATGAGTTCTAGCTGTCTTTTATCGATGACAGGCATATCCCAGATTTAATATCAATGCAGCCAGCATGAGCTCACTTATAAGGCAAACTCTTGTTCATCCAAGGTCAGAAATCACACGACACCAGATTTAACCTGTAGGACTATAACCTGATGTCGTGTGATTTCTGACCTTATCCAGCCCAGCCCAACATTGGCAACTCCATCATGTTGTTCAACTAACACGCAGGAGGGGTACAATAGAAGATAGATGAGGGTAATAGTGTTGAGGTGATTTGCATGGACTTCCAAAAGATGTTTGACACAGTGCCACGCCACATTACAGACACATGAGCAAATTTATAGCTCATGGAATTCGAAGGACAGTAATGAAATGGATACAAAATTGGCCAAGAGATAGGAGGCAGAGTTTAATGGTCATTGGGCATTTTACAGGCTAGACAAAGGTTCACAATGGAGGCCGTGGAGTTTGTTCTGGGACCCTTGCTTTTCCTGATATATATGAATGACCTGCCTCGGTGTGCAGAGTTCGAGGATGATATAAAATCTGACAGCTTTGTGAATTGTGAGGAGGACAGCACCGAATGTCACAAGGATATTGAGAAGTTGGTGGAATGGGCAGACAGGGTGGCAGATGAAGTTCAAGGTCGAAGATTCATTCTAGGAGAAAGAACTTGGAGAGACAATAGAAAATAAAAAGCAGAGTTCGAAATGACGTGCAGGAGTAGAGTGACTTGGGTATAAATGTACATAAGTCATTGGATGGGAAAGGGCAGGTTATATGGGTTCATAATAAAGCAAATGGTAACCTAGGCTTTATTAATAAGATTATAGGGTACAACATTAGGTGTGTTATGTTGATCGTGTCTAGGAGACAAGTTCAGCATCAGCTACAATATTGTGTCCAGTCCTGGGCACTATACTTTAAGAAAGATGTGATGGCATTGGGGAGCATGCAGTAAGGATTCAAGGGGATGTTTCCAGGGATGAGGAATTTCTGTTATGAAGGTAGATTGGAGAATCTGAGATTGTTTTCCTTGGAGAAAATAAGGATGAGCGAGGTATTCAAAATCATGAGGGGTCGAGACACATGAGGAGAGAAATTGTTCCCAATCATAAAAGGATTGAGAAAGAGTGGCATGGTAATGGAGTGGTTGTTAAAAGAAGGAAACGCGACTGGGGTGGAGAACCATTTACACGTGGCAACTGGATCATATGTGGAATGCACTGTCTGAGAACTTTGAGGCACATTCAATCAAAAAGGGGAATTAGAGTGGTATCTGTAAAGGCAGAGTTGCAGAATTATGGGGATGGCACTGAGTGGATTGTTCCTTCAGGAAGATGGTGTGGATACGAAGGGCCGAACAGACTGCTTCTGCGGTGTAAGAATTCCTTTGTGGATCTGTTTTCATGGTCCCTGTCTTGTTCCTGTCTCATCAGCCTTGGAAAATAGGGGAGGAAGAAGAAGGAAGAGTAAATTTGCAAAAATAAATTAAAAACTCTTTACTATGCTCTGTCTTGAATGACTTCAAAGCCAGACTAATTTTAGCAGCCAAGCTGTGTTAGCGCCAAAAACTACAACTGTTCAAACAGGCCTTTCTTTACAAAATAGGCACTGTTCTGCACACAGACCCCACCAGACCTACAGTCGTAAAAGCCCATTGTTTGCAAGCTTTTCTTAGTATTTAAATCCAGGAAAAGCTTTTATTATCTCCAAGGAAATTTGACAACCTGCCTTTAAAAGGGCAGTTTTCATATTCCTTTACTACAGAAGACTGTTTTGTTGAATAGTTGAATTCCCCATAGCTCACTGCCAAGAAATAGCTCAACCGACAGAACTGAGAAGAGACAAGCTCTCAGCCATGACAAATTCAGAGATAATTGAACCCTGCATTTAAATCCATAGATATGTAAAAGAATGCTGGGATTCTTTTCTAGGCTAATGTTGGTTGAGTCTAGCCGCACGTTTACAATTCCCCTGCTTCCACTTTTCTTTGTTTTCTGTTTCTCAATTCCCCTCCAGAATAGTAATGCGAAAGAAAATATCTGTGAACGCAACTCATTTCAAAAAGGTACCAGAAGGAGGGGGCAGGGAAAAGAGGCTGGACTGATTAAAAACTTTATCTCTCGCTGTGAAATCATTTGACTCACTTTATGAACACACTTTTGTGGTTATAATATACTTGGTGTTCTGCCTGTTGATACTTCAGCACTTGTATTAACTCATTCTGAGCCATGGTGGGTCATTGTTAGACTTTACTTAAAATAGACTTATGTAGATTTTAACAGAGATCAGACCGCTCATCCTCATTTTTTCATGAGAGCTCAAGACAAAACATTGGCTCTAGAGAAGCCTTTGTGGAAAGCTTTGGAAGATGAAGGATTTTAAGAAAGATGTGATGGCATTGGGGTGTGTTTGTTTATTGTCTCGACCCCTCATGATTTTGAATACCTCGCTCATCCTTATTTTCTCCAAGGAAAACAATCTCAGATTCTCCAATCTACCTTCATAACAGAAATTCCTCATCCCTGGAAACATCCCCTTGAATCCTTACTGCATGCTCCCCAATGCAAACTAACAGTCTGCAGTCGATGGTGAAGGGGAAACATGAGGGATACAATGAAGGCCGGATTTGGAAATGTAAGGACAGAGAGTTAGGTCACTGTGAGTCATGTGCAGATTTAGGGAGAAGGTTGAGAATTTTGAAACCAAGACTGATGGGATGTAGGTCCAACAGGTAATCAGGGCTCAATGTGGATCAGATTTGAAAAGTGGGGTTCTTGAGGAATTAGAAAGTATGTATTTTTGTGATTTTTATCTGTTATTAATATTGCGGTGTTTTTAGGGCCTGATGAAATATGCCAGTCCATTTCAGTTCTCTCTTCAAGTGTCACGTTCATGTAAGAGTTTATTGTGTCAAACTCCAGCAGTGCTGCCTGTCTCATTCCTGTCTGATTGGCATTCCTGGCTGTTCCCTTGTATTGGCTTGCCATGTTTCCCGTGGACCTTTTTTTTGTTCCTGATCTTTCATTTTTCCAAGAATGATACTTCTGGTAGCATGCTCTTGTTTCTATCTCAGTAAGCATTGCTCACACAGTTATTAGCATGTCATCTACCCACACGTATTTGGGATTCATCAAAAATCTTTCTTTCAACTCAAAAGTTTGTCTATCTGCTCTGCTTTATCAATGACCAACCTTTACTTCTGTTGCCAATAGTTTCCAACAGTCTTTTGTCCTATAATTTGCTTGTAATCTTCCAAATCTTGCTCAACAGTTCGGGTGCTAGTTATCGTGTAAGGAATAACTGAATTTTAAAACAAATTGTGCACATGCTTTGTTTCATAATGATTAACATTATCTTTAAAGGCTTTTCTCATGCCTGTTTCTTCCTCCCATCCACTGCTACCCAAACCAATATTGAATCAGTGTATCAGGAGGTTAGAGAACAATTATGAAACTACCATTAGTAGGGAGAGAGAGACAATGCATTGGAGCATTGCTATGGTTTAGCAATTGTTGCCCTTGTGAGACAATGCTATAACTTTAAGAAGTTAATTTGTCCGGTTTTTGTTTGAAGAGAGGTGGTAAGTCAGAGTCGAGGAGCTGCCTAGTTAAGGCCACTTGTGTAAACAGCTTGCGACGTGTTGAATTTATTTTAAACAGCCTGAATGGGTGTGGCCAGCTCTCACAGATTGTGATTTCTGGATTTTCACTTTTTAGTAGCATCAGAAGCTATTGGGGTCTCAACAGAATTGGAAGCCTCAGTGAATGTCTTCTAGCTGCTACTCTCTCTGAATTTTCTCGTGATATTTTTTTCCTCCTTGTTTGGGGAACTGCATGTGAAAATCTGTGTTTGAATGTTTCTTTTTTGCCAAGGTGTATGTTAATGGGATGTTGTGTTATTACAACAGTTGATTAGTAATAGTTACTGTATCTATTATTCTGTTAGGTTATCCAATAGAGTTACATTATTATAAATTCCTCTTTCTTTGGTTATATTTTAAATACGGTGTTTAAATGAATTGTGTCTTGCTTAATGTTGAGTAGTTTGACCAGGCACATTCATCCGGAGCACACAACTTCACATTTGCCTTTAAAATAAGAAAAGGTTAGAGTCTACACTATCCTCTTAAAATATTTTGAGTGGGTCTGGTCTGGTCCATAACATTTGTAACAGGCATCACTATTGCCTAGAACTTGTTAAAACCGTGGTCTTCGAAAATGGTTGTTTCATTCAGGATCATCTGTATATGATCAAATACTTTCTTAGTTTGCTCCCATTTGCTTATATACAAGAAGAATATGAATAGGATCTTCGACCTTTTAATCAATGCTGATCTGATTTTAAGCTGAACTCTACGTTCTTGTATAGCCCTGACAATCTCTCATCCCCTTGGCCATTAAGAATCTATCTACTTCTGTCTTAAAAATAGATTCTGCATCTATATTTAAAGATTCCCCATCCATATAAATGGTCAATATGACTCATTAAAAGACAACATGGGACACATTCCATTGGTATGAGTCAGTAATACACTTTCGGTGATGATCTCGCAAACATATAATGTCTTAAGAGAGCTCCACAGAGTAGACACTTCCCCATAGTTTGAATGCCTAAGAATAGGGACAATGATTTTAGGACAAGGAGCCTTCTGTTTGTCACTAAAAAGAGGAGAAATTTCTTCACAGTTGTAAATATTGGAATCTTCCACCCAGACACTTGATGCTCAGTCATTGAGTATATTCAGGATTGGGATCAATGGGCCTTTTTTAGGCATTAAGGAGGTCAAGAGAAATTTGGTTAGTGTGGAAGAGTGAAGTTGGTACAGAAGTTTTGGAAGAGATCGCTTTTTTTTAATTTTTGGGGATTATAAACTGAAATGAAAGTTGGGTTGCTGTAACTAGTAAATTCAGGAGAGTCTTGAAACTTGAAAAGCACAAGCTGCCTATTGTTGAAATGTACTGAATGATGTTACTTTTTAGAAGCTGTAAGAGGGACACATTCAGACTAAATGTCACTGGCTATCTTTTGTATGAAGAAAATTCTGCCTGACAACAGCACTTGGATTGGTAGAGTTGCAGAATGGCAGAAAACTTTAAGTGTTATGATTGGAAGAAACTTCCAGACAGAAAACATCCATCTCTCCCTATTTTTGTCCCCATTTTGGATAAGGAGAGTAAAAGAAAAATTAAAACAAAGGATTCATACAAGAAAGAAATCCAAGTTCACCTGATAACCATCAAATCAAAGAAAGTTCATCATTCAACAGCCCAACGCATATTCCTGTTGCAAAAATCACAAGGACTGTAAGAAAAAATAACTTCACACCTTGTCTGATCTTCAGAATTTTGTTTCCAGTGTGTGTGTGTGTGTGCCTACATGCATATATTCATGTGTGCTTAGGGTTTTGAAATGGGTATAGTTTAACTTGCAAACTTATTTTCCTTTCACTGCTCTTTGAAAAATTCAGTGCGTTACAATAAATAGTCATTGAAAGGACCTGCTGTGAATTAATTTTGCCCTGAAGAGCAGTCAGTCAGATAAATAGGTCATTAGGATTTTCTACATTTATACATTTGGCAATGGCTTGTAGAACAGTGGAGTCTGATTCTCAGTGCATCCCATTCAAATGAAGCAGAAATGGTTTGAAAGGTGGAGCAGGCTGGAAAGATTATAACTCCTGCTCCTACTTCATACACGTCTAGGAAAGTGATCATAATCATGGTGATTCCTGGGATGGCAGGACTGACGTAAGAAGAGAGACTGGATTGGTTAGGACTATATTGACTGGAATTTAGACGAATGAGGGTGGATCTGAAAGACACCGATAAAATTCTAAAAGAACTTGACAGGGTAATCTCAGAATAGATGTTCCCAATGACCAGGGAGTCCATAAGCAGGGATCACAGTTGTAAGATCTGGGGTTGGCCATTAAACACTGGGATGAGAAGAAATTTCTTTCCTCAGAGACTGGAGAGCCTGTGCAATTCTCTGCCACAGACAGCGCTGAGGCCTAAACATTGAATGTTTTCTAGAAGGACAGAGTCCCTAGGGCTAAAGGGGAGAGAGAGCAGGAACAGGTTACTGAGTTGGGTGATCAATCATGATCACATTGATTGGTGGAACAGAGTCAAAGGGCCAAGTAGTCTACTCCTGATCCTGGTTTCTCTGTTTTGTTTTCTACATGAACTATAAACAGTGTGTTTGTGCAGTGTATCCAGATTGCAAAAACTTCTTGTTAATAGATGCAAATTCTTTCTTCATTAATATCACAACACATTATAACCGTGAGAACGATTACTGAATACCCATTTGTTACTTTCTGTCCTCTGTGATTGAGAATGTGTGTGCAGGCACATTGAAACAAATAAGTAACTGGAGACAAAGAGATACAAAAAGACTTGGGTTAGACAGGTATAGAGATGCTGCAGTCTGGACAGATTTGGGACAATTGTTTTTTTTATTATGTTTCAGATTAGAAATTAATTTTTGTACCTGTTAGTGTAGTTATATTGAAAATAATAGTGGGTAAATTCTTTGAATTAAAAGGGAATATTTCTGAGCAGTAATTTGTTTTTGTAGAAGGTCCAAATGAGAAACAGACTGTTGTAGCTATTCCGCTGGCCATTATTTCTGACAGCAGAAGAAACCACTGCTAAAATGTTCTCTCAGAACAGTTCCTATTTTAATGCTGGACAATGTCTCCAGGTCCAGTTTCAGTTGTATTTATTTAATGGAGGGAGTACCTTTTCAGATTAATTATGTCATGTAATCCTACAACACATGAAGGGGCTAGAATGCTTCTGTAAAACAGCAGAATCACAATTTATCACCCAGATTGAAAAGCGTCATGAAATTAATATCCAGGGGCTCAAATCCCTTGTGAGTGGGAATGCGCTCTCCAGACCGCCATTCTCTGACATTGGAATGGATGTTCAGTGAAACAGCCTACCAACCCTGATTGATTGATTGTATTTGTAAGGGAAGTTACAGTGCCATTTCAGCTGACTAGCATTTATAATATGCTTCTTGTTTAATGCCTTATTGCTTCTGTTACAGCAACCATCTCAATTGCTAATGATAGGATTTTACTTTTCAAACAGCTTTCAAAGTTAAGCATAAAAAGCCTTGCATCTGAGTACTAACACAGACAATTTGCAATAGCAAACATCTTGGAGATAATTTGGAGGAATTAAAGCTTTGTGTTTCCTTTTATACTTTGCACTGATTTTCTCCGATCTGTATATATTTTGGATTAGACCAAAGAATCATTTGAGCATTGAGGATCAGTTTCCAATCATATTCCTGTCCCACCAATTTTCTACTGTCATTTCTGGTTAGTGAAATTTGATAGGATTAGATTTTATCAGGTATGGACAACATCAGACACCTCAGATAAGTAACCAAGCTTCACCCGTGAACCTAGACATGAGATATTTACATGCTATTCAACTTTGAAAGCATCAAGCTGAGTCCAATCTTGTGCTTACCTGATGCCCACAATATCCACCACTGAAAGACAGAAAATAGGGATTGTATTAATCCTTTTCGCCCTTTGAGCCTGCTCTGCTATTCATTATGGCCATTGCTGATCATTCAACTCTATAGCCTGATCCCCGATATCCTTTGATCCATTTAATCCCAAGTGCTATATCTAACTCCATCTTGAAATCATACAATGTTCTACCTTTGACTATTTCCTGTGATAAAGAATTTCACAGGCTGACCAACTGTATGGAAAGAAGTTTCTCCCCAGATGGCCTACATTGTATCCTTAAACTGTGACTCCTGATTCTGAACTCCCTAATCATTGGGAGTCAGATGAGTGAAAAACTTGCTAATTATATCTGTGTGTGTTAATGGAATTAATGCTACTGAGAAGACCTGCTCTTTTTACAAAATCTTTTTGATTGTGGACTGAAAGAAGAAAAGAACAGTTTTTAAAACCAAGGATTGTTTCAGGATTACTGCACTATTTAAAAGCAAAGTGACCTGATGCTCATTGTAAGTCTTGTTTGCACAGCTGTTGGTTCAAGCAGTAAGATGGGGATGTCTGGTTACAGTTGAGCTAGAGGCAAGAGGTGTGTATGGTTGGAGTTTCTGCTGGCAACTAGTAGCTGATTGGCCTGCGGAATTATGACAAGTTATTGATGGCAATGTTCTCCTGCCTGGCAACAGCTATACAATTGGCTAACAGCAAGCTGACACAGCTTTTTGCTGTGAATGAGCTGGGCAGAGCCTATCAGATCTCTACAAGGCCACAGGAACTGACTCTCCTCTCAGCAATAAAAAAAATTTTGGGCCTGATATTTCCTGCAGCTGTTGCTGTAGACTGTGGCTCTACCTGCTACAAACCAGTTAAAGTAGCTGGAGTTGAAGAATTATGGAGCAGCAACCCCTGAAGACTCAAAAGAACCATATCAGTCAAACCACTGAGCATTAAACTGCCTTCTCTGTCTTTCCCTCCACCCTTAACACACATGCTTTTTTCATGTCTCTATTTGTATATGTGTCTAAGGAGGAATTATAAAGAATTAACTAGCAGAGTCATATATTGATGGTTCATAGCTGATTATCTATAGTTAGAATCTACTTATTTGTAATGAATCATAATCTTATTAAGTACAATAACCTGGTTGTGCTTTCTGTCAACAAGAATCTAAAAGTACATGGGGGAAGTATTTTTAAAAAAATTTTAACTTTAGTGATGACTCTGAGAAGAGCAGGGCTTGATTTCTGGTGTTTTACTCCCAGTGAGGTGTGATACTGCTGAATGGAACAAAATAATTTATATTGAATTATCACAACACTTTACAGCAACTGGCAAATAAAAACAATGGGAGCAATCCTTGCTAATTACATTGTCATTTGTTAATAGCCGTGACACTGTTGAACATTATTGACATTAAAATTGAATAATTAAACACTGGAAACTGATTGAAGCTGGACAGGTGGGACAGGAAGAAGCCCAGCTTTGAAGATGAGAGGGACTTTTTTTTATCATTCATGAGATGTGGGCATTGCTGGTTAGACCAGCATTTATTGCCCATCCCCAATTGCCCAGAGGGCCGTTAAGAATTAGCCACATTGCTGTGGGCCTGGAGTCCCATGTAGGCCAGACCAGATAAGGGTGGCAGTTTCCTTCCCTAAAGGACATTAATGAACCAGATGGGTTTTTCCCAACAAATGACAATGGATTCATGGTCATCATTTGACTTCTACGTACTGAGCAACTCAGCTGATCTCACATCCAACTGACCAATCACATGCGGAAAAGATTGGGCATGAGATTTTCAAAATTGGTTTCTGCATACAAAATCCAGGAAAAGGTTCACATTCAGGTGTCCCTGAAGAAAGACAGAGGATGGATGTTGAAGGGAAGAGCTTTGATGAATCAAGCAAAAAATACTTGGTTAGAAATCACAGTTAAACAATCTACAGTCTTTTCAGAGTAACCACCCAAATGATGACTGCATAGTTTAATTGGAACTGCTTTCATCTAAAATTATTAACAAATGCTTTGGCTTTTGTGTGGGATTGTGTCAATTGTAAGACTTGGTTCCTGAACTCAAAGATGAATATGCGATTTTGTGGTCCCCTGAATGCAGGCCCAGGAATCTAGATGCAGCTGCTTTTACAAATGTACAAATAACTAAAAGATGCAATTAAAATTGAGTAACTGAACTTTCAGAAGTTGGACTTCTCTCTCCCAGTACTGATAGTTCTAGGACAATGTCAGAGCCATTATCATTATTTTGACTGAGTTGACCTAATTCACCACAGCCCCATGTAACCTATCTGTTTTCATAATTTAATGGGCTACTATTTTCTTGGTCTCAGAACAATTGGGCACACAGGATAAAATTGACTTCTTTTACATGAGTGAGGATGCAGTGTTTCACGGGAAGACAGGGATGTGGGGAGTAAAGTGTGTGCCTGTTGTTAGCCATTGGGTTTAGCAGATATGTTTTTGAATCAACTTGTCCAGACCTGTACAGCACCTGGGTTTCCTGTCCCAGAGGTAAGGACACTACTGCTGCACTGTTGGACTTGGAAAAATTGCCCTCAAGATACAAAGCTGTCACAAGTGATTAATTATTAAACAAACTGATACACAGCTCATAGACAGAAGCTACCATGAGCAGGAGAGAGCGAAAAACAAAATGATTAAAAAGTTTATTGAAATTCAACAATGATAGCCATATTCTACAATAGTTGTAGAGTTGACATCATTGCCAAGGTGCTCTGCTATTCTATTTTTACCAGGAGATAGAAACAACAGTCATGTCTGCAGTGATCATGAATTTTGAGTCTTTGAGTCTAGTGAAATACTCTCACGTTGTTCCATAACTAGCAGGATATCCTGCGCAGTTATTCCTTAAACATTGGGCCCAGGGCTTCCACTGAGTTGTGATGGCTCATTCTTGGTGCTTTTCATTCAAACTTGCAAACAGTGCAAAAGAGCAAGGAATTTCAAGTCCAAATCTTTGCTTCTACATCTATTGCCTTATTCGGAGGTTGAGAGGTGACCTTAAAGAAGTGTATAATATAATGAGGCGTATGGATAGAGGTAATGGTGGTTGCCTTTTCCCCAGGATGGGACCTTTCAGGACTAGGGAACATATTTTTAAGATGAGAGGAAAAAGATTTAAAAAGGACAGGAGGGACAATTTTTTTACATAGAGAGTGGCTCGTGCGCGGAATGATCTTCCTGAGGAAGTGGTGGATGCACGTATAATTACAACATTTAAAAGACATCTGGATAAGCTCATGAGTAGGAAAGGTTTGGAGGGATTTGGGCCAGCAGTAGGCAGATGGGACTGGTTTAGCTTGGGATTATGTTCAACATGGACTGATTGGACTGAAGGGTTTGTTTCCATGCTACATGGCTATATAACTCTATAACTCTAAATATTATATTGAAAGCCATCAACCTCAAACCTGGCCACACCTTCAAATTGAGTTATTACTATAGTGAATTTGTCCTCTTTGCTTCTCTGAGAGACCTTTGAGGAGGCTGTTCAAACTGAGTAATTTTTTTTTAGATGCCTTTTAAAAGTTTCTTAACTGGGAAACTATCTGCTGCAGGAAATCACTCAAACAAATAAATAGTCATGTCGAGTTACTGAGATGCAATGCCCCAGAGTTCCTGGCCTGGATGTCCACTCTGGAGCTGGTAATTGTGAGCTTGGTCGAATTATGGTTGAACTTCCTACCCAGTGGACAGCTACTTTCATGTTGGGTAGCGATGCTCCCAGAAGCAAGCCAGAGGTGGGAGCAGAGGAGGCAGACACTGAGGGAGCTCGTTTAAAAACCATCAATTTGGGGTTTAGCCCAGTGCTGTACATAAGGCATCCTGACTAGCACCTTTTCACACATTTCTTCCCCTGGTGGCTGGTGAATCTGTGGAATTCTTTACCATAGAGAGCTGTCAATGTTGGGTTGTTAAATTATCCAAGGCTGAGTTCAGCAGATTTTTAATCAGTAATGGAATCAATGATTAAGGGAAAAATGCAGGAAAGTGGGGTTGATAATTATCAGATCAACAATGAGCTCATTGAATGGCTGAGCAGATTTGATGGACTGAATGGCCTACTGCTGATCCTATGCCTATAGTCTTACAGACATATGGTATCACCAACCCTTTCTGGGCTGAATTCATTGGTGAGGCTTAGAGCCCAGAGATTTCATGACATTCTTACAGCTTTCACAAGCCTTTGAAATAGTAGAACAAATGGTCATTTGTTCCACTGCTGAAGAGGTGATTGAAGTAACCACTTAAAATGCTTGTTATCTGTTCAGCTATTTCAGAAGCTCAATACATAGCTGGATTTCAATCAAGGAAGAAACGGTCAGAATTTCCATGCTGGTAAATACCAAATTGCACTTTGTCCACTGGATAAAGTGCTGTGATGCACCTGAATACCATCACAATGCTGGTAATCTGCTGGTGGCTTACCTTTCTAAAGAGAACACTATCATTAATTATTGAATTGAACAAAGTTTAACGCCAAGGGACAATGACATGTAAAGTATGAAAGTCATGTGAAGATCTTTTGAGTTTACCTTTCAAAAAGTTCTTGTCTCCAAATCAGGCATCTCTTATGGTTCACAATTCCATCAAGATGGTGGGAGCCATGTCACTGACAGAAATAGTGACTAAACAGAGCCTGAATCTTTGGATTTTACCATGAGGCCCAAAGTACACAGTCCACATGGATTAGGCAAGGGTGGATATGTTACAATTCGGCTTGCTATCTGCAACCTTTATTATTTGAAGTTCACAATGGTACTAACAAAACAGCTCCAACATACTACTCTTAAATGTGTCAACGAATATTTTTCACACAAACTTAACAAAAAAGCTACCTTCTAAAGCACTGTGTGATACACTTGTCGGCCTGGAAGTGAGTTTGAGATTTGAGCTAGACAATCACCTCTGGACACTAGTGAAAACTTTAGAACAATTTTCACACAAAACAGAAAGTCCATTTTCTGTGCAGGTTTTTATTTCATCTAACAATAAATGACACAACCCATTCCCTGTACTGCTGTCCATCCAGTTGATTGTATCGTATATTTTATATAATAAAGTACACTCTTGATGTAAATGTATGGGTCAATATAGGTGAGGGGTCAACACCCAATCCATATTCATCCACTTGAGGAACTTGCTTGTGGCTCATTACTCAGTTCTATTAGGGATTAATATCTGACTGGATGCTAGACTAGTAACCAGAGCCCTGAATTCTGCTTTACTCCTTTCAGGGAGAAGAGGGACTCACACTCCCATTTAGCACAAATACTGGATGTTGTCCCAGCATTCAGAGACCAGAGCCGTGTTTTCGTTCACCAGGACTACACACCGAGTCCATCGAGACTGCTCACCAAGGCCCTGAGCCAAGTTAATATTGTAGGCAGGCTGTGGGCAATGCCATTGTTACTTCTTGCCAAGCAGGTCTAGTGTGACTATTTACACAACTGGGTCTTTTTTTGAACAGCGAATGGACAGGTCATCTATCTGATGGCACAGAGATTAAAATTGTGGAGCTGAGCACCAATCACACAGACAGGAGAATGTGTATCCCTGGGGAGATCTGGGAGGGGAGAGGCACAGAGCTGACAGCAGGAAATGAGGAATTCTGCCTCCTCTACATCTTGCAGGACAAACACGCCACTTACCCAATAAAGTTACTTCAGAAGTTCAACATCTGGTGTTGTGGTACATAAGTACAATACCATGCCAACTGGTAAGAGACAGTTTATTAAGTCTTTTTCGATTGATTTTGCTTTTGGAAAACACAGTATATTTTTCTTTAATCTCCTGTGGTGAATATTTGCTCTGTACTCAGAGTTTGATAAGGCAAACCTTTGAGCTTTGTCTGTTAATGTGTGCAGAGTTTAATTAAAGGTTACTGTCATGCTAGACAGTGTACTAGATAGCAACAGGGGAGGCAGAAAAAAACCTCTTCCTTTGCTTTGCACTATCTCAGTAGCTAATGGATTGTGAAGAAAGGCTGGTTCCTGTATGAGTTAAAACAATCATGGAGTCATAGTGTGATATAGCATGGGAACAGACCCCTTGGTCCAACCAGTCCATGCTAAACATAATCCTAAACTAAACTACTCCCACCTGCCTACTCCTGGCCCATGTCCCCCCAAACATTTCCTATTCATGTATTTGTCCAAGTGTCTTTTAAATATTGTAATTGTACCCACATTCAGCACTTCTTCAGGAAGTTCATTCCAATCATGAATCACCCTCTGCAAAAATAATTTGCCCCTTACATCTTTTTTAAACCTCTCTCCTCTCACGTTAAAATGTGTCCCCTAGCTTTGAAATTCCCCATCCTAGAGAAAAGATAAGTACCACTAACTCTATCTATGCCCCTCATTATATTATAAACTTCTATGAGGTTGCTTCTAAGCCTCCTGTGCTCCAGTGAAAAAGTCCCGGCCTATCCAACCTTTCTTTATAACCCAAAACCCAAACCTTCCATACCCAGCTACATCCCGGTAAATCTCTTCTGAGCCCTCTCCAGCTTAAAAACATCTTTGCTATAACAAGGCATTATAACTGGAAACAGTAATCCAGAAGAGGCCTCACCAATATCCCGTACAACTAAACATAATGTCCCATCTCCTATACTCAACGGGCTGAGCAATGAAGGCAAGTGTGCCAAATGCCTTTTTGACCATCGTGTCTATATGTGATGCACACTTTAAAGAATAATGTCCTTGCAGCCCATGTCCCTCTACTCTGTAACACTACCCAAAGCCCTACCATTAATTGTATAAGCCCTACCCTTGTTTGTTGTACCAAAATACAATACCTTGCATTTATCCAGATTGAACTCCATCTGCCATTTTTCAGCCCATTGCCTCATTTGATCAAGATTGCCTTGTAATCTTAGGAAAACTTATTCACTGTCTTTAATGCCACCAATTTTGGCATCATCTACAAATTTACTAACCATGCCTTCTATATTCTATATTCTCATCCAAATTATTTATATAAATGACAAACAAAACAGGACCCAGAACACCAGTGATCATGGGCTTCCAGTCTGAAAAGCTGCCCTTCACTATTACTCTCTATCTTCTGCCACTGAGTCAATTAGTTAAGGGGTCAGAGATAATAGAAACTGCAGATGCTGGAGAATCCGAGATAACAAGGTGTGAAGCTGGATGAACACGGCAGGCGAAGCAGCATCTTAGGAGCACAAAGGCTAACATTTTGGGCCTAGACCCTTCCTGAAATGTCAGATTTCCTGTTCCTAAGATGCTGCTTGGCCTGCTGTGTTCATCCAGCTCTACATCTAGTTAAGGGGTCACTTGCCATTCTTTTATTGACAGCATTCACCCATGTTTTCAGTGCATTTAGAAGTGAGCTTGACTGTTCCACAGTGATTGAACAGAAAAGCCTTTGCAAAACCTCCACATGACATTTAAGTGCAGTCCAAAATGGCTAAAAAACCTTTTAAGGCACTTGACATTTTTTAAACATTATTCGTAACAATCAAAAAGCTAACATTTCACCATTCCCTTAATAGATATGTATAACGTACATAGCTGTAGAAAATTTAGACAGAACATATTGAAATTTCAACATTTCCACAGAATAAAATATGCATTTGATCAAGGAATAAGAATTTTGTTTTATCACTAAATTCATGAATAAATAATTAACACACGTTTGTAATATTAATCTCTGGTAGAAAATTTGCTGCACTTTTTTGGAACCTTTTGTATGGTTTTGTCTTGAATTGATGCGCTATTCTATTTGTCTCCTTGGCAAATTAATATTTTAGACATTACAAATAAAGTTGTTTAAAGTTCAAAGCTTAAAAGTTTAGGAAACTGGACTTGGACAAATGTTTATCCTTCAAACATTGAAAATCTATCCCTTGTTACTCAGGTGTGCACACAGTAGAGAGTTGAATTTGTTTAATCAGCTTTGCAGCAATAATTAGTTTAATTGGTCCTTAAATCACTGGGTACTGATGCACATTATGGTTTTGTTTAATTCGGTGCAGATTGATAGTAATTACATGAAACATCAGGGCAAAACAACAACATTGATGTCAGCTGAAATATACAACCACATTATCACTGTCAAGATCGTCCCAATCAATTTTAACATATAATCTTTTTGATTCATTGCCAATCCAACTTCATTTATTACTCCCATTTTAATTATTATTTTTGTGTCCTATTTTAACCCTGACACCATTTTAATGCTTCAAGAACAATACATGTGATAACATTTCACAGAATGTTAGTCAGCATGCTGTTTGAATGATAAAAGCTGCTAAAGAGAATGTAACATCAGTGATAGAGAAATTAGCAGGCAATGTTTCACATTAATCCTCTCATTTCTTAAAAGACCTGGTTTGAAATTTTACGATTTCAGTTTGAGAACAATTGTATCCCCATTGTCATTCCAAATTAATTAGAAAGTCTTTGTTAGTGATGTTTTCCTTCTGATTTAACAGCAATTGTTCTGGCTTCTATGGTACTGATCTACAAAGGTCAACAAAGTTCCATGTTTGATTCTGTATCTATGTAAAGTTATTTGGTTTCAATGGCTTCAGGAATGCTATGTGCTTCTGAATGGGAGGAGGATGCAATATCAAGCTTCTTCTTTCTGGTTGGTCGTTCTTGCTGGAAAATGAGTGACTGTGGTCAGATGACCCATGGCCTCCAGAAATATTGGCATTTCTCATAGGCGTGCATAAAAACTTCAAATGCAAAAGCCAAGTTTGAGCTGGACCCTGCAATTTGCAAACTTCAGAGCTGGAACAGACAGTATTCAAGCAGACACAATCAACCTATCATCAAAACCATCGAAACTTCCCATGAACCTTTGTTTAGACCGCCAGTGTACCTGCCCTATCAGAAGAATGCTACGCAGATTTGGTGGCACCCAGGTCAGTTGGAGGCCAGTGGCTTAGTGTTTCTTCGTATTCATTCATTGGACGAGGGTATCGCTGGCCAATCCAGTACTGATTGCCCATCTCTAATTACCCAGAAAGGACAGTCTCTCATCCTCTTTGCTTATCTCATGACATAATATGTTGAAAAGAGTTACTGCAAACTGGTCAAAGTCAGCCAGGGCACACTTGCCCACCTTTCACTTTAGAACATGATGGCAACGGGATTAGAGTTTGATAACATCACAACCTATGTCCAAATAACTTGGTCTTCTTTATTTATTCATGCAAGCAATCTGGGCATTTCTAGCTAGACCAATTTTCATTGCCTGTCCCTTGAGAAGGTAGTGGTGTTACAGCTGCAGTTTGAACCACTCCAGCCCATTTGGTGCGGGTACATACACTGTTTTCAGGAAGCAATGTTTCGGATTTTAACCCAGTGGCAGTGAAAGATTGGCGATCTAGTTTCAAGTCAGGATTGTGCGTGGTGCATTAGGAAATGCAAATCCCCAATGCCAAGCAATAGCCTCCTCATTTGCTGAGTTAAGGTGATCACTCTGCAATTTAATCTGTGCAAGGGACACTCCTCAGTAGGGTGCAATATTGTTTGGTCTCTCCACAAGCACAGATGGCGTTTATGGTGAGGTGGCAGTGAGGTTGACTGCACAGAGGCCCTGAACTTGATGGCCAATGACCCCTCTCATCATGGAAATACAAAGCCTGAAATTTGACAGAAGGAATTTATCACAAGAAACTAGTTTGTGACTGGTTAGTGTCTTAGGTCTCAAAGCTAGTATGCCGTATTTCAAAAGAAACAAAGTTTTGGAATTCTCATTGCAGACCTAGAGTCATAGAGTCCTACAACACAGAAAAAGGCACTTCAGCCCATCACATCTGTGCAAGTTAATTAAAAAATCTTACTATTCTAATCCCATTTTCCACCTTCAAGAGTGCTGCATGATCCTCACTGCACCAAAGCATGTGACCCAAGGGCTTAAAGGTCTCAGACTCCATCTTAAGTGGGGCCACTTGAAACATGTAGCTGAATAGCTTCCAATTAGCCTGGAGAGTGAAGTGTCACTGTGATATATGTATGAACCAAAGGTGTAATAACCATCCATAAGGTCTATCAGTATTATGTTAGCTATATCTGTTCTTATGTTCTGGGAGCTAGCCTAAACATTGCTTTATTAGGTACAAATTCTCCACTGGATGTGAACACTTGCAGCGTGATGGCAGATCATTGACTTTCCATGTTCCATCTTGTTTACTCCGAAGGGTATCTGCTGGCAGATCTTGCTCACGAAGGAATCTCCATATGTGACACCAAGTTTGAAAGTGGGTAATGGACAAATTGACCAGGTAATTGTGGAGTGGGTAAGCGAGGAGGAGTGTGGACAGAGCCTAGGATTTGTCAGGAGGTGGAGGTATTGGGGAGGGTTGGGGAGTGTTGCTTGTGAGGACAGGATACCAGGGAGAGGTGCTGGGTAGAGGATGCCAGTTATGATGCACATTGTTGCACGAGTAAGAGAGTCAGCAAGATGTGTGCATGTTGACCTATGTCAGGCAGTGCAGAATATCCTGCTGCCGAATTTCTTGGGGCAAGTGCTGAGCTCCAGAATGTCATAGAAGCTGTGCCTCACCCTGATGCGGCAAGTTTGGTTGATTAGTTGTCTCCAGTTTTGGCCTTTGCTGCCAGATGTTCCCAGAGAGACAAGTCTTCTCTTGCTAAGTATGCAGTGTTGGGATCATGCCTCACTCTCTGATCCTCCATGTATATTCCTTTGTAAAACTGATATCATAGGGGTTGAGTCTACTAGATCTGGTTTTAGAGGGATTCAATGTCAGACACCAAAGCCATTCCATCAATTTTGAAACATGGTCATGGAGGTCCAGGGTGCAGGAGGATGGAACTGAGCTGGCACAACAGCATTGACAAACTTGTACAATGTGGTAGTTTGTGGGCAACTGTATGCACGTAGAGCAAGATTAGTGCCGGGACTGAGCCCTGTGGTAGCTCAATGGCTAGCCTTCTCCTCCCATTTCTTCCTTGGTCAAGGTGGGCTCAAAATTATAGCAAACTGGATGAATGGAGTGCCTCAGTGTTGAAGCGCCAAATATTTGCAGGTTATAGTAATAGCTTGGATGAAGTAACTAAATGTACAGTTGCTAAATTTGTTAATTGCAAGTTGTTAAGAAGGCATAAAAGTTTTCAAAGGGAAATAGATTGATTAAGTGAGTGAGGACCTATAATTGACAGGTGAAGCATAATGAGTGAAAATGTGAACTTGGCCATTTGACAGGAAGAATAGAATAGCAGCAAACTATTTAAATAGGCAGATTGCAGAGATCAAATTTGGTACATGAATCAAACAAAGTTAGTATGCAGGTACAGCAAGTGATTAGGAAAACAAATGGGACACTGCTGTTTTTTGCAAGGGGAATAAAATATAATAGAAGGAATATTTTTCTACAGTTGCATTGAGCGAGATTGCATCTGGAGTGCTATGTTGAGTCTACATACTTGAGATCTAGTAGAAATGCATTAGAGGTGGTTTAGAGAAGCTTCATCAGACTGAGACGCATGGACAGGGGTGAGGTAATGCTGAAAGGTTGGATCTGTTAGCCCAAACTTCTCATTGACATTTAGAGAATTACAGGTGATCTTATTGAGACGTATAACATCTAGAAAGGACTTGAGGGTGGATAAACAAGGATACCTTCCCTTGTGAAAGAGACTAGAATGAAGGGACACCATTTAAAAAATAAGGAGTCTCCAATTTCAGACAGCAGTGAAGGAGTTTTGATTTTCTCTCGGCAGCTTGTGCGTGTTTTGGACGTTCTTTCCCAGGGAACATGGTAGCAGAGTCATCAAGTAGGTTTAAGAGTAAGATAGATTCTTGACTAACAAAGGAGGAGTTGAAGATAATCAAGAAAATGTGAAGTTAAGGTCAGAATCGGATCATCCATAATCTCATTGAATAGCAGGGCATTCTTGAGGGACTGAACAGCTTATTCCTGCTTCTAATTTATATGTTAGCGTGTGTGCACATTTGTACACCATTAGCACTTTGCATGTCTTCAGGTTCTTTTCAGTGTAAGTGGTGAGTGCTGAACACATGTACAGCACTCTATAGAGAACTCAACAGCATTGGGATGGCCTCTGCTTCCAGAATAAGAAATTCAAAGATATCAAAACACACAGAAAGTAGTGAGTCAGTGGATTTCTGAACACCCGCCTGAGTTCTTTTCAGGGTTTGGAGTGGCAACTGTGTTTGCCAAGAGATCGTTACAACTTTGCAAGAGTGTGAGCTGATCATTCGCGGGATTAAAAACTGATTGAGCAAGGCAGAAGGAGTGGGCCAGTATCTTCCAGGGATTCTGATGCAATGTTGTCACATCCTATTGTTTTGCTGCATTTTAATACGTTCTTCAGTTCTGTGAATTCGAAGGGATCAGGTGTGGCAAGTGACTGTAAAAAACGAAGGGCTGCCCAAAGCTGTGAAATTATGCTGTACACCTGAGTAGGTGAGTTTAGGTGGAAGAGGGAAGAAAAACTCAGGTGAAAGAAATCAAAGCCTGCGAGGAAAATGATTAGTGAGCTCGCCTAAAGTTGAAATCTTGAAATGGGATTTTTGGAAGTGTCAATTTATTTTTTAACATTCATACATTTAAGGCACAAATTTGTTACATGTCAGGTCTAGTTTCATGTTTCAGCCTATCAAATCAGAAAATGCTTGAGCGTGTTGATGAAAAGATGACCATATTTGATTGTAACATTAGGTCACAGAATTCCTACAGAGTGAAAGCAGGCCATTTTGGCCCATCGAGCCCATATCAAACATCAGAAGAGCATCCCAACCCAATCCTTGAAACCCTGCAATTCTCATGGCTAACCCACCTAGCCTGAACAACACTGGACGCTATGGGACAATTGAGCATATCCAATTCACCCTAACCTGCACATCTTTGGACTGTGGGTGGGAACTGGACCTCCTGGGGGAAACCCACATAGACACAGGGAGAATGTGCAAACTCCACACAGACAGTCACTTCACGGGTGGAATCAAACCCTGGTCCCAGGAGCTGTGAAGTAGTGGTGCCAAACACTGTGCCACTGTGCGGCCCCATGCCTTTCTGGGATTGTTCTGAATTAACTGATTACTAGCTCTTAATTCATTTGAATTAATGTGTGCCTGTTGGGTTTTGATGAATGACACCTTAATGCATTTCACTAAAATCAATAATAGCTTTAATTAGAGCAAAATCAGGCAAGGAATATCACTTTGAAAGTAACATAAGTCAATGAGTCTGAAAACATTCATCTGATATTCTTCTTGTCATTTGCTGCAAGCATGCTTGACTGGTTTTAATGATTCACAATTACAAATCTAATTTATACAAATAGTAATCTAATTTATATGGGAATAATGAATGTTTGGGAGTGGATTGCAATACTCTAATCTAATTGAGGGACTCAGATAATGTCATAAACATTACAAATGGCAACAGAATTATCTAACAGCCCTACTCTCCCTCAATGTTGTTTATCTTTTCAAATATTAGATGACAATTTGGT
This sequence comes from Stegostoma tigrinum, assembly GCF_030684315.1. NCBI lineage: Eukaryota > Metazoa > Chordata > Chondrichthyes > Orectolobiformes > Stegostomatidae > Stegostoma > Stegostoma tigrinum. The sequence goes on from NC_081376.1 coordinate 5,799,391, forward strand.
TAACGCACAGTGCTGCACACCAGCATATGGTTCACAAAGCCTTAGTTTGACTTGTGATGAGTTATCCAACATCCCAGCCATTTGAGTTCTCAAAATTGGCAAGAGAGAGGGAAAATAGCTAAGAGGAGGCAGCCAAGCAGCAGCGAGTCTTTGCTGCATTAAATGTAAGCAATCCTAACAAAGGATAGGACAACAATTCATGATTTGTTACACTACTTGCTTGGTTGGTAAGCCATCCAACAGCTTACTCTTCAGCACTCTCTCCAAAAACAGTACACAGTTACAACAGTGTGTACCATCCACTCGGTAGACTCACTGAAGCTCCTTTGGAAACATTTTTGCAAACTTGTGGATCTTCTGCTCAGGAGGACAGTGGTGGCACGGAAACACCATCACCTCCAGCTTCCTAAATCACATGAGATACTGGCGCGTGCTGTATCCAAATCCCCGAACTCTCAACCTAATAACACTGTGAAGGCACCTTCACCACAGACTGTAGATGTGGATTCTCTCTCAATGGGCCATCACCATCATCAGTGGTGGTCCCTCACAGATGAGGATGACTCTCAGCGTGAGCCCATAGGTGGCTGTACAGACTGATACAACGACCGCAGGCTCTGTTACACTTGGGGCAGGAGTTGGTCATGGGAAGGGTGGTGGGCCTTTGCTGTGACAGCATAGCCCTTTACACTGCTTTCCCCCACCCGGCTTCCGCTTTTTCCCAAAGGCAGGTCTCGAGGTGCTCGATGCCGACCTGGATGCTCCTCCTCCACTTCGGACAGTCTTGGGCCACTGCTTCCCAGGTGTGTGTAGGAATGCCGCACTTCCCCAGTGAGGCCTTGAGGGGATTACTGAAACGCCTCCTCTGTCTCCCTGGGGCTTGCCTGCTGTTTCATAGCTGGGAGTAGAGCTCCTGCTTGGGGTGTCTTGTGTCGGCTGTGTGGACAACATGCCCAGACCCTCATAGGCGATTGAGGGGAGTGAGTGCATCGCTGCTGGGGACATTGGTCTGGATAGATGGTATGGGTGCATCTTTCTTATACCCAATGGCTGTACTGCAGCCTGCAATGTAACTCCAGTGCTTCGCACTACTCTTCCATATCCTATAGTTTGTTCTTGCTCTAGCAAAAACACTCTTCTGAAAAATAATTATGTGTTCATTTTTCAAACTTATTTACAAGTAAAGCTGAATAACTTTGTTACTAAAAGAAATTTCTCCAGCTGAGGTAACTCACAGTTAATCAGTTGTAGAATGAGGAAATCCCTTTCACTTAAAGAAAGCCTCAGTGCTTGAATAAGACATGGACTTCTGTAAGTTATAACTTTTATCTTGATAAGTACTAATTGTGCATGTAGTCACTGTAATGCTTTTCTTTTACCAGATCCTTAGGGATGTTCAATCCATTTGATGCTACCGTGTTCTGTCAATGCATTTTTTTCATAATCCAGTTTATAAGAATGAATGTGGTCCATGAGTTATTTTTGGAATACAAAGCAAATGGTGAGAAATTTGACACAGCTTTTCACAATAGGATAAAGGGAGCTCATGGAAAATACTGCAAACAAATGTTTCAGTTGATGCACAGTGACTCAACAACACACCAAACAAGCCAAAAGACAATGGAGATTTGAGCCAGAGGTAGTAGGAACTGCTGATGCTGGAGAATCTGAGATAACATGGTGTGAAGCTGGATAAACGCAGCAGGCCAAGAGGCATCAGAGGAGCAGGAAAGTTTGACATTTCAGGTCGAGATTTGAGTCAGTTCTTTTTTTACTGGCCTCTCCACTTAATTACTGAAAATTCACAACTTCCAAGTTAGAAGAATTAAAAATACTTGAGTTATATCTAATTTAATTCAGGGTACTGATTTTGACATTGCATTCTGAAAGCAAAATAGTTTTCTTTGGTAGCCTCCATTACGAAAAGAAGTTCTAATTATTTAGTAAGTGGTCTTATCTACCACAAGCAATGATTTGTTAAAGACTGTCTCTTCCCAGTGTTGTCTTCTCTCCTTGACCTTACTGAATCATGTAACATGCAGTTTTGGGTTGCACAGATCCAATCAAACCGATGAAAATTCTAAAGATGCCCAACTCCCTGAAATAAAAAGAATGGATCTCATTCCAATCATTATAGAAACATTTTTACACTATGAGCAGTTAGGTTATGGAATACACTGTCTGGAAGAGTGTAGAGGAAGGTTCATTCGAGGCATTTAAGAGGGCATTGGATGATTTTTGGATAAAAACACTGTGCAAGGATGTGTGGAAAATGCAGGAGGTTGGCAAGAGGTAACGATGCTTACTCAGAGACACAATAAGCTGAATGGCTTCTCTGTATGCCATAACACTACCGTGAATCTGCAAAAATGGAAAACCTTTGATTTTTAAACTGTGTCACTTAGTCTTAATCTCCCCTGTAAAGTGGAAACACTTGCTCAGCACCCGTCCTATTAAGTCCTCTCAGGGCTTTACATATTTCAATAAGATCACCTCTAATTCTTCTAAACTCCAATGGAAAGCTGTTTGTAGAGTTATAGAGTCTTTCAGAATAGAAACAGGCCCTTCGGTCCAACCAGCCTATATTGACCATAATTCGAAAGTCAAACAGTCTCCCCTGCTTACACTTGGCCCATATCCCAATGCCTTTCTTCTTCATGGGGAGGCAATGGCCTAGTAGTATTATCGCTGGATTTGAATTCAATAAATATCTAGCATTAACAATCTAATGTTCACCGTGAAACCATTGTCGATGGTCAGAAAAAGCCCATCTGGGTCATTAATGTCCTTTAGGGAAGGAAACTGCTATCCTTACCTGCTCTCGCCACCATGTGAGTCCAGACCCACAGCAAAATGGTTGACTCTTAACTGCTTTTTCTGATGAAGGGGCGAGGCCTGAAACGTCAGCTTTCCTGCTCTTAAGATGCTGCTGGGCCTGCTGTGTTCATCCAGCTCCACACTTTGTTACCTTGGATTCTTCAGCATCTGCAGTTCCCATCATCTCTGACTCTTAACTGCCCTCTGGGCAATTAGGGACAGGCAATAAGTGCTGCCTAGCTAGCAATGCCCTCATCCTGAGAATTAATTAAAGAAAAGTCTTTTAAATGTTGTAACTGTGTCCACATCTACCACTTCCTCTGGAATTTCATTCCACACAAAAACCACTCCGTGTAAAAAGGTTGGCCCTCATGTCTTTTTCAAATTTTCCTCCTCTCACCTTAAAAATGTGCCCTCTAATCTCAAGCACCTGCCATTTACCTTATCTATAACCCTCATGATTTTAAAAATCTCTATAATGTCACCTCTCGGCCTTCTACGCTCCAGTGAAAAAGTCCCAGCCTATCCAGCCTTCCTTATAATTAAAACCCTCCATTTCCAGCAACATCCTGGTAAATCTTTTCTGAACTGTCTCCAGTTAAATAACATCCTTCCTGTAACGGCGGACCAGAACTGCGCGCAGTACTCCAAAAAGGTCCTCACCAATGTCGTGTATACCCTCAACATGATGTCCCAACTCCTATACTCAAAGTTCTGAACAATGAAGGCCCAGTGCTAAATGCTTTCTTAATAGCTCTGTCTATATGTGATGCGAACTTCAAAAGAATTATGTACCTGAACCCCTGGGTCTCTCTGTTCTACAGCATTACCCAAGTCTTCATTTTTAATAAATGCTAGTGTAGCATTTGATCCTGTGAATGAATTAAAAAAAGCTGTCTTACCGCTGTGTAACAGGCAAGGTTAGTGAGGCAAGGGTGAAAGGGCAATGTTCTCTGTCAATTAAAAACTATTGATAATACTCTGCCTAATAGTTATCCTTTTCTCTATTCAATTATTTTGACTTGATCAGACAGCTAATACGTGAACAAGATAAGGTGGATTTCTCAGTAAAAAGCCTTTGCATTAGATCTTTCATGTAGTCTGACAACTTCCTTTCATGGCTGTCCCACTGCAGATGCAAACCTCCTTGTTGGTTTTTTCATAAGATGACACTCCATGCCTGGTATCAGTCTAGTGACCCTTCTGAATTGCCTTGAACACATTTATATCTTTCTTTAATTAAGAAGCCAAAAACTATATACAGTACTCTAGTTGTGGCCTTATCAGTGTTCTGTACAACAGTAGTGAAACTTCCCTCCTTGAGTATTCCATCCCCCTTGAAATAAACAACAATATTTTACTGCCTTCCTAATCACTTGCTGCTCCTATATATTAACTATTTGTGGCTATGTACCAGCACATTCAGAGCTCTTTGTATCGCAGAGTTCTCCAATCTCTCCCCCTTTAATTAATATGCTATTTTTCTATTCTTTCTGCTATTGTGGACAGATTCACATTTTTTCTGTGTCACCACCTGCATAATGTTTGCTCATTCATACAAATTAGTTGGATCATTTTGCAAATTCTTGATGTCTTCTTCACACCTCAATTTCACAACTACCTTCACATCATCAAAACCATGCACTTGGTCATTTTATCTATTAATGTTAATATTAATGTTGTTATTGAAGTGTCAATAGTTGAGTTCCCAACATTGATCTCAGTGGTGCATCACTCATCCTCTCTGGCCAATGCGAAAGTGAAGTGTTTTTGCTCACTCTCTCCTATCAACTGTCTAATCCTCTATCCGTAACGATATGATAACCCCTACACTCTGAGGTTATATTTTAAGTTGACACATTTGACATGGCACCTTTATTGAATGCCTAGCTTGTTACCTCCTGAAAGATCTCTGATAAAATAGCCAAACATGGGGATTTCTCTTTCACAAAACTATGTTGACTCTGCCTGTTTGCAATAGGATTTTCCCAGCCTTCTGTAGGAACCTCCTTAGTAATAGATTGCAGCATTTCCACAATGACAGACATAAAATGAACTTCCCTGCAGTTTCCTGCTCTCTGTCTCAACCCTTTCTTCAATAGATAAGACTCATTTGCTATATTTTAATCCAGAATGTAAGGAAATTGGGAAAATGAAAACATATGCATCTACAACCTTGTTGAAATCCATCAGGGCCTGGAGCTGTGTCAGATTTTAGTTCCAACCAACAGTTTTCTCTGAGATAACAAGGTGTGGAGCTGGATGAACACAGCAGGCAAAGCAGCATCATAGGAGCAGGAAGTCTGACGTTCCGGGTCTAGACTCTTCTTCAGAAAGGAGGGAGGGGAAGGGGATTCTGAAATAAAAAGGGAGAGTGGGAGGTGGATGGAAGATGGTTAGAGGAGAAGATAGGTAGAGAGGAGACAGCCTGGTCGAGGAGATGGGGTTGGAGCCAGTAAAGGTGAGTGTAGGTGGGGAGTTAGGGAGGGGATAGGTCAGTCCAGGGAGGATGCATGTGGGATGAGGCTAGTAGGTAGGAGATGGGGGTGGGGATTGAGGTGGGAGGATGGGATAGGCAGGAGGAAGGACAGTTTAGGGAGGCAGGGACAAGCTGGGCTGGTTTTGGGATGCTTTAGGGAGAGGGGAGATTTTGAAGCTTGTGAAGTCCGCATTGATACCATTTGGCTGCAGGGTTCCCAAGCGGAATATGAGTTGCTGTTCTTGCAACCTTCAGATAGCATTGTTGTGGCACTGTAGGAGGCTCAGGATGGACATGGCGTCCAAGGGTGGGAGGGGGAGTTCAAATGGTTTGCGACTGGGAGGTGCAGTTGTTTGTTGCAAACCGAGTGTAGGTGTTCACAAAGTGGTCTCCAAGCCTCTGCTTGGTTTCCCCGATGTAGAGGAGGCCACAACGGGAACAGCAGATACAGTATACCACATTAGTAATGTACAGGTGAACATCTGTTTGAAGTGGAAGGTTTCTCTCTGTTCACTTTTCCTTGATGATTGTGATTGCTGGAAGATCTGCCCTCTCTTAGGCCTGCTATATCACCTTTATTTCTGGGATATTTTCGGATTCTTTGATTTATTGATTTGTTGTCGCGTGTACTGAAATACAGTGAACAACTTTGTTTATTTACATCCTGAGCAGTGCAAAATAGATGTTTGATTGATCCACCATCTCTCTAATCTTCCATTATTTAAATCTCTTCCTTTTCCACCAAAAAAGTGATCAGGGAATGATCGAGAATGATGGCCTTAGTTGCAATTATCCCCTTCCTGAGACGCAAGGATTAATTGTAACTCCTCTGATGTCGTAGCAGATAGCTAGCAGCACAGACTCAGCACATCAGACCTGAGACTTCTTTGGCCGTTTAGTCAGGACTGGGCACTAGGTCATTGGCATTTAGAGCCCTTTAGTTATCCCTGAGGTGTTGATCCTAATATTGACACAGGAAGAAATAGAACTAGAAATTTGGTGCTAAACATGAACGGCTTAACAGTTGCCTTTTTTTCCACAGACATAGATTATCTGAAGGAATCTAAATTAAATCATGCGATGGACTCATGAAGTATGTGAGTATGTGAGCCAGTATCAGGGGTATCTGGTTGGCTCCCCATGAAATCACTTTTGTATTTCTCAGGCAGGAGGAGTTAAAATGATACATTGACAGTCATTTTAGTGCAGGATCAGTGCCTGCAAAATGACACACACCCTGGACTCTTCACAGCTGCAGTTATACTCATTGAGATGGTAATGTGAAATCTGTGGTCAGACTAACGTATTGGATAGGATCAAAAGTGGAGATAAATAGAGCAGAAATTGAGCAATGGGACTTTACACGCTTATTGAAGGCCATTTTCAGCTTTTGAAGCTACAAGACTATGATGGGGGAACAGGGTGAATGTAGAGTGGATAGAAATCAAGTTTCTCGGGTAGAATAACTGAAAACACTTTGGGATTCTTTCCTCATGCAGTTGTAACAATGCATCCCAATTGCAACCCAATGGGGTTTACTGATGGTAGACCATAAAGACCAATGAGCACCAGTGAATGAGAATAAAAGGGCCTTAAAAGAGAGGCAGGAGGTTTGCATCTGCCGTGGGACAGCCATGAAAGGAAGTTGTCAGACTACATGAAAGATCTAATGCAAAGGCTCTTTACTGAGAAATCCACCTTATCTTGTTCACGTATTAGCTGTCTGATCAAGGCAAAATAATTGAATAGAGAAAAGGATAACTATTAGGCAGAGTATTATCAATAGTTTTTAATTGACAGAGAAATTGCCCTTTCACCCTTGCCTCACTAACCTTGCCTGTTACACAGCGGTAAGACAGCTTTTTTAAATTCATTCACAGGATCAAATGCTACACTAGCATTTATTGCCCATCCCTAATTGCCCAGAGGGCAGTTAAGAGTCAACCACATTGCTGTGGGCCTGGAGTCACATGTAGGCCAGACCAGGTCAGGATAGCAGTTTCCTTCCCTCAAGAACAATAGCGAACCAGATGGGTTTTTCTCGACAATCAACAATGGATTCATGGTCATCATCAGATTTTTAATTCCAGATTTTTTGATAAAATTCACATTCCACCATCTGCCATGGCAGGATTCAAACACCAGGACCTCAGATGATGACGTGGGTCTCTGGATTAACAGTCCATTGATAACTCCACTAGGTCATCATCTCCCCACTTAAGACCATAAGACACGGATGCAGAGGTAGGCCATTCAGCCCATTGAGTCTGTTCCTCCATTCAATTAGGTCATGGCTTATCTGATAACCCTCAACTCCAATTTTTTGCCTTTTCCCATAACCCTTGATTCTCTTCCTCATGACAAATCTATCCATTTCAGGCTTGAATATACTTAATGCCCCAGCCTCAACAGTCTTTTCAGGCAAAGAATTCCACAGATTCACTACCATCTAAGGGAAGAAATTCCTCCTCATCTCTGTTTTAAATGAGCAACCCCTTATATCCTGAGATGATGCCCCACTCTCCCACAATGGGAAGCAACATCTCTGCATTTACCCTGTCAAGTCCCCCGAAGAATCCCATATGTTTTGATGAGGTCATCTGTCAGCCTTCTAAATTCAAATGATTATAAGCCCAACCTACTCAACGTCACCTCATCATATATTCCCACCATATCTGATATTAACCTAGTCCTGGACTGCATCCTATGCTAATATATCTTTCCTTCGATAAGTGGATCAAAGCTATTCATGGAATTCCAGCTGAGGAATGACAAGTGCCTTGTATAGTATTATCCAAACCTCCCTACTCTTATAGTCTATTCACTGTGGAATAAAGGCCAGCATTCTATTTGCTTTCCCTACTGCTGCAAGTGACCCCTTGAAGGTGGAGCACAAGTCTGATAGGCATCTCCCATTCTAACCAGTTGATGTATTCTCGGCAGGAGCTCACCAGTTGGGATTAGAACAGACAGATCACTGCCATCATCAGTATTGTGGTTCGTAGCTAATTACAAATACAGAAAATAGTGTATTTAAGTTTACCGATGATTGGAGGTGGTTGAAACAGTTCTGGTTGTCCTGTTTTTGGAAGGATATTATTAAACTAGAGAGGGTTCAGGAAATTTTCACTGGGACGTTGCTGGGAATGGAGGGTTTGAGATATAAAAAGAGATGGGAACTTTTTCACTGGAGTGTAGGAGGTTGAGGGGTGACATTATTGAGGTTTATCAAATCATGAGGGGCACAAATAAGGTGATTGACAAGGGTCTTTTCCCTAGGGTGGGGGAGTTCAAAACGAGTGGGCGTACATTTAAGGTGAGAGGCAAAGATTAAAAAGGACGTGAGGAGCAATTTTTTTTAACACAGAGAACGGTTCATGCGTGGGATGAACTACCAGAGAATGTGGTGGATACAGATAGTTACAATGTTTAAAAGACATTTAGAGAAGTTCATGAACAGGAATGGCTTGGAGAGAAATTGGCCAAGCGCAGGCAGGTGGGATTAGTTTGATTTGGGAACATGGTCAGTGCAGTCTGGATGGGCCGAAGGGTCTGTTTCCATGCTGTATGACTCTATGACCTCTGTGACACTATATATACTCAGTCAGCACCCTGAGGGTTGGGCATGATCTTTGTCTGCCTAGCCTCTGGCTACCTCTTGGACCAACACCAGCATTCTGTGCAGACATGCATTGTCTGCCAGTTGTACTGAAACAGTTCTTCATTTCCTCAGCACCTCATCACGTGAGGATCCAGAATTACTGTGTGGATGAGTGTTCCACAGTGTCAAAATTATCCACCCCTGCTCCTATTTCCTGGATTTTCATGAGATAACAAGGTGTAGAGCTGGATGAACACAACAGGCCAGGCAGAATCTCAGGAGCAGGAAAGCTTGAGAAAGCAAGAAAGCTGAGATGCCGCTTGGCCTGCTGTGTTCATCCAGCTCTACACCTTGTTATCTCAGATTCTCCAGCATCTGCAGTTCCTATTATCTCCTAGATTTTCATGTGGTGTTTCATTTTGTCTATCATGTGGTGCATCCAACTTGATCTTCTTGAATAAAATAAAATACTTCTGTGTTCTGAAGAAGGGCCACTGGACTCAAAATATTAACTGCTTTCCACAGACCTGATGAGTTTCTCCAGCAATATTTGTCTATCTCATACGCTGCAGGCAAGGATGCCCTGAGGCATGGTATGTTGGCGAAACCATGCAGACACTATGACAATGGATAAATGGACACTGTGCAACAATCACAGACAGGGATGTTCCCTCTCAGTGGGGGACACTTCAGGGTCAGGGATGTTCTGCCTCTGGTCTTTGGGTAAACGCCCTCCAAAGCGGACTTTGGGATAGACAACACCGCAGAGTCACCAAGCAGAGGCTCATGCCAAGTTCGGTCCCCAGGAGGATGACCTCAAACGGGATCTTGGGTTCATGTGGCACTATAAGTGACCCCACCAACTATATACTCTCACACAGAAACACACACACACACACACACACACACACTCACTGAAACATGTGCAGGGTGAATTCGTATTTGCAGATACACTTTATTTTGTTCAAAAAGCACACAATTTATAGACCGTCAGTCAATATGGCATTTTATAAATGCCTTTTTTAGAAATAAAACCGGTCTGCCTCCAAACCAAAAACACAAATAGATTCTAAACGAGGCCTCCCACCTAACATCCGTTGTCTGACCTGAAATGTCCCCTCTTCTCTACACTGATAAAACTTTTCATTCTCTCAAGTCAGTAAGTTAAAAGGAATTCAGTGATTTACATATACACATTAATCAATTAAAACCTTCTGACTGATTAAAGATTTAACAGCACCTCTGGTTTACTTCACACATCCTCATCAATGGTGTGACTCTTTGATCTTTTACTTATAAATTCTGAGTATGATACTTCTTCTCTCACAAACACCTGAAGAAGGACTGAGGCTACAAAAGCTTGTGATTTCAAATAAACCTGCTGGACTGTAGCCTGGTGTCCTGTGATTTCTGACCTTGCCCGCTCCAGACCAACACCGGCAACTGCACATCATTTGTGTCATAGAGTCATAGAGATATACAGCATGGAAACAGACCCTTCAGTCTAACTCTTCCAATGCTGTACAACCAGATGTCCTAAATTAATCTCGGCCCATTTGCCAACATTTGGCCCATATTCCCCAAACCCTTCCAAATCATGTACTCATCCGGAAGCCTTTTAAATGTTGTAATCATACCCACCTCCACCAGGTCCTCTGGCATCTGATTCCATATATGCACAATCCTCTGTGTGTGGAGGTGTCCCTTAGATCTCTTTTACATCTTACTTCATATATACTCTCACCTTAAAACTATACCCTCCAGTTTTGGACTCCCCCACCACAGGGAAAAGACCTCGTCTATTTACCGTATCTGTGCCCCTCATGATTTTATAAACCTCTATAAGGTCACCCCTCAGCATCCGTTGCTCCAGGGAAATAGCCCCAGCCTGTTCAGCCTCTCCCTGTAGTTCAAACCCTCCAACCCTGGCAACATCCTTGTAAATCTTTTCAGAATCCTTCCATGTTTCGCAACATCTTTCCCATAGCAGGGAGACCAGAATTGAACACAGTATTCGAAAAGTGGCCTAACCAATATCCTGTACAGCTACAACATGACCTCCCAACTCCTATACTCAATGCACTGACCAAGAAAAGCAAGCATATCAAATGCCTTCTTCACAAAACTATCTACCTGCGAGTCTGCTTTCAAGGAACAATAAGCCTGCATTTCAAAGTCTCTTTGTTCAGGAACACTCGTCAGGACCTTACCATTAAGTGTATAAATCCTGATTTGCCTTTCCAAAATGCAACATCTCACATTTCTCTAAATTAAACTCCATCTGCCTCTCCTCAGCCCACTGGCCCACCTGATCAAGGTCCTATTGCACTCTGAGGTAACCTTCTTCGCTGTCAACTACACCCCACATTTTAGTATCATTTGCAAACTTACTAACCATCCCTCCTATGTTCACATCCAAATCATTTATATATATGACTAAAAGCAGTGGACCCAACACTTAGATAACAAGGCGCAGAGCTGGATGAACACAGTAGGCCATGCAACATCAGAGGAGTAAGAAGGCTGATGTTTTGGGCCTAGACCCCTCTTCAGAAAAAAGAAGGGTCTGAAGAGGGGTCAAGGCCTGAAACATCAGCCTTCCTGCTCCTTTGATGCTGCTTGGCCTAACCCTAACCCATCCAGCTCTACACCTTGTTATCTGAGATTCTCCAGCATCTGCAGTTCCTATGATCTCAGACCCAGCACTGATCTTTGTCGATTGTCTTGAAAATCCTCTTGATACGAAACTGAACAAAAAGATGGCTTCAATACTACTTGCTGGGAACTCAACAGCAGTGCAGAGATTGGGGTCCTCTGTCACGGACGTGGCATTAAAAGTAGTAATGGTGAAGCAGGGCAGGGGAAAACAGCATGGTCAACAAGATGGCCAGGAGACACGCTTAAAAATCACTGTCAAAAGCAAATTAGCAACAGGTAGCCAAGTTTTTCAGTTTCCAGACTCTGGACTCAATGACCAAATTTGGTGTTAATATTAATTATTACCTTATTTCTCTATTTTTATGGTTATTCAATAAGTAATGCTTAACGTTTTAACTCTGTTCCTCTTACTAATTTGCACCTAAGCTTTTTATGCCTGGATACCTTTGTAACAGAGTGGGTGTCTTGTGTGGCAATGTCATGCATTTCTCACTGTGCTTCGGTACTTGAGTGCACGAGACAGTAAAATTTAAATCTAAATCTGAATCTCGTGACATGTGAAGTCTAACGATCTTCTGTGGGTTTTCCAAGATAGTGAAAGCATTTGCACATGGTATCTCCTGCCCACCAGAACACTGGCGCCACCCACCCCCACCACCCCCAATCTCTCAGTACTCCATTGTACTCAGAACTCGTACTCAAATACCCACAGTCATCTTTCTTTCTACATTCCACTAGCCTCAATTTCACTAAAGTCCTTTGGTGACACTCTTGGTCAAGTTTTGCTGTGGTGCTAGGGCTGATCACTCCCTCCCTGTCTATCAGCAATTTAGCTCATTTTCCATGTTTGGACCAAAGCTGTAATGCTATCAAGAGCTCACGGCCCAGACAGAAGCTTTAGTGAGTAGGAGCCACTTCATAGCACTGCCAACAATACCTTTCATTGCCTTGTCAGCACTCTTCTCCAAAGGTTCTCTGAGACAGAGTTCGGGACTGACGGTGCACAGCCCATTCTCTCTTCCAGCTTTGTCTGCAATCCCAACATCAGTCAACCTTAAAAGGGCCTACTAAGAACTACAAATAAAATATTCTTTTAGTAAAATGTCAATTTGTCTTAACGTGGAGCATAAGATGCCCACAAATGATTTTCTACAAAACAAGTATTTTGCATCAGCGTTTGTTGTGGGGAAGTTTATGGAAGATAGAGAACGTGGGAAAATAAATAGTGACAGCTTGAAAAATGCCCATTATGCAGAGGAATAGGTGCTGGATATCTTAAAGCACATAAAGGTGGATAAATCCGCGGGATCTGATCAGGTGACCCCTAGAACTCTGTGGGAAGCTACGGAAGTGATTGCTGGATCCCTTGCTGAGATCTTTGTATCATCGATAGCCATGGGTGAGGTGATGGAAGACTGAAGGTTGGCTAATGTGGTGTCGCTATTTAAGAAAGGTGATAAGGAAAAAACAAGGAACTATAGACTGGTGAGCCTGACCTTGGTGATGGATAAGTTGTTGGAGGAAATCCTGATGGACAGGACTTACATATATTTGGAAAGGCAAGCTCTGCTTAGGGCTAGCTAACATGGCTTTGCACATGGAAAGTCATGACTCACTAACTTGATTGAGTTTTTTGACGAAGTAACAAAGAAGATTGATGAGGGCAGAGCAGTCGACATGATCTATATGGTCTTCAACAAGGTTCCTCCTGGTAGACTGGTTAGCAAGGTTAGCTGGCGTGGAATACAGGGAGAACTAGCCATTTGGATACAGAACTGGCTCAAAGTTAGAAGACAAAGGGTAGTGGTGGAGGGTTGTTTTTCAGATTGGAGATCTGTGTTCAGTGGTGAGCCCCAGGGATCAGTGTGGGTTCACAGATTTTCATCACTTATATAAATGATTTGGGTATGAACATAGGAGGGATGGTTAGTAAGTTTGCAGATGGTACTAAAATGTGGGGTGTAGTTGACAGTGAAGAAGTTTACCTCAGAGTACAACAGGGCCTTGATCAGATCGGCCAGTGGGCCAAGGAGTGGCAGATGGAGTTTAATATAGATAAATGTGAGATGTCGCATTTTGGAAAGAGAAATCAGGCAGGATGGATACACTTAATGATAAGGTCCTGGGGAGTGTTGCTGAACAAAGATACCTGGCGATGCAGGTTCATAGTTCCTTGAAAGTGGAGGGACATGTAGACAGGGTGGTGAAGAAGGCGTTTTGTACGCTTGCCTTTATTGGTTGGTGTAATGAGTTTAGGAGTTGGAAGGTCATGTTACAGCTGTACAGGACATTGGTTAGGGCCACTTTTGGAATACTGTGTTCAATTCTGGTCTGTTTGCTATACGAAGGATGTTGTGAAACTTGAAAGGGTTCAAAAAAGAATTACAAGGATGGTAGGGAGAGGTTGAATAGGCTGGGGCCATTTTCCCCGGAGCATCAGAGGCTGAAGGGTGACCATATTGAGGTTTATAAAATCATGAGGGGCATGGAAAGGGTGAATAGATAAGATCCTTTCCCCATGGTGGGAGAGTCCAAAACTAGACAGCATAGGTTTAAGGTGAGAGAGGAAAAATTTGAAAGGGACGTAAGGGGCAAATTTTTCTCACAGAGGGTGGTGTGTGTATGGAATGAGCTGCCAGAGGAAGTGGTGGAGGCTGGTACAATTACAACATTTAAAAGGCATCTAGATGGGTACATGAATAGGAAGGGTTTAGAGAGATATGGGCCAAATGCTGACAAATGGGGCTAGATTAACTTCGGATATTTGGTCAGCATGGACGAGTGGGACCGAAGGGTCTGTTTCCATGCTGTACAACTTTATGACTCTTAGCTCTGGGCTGCACAAGTATCACTAATGACCTGGTATTTGTCTTCAGTCCAATTCCATTTGTCCCCCCTCCTTAGCCTGCCTGACAGCTTGAAAGTGGGAAATTGTATTATTGAGAATAATCTCAATGGAGTCACATTGCTGTCTGAAGCCCAATTTCAGAAGGCAGCTCAGGCTTAGTTGTTCTGATGTCTGAGCTGACTCATCTGTGTTTACTAACAGACTAGAACAGAAAATGTTCTGTTTTTAACCGTCAGCTGAAATTAAAATGTTCTTGTAATTTTATAGGGAAAACAGGCATTGGAAATGGAATCTTGAAATCGCCATGGCGACGGTAAAGAATCAGTAGCGTTAAAATCACTAGTGGCCTTTATCAAATAGCTATATTTTTATTTAGTCAAGACTGATAGAAGCTTTTAGTACCTGTATGCAAAAAGTCCATAATAAGCACAAGTACAATTTCAATTGCCAATAAATAGAACGTAGTTATTATAATTCGAACGAAAACATGTACAGATTTCTATTCAGTGTTTTCAGAATTAAAAAATTACACTTCTACTTTCGATTGGGCTGATGTCTTTCATTGAGGAGTTTTATGTGTGATTTTGTAGTTAAGAGGTATGGCCAAGAGGACAGTAAAGCAAAACACAATGGTTAAACTCTAAAAACAATCGTGTTGGTCTGAGAATTAGTGATCTGTGTTGTTTCTTGTTGGTTCCTTTTAGTTCTGGTCTGGGTGCATTCTCTGAAGTGTCCAGAGAAGATATTTGAAGTCTCCGATCACAGACCTGTCTGAATATCTGTGGGGTTGCCTAGGTAATGCTGCAAATTGTGGTGAGCTGCAACTTACACAAAAGTTGGAAAAACTGGCAGCAGGAATGGGAGCAGAAGACAGAAAGCAATTCGTAAGTGCAGGCTATACAAGGTCAGAGCTGAGAGTGCAACGTTAAACACACAGTTCTTAGCGTCCTTGACAGGTTCGGGTCAAAATAACTTTTGACTGAGCTACTTGTAAGAGCTTTTGGCAGGAAGTTGTTGGATAATAAAATTCCCAGGAGGTTTCCATTCTTTGTTGAAGGTTGAGACCAATTCCAACATCAACTCTAAAAATATATAAAAGGGAAAAAAAATTATACCATTCAGAATGAATCAGCTACACTTTAAATCACTACTTGCATTCAAAATGACAACAGTCCAAAGCATAGTATTTCTGTTAAATTAATGAAAAGAGTAGTTATAATTTAAGAACATGTGTGTGGGCTCAGTGGTTAGCTTTGCTGCCTCCCAACAGCAGGGAACCATATTCTATTCCTCCATCAGGTGACTGTCTGTGCAGAGTTTGCACATTCTCCCCGTGTCTGTGTGGGTTTCCTTCGGTGCTCCAGTTTCCTCCCACAGTCCAAAGATGTGCAGGTTAGGGTGGATTAGCCAGGCAGATGATGCAAAGATAGATGGAGGGACAGGTAAGTATTGAGGAGGTGGGGAGGCTGTAGAAGGATTTGTACAGGTTAGGAGAATGGGCAAAGAAGTGGCGAATGGAACGTGGGAATGTGTGAGGTCATACACTTTGGTAAGAAGAATAAAAGCAAGGACTATTTTCTAAATGGGGAGAAAATGCAGAGTCTGAAGTGCAAAGAGAGACTAGGACCTAAGGGGCACAGCCTTAGAGTAAAGGGAAGACCCTTTAGAATGGAGATAAGGAGAAACTTCTTCACCCAGAGAGTGGTGAATCTATGCAATTCACTGCCACAGAGGGCTGTGGTGACCAGGTCGTGGAGTACATTTAGTCATAGGTAGAATAGTCATAGAATCCCTACAGTGTGGAAACAGGCCCTTCGGCCCGACTAATCCACATCGAACCTCAGAGTCCACACCGAACCTCAGAGCATTCCACCCAGACCCATCCCCCTATAATCCACCTAATCTACACCTCCCTGAACACTACGGGCAATTTCCCATGGCCAATCTACCTAGCCTGTACATCTTTGGACTGTGAGAGGAAACCGGAGCACCCGGAGGAAACCCACGCAGACACATGGAGAATGTGTAAACTCCACACAGACAGTTGCCCGAGGCTGGAATCGAATCCGGGTCCCTGGTGCTGTGAGGCTGCAGTGCTAACCACTGAGCCACTGTGCTGCCCCTGAGACTGAGATAGATGTGTTCTTGATCATCTAGGGGATCAAGGGTTATGGGGAGAAACCGGGAGAATGGGGTTGAGGAATTTGCCAGCCGTGTTTGAATGGCAGAGCAGACTCGATGGGCTCCTACGTCTTATGGTCTTATGGTCCTATAAATTGCCCCATAGTTTCCAAAGGTGTACAGACTATGTGGATTAGACATGGGAAATACAGGGCCACAGGGATAGGGTACAGGGGTGAGTCTGGGTGGGATGCTCTTCGGATGCTTTGTGTGGACTTGATGAGCAGAATGACCTGCTTCCGAACTGTAGGGATTCTATGATAACATTTCTCTGATAAACATTGAAAACAGTATATTTAGCACAGAATAAATCTGACCCTTTATTCTCTTGCTCGATAGAGAACTATTTCAAGTTTCAAGATGCATCACTGAATCCCAGACATTACCAATATATCTTTCCATTTACAAGGGTATATTACGCTTTTGTTCTGAGAATGTTCACCTATCTATATAGTAAAGATTTTGTGAGTGAAATAAGGAGTAGCTAAATACAACACAATAAAAAACACATGGATGCTACGTTAGGTTAGGTGAGAGAAAGCTGAGTAAAAGTGGTTGGCTTTTAGGAGGGTCTTGAAAGAAGAATGAGGGAGATGAGGAACAGAAGGAGATTCCACACTGTGGGGCTTGGGTAGCAGAAGGCACATCCACAGACACACACTCAAAGCAATGCCCCCCCATTCCAAAGATTGGCCAAGCTAAATTGCCCATAGCATCCAATGATATGTAGATTGAATGGATTATGTATTGGAAACGCAGGGTGACAGGGGTGGGGGTGCGGGATCTCTGAGTGGGATGCACTTCGAAGGTTGGTGTAGACTCAATGGGCTGAGTGACCTTCTTCCACGCGATGTTGATTCTATGATAGCTCACTCGCTGCCTTTCCCCCTCATTGATGACTATGTCTTTATCCACCTTAACTCTGTAAACTCGCTAACCCTCTTGATAGCACCATCAGGGAGGACAGTGGGCTCTTCACTAGGCTCGTGATGTCGGGAGAAGAATGTCAGAAATTACCTCAAGTAAGCCTGCAGGTCAATTACAGTTGTGTCTGTGTGCCTCTCGGTTTCAAAAGAAAATGGGCAAAGAAAATTGTTTAATTTCCAAAAATAAGCTTTGTCAAGTTAAAGCACAGTAAAACACAGTAAAAAGATTTTCACAATAGAGCCCTATGAAAACTCAGTGCAATGTCAAGAGCAGCAGCTTTCTATTGAGATTTAAAGGACATTGATGTGTGTGCCATGCCCAACAGTGATTCAGACATCTATATCAGTAGATCTTGACTTGCTCAAGACATAATTGCAAATGTTCTTTCGTATTACATGCTGTTACACTGCTCTGATTGTAAGTGCTAGTGAAGTGTTACCATTGATTTAATCTGTTTAATTTCTTTAGGCACCAGTTTCATTTCATGTATTATTCTGGTTTTGTGAGCAGTTGAAATGATAACTCAACAGATAGGTATAAACAAAATTCTTGTTATTTTCAACTACACACCTTTGTGAGAAATATTCTTTTCCTTCCTCATCTAATTCTCACTGGCTTATGTCCGATGGTATTTTCCCCTCTCCCCGGTCACGCCCATCTGATTTCACACATTCTTTGGCTTTTGAGGTCTGCTTGAAATTAAATTCCTGCCAGGCCTTTGCCCATATTGGCTATGAAGCTTTGAGAACTGCGGGCTTTGTGATTTACCCTCCAATTCTTTTGCCTTAGAGCTATCTTCTGTTTGCTGGTATCTTTAGATGGACTGGAAATGTTTCTCAGCCTTTTGGCTAACATCAAGTGTGACCTCTGCTCTATGACTATGTAACCTGGCTATTAATAATAACAATGAATTAATGCTGCTGGTTAATCTAAAATTAATGTTCATTCTAATAACAGTTTGACTAAGTTTGAGGAATCCAACATAACAAAATATAGTATGAACAATAAATTTTTGACAAAAGCTTCCAGGATAATAATTTTGTATGTGCAGTCAAACCAAGTCTACACCTCACACCGCAGTTGCTGCCAGAGATAGTAGGAACTGCTGAAGTTGGAGAATCTGAGATAACACAGTGTGGAGCTGGAGGAACACAGCAGGCCAGGCAGCATCAGAGGAGCAGGAAAGCTGATGTTTCGGGTCGGGACATTTCTTCAGAAAATGATGCCTTCCTCTTTACATACAAAGGTCAACAAGTCCAACTTGCTGTAGTGTGAGAGGGGAAAGCCACTCCCTGGTCCAACAAGAAGAGGAAGTACTTTAGAAATCACTACACAGATGCTCGCATCCCTTCACTATATCACCCTTTATTTAGGTGGGCACAGTACACTGGCTATGGCCAACCTACTCATAGGCAATATTTGAATCTCCTGTTTATATATTTTTTTTAACTGAGGAGAATCTAATCTCCAGGTTACGTTTTGTTTGGAGGCTCTAATGTCCTAGGTATATTGTTTTTTTTCTTTCATTTTGTGTTTGTGTAGGTGTGAGACACAATAAAAATGCCAAGTGTAAATAACTTTATTAATAGCCTACTGTCCAGAAAAACACCCATGTGATCAAAGAACCAGTGGCAAGCAGGGCCCCCTGGAGGTAATGCCTATGTGAATGAAAAGGTGAAGGGGCGGTAGGATAGGGGTCAAATCAAGATGGAATTGGAGAGGGAAATAAAGCACCCCACCCCCTGCCCCCACTGCAGTGCCCACTTCTCCCAAAATCTCTTGTTTATATGTCAGCCAGAGCTCCCCGATTGATCCAGTTTAACAGCTGCAATCAAGGATCTCATAGTCAACAAGATCCACCTGGTTCCAATCACTATATCCCTCCCACCACCACCCCCAACCCCCAAGTTCAGGGATGTAGGTCTAGGCCAAGTCTTTCTCTTGTAGCTTCTCTGGGAGGCGTTAGCCAGGGGACAATTCCTCTGACTCAGACTTGGACATGGACTGTAGCCCATCTCTTGTGTCCAGAGTGTTTCAGCAGAGTTTCCTTTCGTTCTTGCAGCTGTCCTGAACATCAAGCAATGCTTTCATCCTTAAATACCATTGAAGCATTCGCATGTTTTAAGTTAAAATTGGGATGCGAAATCATTCTCCATCCCTAACTATATTGCCCACACATTATTAGTGCCGGCAACCTGAAATCCTACTTCATTGCCTTCCAGTAAAAAATAAGTGCTCTAGCTGTGGATTGTCCTTCCATTCCCCTTCTCTCTTTCCCCTGCTCTTCCCTCTCCTGGCCCCACTCATCCCTTCTCTGTGTTAGGCAGGTAACCTCACAACCTTTAAAAAATACTTTGATGACCACTTTTAATGCCATAACATTCAAGGCACTGCGCCTATTTCTGGAAGCTGGGACTAGTATAAATTTAGTGCAGATTAGATAGCACAGACTTGGTGGGCTGAAGGTCCTCTTCTATACTGAATGGTTCCATGATGATTCGGTTTTTTTTCTGAAATAACTCCACAGAAGCCAGTATCCCACCAGCAAGTCACCCTTTATTGACATGTGCACAGTACAGTTTGATACTCTATTAATAACTCCACCAATGTTTGCTTCCCTTGCTGTTATGTAGCTGCACCTAGGCTGTTTCTATCTCTTAATTCTTCAGTCTAAAATGATCTATTATTATTGTACTGATGCCATCCCTTGTTACAAACGCTATCCCACCTCCTAACCATTTTTGCCTATCCTTCCTTAATGTCCAATGTCCTTGGGTATTCAGTTCCCAATATTGGTCACCTTGTAATTATGTCACTGTCGTGGCAATTAAATCATATCCATTTACAGGTGGTCACTTCTTCAGTTCCATTAGTTGAGGGTGGCTTCTTACTTGGCTTTGTCACTGTTACTGAGGAAGGTGAAGACATTAAATCCTTTGCTGGAACCTGCTTTTTCTGGAGCACCTCAGTGTGAGCAACAGACTTGAATTTGTCAGTACTATATTTTCACACCACTGACATCACTTTTGCTTCCACTTATGTCAACACCTCCAAACACACACCTACTCCCCAGATAGCCTGAACCCCCACTCTGAGCTCCAGCTATACACCCAACCCCAGCCCCAAGCCCTGCCGGGTATTCACCATCCCCTCAGAGCTCTTCTTCGCTGAGGACGAAAGGTCAGTCCTCAGCAAAGGACTTGCCTTCATTCCCCCGTGCCCACACATCAATGATCTTTGACTTGACACAACCTGTTCATCCTCTCTCCCAGATATCCACCCCACCCTTCCCACTCACCAATACTAACCCCTACCTGCACTCACCTATTACCGTCCCACACACCTTTGCCAGCTCCACTCCCCCGCCACCTTGTTTGTTTCCCAGCTGCCTTCCTCCCACCCCAGTTCTGAATAAGGGTCTTAATCCAAAACATTGACTTTCCTGCTCCTCTGATGCTGCCTGACCTGCTGTGTCCATCCAGCTTCACACTCTGTGTCGACTATATTTTCACCAAGCTGTGTGCACAGTGTTACGGGGTAAAGATTCATCAGGTAGCTCAAGTGTGATGCATTGCTCATTGGTGATCTCATTCTTCACATGCTCCTCACAAATTTTGTGGTCTGAACTCCCTTTGTGTTGCTAACAGTGAAAATGTCTATGACAATCCAGTGACTCTATGACTTTCCATCTTGTTAGCTGCATGAATCAAGTTTCTGATGCCCACAATGTACATATCCCAATGGAATCTGTCTCGTGTTCAGTTCCACAAGTTGAGGGAGCCTATGAAGTCCTTTGCTGGTTGTGCCTTGATCAGTTGTCAATGACCCGCTCTTGCTGAACTGATGATCTCTTGGCCCATCACTTCTTGACTGGTTGCTCCTGGATCATTTGGTTCTTGACACTAACTAATTCATGTCTTGTCATTTTGAATAAGTTTGAGGTCAAGACATATATTTGTACACAAGAATGAAAAGTCATGATTGTGATGTTTTCTATATCTGTCTCCTTTATTTGGAGAGTTGCTAATTGCCCGTCTTCAATCTTAAGCAGTACATGCCTAGACCATGTATTTACACTGTTGTCAGCTACAGACAATATCTTTTTCAATCCTGGCTCACTATCTATTGATATGGTAACTCCCTGCTCTTGAACTTAAGGTTTATGGGATGACTATTGACAATCTCCTCCTGCTGTGTCATCTATTTACACTTGAAATATTATTGCCTTGCCTTGAATTGTGTACTTTTGTTCTATTTTACCTCAATAACCTCTTTTGTGTAACTTTGAGTGGCTTTTTGACTTCTTGCTTTTATTTGACTGAGCCCTACTTCAGCACATGTTCTGAGTGATCTTTTGCATTTCACATAAAACATTAATTCTCAATGGCTGGGCACTGTCTGTACTTGTGATGCTTCTTTAAGTATTTCTCTATTCTTTCACTACAGGGCCTGCTCGGTCTAGTGTGGTAGGCTTGCTGGTCTAACTAAAAGGGGCCCTTATATTCACCACAAAGTATGAAATTGCACATTTACAAATAGCTACAGGTCACATCACAGACATTGCTACAGAGTAGGCCTGGGATGTTACGTCTCACTTCTGAATAATCCTAAATTTTTTTTATATTCAAACATGGGATGTGGGTGCCACTGGCTAGGTCAGCATTTATTTGCCATCCCTAATTATCCAGAGAGATTTACGAGTGAACCAGGTTGCTGTGGTTCTGGAGTGACATATGGGCCAGACCAGGTAAGGATGACAGTTTCCTTCCCTAAAGGACATTAGTGAACCAGATGGGTTTTTCCAGATGGGTTCTGCCTTCGAATCCCTATCACATCATCACAGTGGGTGGTGCCTTAGGTTCTTGTTAGTATTAATCAATTCAGAAACCTACACCCTTAAACAACAATTAACCCATTCCTGATTTGTACTTACTGTAAGATATGCTCATGTATGTAATACTTAAGGACACCATTGCTCATTAACAAACACATCTGGGCATTCTCACAGTCAGGCCCTAATCTTAACACCTGAGGAGCATGATATTCCATGATACAGTCTCCTTCCCCTTCCCTTTTTCCAGGAAACACGTGCTGCTTTGTTTTACTCTCTGGAATTTAGGCAATGATTAATTGCCAATCAAGAGGTCAGCTCACTCAAAAATAAGAGCTCATAATAAATTACATTTAAAACAAAACGCGTACGGAGGTGGAGTATGTGGCTGGCTGTTCGTGGATAACACCACTTTAAACCTTAATCCCAGAATGCTCCTTTATGGCTTCATTCTCATGGACTGCAGTTGCTTGAGAAAGCTGGCATCATTCTTGGCCTTGACACTCATCAAATCTTCTGATTCAATCATGTTGATTCTTAGTTAATGAATAAAAAAATCAAATTGCATTTACAAACCTTTAAAGAGTCACTCTAGCTGTGCTTTGTGAGAGTGCTCCACTGTAAACAAGCCAGTCAGTGTGACAAGCTGAACTACAGAAAACGTATTTCTACCCAAGATTACTGAATTGTTGGTTTTTCAAAAAGTATAAAGATAAAAAGCTGTAATTGCTGACATAATGCGTAAAATTACCTTCCCCATATTAAATTCAAATCTGCTCCATTTCATCAGGGACATTAATCTACCTGTTTTAAATGGATTCAAATCTTTGTTTAAACCAAAAGAGAGAGGGATTTGGCATGAACGCATTCCTGGACTATAACACCAGCCGTAGTTAGCAACTGATGGCTTGGCCATCAGCTAGCTTGGTATTTTGTAATAAACTCGGAATGTTATTTAGTGCTGAAAAAGTGCTGCAGCTAAGGTGCAAATACCTGCTGTGAAGAAATGACAGAAAACATAATGTAAAGCAATAGAAAATGGAGCAGGAAAAGATCTTAGAATCCCTGCAGTGCAGAAGCAGGTCATTTAGCCCATCGAGTCTACCCCGATTCTCCAAAGAGCATCCCATCCAGATCCACCCCCCTACCCTATCCCAGTATATCCTACGACTAATACCTCAACCCACACATTGCTGGACATTATGGGGCAATTTAGCACAGCCAATCCAACTAGCCTACACATCTTTGTAGTGTCGGTGGAAACCGGAGCACCCAAAGGAAACCCACGCAGACAATGTGCAGATTCCATACAGACAGTTCCCCGAGGGTGGAATCAAACCTGGGCCCCTGGCGCAGTGAGGCAGCAGTGCGAACTGCTGAACCACCGTGCCTCATACTCAACCACAGTGCCACCCAAGACTAGCACGATAGATTCATATTGATTTCTAATATTCATTTCTTTTGAATTACACTTTGCAAACAATTGAACAGTTACCCCATAGTTTGTAAACGTGCTGCTTACGGTTAGTCCTAATCCTGGGAAATGGTATTCAATGACACCTGTACTAGAGAACAGTTCATGTCTTACTTCAATGCAGCAAATTTACTCAAGTGATGGTCTTGATTTTACATATAGAGGGAGATGTTACATGTACCGTATATCTACAGCAGGTATTGAACTTGTGGAATGTAGGATAATGGAGGTCTGACCAGTATTAATAGCTTGGTCGCATGTCCCTCAGCTTTCTCATGAATCCAGGCAGATTCACTGCCTGGTTGGAGGACATTCAATAACAGGAGGCAGCTTGTTAACCTAAGGAGACATTCACAGCACTCAGTGGGGCAGAGAGGGGTTTGGGAGGTAACTCTGGAGATGATGGTGATGGCGATGGACAATTCTGGAGAAAAGGAGGCCTTCAATCCATGAAGAACGGCTGCCTATTATCCCTTGGTGTGTTCTGATGCACACTCTCCCTTCTGCCAATGGTGCCTAGCGTAGGAATTCAATCAAATACAGCCCAGGCTCTGGCGAGCATCTCAGATATGGTTAGGTGCAGCATCTGGGACAGTGACTTCATAAGCAGACACCTCAGGCAACTGTGTCTGTGGAGTTTGCTGTGCAGGGTTTCCTCCGAGTGCACCGGTTTCCTCCCACAATCCAAAGATGTGTAGGTTAGGTAGATTGGCTGTGGGAAATTGTTCTTAGTATTCAGGGATGTGTAGATAGGTAGGTTATAGGGGGTTGGGTCTCAGTGGGACGCTCTGTGATTCGGGTGTGGACTGGTTAGGCCAAAGGGCCTGTTTCCATACTGCAGGCGTTCTATGATCTAAGTTAACCTAGTCCTGCTCTTTCCTGCAGTAGCTGCGAAAATGGGATCTTAGCTTTAGTAGGGTATTCATACCTGATGAGATGATACTTACGTTTTTTTCACATAAATTAAGCACTAGATGTGGGGCGGCCATGGCCTAGTGGTATTATCACTAGACTATTAATCCAGAGACCCAGGTAACATTCTGAGCATTGGGTCCAAATTCCACCGCTGCAGATGATGGAATTTGAATTCAATTTAAAAATAAACAGGAATTAGGAGTCTGATGATGACCATGAATCCAATGTCAATTGTCAGAAAAACCCACCTGGTTCAATAATGGAAAAGGAAAGAGAATCTGCCATTCTTACCTGGTCTGGCCTACATATGACTCCAGACCCTCAGCAATTTAATTGACTCTTAACCGCCTTCCAGGCTAATAAGGATGGGCAATAAATACTGGCCCAGGCAATGGCACCTCAACCTGTGAATCAATTAAAAAAACACACTGAGCAAATCAATAGATGTTTTTCACATATGTTTGCATATTAATGTACGACAATCTGTTTGGGCTAGTACTGATCAATTCAGTTACAAACTGTACAACACTTCCCTCAGGATGTTATGCTGCAAGTGGTCAGAATAAGATGGAGATTAAGACACTATCACATATCATGTTGCGGTGACAATATAATGAGCATACTAGGATCTCGCTGCAGGTGTCCTGTGCAATGTTTATAAAGAACAGTTGATATTGAGACACAATGGGACAGAGTAGGTATGTGACAGCCCTCATTTTAACAGGCTCCTTTTCCACTTACTGGTTCCCATCTGGCAGCAGGGGTTAAAATTTGTGTTAATATATCACATGATTGAGTGGGCTAGTGAAACTGCATCATAATGGTAGACAGAAAATTACATTTACTAACAGGTATCAAAAAAATAGTCTTTAAAAATATTAGATCTGATGATATTACATTCATAATGGATATTGAAAGACCCAGCGCAGGTTATAGGTACGATATTGTTTATCCGCTGCTGTGTTACACTTGTTTAAAATATCTGCAGTTTTTATGATCTTTGCAAGATTTTTAGTTTTTTGCAGCATCTCACAAGGTATTTCAGCAAATGTGGGATGCTCTCATCCATATGTAAAAAGCTCTAAACAAAAAAAACACCGTTTCTAAACAATACTTTTAGATCAAGGTCAGTAGATCGTCACAATTCATATTAAACTAATGTTACGTGTTTAGCTTTTTGTTTTGGCTTTGGTGCCCAATGCACAGTTGCACTCCTGGTACTGGGTTCACCAGAGCTCAGTGGGATCTGCAGTTTTGAAATATTGTGCACCCACTTCATCGTGCTCACAAATTGCAAACACAAAACTCAAGGCTGCGCTCCACATTGCACAGGTGGGTGCAACTTCTTACGGCCATAATTTCACAGGCAGGAAATTTATAAAATTGAGTGCATTGTTGTGGAAGGTAAGCAGGAAATGCTGCAAATACTCAGCTGGTCTGGCAGCATCTGAGGAGAGAGAATATCAAGTCCAATATGACTCAGTACACATTTCCAATCACATTTGGAAGTGTGTTGTTATACTGTGTTGAAGAAACAGACTTGAAGGAAAAAGTAAAGAAAGCAAGAGTAAATTATTAGAAGAATTTCTTCAGTCAATTTTGCCTGTGCATCATTATGCTGCAATAATTTTAATGGTCTCTTTAATCATTCAATTAGAGATTTAGCTATTAACAGAGCAAATTATCTTTTTCTCCATGTCAAGGATGACTCTGTGTTCAACAAATGCATATTGATTTGAGGATGTGGCAATTTAGCCTGTGATCCTTTGATGTAGTAGACACATTACCTGTCCCACTGAAACATTCGATTGATAGAATTCTCCTGCTGAGCGGGGCACTCGGGGGAGGAGGGTTGAATATTTTGGTCGCTTGGATTTGCATTTCTGAACAGAATTTACTGACCGAAAGAACAAATTGTTCCTTTCATTTCTATCAGGTGCAAGGTGTGGCGTCAGCAGCAGACGTGAAGCAATGGACCAGGGGGCCTGCATTGTCAGGGAACAGAGGTATCACAAAACCACAAATCCTCAGTCCGAATGGAATGATATAAATCAGCAGGTTAACAAATATTGTTGGAAATATTTGACCGGTTCAAAATAAAGTTATGGGCTAGGAAGCTGAAGTTATCAAGCCCTCAAACTTAGTGACTGTTTATTTTGCTGTTTCTCAATCTGAAAAATGATCTTGCTTTCTCTCTCTGAACATGTTATCTGATCTGCTCAGGGTTTCCAATATTTTCCAGTTTCTTTTTTGATGTCACATATCGCAGCTGAAACTATTGTTTAATTTCTTAAACTAGGCTCTTAACAATGA
The DNA here is from genome assembly GCF_030684315.1 of Stegostoma tigrinum. Classification (NCBI taxonomy): domain Eukaryota; kingdom Metazoa; phylum Chordata; class Chondrichthyes; order Orectolobiformes; family Stegostomatidae; genus Stegostoma; species Stegostoma tigrinum. The sequence goes on from NC_081376.1 coordinate 5,826,435, forward strand.
AATTTGACAGTTCTTTACAGCATTTCATTGACTGTTTTCTAAAATAGTATTTTTTGTCCAGTTGAACAGCATTGTATCAAACATTGCTTGTCGTGGGAGAGGGCAGTGCATGATTTGCAGGCCTCTGTTAACTCTGGCCCTCTTCTCAGCCTTCTCATTTCTATAAAGTTTCCCAACAGCTTTCCAAGCTCTTAGCCTTCAGATCTGATGGGCCTCAGTGCTTAAATCTCTGTTCTCAATGCCCACACCTGCCATCTTTATATACTGCTTACAGTGTCCCTTGTAGCTGAGAAAGAGGTCATGGCCCAGTGACCAGGTCACTACATGGAATGGTCTGGGATAGATGGGCATCATCCACACAAATAAACATGGCTGAGCCAGCACAGCTTGTTGTTGGATTAGGAAAGAGTGTCTGCTGATGGAGGTGGGGACTCCAGGACCTCCGACTTGGTGACCTCGTTCCATCGAAAGATGCTGAGGATATGTCTTGACAGTTTTGTTTTCCTTCTTTAACATTAGTTATTCCTGCCTTATCACTGTAGAGGAGGGCACTGAGATCTCAAGCTTGTTAGTCGCACAGTTTGATATTTTCAGTCCTCAGGAGAAAGCAGTTGAACTGTTAAAGGAGGCACGCTGGTCTCGTTGGTGTCTTACTGGTCCTTTATTTCCAAGTGTATAAGACTTGAAAGTCTCATCTACCAGCTTAACTGCCTTTCCCATAGAATCCCTACTGTGTGGAAACAGGCCATTCAGCCCAACAAGTCCACACTGACACTCTGAAGAGCACCCATCCAGACCAAACTCTTACTTCATTTCCCATGACTAACACAGACAACCTGCACATCCCTGAACACTACGGGCAATTTAGCATGGACAATCCACCTAACTTGCACATCTTTGGGCTGTGGGAGGAGACCAGAGCATCCGGAGGAAACCCACGCTGACACGGGGAGAATGTGCAAACTCCACATAGACAGTCACCCAAGGTTGGAATCAAACCCAGGTCCTTAGTGCTGTGAGGCAGAAGTGGCTATCTACTGAGCTATGGCGCCACCCTTCCTTTTCCTTTTGGGTCAGCTTGTTCTTGCTCAAGTGAGCTTTATACTATCTCACTAAGTTTCCAGATTCATTGTGGGGGACTGTCAAACCAGTGTTGGATGCTGACAAAAAGAGAAATTGCCAGAAAAACTCAACAGGTTTGGCAGCATCTGTGAATCAGGTTGAATCAATTCCGAAGGAGGGTCAGTGGACCCTGCTTTCTCTCTCCATAGATGCTGCCAGATCTGCTGAGTTTCTCGAGCATTTTCTGTTTTCGTGTCTGATTTCCAGCATCCGCAGTTCTTAGCTTTGTTGTTGTTTAATGTTACATGTGAATGTTTCTTGAAGCCAACTCCACAACTGTTAAGATGAAACTCCTACCAAACCAACCAAGAAGGACCAGAGACTTGGTTAGTCTTTCCTCTATCAGGTCCATTTATGGAACTCTCAAATGGTCAGCATTCTGGGATATGATAATGGGATTGGATAGTTAAAATGTTGTAATGACCCTATGAAGACGTCTTGAAGTGGGCCTTACCCACCCCCCCCACCCCGTTTATTCATTCATGGGATGATGGTATTGCAGGCTAGCCCAGCATTTATTTCCCATCCCTAATCGCTCAGCGGGCAACTCAGAGTCAACCACATTGTGTCACATGTGGGCCAGACCAGGTAAGGATGGCAGTTTCCCTCCCTCAAGGACATTAGTGAACCACATGGGTTTTCCCTGACAATCAGCAATGGATTCACGGTCATCATTAGATTTTTAATTTCTGTTTTTTTTTAATTGAATTCAAATTCCACCATCTGGCCACGGCAGGATTCGAACTTGGGTCAGAACATTGTCTGGGTCTCTGGATTAACAGTCCAGCGATGGTACCACTAGGCCATTGCCTCCCCTTGCATTGGTTGACATTAATGCCTGGGAGGAGCTTGCTACTAACTGTTCAAAATAGTGACAACTTGTCCCTGAAGGTGACTCATGCTTTGAGTCCTAAGGCTGAGGCAGAGCAGTAACAGAGCCAGAAAGGAAAGGAAGCAAATCTTTCTCTCTGAGTGTGACTGTCTCATGTGCTATAGATCTACCAGCTGAGGGTCCATCTGTTCAGTCTCATGAAGACCCATGGCAAACATACATGACCCTGAGTAGGTACCATCCTCAAATTGGGTCATAACCGATGGTAACTACTCCATGTGAGTACAGGAGCTGCAGCTCTTGCAATGCTGGTGTTAATTTCAGTATGAAGTGACAGGTCAGTTGGAGGTCATGGAGTTGGGATAGGCAAAAGTATTCATTAACTCCAGTTGCACTTTGCAGATTCTGTTAGCAATATGGCAACATCCTGGACTGTAACACTTGTCTTTCTGGTGCTGATGGTCAAATGAAGCTCTTTCCAGATGTGAGAGAGCTTGTCCATTGGTTGCTGAAGGGGTTCCTCAGTATGGAGTGTAAATGCAGCATCATCAGTGTAGAGCGACTCTCTGAGTGGGAGTTGTTTCACCTTGGTCTTGGGTGTTGGGCGAGGAAGGTCAAACAGCTCTTGCCAGCTGTGGTCTATAAGTAGGCACCTTCTGTAGCTGGCCTGAAGCTGTATTAAAGCAGTGAAGTGAAAAATACATTAAGGAGTATCAGCACCAGAACACAATCCTGTCTGAGCCCACCATGGATCTCAAAGGGTTCTGATCTGGCTCCATCACAGCTGATCTAAACCATCTTGTTGTCATGCAAAGAGAAACGCTGAGAAACTCAACAAGCAGCCATTAAGGGCAAAACAGCCTTTGGTCCCATGGCCAAATTCTTTTTGAGATCAATGAAAGCAGTAGAGAATGTGGTGACTCCCTTGTTCACCGAATTTCTCTTGAAGCTGCTGGACTGAGCTGGCTAATCCCATTGCCCACTTTCCAGTTCTGAAACCACACTGGGCTCAGCAGTGATGTGTCCAGCCAAAGTCTACAGCCTTACCAGTGCCCCAAGGGAAAGCCTTTTCCCATGATGTTCAGCAGGGAGCTGGCTCGATATCTGTTGTAATGGTTACGGTTACCTTTGTTCTTGTACAGTCTTTGCATCAGACACCTCCTGGGGTGCTCAGCAGGCCTGACAGCATCTATGGGGAGAAATCAGAGTTAACAGTTCGGGTCAAGTGACCCTTCCTCAGAACACCTTTTGGATTTCTTTCCCTGAGGATATCTCCCCTGTATACCAGGGAACCTTTCTCATTAATATGATTTCAGAAACAGGAAATTCCTTACTCCAGTATTTTGAATTTTTGACCATTGCTGGTGGCTTACATGGAGACGTTTGCAACTTGTCTTGATTGTTCATCTTAGTCTGCTACAGATCAATGCTGAACTATGTAAACAGTTTACTACAATTTGTAGATTGATTTGGGCATTCTCATTTGCTCTCAGTGTTGACAAAATTCCCTTCCTCAGTTCTGTTATTTGAGGATTTCTTCTTGCTTGGCATGATCTCCGTCACTGAGGCCACTTCCTGTGGAGATAAGGAAATGAGGTATTCTGCTCGACTTTGTCTGTTCTTATGCACTTCAGCATCTAATATCAGACTTGATGGCTACTTTCCCACTTAGCTGTCTTGCTCTCTGCGTTCCATCGGTTATAGATTTATTAATAACTTGACTGGGGTGTAAGGTACATTGTGTGATCTCATTGTTTGTGCTTCCTTACAAGCCTTGCTGATTCTTCCAGTCTGAACTCTTTTTCAATGTTTGCAACAATAGGAGAGATTTCTGCCAACCCACAAAGCCATGGGTCTTGTGACAGTACGAGGCAAATTTATGATGCCGATGGATTTGGTTTAAGATTAGATTCCATTATGGACGGCTATAAAATTATCTACCAGTTGTACCTTGACCAGTTTTTCCTTGAACAGGTGTCCCTTGACTTGAACTAATTTAACTCCTCCTGATCTTGGTCGAAGATTGAGGTCAAAGCAAATTCCTGCAAAAGATTGAGAATCCTTGATTCAGAAATTTGTGTTCTACTATTTAGCATCCTTGTGTTGCAGAGTTACTTGCTGCATGCTTTTCATCTTAAGTATTATGCAGCCTGCGCTGTGTAGCTGCACTGTTGCAGGCTTGCGACAGGGTCCTCTTGAGCATAGTTCCTTATCTGATCATGTAGTGGCACTCAACTCAGAAATACAACTTGAAAAATTAACGAGATGACCATTGGCATAAACATCAGCCCACCACAATGTAAAGCCTGCACCATCTATTTACCCTAGGAATACTTAGTGTTTTTTTATATTGGAAATCGTTCTCAGTAATTAACCTCTTTGTGTGGTTAGCTATTTGACTTTGAGCAAAATACTGGATATACTGGAAATCTGGAACAAGCCATTCTGTTCTTATTATCTCTCTTTGTGAGATTAATTTCTTCAATTCCCCTCTTATCTGATAGTATTAGATCTAGTCCTGCTTGAATAATATGTGCGGTATATTTGTGCATTCTTTTTTCTTGCTTCATCATATCCTCTAGCTCTCCCATTAACCTCTTTAACCTTACTGGCTTCGGTTACACTGATTTTACCCATTGTTAGTATACACTCAGCCTATACCTGAAACATCGATGCATCTTCCACATTTTATTTCTGTTTAGAGGTACTTACAAATGTTAGTCAGTTTCCACCTTTGATGTGGAATATCCTTATTTAAGAAAGGATGCAAATTGAGGCAGTTAAAAGAAATTGAGGAGAAGTTGGACAGAATGGACCTTATCCGTAGGAGTGCAGAAGAATGAACGCTGATCTAATTCAGGTCTAGAGAATCCAGAAGGAACTTTACAAGGTCAATGATGAAAGGATATTTCCCACTGTAGGAGAGACTAGGGCTAGGGGATGCAGTTTAAAAATCAAGGGGCTCCCACTTACGACCGAGATAGTGAGAAATTGTTTGATTTCAACTTGTTCCAGTCCATCAATGGGAAACTCACCCTTTATTCCTGGTAACTCTGTGAAGTTTGTCACCAACAGAGGATGAAAATGACCACTTAGCTGAAAACTATGGAGGATTTGACTTGACGAATTGCTTTGACTTGTAGCCTTAATAATTATTTCAATGTTTTTGCCCATTCAGAATCTTAAGGAGTTTTTTCTCCAAGTCAGAATGAAAATGTCCTAACTTGGTTTTTATCTGTTTTCTACTTTTCAAAATTAGGGAAGACAGTGTTGGAGAATCGAGTGTGGTTTTTATTCTGATGCATTAATGAGATGATCCCTTCGAGAAAGATGCCCCCCAGAGTGTTTTGCAGAAATGGAAGGGGGTCATTGAGCAACAAAAAAAAATGACCTGAAAGTAAGTTAGAGACAGAAGGCCCTCTTGAAGTGATAGATTTGCGGAGGCTCTTGTAGCTGGAAGGGGGAGTGGGTAATTACATGGAAAGTATTTCTGTTGGAATATCTGTGCTATGTCAGCAGTGACTGAAAGGGAGACCCAGAAGCTTTCAGGTACATTTTTGTACACAGGAAATCCAATACAGAGCCGTCTGTTTTCTGTTAATTCCAGTTTGCTCCAAAGCATCGGGGATGATTCCAGACTAGGCTTGGTGTAGTGGTTCAGTGGTTAGCAGCCTCATAGCACTAAGGTCTCAGGTTCAATTCCACCTTGAAACTGTCTGTATGGAGTTTGCACGTTCTCCCTGTGTCTGAGTGGGTTTCCTCCCACAGTCTTAAAATATGCAGGTTAAATGGATTGTCCATAGTGCCCAGGGATGTGCAGGCTAGGTGGGTTAGCCATGGGAAATGCAGGGTTATAGGGAGTTTGGTCTGGATGGGCTGCTGCCCAGAGGGTTGGTGCGTTGAATGATCTGCTTCCACAGTGCAGGGATTCTAGGTTGAGGCAAAAGTTCAGGAAGTCCTAATGCGGACAAATCCTCCATAGTTTTCAGCTAAATGGTCATTTTCATCCTGTGTTAGTGACAAACTTCAGAGGAGTTACCAGGAATAAAGGGCAAGTTTTGCATTGATGGACTGGAACCAGCCCTTAGACTATAGTCAGCATTTTGGACCCCAGCACCCTCCCTAAAAGCAGCAAGGGGATGGGGAGAGAGGGGCTGAATTTGGGAGGGGAGCGGAGAGGGTGGGGTGTTCATTGCCTCCCTTCCTCAGTTGGAAATGTTCTGGAGGCAAAGCAGGAGACAAGGAGCCTGTATGCTCTGAGACCAGCTATAGCTCCAAAGTGGTTCATTATATACCAAAGACTGGTACTTTAGTAATGGCGAGAGGGCTTGAGGGTGGTACCATTTTCATGTGGTTGGGCTACAAACTAAACCCTACTGACTTGATTGTAGGCTCAGGGAACGGGTCCCTCCTGATTATGCTCAATGAATGGTCATACTCACTTGTTTTGACACCAGCCTCCCAACTGTTAGGCTCAATCTGCCTGAGAGGCCTCAGTGATACTACCCCACCGACCTCTCCTAGGGCTCCTGGTCAGGAAGTAGTGTCACCCTTACCATTTCCACTGCTTCTGCTGGGCCTGGAGGGTGGTTGGCCATCTGATCAGACAGTACATCTATGAGGAAGGACACAAGGAACAGCGGAGTGCGGAAGGCATTATCTCAGATGTCAATAACCTGGTAGCTGAATCAGCTGCAGTTGCCCTCATTGAAATGCCAACCTGGTGGAAGTGGGCTTGCTCCCAAATAGGGGGGAGCAATGCCCTGGTGGTATTATTGCTGGACTGTCAATCCAGAGACCCAGAAAATCTGCCACAGCAGATGGTGGAATTTGAATTCAATAAGTATCTGAAATTACGAATCTAATGATGACCATGAATCCATTGTTGATTGTTGGAAAAAACCATTGAGTTCACTAATGCCATCTGGGGAAGGAAACTGCATTTCTTATCTGGTCTGGACTACATGTGACTCCAGACCCACAGCAATGTGGTTGACTCTTAACTGCCTTCTGGGCAATTTGGAATGGACAATAAATGCTGTCTAGCCAGCAATGCCCTCGCCATGTGAATGAATTTTAAAAAAAGATTCCAGTATAAAAATGTCAACAGAAGCATTGAGCCACTTATATCTCCTTGTGCTTGATTGTATTAGTATTCAGTCCTGGCAAGGTAACATGAATCTGGATTTGATTTGATTTGATTTATTATTGCCACATGTACCTAGGTAAAGTGAAAAGTTTTGTTTTGCGTGCAGTACAGGCAGATTATACCATACAAAAATTGGAGAGTGATAGAGCTGAGCGAGGAATACAAAGTTACGACTGCAAAGAAGTGCACAAACAACAAGGCCGACATTAGATCTGAAATTTGAGAGGTCCATTCAGAAGTCTAATAACAGCGGGGAAGAAGCTGTTCTTGAATCTGTTGGCATGTGCGTTTAAGCTTTTGTTCCTTCTGCCTGAGAGAAGAGGTTGGAAGAGATTATAAGGGGATGGGAGGGGTCTTTGATGATGTTGGCTGCCTTTCTGGGGCAGCAAGAAATGTAGATGGAGTCAACAGAAGGAAGGTTGGTTTGAATGATGGTGTGGGCAGTGTCTACAACTCTCTGTAGTTTCTCATGGCCCTGGACAGAATAGTTGCTATACCAAGCTAGAAGGTTTTTTTACGGTGCATCTGTATAAGATGATGAGGCATCCTTATGGGCATCCTGAATCTCCTGGTATGCATATATGATCCTGCACACATGTTTATGCATGTGCAAAAAGTATGGTTGCATTCTCAGAGAGGATTCCAATCAGAATTTAGATCACAGAGTGGGCACCAGTCCAGATTCCAACTCGACTCCTTGGGTAGCAATGATTCAGTGTTTGAAGAGTTCCATGTCATAGTGTACTTTCATTCATTTCAAGTCTCCAGCACACAGGGTGCTTGCCAGTCCTGGACTCTGCTCATGGCTACATGTTTTGACATGTAACCTGCATTCCAATTGCATTGTTTCACGCTACACAACCCTTTCAAATTATTGCTGTGAATTGGTTTCTTTATTGAATTACTTGCAAAGGCTTACCTTATCATTTAATGTAATTTTTTTTAGATCCATTAATATAATGAGGATCTCCGACAGAGCAACCCACGATTTTTAACTTATTGAGACCGGGGGCTGGAAACGAACTGAAGCCTCGAGCTTAACCATGTTTGAAAACGTTTACACCTGTGTTAAAAGATGACCCAGTTTGGGAAGGGAGGTTTGAATAGGAATCACAAGGGTAGTGACAATTCCAAAGGTACACATCCACCTTACACGTTGCATCATTTGTTTTCCCTCTGCCATTATTTATCGAGACAAGCATCTTCCTGCAATTGCCAAAATGATTACCTGTGCATGGCTGTGATAAATACTTATTGGATTTAGCAGATGGTTGAAAAGCCAAGTGGCAGAGTATGCAACAATGCTCCTGAGTGAACTGCTTGAAGGGATGTTTTAGGACAGAATCTGCACAGTGTGGAAACAGGTCATTTGGCCCATCGAGTCCACACCGACCCTCTGAAGAGGATCCCACTCAGAGTTAGCCCCCTGCCTTATCCCTGTAACACTGCATCTACCAAGGCAAATCTACTAACCTGCATATCCCTGGACTCTACGGGCAACTTCCCATGGCCAATCCACCTAGCCTGCTCATCTGTGGACTGTGGGAGGAAATCAGAGGAATCTCACGCAGACACGAGGAGAACATTCAGATTCTGCACAGACTGTCACCCGTGGTGGAATCAAACCTGGGTGCCATCTCACCTTTCAGTTGTCTTGGAGTATGATAGTCCTTTTCGCTCATTACAGGCCATAACCAGACAATTAGCCTTTCAGACAGTTTGTCTCATCACCCATTGACCAGGATCTGGTCAAGTTTTCGAGATTTATCATCCGGTCTGGCCAGTTGAAATACGAAAAATTGTTGCAATTGTGTTCAGAGTAGAGAATCCAGGAGGGAAGCAATGCCAAGAGCTTTGTATCCCTTGACTTTCATGGATAGTCTAATGCTGAGATAATTTAATATTCTGGTACAAAGCTTTCTTATTAATCTGCTGCTCCCAGTTGATATCTCTTTATCAAGCAAACCATCATTGGAAGACTGGTTACTGAGTGTTTAAAGTTAACAACATGCTTCAGCTTTGTATCATCAATAGAGACACCTGGTTGGGCTGTAATGGGATTGGGCAAATATTGATATAGAACCTCAGCCTTTCCCAGGCTAGTGGTGAATTCAAACAGCTTGCAAACCCTTTGAAAGTGTAAAAACCATGATCCGCAAATCTCATTCTGTGAGGCATTACAGCACAACCATTGACAAAATGGGGCTTCTCAACAGGTTTCACAGAAGTTTAGGTTTTTGCCTTGAGATGCCATATGATAAGATTGAGATGTCAAGCTGCCATCAGTGATATATTCCCTCATTCTAGATCCTTGACAGTATAGCTAAGGATCTGGGTGAAGAACTTTTTCATAGAATCCCTACAGTGTGGAAACAGGACCTTCGGCCCAACAAGTCCACACCGACCCTTGCAGCATCCCACCCAGACCCGTCCCCTATAACCCACACACCCCTGAACACTACGGGCAATTTCCCACGGCCAATCCACCCTAACTTGCACGTCTTTGGACCGTGGGAGGAAACTGGAGCACCCGGGGGAAACCCACGCAGATGTGGGCAGAATGTGCAAACTCCGCACAGACAGTCGCCTGAGGCTGGAATCAAACCTGGGTCCCTGGCGCTGTGAGGCTGCAGTGCTAACCACTGAGCCACTGTGACGCCCAAGTACAAATCAAAGAGGACTCATGCCTGAACATAGCCCTGCTCCACTCCATTCATGATCTCAAAGGGATCTGGTAATTTGTCATTTAACAAGACTTGGCCTGTCATTCTGTCATGGAACAGTTATGTGATCACAACAGATCTTTTGAGACAACTGCGCCATTCTATGTTTGTCCAAAGGGCCACTCTATTGATTGTCAAAGGACTTTGACAGGTCAATGAAGATTAAATAAAGTACTACACACTGTTAAGGCATTTTTCCTGGATTTATCTCATTTTGTCCAAAGTATTGAGATCTTGGTGAAAGTCAGACTGAATAAAAACTGAAAGAATTGCAGATGCTGTAAATTAGGAACAAAAACAGAAGTTGCTGGCAAAGCTCAGCAGCTCTGGCAGCACCTGTGAAGAAAAATTCAGTTCTGAGGAAGGGTCACCGGACCCGAAACATTAACTGATTTTCTTCGTAGGTGCTGCCAGAGCTGCTGAGCTTTTCCAGCAACTTCTGTTTTTGTTCCTGAAGGTCAGCCTGTGTTTTAGACAGATTTGTTTCCCCAGTTTTTCTGTATTTTCAGGATGATGTAAACAAGGATTCTCCTGCTCTGGACTGAGGTGAGATACAAATATATAAATTGGAAGCAAGAGTTGGCCTTCAAATCCCTAAGAATGTGGCTGCTCTGTTTGCATTTTAAGTTCCACATCCAACCCCAGTGGCCTGTGATTCCCCTGCCTAACAAGAATTTATCCACCTCCAACTTAAAAATATTCAGTAAACTTGCTACCTTCAGTGGCAGAGAGTTCCAAGTTGCAGAACCTTCATCTCTGCCCTTAAAGGGTGACCTTTAAATTTTAAGCAGTGTCCCCTGGTTCTGGGCTCACTTACATAAAAGATCTTTTCCACATCCCTCTTGTCAAAATTGTTCAGGATCATACACACTTCACTCAAATCACCCCCCACTCATGTAGAAACAACTAAAATCTGTCCAAATGATCCCCACAAGATAGCACATTCCTCTCAGGTATGGATGTAATAGAAACCAAAAGAACCGCAGACTCTGTAAATCAGGAACAAAAACAAAGTTGCTGGAAAGGCTCAGCAGGTCTGGCAGCATCTGCGGAGGGGAAAAATCAGTTCTGAGTAAGGATCTTCGGACCCCAAACGCTAACTCTGTTTTTTTCTGTCACAAGTGCTGCCGGACCTGTTGAGCTTTTCCAGCAACTTTGTTTTTGTTCCTGTGTATGGGTCTAATAAACCAGCTCCGAAGCATTTCCAATCTTCCTTAAATAAGGAGATTAAACTACTGCCAAAAGCATCCATTAACCTTCTTGATTTTATGTCGTACCTGCATCCTAACTTTTTTGCGACCTGCTCTGGAATACCTCGATCCTTCGTGGAATCCAACAGTCATTCTCCATTGCTCTTAATCTGTCTACTGCATTACAAAACTCCACATTTCCCCTGATTATACACCATCTGTCAGATTTTTGACCTCTCACTCAAGCTATCTGTAGCATCTTCCTTACGTCCTGTTCACAACTTTTGTTCATCCCTAACTTTATGTCATCTGCAAATCTAGACACCATGCGTTTGCTGCCTTCGTCTAAGACTTTGATATAAACTGTAAAATGTTGGGACCCCTGAGATACCTTTGTATTGACCCTTCTGTTTTGCTTCTTTGACTTAGTAGAGAGCAACAATCACGACAATGCAAGAGTCATTTGGCATCTTTTCTTCATTCCAAATGTAGAATAGGATATCATGGCAGCTCTCGATTGAATCAGGCTTTCAGTATTCACGCTGAGATTCTGTCTTTCCCTGAAGGCTTGCCTGAGTTCATCTGCTTAATGAGTTTCCTGGTCTCATCAGCAGAATCTGAATAGATGAACAGACTTTTATTGTCACGAGTACTTTTACATGAAAAATACAGTGAGACGTTTTATAAGTTGCCACAGTGCCTATATGAACGCCAGAAGTCATACATTATAATAATAAAAAGAAGTAAAATTAAAGTTCAAGACAGTGTAGTTAACAGCTCTGGGATTGGGGGAAGCAGATTAAGGGACGATGGAAAATCCTGAGAACGCAGCCAGGACAAGAACGCTGTGCTGGGACAAAACGGCCATTCTGGGACAGGACGGCCATTCTGGGACAGGACGGCCATTCTGGGACAAGACGGCCATTCTGGGACAGGACGGCCATTCTGGGACAGGACGGCCATTCTGGGACAAGACGGCCATTCTGGGTCAAGACGGCCATGCTGGGACAGGACGGCCATTCTGGGACAGGACGGCAATTCTGGGACAAGACGGCCATGATGGGACAGGATGGCAATTCTGGGGCAAGACGGCCATTCTGGGACAGGACGGCAATTCTGGGACAAGACGGCCATGCTGGGGCAGGATGGCCATTCTGGGACAGGACAGCAATTCTGGGATAGGACTGCAATTCTGGGACAAGAACACCATTCTGGGACAGGACGGCCATTCTGGGACAGGACGGCCATGCTGGGACAGGACGGCCATGCTGGGACAAGACGGCCATGCTGGGACAGGACAGCCATGCTGGGACAAGACCACCATGCTGGGACTGGATGGCCATGCTGGGACAGGAAGGCGATGCTGGGACAGGACGGCCATGCTGGAATACTGGGCCAGAAGCCTTCACAGAAAAAGACTGCCAGGCTGAGACCGCTACGCTGGGCTGCTGGAAGCCACCTCATCGCTGGGTCGGAGAAGCCTCCTGTTTCATATCCAACGCTCCTCCAGATGCCACTGCCATCCATCCCTTTTGTGGGCACTTCTGTTCCTTTAGGCGCCCCGGGCCTAGCCACGGAACAAGAGCCTTGGTCCGGCAAAGAAACAATTCTAGGTTCAGTGGCACAGCAAACCATTGACCCAAGACATCTTTGGTTGCGATAAATGAACTTGAATTGGGGCTAAGACTTGGTCTCCCACTCAATCCTCAGGCAGAATAGGCTTCACCTGCTAGAGACAGGCAGATCCCCAGCTCCCAGCTCGCCTGGGTTAGTCTGTTGGTTGAAGCAGGTGCCCATGGTGTGTCCATTGCCTTCAACAAACAACTCCTCATGGTTACAGAGACCAAAGCAGCAAACTACTCAAAGCATAGTTACAGTTTCATGATTGATAAGCTGGCAGGTCAATCATTGAAGCACAAAGTGAAATAAAAAACATATGTTCCTGCCCCCAGAAATTCTACAGCGGCATAAACTCTGGAATCATCTGGAGCTGTTGGACATCACCATTAAGGGAAGAGAATTTGTGGAGCTAGATTCCAAAGTAAGATGGCTCTTGATCTGTCTCTTATTTTATGACTTCAATGATATTTGGAATGTTAAATTGTAATTTCTCCTCGGTGTGAGATTCTAGGTGAGTCTGGGACTACTAGAAACTGTCCCTCTGACAGGACATCAACTCGTAACACTCATACACATAAAGACATAAGAAACAGGAGCAGAAGTGGTCCAAATGGACCATCAAGCTTGTTCTGGCATTTGATATGGTCACAACTGTCCCTTGGGGCTTCATCACCAGGGGTTGTCTTCTGTACCCCGTAACTCCCAGAGAGGCCAGAAATCTGGTTTCTCAGCCAGGAATGCATTCAACCACAGAGGACCCACACCTTCTGGGGTAGAGAAATACAAAGTTTGGGTGAAGGAATACCTCCTCAACTCAGAGATTAATGATCAGCCCCATACCCTGACACTATGCTCCTATGTTCCGGGCTCCTCCACCAGAAGAAACAGCCTCCTGTAGGGGTCGAGCCTTGTTTTTGGGGGGCATCAATGAAGCAATGGGCCTAACAGTAGGAGCTCCTTCTGCTCAGGAGTGGGTGGAGTTATCTCACGTGATTACCTTCATTGTCCATGTGCATGTGAGTAGAAGATTGAATCCAATGGGCAGGAAGTTGTGGTGGCTACTGGGATGGCCAGAGCTCCAAATTCTGGGCACCACATTTTAACAGGAAAAGGGACACATGCATCAATCCAGCAACACCACGATCCCTGATGGTCACCCCCACCTATTTCCAACGATGTCTGAAACCAGGCAAAGTGTGGATTGATCCCTTTGTGACATCTCCCTGGAACATTTTCCTAGAGGCCATCTGAGAGAGGTATACCACTTCCTACGGTTGGAAAGAGCAGTCCTGGCTGATGAGCACAGTCTGGGCTGAGCTCATAATGGAATTCAATGCCATGAGCAGATCAAAAGACCTGGTCTCCAGAGCTGCAAGAGGATGAATAATCCTCTGGTACATTGGGTACGCACCACACAATGGTTTGCTCAATATTTTGTGCCCCTATGAGTGGGAATTAACATTGTAAGGTTTCTATTGCAGAGGTCTGTCATGTATAAGGTCACGTGCCTGGCATCTCCATTGAATACCTCACGCAACCGAATGTGCCGCATCTAACTCAAGCTATCAATGTCATACGACTAGCATCACAGTGGCACTGCCCCTCAGGCGACCTCCAGGGTTCATAGCTGGAACATAAAAGGACTGCAGCACTGAGGAGCTCACATCCCTCTCAGGGCACCGACCTTTCATCTCGACTTGGAGAACTCACACATATTCATCAAATTGTTGCATGGACACAGCCATCAAAGGTGACTTCATTCAGAACAGCTCCAAGGTACCTCATTTACCCACATCCCATGGCCTTTAACTCTTTGACCAACTCGTCAGTCAGGATCCTTAACTCCTCAGATGGCCATCATCTTTGTTTGCATTTACTCACACAGACTTGTGTTGGCAATTGACATCTCTATATGGATCTATCAATGGAGGCTGACTGCTCAGATACCTATGCTAATATCGCTTAATACTTCCTCGCATCTGCACAAAAAGGGTGAAAATGCCCAAACTGGGAAGGGAGATAAAAGCCTGATATATGACTCCTGACCTCATTTAACCAGTGCGCTGTTGACCTATCAGGAGATCAAGGGAAAGAGTGTCTGTTCTGAAAGGGAAGGTTCAATATCAAATGAGATGGGATAGCCCTCTGCTACTCCTAGTTACACATCTTAAACATATTTTGGATAAAGATGGCGTCTTGTTTCCAGAAAAAAAAAGAGAAAAGCCCTATATCCCCCAGGCTTGTCCCAAGTACCCTGAGAAGAGAGAGTCTATACCCTAAGACAATGGACTGTCAAGGTCTTCCCCCCCACCTCCACCCACACAGAGATAGTCACCCCCAGGGGTAGAGCAGGCATATTCTGGTGAGCTTCACTCTGACCCTGATCCTTGGGCCATGGACCTGAGGTCTCTGGCACTTGGTGACTGCCGGAAAAGTGAGCACAGAATGTACGAATACCCCCTGGACTCCAGCATTAATGAGTTGGCACAGATAGAATTTTCTCCTGCCAGTGAGTGGTGTGGTGGAGGGGGCAGTAAAATGGGTAGCTGGGCATGGGGTAGATATCTGCCGCCCTTTTACCTCTTCAGAAACAAACTTATGGCGCTTGGTCCCACCCCAATATCAATAGAGATCCTTAAGTAGTCGATTCAGAGTCAGTTAGGGGCCTGTTCACACCATCATCCTGATTAAAGAGGGAGCACTGATTTAAACATTTAGGGTCACCCTTTTAGGACAGAGCTAAGGAGGGAATTTTTCTCTCAGTGTCATATGACCTTGGTTCATTCTACCACAGGAAAAAGTGAAAGTAGAGGCCATTGAATATGTGTAAGGCTGAGCTAGATAGATTCTCACTAGGCAGGGAAATCAAAAGATTATGGGGGCAGTTAGATGGGAATGAGAATTTCAAAGCATTAACACACCAATGGGGATCCACTTGAATGGTGGCTCAGGCTAGAGAAGCCTAATGGCCTACTTCTGCTCCTATTTTGTATATTTGTAAGATAGCCCCATCCCAAGCTGAGGAGAACAGTGACGGCCTTCCAGGCTGGTTAAATGCCCTGATATGCCCCAATATGGGGCTGATTAGGGCTACAGATCTGGATGAGGGAATTTAAGTTGGCCACTGAATGACAATTGCTGCCTCTGAGTCCAACTTTTGACCCCAACACCCCTGCCCATTACCCCCAATCTCAGCCTGAGATCACCCCCTGACAATTCACCTGCCCTGCCCACTGGTTTTCCTGGACCTGGACATTGCCGTTTCACCTCTCAGATGGCATTGCTGCCCACAGTGGGTAACATGATTGAATGCAGCTTCAGATGGAGCAAGGCAGCTCTGTCCAAGGGAGTGACACAATTAAAAATCCCCCTGGAAGGTTACCTAGGTGTCTGATAGATACATGACCAGGTCTCTTCATTCCTCTTGGTACTGGGGCTGTCTCGCACATTAGGGCACCCATCCCCACCTTCTGAAATTGAAAAAGCATCACTTGGCTTCCTGTTCCTGGTAATGCTAACATTTATGGGATTTGTGCAAGGAAAAATTTGGGATTAGTTTATTGTTGGAAAAAGCTTCTCAGCTCTCACGACTACAGAAAATCATCACAGAGAAAGATGAATTGACTTGCTAAAAGTCTCCCACAATTTTAGATCAAAAACCAGAATGGGCTAGGAGCACACATTCTAGTCGAATACGTTTCATTTTGACTTCAAAGCGACAGATTAGTATTGTTGCCTATTACTGCAATGTCAGTATTAAATGCTAGTGCCTGCGTAGCTGACTGTCAGATTCCTTAAGGCCATAAGTCTATCAGAAGCTGAAGTAGGCCATTCAGCCCTTCAAGTTGGGCAGAAGTGGCTCAGTGGTTAGCACTACTGCCTCAAAGCGCAAGGGACCTAGGTTCAATTCCCTCCTTGGGTGACTGACTGTGTGGAGTTTGCAAGTTCTCCCTGTGCCTGTGTGGGTTTATTCTGGGTGCTCCAGTGTTCCCACAGTCCAAAGATGGGCAGGTTATGGTGAATTGGCCATGCTAAATTGCCCATAGTGTGCCCATTGATGTACAGGCTAAGTGGACTAGCCACAGGAAATACAGGGTTACGGGGGATGGAGTGGATCTGGGTGGGATTATCTTTGGAGAGTTGGTGTGGACTTGATGGGCCAAATGGCTTGTTTCCACACTGTAGGGATTCTATGAAGTCTATTCTACCATTCAGTAAGACCGTGGCTGGTCTGACAATCCACAACTCCACTTTCCCATCTTTTCCCCTTAGCCTTGATTCCCTTGGAGTTTGAAAATCTGTCTATTTTAATTTTGAATACACTTAATGACCCAGCCTAAATAGCCCTCTGTGGTAAAGACTGCCACAGATTCACTGCTCTCTGAATCTGTGCAACCCCTTATCTTGCAATTATGACTTCTGGTCCTAGACTGTCTACAAGGGAAAGCAACCTTGCTGCAGCTACCCTGTCGAGTCCCTTTAGAATCTTGTTTCAATAGGGCCATCTCTCGTTTCTCTGAACTCCCAATGAGTACAGGCCCAAACTACCCAACCTCTCCTCTTACCAACATCAGCACATTGAATCTTCTCTACACTGCTTCCAATATTTCAGTATTTTTCCTTAGGTAAGGAGCCAAAACTGTCTCTCCTACATGGCAGCTAATTTCAGAAATCAAATCTTTAACATTTTTGCTTAAATTAAACTCTGATAAAAATTTTATTCCTGAGGAAAATGAGATCTGGCCTAGCCGTGTCCACCCAGATTCTACTCATACAATATCCTGGATGGATGTACTCTCATCATGGTCAATCTTCAGAATCATTGCCGTACATCTGTTCAGAATGTTACAACTGCTATTGCTATCAATTACAAACCGTATATTTGAAATCACACTGCTTGATTTCCTTTACTGGTTACTGCAGCAGTGAAATTTTCCTTGTTTTTAGCTCTTCACCTTACATGACCTCATTGCAATACTTGCAACATTCTTAACAGTTTAAATTTAGAGTCCCTAGTTGATGGAATGTTCACTGAGAGCTCTTGAGAGCTTATTCTTTCAGATATAAATAATTTGGCTTCTCTTGAAAACTTGAAGTTTGAATCACTCGCTGTTAGAGAGGACTGAATATCAAGTGGCATTTTAAGTGACTGTTACATCAACCCCTTGTGAAACACAGGTGAAAAGTATTTCAAATGTTCCCCCTAGTTACAGCTTGCATTTGAAACATTATCACTAATGTATAATCAGAAACTCACAAAAACCTCACACAGTTTGCTAAAAATAATGGAACGGGTATTATTGCAAATATTTGGATGTTGATGCAAAGAGATATATTGTTGAAGATTTTGATTCTGTATTTATTAAGACAAATACAAGAATGTCAAAATTTGAAAGGATCATGACATTTTTACCACATGAGAAAAACATTTTGTTATGTTGGCCAATTGACTCTGATTTTAATATTCATTTTTAGTTATTACTGGCTAGGCCAGCGTTTATTGCCCATCCCTAGTTGCTTTTGAGAAGATGGTGGTGAGCTGCCTTCTTGAACTGCTGCATTTAATGTAAGTAGACCTACCTGCGGTGTTATTAAGGAGGAAATTCCAGGATTTTGACCTAAAGTCTCCACAGGAAAGGTGACATAATTATATGTCCAGATGGAGAGTGGCTCAGAGGGGAACTTGCAGGGGGTGGTGTCCCCGTGTATCTGTTGCTTTTGTCCTTGTAGATGGTAATGGCTGTAGGTTTGGAAGGTGCTTGGTTGAAGTGTGGCATTATGGAAGGCAACAGAGAATTGTAGGCTCCCCACAGGTGATTCAATAAAAGCTCAGGGTTTGAACAAATGCCTTTCGTCTGCAGAGAACTGCCCCTGTGTGTAAATGTAATCAACTTGTAGCTAGCGTAAATGAGCCAAGCAACAAGACTAACTCATAAAGCTTGAGTGAGTTGAGCATGTTAATGTATTGTTAAGATAAATTGACTACTTGAAGGTATGGGTAGCATAAACAGCGGCAATTCAGTTTCTTACAAGCATTTGTGTTCGTCGATTTTGTTTTGCTGTTGGAATATAGGGTAGAATTATCCCCTCTCCCCCATCCATAGTGCAGTAGAGAGCAAAATTGCAGGAAGGACAGATAATCAGGTAGGTTGGCACTGGAGAGATAAACCCACCTTGCCACCTCTGAAATCACACTCTGGGCTGAAAGGTCCCTGAATAACCTCCCTTATCCATCACAATTAAGGGTCTCAGGGGTCTTTTAAGGCCAGTCTTTAGAATCATCAAATTCCTGCAGTGCAGATAGAGGCCATTCAGCCAATTGAATCTGCTCTTTATGGGGAATACCTCGTAAGAGCCTTATCCCATTTGGCCACGGCTACGGGTGGGACCAGAAAGAGTTGGCCTTACCTGAGTGGTGAGCACTCCTTTAAGGTGGCTGCCCTTTAAGGTGGCTCTTTCACTCATTCCTCCAAGACCTCAGGCAGGGGGAGCCACCGAGCTCACCTCACAACTGACCACAATGCTCCCTATCCCTGAGATTCCCAGAACTCACCCTTCCAAAACAAAAACACCTATCTTTCTCAGCGGTGACCGTTCACTTGAGAATCTGGTGAGGCCATGTCGTCTAACAGAGTCTTTGCCACCGTGCTGCGAACTTCTGCAAATGTCTGCCTCCGACTGGCCAGCAACTACAGGCATGAGGGTGGATGACGTGATGGATGAATTGGAGTGAAGGGTATTGCAGTAGGCGATGTGCTGGGTTTGTAATACCAACAGGAAACCCATCATCAGCCAATCAGCTCTTTGGTTGACATCAGATCTACTGAGTTTTCTGTCCAAGGTAGACATTGAGTTTCTCTCAGAAACTTTCCCTCCTTTTTTGGACTTAGCCTGAAACTGGGAAAATATTGCCCTAATGCCTGCTTCAACTCAGTGATATTGTGAACCATGAAAACCATGGACTAGAGACTTTGAAGTGCATTGTGGGTAAAGAAAGGGTAAATTTATTAAAGATGGTGGAGAATCTAAGGAAAGATAGGCTGAGTTTGGAGGGGGTCCAGAGGCGGTTAACAGGAATTATCCTGGGAATTTTGGCTTGTCATATGATGAGTAGTTGAGGATCCTGAGTCTGTACTCAATGGAGTTTAGAAGAACGAGGGAGGATTCTGATTGAACCACACAGAATTCTCAGATGCTTGGAAAGAATGGATGTGAAGAAGATGTTGCCATTTGGAGGACAGACTAGGCCCTGAGGGTCCAGTCTCAGAGTGACGGGATGACCCTTTTGGACTGAGATGAGGAGGAATTTCTTCAGCCAGAGGCTGATGAATCTGTGAAACTCATTGCTGCAGAAGGCAGTGGAGGCCCAGTCATTGAATGTATTTAAGACAGAGAGAGAGAGAGAGGTTCTTGATTAGTAATGGGATCAAAGATTATGGGGAGATGGCAGGAGAATGGAGTCAAGAAGCATATCAACCATGATCGAATGGCAGAGCAGATTTGATGGGCCAAATGGCCTAATTCTGCTCCTACAGCTTATTTTTTTCCTCTTTATTCATTCACAGGATGAGGGCGTCGCTGGCTAGGCAGCATTTTTTGTCCGTCCCTAATTGCCCAGAGGGCATTTAAGAGTCAACCACATTGCTATGGGTCTGGAGTCACATGTAGGTCAGACCAAGTAAGGATGGGAATTTCCTTTCCTGAAGGACATTAGTGAATGGGTTTTGCCCCAACAATCAGCAATGGATTCATGATCAGTATTAGACTCTTAGTTCTAGATATTTATTGAATTCAAACTCCACCACCTGCCGTGGTAGGATTCAAACCCAAGGCCCCAGAACATTATCTGGGTCTGTGGATTACCAGTCCAGTAATAATACCACTAGACCATTGCTTCCCTTTGGTTATGGTCATCTGGTTATAATTCATATCCTTACAGGTCTGCTGTGGGGTCATGGGTGAAAGGTTTTGTTGCTCTTCATTGAGAGTGTGATAAAGGATCCTGTTAGACTTAAGTAAAGTAATGGACATCGTGCATCTGCATTCCAGTGCTGCTCTTGAAATCTCTCTTGGAAAGATCAGCACTGAAAATGCAAAAAGGATGAAATCATTTCACATTGGATATGCAACTGATGAACCATTGGCTGCAAAGCTGGCAATTAGGGGATGGTCAATGACCTAGCCGCAGTTACATATTGAGTCCCTCAAGAAACCACTTCCAGGAATTCATATCACCGAAACTGAACTGGAGATGGGTGTTGTGGTTAAAATGTCTACATTTGCAGGTGTTACAAAGCTAATGCTAGCTCAAAGCTGAGCGGATTGGCTATAGGGGATTTGCAACAAATTTATGTATTGGGAACAAAAATCAGAAGTTGTAATTTTGGTTTCTGATTTGCAGGTTTTTTTGATGATTGGGAAAGCAGGTTACAAACTAAATTGAAAGTGGAGTCAAAAATTTAGGAAAGAAACCTGTGTGGGTTTCTTCTGGGTGCTCCAGCTTTCTCCCACAGTCCAAAGATGAATAAAAAGGCTGTACATGGATAGTGATCTAGGAATTTTGATTGAAATTATTGAACAGACATTTGTTTTCTTTCTTTATTCATTCATGCTATGAGGGCATTGCTGACCAGGCAGCATTTATTGCCCATCAGTATTTGTCCAGAGGGCAGTTCAGAGTTAACCACATGGCCATGGGCCTGGAGTCCCATGTAGGCCAGACCAGGTAAGGATGGGGATTTCCTTCCCTGAAGGACATTAATGAGCCAGATGGGTTTTTCCAACATTCAGCAATGGATTCATGGTCAGTATTAGATATTTATTGAATTCAGATTCCACCATCTGCAGTGGTGGGATTTGGATCTAGGTTGCCAGAATATTACATTACAGATCAGATGTTTGGGGGTATTAAAGTGTCAATATTGAGCTGGGACAATAACATAACCTTTGCCACTTTTTAATCATTCGTTTGACTTGGAAGGTTGTATTCAGTTCTGGTCTCCACAGTGTGCAAAGGATATTGAAATGATATCAAAGGCAAATGCATGATGATTTAATGGACTGAAGGATTGTATAATGATATAAAAATGGGGAAGCTGAGAGGTAAATTGCTTCCCTTGTCCCAGATGCCTGAAGGAACTAGACAATATAGATCATGATAAACTGTTCAATCTTTTCTAGAATAATAGACCGTCGAGTTAATGAGGATGAACCAGTCAATGTGGTGTATATGGGTTTTCAGAATTATTTGGATAAATTTCCACACAAGAGTACTGGTGGTGGCTCAGTGGTTAGCACTGCTCCCTCACAGCACTGGCAACCCGGGTTTGATTCTACCCTGAGGTGACTGTCTGTGTGGAGTTTGCATGTTCTCCCCATGTCTGCATGAGCTTCGTCTGACTGCTTCAGTTTCTTCCCACAGTTCAAAAATGTGCAGCTTAGGTGAACTGGCCATGGGAAATGCAGAGTTACAGGATCTGGGTGGTCTGCCCTTCAGGGGGCTGGTGTGAACTCAATGGGCTGAATGGCCTGCTTCCGCACTGTAGAGATTCTATGGTTTAAGGTGATAATGTGTGGAGTTTGCACATTCTTCCTGAGTCTGTGTGGGTTTCTTCTGGGTGCTCCAGCTTTCTCCCACAGTCCAAAGATGTGCAGGCTAGGTGGATTGGCCATGCTAAATTGCCCGTGGTATCTAGGCATGGGTCTGGGTGGGATAGACTGAGGGTCGGTGTGGACTTGTTGGGCTGAAGGGCCTGTTTCCACATTGCAGGGATTCTACGATTCTATGAATTTAGACAGGCTGGTTGAGTAGGCAAGAGTGTAGCAGATGGAATATTATGTGGATAAGTGTGACGTTATCAATTTTTGTGTGTGGATTGAAGGGGCAGCGTGTTTTTCAAATGGTGAGACATTGAAAAGTGTCATGTCCAAGCAGGCTTAGATGTCCTTGTCTATAAGTCCCTAAGCTAGCATGCAATTCCAGCGGGCAATTTGGAAGGTGATTTTCCTGTTAGCCTTTATCACAAAAGCATTTGATTACAACAGCAAAATAGTCTTGCTCCATTTGTATAGAGGACTGATGGAATCACATCTGGAGCATTGGGCATAGATCTAGTCAGAATAACATACTTACCATAATCAGAGAGCAAAGGAGATCCAGCAGATTGATTCCTGGGATGGTGGGACTATCTTGCAGTGAGAGACTGGGGACATTGCTTCTGTTTTCTCCAAGTTCAGATGTAAACTTGATTGAAAGGCATAATAGATGCAGGAAGGATCTTCTCCCTGGCTGAATGGCCCAGAATTAGGGATGCAGTTTCAGAATAAAACCTAAGCCATTTCAGACTGAGATGAGGAGGAACGTCTTCACTCTGAGGGTGGTAAAATTTGAGATTTCGCGACCCCAGAGGTTTTGGAAAGGTCAGTATGTTCAAGACAGAGATTGATAGATTCCTAGTTAACTAATGATATCAAGCGATATGAAGATAACATGGAAATGAGATATCGAGATCAGCCATGATCCAGAATAGCAGAGACAGCTCAAGAGGGTGAATGGCCTAATTCTGACATGGTCTGCATGTGATGGGGAGAGATGCAAAACAACATTGTTGTTTGAGTTTGGGGTTCCCTGTTTATCTGCAGTTCCCTGGAAGATAATGTGGGTTCTTGCTGGATCTGGTGACTATATCTTTAAAGTCACCATCACCCTTAATGCTTTTGCTTCAAAGATTCACTGAGGGGGGTGAAGCATGAGGCAGGTGACTGAAGAATTGTTGATTCTGGCATCTCTGTGTCTCTTCGTTGTTAAGGGAATATCCAGGTGGTAGCTGGGCATGTCAGGTTGATTTCCCACAAATACATTGTGCCATTGCTTTCACACACATGGAACCCCACCCTGGGATGCATTTGACAGCTGCAAGGGATTTCATTCTATCAATGCTGAACAAGAGAACAACACAAAAATATTCGTGTCATTGTTCTGGAAGCAGGTTCGGGGGATGGGATGGCCTAGTGTTATTATTGCTCAGCTGTTAATCCACAGAGATAGTAGGAACTGCAAATACTGGAGAATCTGAGATAACAACGTGTAGAGCTGGAGGAACGTAGCAGACCGAGCAGCATCAGAGGAGCAGGAAAGCTGGCGTTTCAGGTCTAGATGCTTCTTCAGAAATGGGCTTTTCTAAGAAGGGTCGAGACCCGAAACATTAGCTTTCCTGCTCCTCTGATGCTGCTCGGCCTGCTGTGTTCATCCAGCTCTATACCTTGTTATCTCTGTTAATCTACAGACATAGGCTTGAATTCCACCACAGCAGATGGTGGGTTTCGAATTCAATTTAATAAAAAAAACCTGGAATTAAGAATCTAATGGAGACCATGAATCCATTGTTGATTGTCGGAAAAAGCCCCATCTGGTTCATTAATGTCCTTTAGGGAAAGAAACTGCAATCCTCACTTGGTCTGGTTTACACATGACTCCAGACCCACAGCAATGTGGTTGGCTCTTAACTCTTAACCTCAATTAGGGTTGGGCAATAAATGCTGGCCCAGACAGTGACGTCCACACCTGGTGAGTGAATAAAACAACCGTCAAGAAGTTGAGAATAAAAACCAAAAGAACTGCAGATGGTGTAAATCAGGAACAAAAACAAAGTTTTTGGAAAAGCTCAGCAGGTCTGGCAGCATCTGTGAAGGAGAAAACAGAGTCAACGTTTCAGGTATGGTGACCCTTCCTCAGAACTGGGGTTGAGAAGTTGAGAATGCCTGCTTCAGCGAATCAGCAACAGGACAAGTGGAGTAAGTTATTCCTCTGAGACACACAAAAAATTGGCCTTATCTATTTCATTCTCCTTCCAGTGTGATAAATGGTTCTAATCCACTGCCTGCCATTGCAATCTCTGCTCCCCAACCCTTAGCCTCCCATCCATCTGTGTTAAGAAATTTACAACAGCAATGCAAATTTCATCTGCAGAGAATATTATTATTCTGAGGAGTTTTCACCAGTCTGAATCTAATTGATTTCACCTTGGTGCTCTTTTGTTGCAAATTTATTTTTGTAAAAATGTGACACTGCCACCCCTCTCAAAGAAGCAATTAAAGTTCAATAGATAATTCTTAAGAGGCGCTATCCCGCAATCAAGTTTTATTTTGTTTTGCACCTCACAATGTCTCATCTAGTAGTGCATTGCTTTGCTGAGTTCCCTGTGCTGGCAGATCATTCAGCGTGATGACTGTTTTGTTTTAGAAATGTGCGCAATGCATTCCCAGCCAGCAGTTCACACGTGAAGTGATCGGCCGGGTCAATGAAACTGGGGCAAAATAATTCTCAAGATACAGCGATTCATCCAGAATTTTGATGATTAATGGCATCCAGATCTGATGCGAACAATGAGCAACTTATCCCCGGGGAGGAAGAGAAAGGACTGTAGCCTGCTTTTGATGGACTAATTCAGCTTCTTTCAGGAAATAAAAGACAATGTTTTGTCTCATTTTAATGGAAGATTTAAGAAAAAAAATAGTGTGAAGCTAAACAAGCAATTACAGGGGAAAATACAATCGTTGATAGCTGAGTGGCCTTAGAAATTTCAGCGCTGGAGGAATAAGATTGCCTTATATTCGACCACAGTAAACAACTTACTCACATCTCACAGCCAAGCAGAAGCTCCTTAATTAGCACTGGAAGGACGTACAAAAAAGTTATTGTCAGGGAATTCCAACTTTTGTGGTAATCATCCATCAGGGCCTCTCAAACATAGCTGCAGATTTTTACCAGGCCTTTACAACATTTGTAACAGTGTGAGAAATTTATCTTGCGACCTTACCCTAAAATATCAGCACTTCAAGCGATTAACTTATTTTCTTCACATACGTTCTTCTAAATCAAAAGTGTCCAACTTCAAAAGGGTCTTTGACTTTTGGCACAGGTTTGATTTGCAAAAGACCACAAGAAAATATAATCTCTCTGGGTTCCCCTCCAAACAGCAAAATGCTGTCAGTGCCTTAATTTGCTATATTTTGGGCAGCAAGTCAGGAACAATGAATACCAGTTGTCATAGGGTGGCAGGAATGGCAGTCAATTGGCATATGTAAACAGCAATGCCTGCCAATCTCTATAGATGCCTATCAAAACTACAGTCATCCAGAGTCAAATCATTGCTTGAAAAGCCTCAAAGCACCAACACGTTGCTCTTGAATGATCAAGACAGTTTCACAAGGGCACGTTCATGTCTGTCAGCTTTGCTTTACGTGGAGTGAGGGGTACTCACTTTGATGTGACATAATAATCATGCCAATGTGGTTTATTTATTAGAATAAATGCAACCGTATTCTCTTCTTTAAGTTCGTGCTCTGTCGCATTCTCTTTAACCGTGTTTCTCACTCCTAGCATCACCTCATGATGATAGCTGTGAATATTATACATAAGCTGTTAATGGAATATTTATGTGGCAACTCTATTTGAGAGAGAGGTGCTTTGATTTTCTTGCATCAACAAATCTGATCTCATGATGAGGAAGCTAAATTTAGCACTCAAAGTACTGGGGCCTAGCTCATAAGATGAAAGTTCCCCTAGAATCAAATAATAAAAGCATCTTGATGGGCAGAAAAGTGCTTTCTACCCACAGACACTGTAGAATGGAAGGTACAGCTCTTTGACAGAAAAGGGTGTGAGAATGGTAAGGGTGCTTTAGCTGCCATTTGGCTTAGTTGGCCAGATGGTCGGTTTGCAATGTTGAGAGAACACGAAGAGCGTGGGTCCAATTTCCACACCATGAACCTCCTTCTCAACCTTTCCCCTCATCTGAGGCCTGGTGACCCTCAGGTTAAATCACCACCATTGTCTCTCTCTCTCTCTCTCTCGCTCTCTCCCTCGTGCCCTTCTAGTCTGGGAAAAGAATGGAGATGTACTTTAGCATTTCCTTTGAAGACAGAGCACCGGTGCTAGTGAGGTGCTGTATAGCATTATTCTTTGGTGGTGGATGAGCTGAGTAAACTGATATTTCCATCTTATAGCAAAGCGATTTTACAGTAATGATATATGCACAGAATGCGTTTGAATTTGATATAAAGGGATTGATGGTGGTTTCTTGGTGGCCCGGCATGGCGGTCTTCCTGCACGGTGTGGCAGGCTTTCAGCCAAATGCGGTCTCAATGTGGGCTTTGAGCCTCTAGGCAATTTCAGAGTGGTTTCCTGGGCTTCAGGTGAAACGTGGTGTGGACTGGCAGTTAGGTGTCGCCATGGGCTGGTCTGGAAGGAATTTTAATCTGAACATTGAATTTCTCTATTTTCTAATTTATGCCTACGATGCTGGACTTTATCTTTCTTTATTTCTCTTTTTTTTCCCTAAGAACTGTAACTGAAGAATCTATACCTAGGTACATTGTACCCAAGATGGTGCCGTAAGTGGTGACTTGTACATTTTCCACTGTACTCGTGTGAGTACATGTGACAATGAAGCTAATTTAATTTGATGTTATATTACAGTTTGAAAAATCAGCTATGGGGTGGTACTAGTATCAAATTACAATCTTTATCAGTTGTGCTTTGCTGGGTAAAGTCAACAGGGTTTCATTGAGGTTCAAGTGAATTCCAAGTAACATTTCACTGGTGATGAAAGTTCAGAATCCCCTCTGTCGTTAAGTACCAAGAATATTGCTGCTCTGCCAAATACTGACTCTCTTAATAGAACAACCTTTATCACCACTATGCACAGGCATTTATAAATGTATATTCACTTCATTTGTTCACTTTATTGTTCAGGCAGAAAATTCCATGTTGCAGGTACATTGCTTGTTGGTTAAAAAAATGATAGGCAATTAAATCAGAATGATGGAGATAAAAATAGTTACTGTGTCATAGAACTCTAATTTTAATTAAAACTTTTCCAGTGTAATTAGAAATAATCAGTCAGTGATTGCACACCCTTGTTTGTGCATCAGCTCTGTTACCCTATGCAGGGAGAAAGTCCAAATGAATTCAGAAGCCAATTTGAGGGATTGTAGCTTTTCTCCTGTACACATCCAGCAGTGACACTGAAATGATTTTCATTGTTCACGAGACAGAGCTATACAGCTCAGAAACAAACCCTTCAGTCCAACTTGTCCGCACCAGCCAGAGATCTCAATCTGACCCAGTTCCATTTACCAGTATTTGGTCCTATCTCTCTTAAACCCTTCCTATTCATATCCCCAGCCAGATGCCTTTTAATGTCGTAATTGTACTCCTTCCTTTCACCATTACCTTTATGATTTAAGGACGATCCATTCAAAGAATACCCTACTCCTGTCTGATTCAGTAATCTCTGTACCCACCCCAGTAAGGCAGAAGATACAGAAGCTGGAACACACACACACCAGCAAGATCAGGAACAGCATCTTCCCTGCCATTATTAGCCTGCTGAGTGGACCTCTCTAATTTCAAATCTAATGTTGATTTTGCTTTGTGCGTCTCCTGTGCAGCTGCACACAGTCTAAGCACCCTATGATCTGTATGCCCTGTGTTTGCTATGATCTGTCTGGGCTGCTCACCAGACAAAACTTTTCACTGTGCTTAGGTACACGTCACAACAATAAATCAAATCAGATCAATATCAATATCCGAAGACAGCTGTACCAGGTATGCTACCCAAGCAGCATAACGCTCCCAACCACTGCTGTACAAAAGAGACTTCAACTCAAAATGATTTTAATATTCGGTCTCTATAGCAATTCAGAAACTTTTGAGGGGGGGTTGTTTCAGTAGACTGCATGCCAGGTGTAGATTAGATTGATGCCCACCACAAGGTCCTGCGGCCTCAATCCAGCTGGTGTGAACTTGGCACCTGTCTTCTTGCCCTAGCCCTGGCTACAGTTGTGATGTTGGGCATTGTTCCTGGCTTCAGGCAGAAAACCCAAGTAGATGAATTGTAAGATAACAAAGTGTGGAGCTGGATGAACACAGCAGGCCAAGCAGCATCTCAGGAGCACAAAAGCTGACGTTTCGGGCCTAGATCCTTCATCAGAGAGGTCTGATGAAGGGTCTAGGCCCGAAACGTCAGCTTTTGTGCTCCTGAGATGTTGAAGGGTCTAGGCCCGAAACGTCAGCTTTTGTGCTCCTGAGATGCTGCTTGGCCTGCTGTGTTCATCCAGCTTCACACTTTGTTATCTTGGTTTCTCCAGCATCTGCAGTTCCCATTAACATAGATGAATTGTAATCTGCCTGGATTTGAGAGTACACTATGTGTCCCGCAGAGGCACTGTGCACTTCATGCTGAGAAAACAGAAACACTATACATTGTATTACTCAGCAGCTTGCTGTAGAGACTCTTAATTATGTTGGCTGTTCATGAGAAAGATATGGATATAGGAGCTTCTGGATGGCACTTCAAATGTAATTATCAGATAGTTACTGACATACTTTGTCCTCTCTGTTGTTTTGATATTGTTAAAGTCCTTTAGCTATTTCACAAAGTCCTGCAGACTGCAAGTGCTCACAGTCCTACTCTTATAACGTGAAAGTGACTTTAATCTCACAACATTAGATTTTGTTCCCCCAGTATCAGGCAGTTTATTGAATTGCTGATCTGCATGTTTAAGTTGAACTTGGCCAAAAAGAATGGGTGAATGCATCCTGGCACTATTATGGACAGATCTTGGACGTGAAAACCATTTCACTTACATAACTGTGCTGCTGCTGAAGGCTGGACTGCCACTGGTTGCAGCTTTTCAATATCACTGTAGCATAAATGTGCAATGTGTTTGTTTTAGTGCCAGTTTGTAGCTCATTTGTACCATTGGTACATGTGGTGAAACTGAGTACAGAATACACTCAGTGTGCTTAAAATATGCCAGAATGCAGTTACGAATTGCAACATCTGAATAAAAGTATGGTATGAGGTGCAATTACAGAAATTACCTGCTGGGAAATAAATGAAGAAATGGCTTGGGTTATTAGATGGCTTCAAATTATTTTTATTACACAGCTTTGAAACTGTAATTTAAATTTAGTTATCAGACAAATCAAAATTGTTGTCATTCAAAAGTGTGAAATAATACTTAAGAGTGAACAAAAATTCAATTTGTACTGGAAATTATAGTGTGTAAGTTACATAAATTACATAACCACAAAGTCAATGGGATTGGGAAAGTCAATTATTTAGTAATGTGGAGAATAGGCACATAATTTACCCAGCTATGAAGAAGTAATTATTAAAAGGCTAGGCACAGTCAAAGCTATTGAAAAGTCCTTAAGATTTTTCAGAGCTGCTCGACAATATATTTTGAATTTGAGGAGATTTGATGCTCAGATTATCCACTGAGCCGAAACGCTACAAACCACACAATACAGGTAAGGCTCAGATAGTTCAGCTTATATCTTTAGTGCCTTTTCAGAAGTTGAATGGGAGTTTGATGGAACATGAGCACCTTTGTTTGGAGAAACAGCGCAGTTGCTGAAGTTGTCTTCTTGTTTGTAGTTTATCAACAATATAAAAATGCTTTCATAGTACATACCTAATGGTGAAGATGTTCCTGTAATATGACTCAGTAATTCAAAAACCCCAAGCTGATTATTTCAAATAGGCATTTTGAATTGACAGATTTCATATTCAATCAGTAACTGTAATAATACTCCCATCCCAAAAGACAAAAGAGTTTGCAAATTCTACAAAAGAAATTTCACTCCGTAACATTGAAAGACATTAATATTTCATATTTCATAGAATCCCTACAGTGTGGAAGCAGGCCATTTGGCCCATCGAGTCCACACTGAGATTGCAAAGATCATCCCACCCAGACCCACCACATCCTCATAATCCTGCATTTTTACCACAGCTAACCCACATAGCCTGCACACTATGGGGCAATTTTGCACAGCTAACCCACCCTAATCTGCACATCTTTGGACTTTGGAAGGAAACAGAGTATCCAGAAGAAACCCATGCAGGCACAGGGAGAATGCGCAAACTGTACACAGCCAGTTGCCTGAGGGAGGAATCAGATGCCGATCCCTGGCGCTGTGAGGCAGCAGTGCTAACAACTGAGCCACCGTGCCGCTCAAATGGCTGGAAATGTTTTAACTACGCAGTCAGAGCTAGAGATTTGCTGATACAAACAGAGACTGCTGGAGAAACTCAGCAACGGTAACAATCCAGTCAGCAGTCAGAAGTGTCGAATAAATGGTACATCTCAGGTCTCCAACATCACAGATACCAGTCTTCAGACAATTCGATTCACTCCATGTGACATCAAAAAAAGAGGTAGAGGCATTAGATACTGTAAGGGCTCTAGGGCCTGACAACATGCTGGTAATAGTACTGAAGATTTGTCCTTCAGAACTTGCTGCTCCCCTAGCCAAGCTGTTCCAGTACAGTGGCATCTAACCGATAGTCTGGAATATTTCCCAAGTATGTCCTGCATGCAAAAAACAGGACAAATAACTCTATGACTCTATAAATCCACCCTGGCCAATTATCACCTCATCAGTCTCCTCTCAATCATCAGTAAAGTGGTGGAAGGTGTCAGTAACAGTGCTGTCAAGCAGCACCTGCTCAGTGACACCCAGTTTGGGTTCCACCAGGGCCACTCAGCTCCTGACCTCATTACAGCCTTGGTTCAAACATAGACAAAAGACCTGAATTCCAGAGGTGAGGTGAGAGTTACAGCCCCTGACATTAAGGCTGCATTCAACTGAATGAGGAACCACGGAGCCCTAGCAAAACTGGAATCAATGGGTATCGGTGGCAAACTCTCCATACCTGGCACAAAGGAAGATGTTTGTGGTTGTTGGAGGTTAACATCTCAGCTCTAGGACATCTCTGCAGGAGTTCCTCATGGTGGTGTCCTAGACCCAACAATCTTCAGCTGCTTTATCAATGACCTTACCTCCATTATTTGTGACTCCTCAGATACACAGGCAGTCTATGTCCTAGCGCCACAAGGCTTGGACAATATCTAGGATTGGGCTGAAAAGAGGCAAGTGACATACACGACATACAGATGCCAGACAATGACCATCTCCAATAAGGGACAATCTAACCATTGCTATTTGATGTTCAATAGTGTTATCATCACTGAATCCCCCAGTGCCAACATCCAAAAGGTTGTCATTGACCAGAAACTCAACTGGGCTCACATAAACACAGTGGTTATAAGAGCAGGTCAGAGGTTAGGAATATTGCAGTGAATAGCTCAATTCATGACAACCCAAAGCCTGTCCATCATCTACAAGGCACAAGTCAGGAGTGTGATGGAATACTCCCCACTTGCCTGGATGCATACAGCTCCAACAACACTCAAAAAGTTTCACATCATCCAGAACAATGCAGCCCAGTATCACATCTACAAACGTTCACTTCCTCCACCACAGAAGCTCAGTAGCAGCAGTGAGTATCATCTACAAAATGCACTGCGCAAATTCATCAAAGATCCTTAGACAACTTCTTCCGAACCCATGACCACGTCCATCTAGAAGGACAAGGGCAGTAGATACATGGGTACATTCGTCTGCAAGTTCCCCTCCAAATGACTCACCATCCTGACTTGGAAATATATAGGCATTCCATTGCTTTTGCTGGGTCAAAATCCTGGAGCCACCTTTCTAATTGTATTAATGGTCTATCTACAACACATGGACTGCAGCAGTTCAAAAAGGTAGCTCATTATTACTTTCTTAAGGCAACTAAAGACAGGCACTAAATGCTGGCCGAGCCAGAAAAACCCATGTCCCATGAATGAAAAAGGTATCAGTGGAGAAAGAAACAGAGTCAATGTTTCGAGTCCAGTGACTCTTCTTCAGAACCAAGATGAGGTACCCGGTTTGCCAATAGTTTCCACTCTATCTGCATCACCTGCACGGCAAGCATTTGCAAGCACTGGTTGCTGTTTTGTTGTGACATTATTCATATGGCAAGCTATGACCTGCACCCTCTCCACCCTCTGATCCCAGCTTTTAGATAACGCGCACACTGACAGGGGGACTCAAAACTAGGTGTGGGCTCAGTGTGGCTTGGAGCAAGGTGAGGAGGTGGGGGTTCCAGAGGCTGTTTGTGGGACCTACGGCCAATGAGAAGGACTGAGAGAGTGCGCTGTGCCTCTGACTGTGATTTTGACTGACAATGAAAATAGCCATTTTGACATTTTGGCAGATTGGGAGTTCTAGGAGGTTACTTCCACCAGGGCCAATCATTACACCAGAGAATGATGATGGCTCGATCTCTTTTGATTCTTATTCATTATTATTAACAATGCTTTTACACTGACAGCTTTGCACGTAGAATGGTGAGGAACATGACATTCCTACAAAGTGGAAGGTTAATTTGAGTTCATCTCTTTGCCTTCAGTTTAAAGTTAATCGTCAGGAGATTTTTCTGTGTGTGACAACCCTGGGTCAGTGGAGGCATTTTGTAACGAAAGTTTGCTGCAACTTCATCTGCCATATATTGGCCCCCGTACTGAACCTTCTGAGAATTGCCTGTTGACATCAAATATTCTGCCTCTTCTTAAAATTTTCCCTGTTTCGTTCCATAAACAGAAGCCAACAAAACAAAATGGATTGGAAACTGAGGCTCAGGAGTTACAGCGTATCAGGCCTCAGGCGGAATTGCTTCCCTCGACAAACCCCGCCGCCCTCAGAACCCTTAGTTCAAACTGCAGCTTCTTGGAGAGATTCTCAATAAAAGGTAAGAAAAAAATTTCTAAATGAAGATGTGGAGTTCATTCTAAACTGATCCCTCCCATTTCTCATCGTGAAGAAACCTATTTTGTGATTGGCATGACTTTTAGTCTGTTTGCCACAGATGGACGGGTATGTGAATATTCTGACAGCTTCCATACGTAGGCACAGTCAGCCGCTCAACCCCAAGGAACAATGGAGCCACAGAAATCTCCTGTTCACCGTTGCCATAGCTACACAAGATGGAGGCGAAACCTGTCAGATTAAAGAATCTTCAGATTTCAATCAGAGCTGGCCATTTTTCCTCTTGATTGACCTTTCCGTGCCTGATTCACCTTCCAGGCAACAGATTGTGACCCACATGCCCACATTACACTCTCAAAGAGCCCAGCTTCGTTGTCTGCTTTCAACATTTTATATTGTTCACATTAGTCACCATTATTTAAACAACTTACCAAACGTGAGTAATGCAAGTGAAATAAATAAGAAGAAGAATGAAAGTGTACTGCGGACAAAATAACCATTAGCTCATTTCTTTCAATATCAACCAATCTATATTTATATTATTACGACTGTTATTTTATTTAGCATTATTGTTTGTTGCTCATATCCATTGACCTGCATTTCATTGACATTAACCTATATCTAGCAACGTAAGTCCTACTATTCTTAAGTATTACATTCTTAAAATTTCTGTTTGCGTTTTTTTTAAATCACCACTTTTCAGCTCCCTTCTTGTAAATCCTTGGTACAACTTTCTTTCAGTTGACATTTTCGGACAACAGAAACATGTTTAGCTGAAGAGTGTCACTTTAGCTGACCTTTCTGTGCTAGGGCTCAGGGGAGTGTCCCATCGCAAATACAGTTCAATAGCTGCCTGGTAAAACATGATTGCAAGGTTAGACCTTCAGAGTTACCAACTGGGTTCATAGTCAAAACAGAAGGATGGACACAAGTGATGTCAAGTGTGACATCCTCCCAGCCTGACCCAGTCCAACATGGATGAGGATGACCACTCTCCTGGTCTAACTAGAAGAGCCTTGTTGCGCAAACAAAATGAAGTTTATTGCATTATTTCAACTACATACGGATTCCACGGACACAGAGGGATGTGGGAAAATTTAGAAAACTGACAATGGCTTAAAACACAGAAATATTGAAAACAGGGACACCAAAGTAGGCCATTCAGCCCTTTCAGCCTGCTGTGCTATTCAATACGATTATGGCTGATTTGATTTTAACTTCAACTCAATATTCCTGAATTTCCCTAACAATCTTTCATCTTCTTGGTCATGAAGAGTCCAGCTACCTCTGCTTTAAAATATTTGCTGCCTTCAAGGATCTATGGACATACACATCAGGGTCTCTCTGATTCTTTGTACTTCCTGGAGACTTACCAGTCAGTGTGTGCCTCTTCCTAAATCTTTCTTCAAAATTCTCAATATTTTTGTGTGTTTCCACTTTTTTCCCATAGCTTTTGATCCATTTAGCCCCAAGAACTATATCCAACTCCTTCTTGAAAATGCAAATATAAAGCAAAATCAAGTAGTGATGAACACGAGCAGCTAATCAGTTTGACAGGGTTAAGTTAAAACTGTAGACACCCCCACACAACACCTACACATACCGTTAGTGTATCAAACAGAGGATGAAAGACTGTTATTATCCATTTATCTGGTCTGGGGCAGTTCGTGATTAATGATAAAAATCTCACCAATAGGACCCAGAGCCCAGATGAATGGAAGTCATGACACAGCTAAAAGGTTCCTTTTCCCCCTTGCCTGAGACCATTGCATTTGGACCTCAACCTGGAGATCACTAGCTCTGACATAATCCTGGAGCTAAGGGAAAACCTGGATGTAGGTTAGATTAGATTAGATTCCCTATAGTGTGGAAACAGGCCCTTCGGCCCAACAGGTCCACACCGCCCCTTGGAGCATCCCACCCTGACCCATCCCCCTATAACCCCACACACCTCTGAACACTACGGGCAATTTAGCATAGATTTAGAAAATTGAAGTAGTGGACTTGCTATAATGTAAATATATAAATCATTGGAGGTGAGCACTGTTCATGACTGTGGTATATATATAAGGAACTCATTGGTGATTTAAAAAGAGTGATGTCAAGTGTGGCATCCTCCCAGTCTGACGCAGTCCAGCATGGATGAGGATGACCACTTTCCTGGTCTAACTAGAAGAGTCTTGTTGAGTAAACAATATGAAGTTTATTGCATTAGTTCAACTACTTACGGATTCCATGGTTAGGATCTACATTACTATGGAGACTGACAGAAGCCTGTGAGCCCTAGTCTACCTCCCACACGGTCCTTCTTTATCCTGACCAGTTCTCAGGCCATTATCACAATGTGGTGCCTACTGGACTCAATCAACTATTAACTCTTTCAGATCCTTATACAACATTCAACACAAGTAAGTATACTTCTTCCTCAATTATTATATTGTTTTGATTTTATCTACACTTAGTTTGTATTTACTATTTTCCATCTACCCCCCAGAAAATCTCTGACTCTACAAATTCAAATGATCTGTAAGTTTCACTATTCTCCCTAAAATATGTCCTCTTCAGACTCAGAAGGATGATAGTTTGTTGAGTAGAAGGGAAGTGACTTAGACTTTCTTCATGATGGTCTGAATTTGTGGTTCTCCTTTGTTCCCAGGTTTGCCATTTGGTTTCTCCCACTAAATAATCTGTGGACAACTCAACTGTGGCGGAATGAGATTACTACTTCCACATATTTTCTGAAAGTGGTCTACCTTCTTACAATAAAAACTTTTGATTTTAAAGCGGCACTGTATATACCTTTGAGGTTTCCTCTTTCCACAGCATTGGCGAGGATTTTTATTCTCTGATGTCTATTCTCTCAAATCCATCAGTTTATCTGGTACATTTCTTTTAGTTTTGTTCCTTAACGATATAGATTCTGCAGATTTCCTGTGCTAAGTTTTATCTTCTTTCATTAGGACAGATCTGCTTTGCTCCTCAGTTACCACTTCACTCACCACCTGAATGTTTTTCTATAGTCAAGACTTCTTTGCACAATAAATGATCTGACAAAGATTCACCAGTAAAGCCTACAACAATCCATTCTCTTATGAAATTGAACTTTATGTCATCACAGTCACATCTCTCCACTAGCCTGGAAAAAGCAATAATGAAATCATCTCTGGATTAATCTCGATGGTACACTCTTTTGTGAAATCTTGCCCTTTGAGGAATATTATTAGTCCTGAAGTTAAAATAATTTTCAATGCTTTCATTTATTCTTTGAATTTTTCTGCCTTGGCAAGCAACAGCATCCTCTGTTATAATTTTTTTTTATTACTGTTTTATACAATACATCTGTAATTCTACATTTTATCTCTCCCTCCTTTTCAAAATACATTTGTAGGAACTTCTCCAGAGCCTTTAGAATTTTCGAAGATGACCACCAATATTTCCAGGATCACTTCCTTTAATACTCTGGGATATAGATTATCAGGCCCTGGGATTTGTTAGCCTTTACCTCCATGAATTTCTCCAGAACTATTTTCTTATTAATGCTGACCTCTTTCAGTTCTGTCCTTTCACTGGACACTTGGCTTCCTACATTTCTAAGAAGCTATTTTTGCCCTCTTTTGTGAAGCAAGAACCAAAGTATGTGTCCAAGTCTTCTTCCATTTCTTTGTTCCCTGTTCTAATTTCTCTGGCTTCTGACTAATGAGGACCTGCATTTGGCTTCACTAATATTTTTATCTTCACAAATTTATAGACGCTATCATGGTCAATTTCTATATTGCCTGCAATTTTACCCTTCCCCATCTTGTTCAAGCTTTTTATCTTTTTTTGGTGAATTCTAAAATGCTCCTAATCCTCAGGCTTGCTACTTTTTCTGGAAATTTTGTATGTCTTCACTTTGGATCCTACTTTTGATTATACGTATGGTTAAGCCATTTTATGTTGTTTATTTTTGCACCACATATGACTGAATAATTATTATGATTCAAACACATGGTCTTTAGATATGAACCATTGCAGATCAACCAACAACCCCTTTCATAAGCTTCCCCAGTTGATCCTTGCCAATTTGCTCCTCATACCCTCGTATTCCCTTTATTTAGATTCAGCACCCTAGGTTGGATTCACCCTCCAACTGAATGAAAAATTCTGTCATATTATGATCACTCTTCCTCAGGGGTCCCACACCATAAGATTGCTCATCAATCCTTTCTCATTGCGAAGTACCCAGTTTAGAATAGTTAATTCCACAATATATTAGTCTAAAAGACACACTCCAGAAAAATCCTCCTCCACAATGCTATTACTTATTTCGCTTTAGAAATAACAAGTTGTAGAGCTGGATGAACACAGCAGGCCAAGCAGTATCAGAGGAGCAGGAAAGCTGACGTTTCAGGCCTAGACCTTTCTTCAGATTTTTTTTTTCTGAAGAAGGGTCTAGGCCTGAAACATCAGCTTTCCTGCTCCTCAGATGCTGCTTGGCCTGCTGTGTTCATCCAGCTCTACACCTTGTCATCTCAGATTCTCCAGCATCTGCAGTTCCTACTATCTCTGAAACTTATTTGTTTTTTCTAGCTTGTATGTAAATTAAAATCATCCATGATTATAGTAGTAAACTAGGGCACTAATTGGTGACAAACATCTCACAGCAGGTAGCTCCTATCCAAGTGCATGAAAAAAATGAGGTGATCTCAGAGATAGGAAATGTATTGGTTCTTATTTTTAAATATTTGTTCCTGGGATGTGGGCATCACTGGCTAGGTCAGTGTTAGCCCATCTGTAACTTTCGTTGGACAGAGTGACTTGCTAGACCATTTTAGAAGGCAGCTAAAGAGGTGACCATATTGCTGTGGGTCTAGAGTCACATGGAGGCCAGGTAAGGACAGCCGATTTCTTTTGCCAAAGAACAGCAGTGAAACAAAAGGGATTTTATGGCTATGCCATTCGGTTAGCTCTTAATTCCAGATTTCATTGGATTCAAATGACGTTGGTCATTGTCTGTCAGGGTGGCCAGTAACAGGTACAGTCAACACCATTACCATTGATCAGCTCGGGACGCTCACAGTCAGATCAGTCTAAACGAAGTCCAGGACATAATCAGCGGTCAGTGCCATAGTTCCAGCAGCAGGAGACTGGTGGAGGGGTTGGAGGTGGTGGTCTCATGCACCATCAGTCAGGGAGCTGCGAACACAACGGTCAGGGATCTGGTCCACCACATGTAGGGACTACTCATTGAGTTTGGTGAGAGGTCAGAGGTGAATGAAGTCCTGGGAATCCTTTCATCAATTGTTCAGGAGATTACAAGGGCTGTCCATAGAGGCTGTAGTGGGGGCATCATTGCCCAGAGGGGTAGTGAAGTGAAAGTCAAGGGAGTGGGTGTTAGAGGTGAAAGCAGAGGCAACTTTAGAGGTGGAAGAAGAAGGGTGAGGAGGGAAAACTTGAGGTATATGAGGGGAGAGACATGTGGGTACATGGAACAGCACCAGAGGGCAAGGTTGGTTGCAGAACCAACACTGTGGCCTCCTCAGGGAGAGTAGAGGAGCAGGGTATTATTAAGATGTAATATTGGGGTTCAGGGGCCAGAATGATGATTGGAGGTAAAGTTCAATATCGTGGCTCGCAACTTGGGACAATGGGTGGAATTGGCACATAGGATGATGCAAGGTACAAAGGTACATGGCGACTCTAGGGTGTGGAGGGAGTATACATCCTGGTGCCCACGATGAGCTGGGTTCCCTGCCTCACTTCCATTCTCTAGAAGGGCAGAATTTGAGCCACTTTGGCGAAAATGCAGAATCCATGTCTGCTGGACTCTAAGACACTAAAGGGACAAACGCAAGAAACATGGGTTTTCAAGCTCAAGCTACGTATCATTCACAATCCCTTATTTGCACTTATGCAATGCTGGAAGATTTAACACAGTAGTACCTCAGATGTTGGTCAAAACTAAACCAACATCATCATCTCAGTCATGCAACATAAACTCAAAAGGGAGTGAATGTTGGCAAAATTTGCCCCAACATTTGTGGAGCTTGTAAAGGTTACCACAGCCCAAGGGTTCATCACTGCAGCATAAGTGACATAAGTTGGACTATGGGCTCTGTTGAAAGCAATGGAACATGGAATGCTTGATTGTGGCTTTGGGATGTGAAGGGGATCAGAGTGCAGTAGGCACCCCATTCTGGATGTGTTGGTCACTCACTTGGTAAGGCACCTTCCCCATATGGGTGCCCATGCTGTGAGCAGGGCTACGTTGGAGCAGACGATAGAGCTGCTGAAAGTCTTGTTCCCCAGTTTGGAACTGTCTAGTCCAAAGAGAGGTTCTCCATTATAAGGCTGCACCATCAAGGTGAGCTATGTGGTGTCTGCACAAATTGTGCAGGCAACCAGATGATGGAATAGATTCTGAGAAACTGGGGGAGTGGGAGCAATCACCCGTGGATAGAAACAAGGACATTGAGCTGGAGAAAGCTCTCCTTGTGGATTGTAAGATTCCACCCTTCAGGTGTGAATTTTGGTGGGTTTGCTGGCTTGTGCCAACTGACTGATGGGTTCATGCAACATTTGTAGTGTTTTTTTCCTCTTTTCAATTTGGCTGGAAAAGCTGTGAAATGTTTGTTTTGCAGTAATCAGTGATCAATCCTTCAAAGGTTCAATGTTGAAATCAGAAGGCTGAAACTTAGTCAATCCGTTTAGAAGGTCTAGTTATCAAAGGGGGATCCATCAACTGAAGGCAGTCAGTGACTAACTGGGGAGAATAGATCTTGTGGGTATTGAAGGTGGGAGTGGCAAGGGATGCTCATCTGAACCTAGGTTACTACTCTTGCTTTTGACACCTCTTCTCCCTCCCACTGTAACCACCAACTCACTCCTGCATTACTTATGCTGCTCCTGGGCCTCTGAAGGGCATGGGCTGGAGAAGAACTGTCTTTCCACTCTCTGAGAGCTGCCACAGCCCCCTCTGCATTGCTGCTGAGGACCGTGCCTCCTGGGGACCTGATTCCAGGTGGAGGTGACCTTGCCACTGCCTGATTGGTCTATGCATCAGTAAGGTAGAGCCCTCTCCATTTCTCTGACAATACACCCCTCACCCCCACAACAAGGTGCTCCCCCTGTTCACCTTGCTTCCCTGTGTGGGTATTACCCAACCTGCTCAGTTTTCCCAATCAGTGATAATGGGAATTGCAGATGCTGGAGAATCCAAGATAATGAAATGTGAGGCTGGATGAACACAGCAGGCCCAGCAGCATCTCAGGAGCACAAAAGCTGACGTTTCGGGCCTAGACCCTTCATCCTCTCTCTCTGATGAAGGGTCTAGGCCCAAAACGTCAGCTTTTGTGCTCCTGAGATGCTGCTGGGCCTGCTGTGTTCATCCAGCCTCACATTTCATTATCCCAGTTTTCCCAATCATTTGGTTTTGTTTCAGACGCATGTGGTATTTCAATTTTGCGAACTTTGACACACGTGTTTGCAGCCATAGAACACCTACAGCATGCATACAGGACATTCGGCCCACCACCCCTCCAAGCAGCATCTCACCCAGATCCCCATCTGTAACCCTGCATTTCCCATGGCTATCCCACCTAGCCTGCACATCTTTGAGCTGTGGGAGAAAACTGGAAAACCCAGAAGAAGCCCACACAGGCACAAAGAGAATGTGCAAACTCGACAGAGACAGTCACCTGAAGGTGAAATCGAACCCAGGTCCCTGGGACACCGTGAGGCAGCAGTGCTTACCGCTGAGCCACCATACCAGCCTTATCTAGAGACTGAAGATATGAACAGAAATCATTGACTTTCCATCTCATGAGTGACCAGGAAGCTCTCCCAATCTTACTGCTTTTCAGTGGCAAGTGTTGGGAAGTCTTACAAATTGATACTCACCTGTGGGTGGGTTATGGGCACACCTTCCTTGGCCATCAGCTCCTGGAGTGGGACATGAACACATGGAACCAGTCTCAGAAGCCAATCCATTGCACCGTCAACGAACCACAGCCAAATAACGACAGAATTCTGTGAATCCAGGTGAAGTGTATGTCAACAGAACCCTAAAGGTAGCAGGGCAGATGGATAAGCTGACCAAGGCAACTGGGATACTGGATGCTAAAACTCTCTAAAACACTAGGCCCTGAGGTGGATAAAGCACACTATGCTGGTGACTGCATTGCAGGATGGGTGTGATCACCCTTGAGGTGGTACAGACCGGGGATACTAGAATGTTGCCAGTAAGGGAGAATTTTAGCGATAATAGGGAAATGATAGGGAATGATTGGACAGGTGGAGCTGTTTTGTTTTGTTCACAGTTGAGGAAGTTGGAGGGAGATGTACTGGATCCCTACAGGTTACAGTGTCTCATGTGCGTAGAATCATAGAATTCCTACAGTGTGAAAGCAGGCCAATCGGCTCATTGAGTCCACACTGACCCACTGCACAGCATCCCGCACAGTTCCAACCCCTACCCTATCCCTGTATCCCTGCATTTTCCATGGCCACTCCACCTAACCTCCACACCTTTGGGCAGCAGGCGAGGACAGAGGACAGGATCCTCAATGAGGTCTACAAAAATTCTCCGTGGCCGAGATGCAGCAGACAGCAGAACAGTCAATAGCCAGGAAGCAGAGGTGTGGGTGTTGAGGATTTGGATCTCAAATGATGGTGACACCAGATACACCCCCATCATAGTTACAAAAACACCTTGAATATGGTGGCATGGTGGCTCATTGCTTGAATTTTGGGCAGCATGGTGGCTCAGTGGTTAGCACTGCTGCCTCACAGTGCCAGGGACCTGGGTTTCCACTCCCGGGAGACTGACTGTGTGGAGTTTGCATGTTCTCCCTGTGTCCGTGTGGCTTTCCACTGGATGCCCTGGTTTCCGCTCACTGTCCAAAGGTATGCAGTTTAGGTGGAGTGACCATGGAAAATGCAGGGATACAGGGATAGGGTTGGGATTGGGACTGGGTGGGATGCTGTACAGTGGGTCAGTGTGGACTCAATGAGCCGAATGGCCTGCTTTCACACTGTAGCGATTTTATGATTCTATGCACATGAGACGCTGTAACCTGTAGGGATTCAGTGCAAGAGCAGCAAGGTATGTTTGCGATAAGATAGTTACTTTGCAGCTGTACATACATGATGAACCAACTGACTTCTGCCCTTGATGTAAGTTTTTTTTTAACACTTCGATAAATTTAATCAACAAACTAAGACATGAGAAGGATCTTCCCTCAGAAAGTGGCGAATCCATAGACTCCATTATTGTTGGGTCATTAGATGCATTCAAGGCTGTGATGTTTAATCAGCAAGGGAATCAAGGGTTTTTGGGAAAAGGCAGGAAAGTGCAGTTGAGGATTATCAAATCAGCCATGATCTCATTGAGTGGTGGAGCAGACTGATGTGCTTCTGTCTTATGGACTCCCAGTCTTATAATTTTTATGCTCCCATAAACCTTCAAGTTCCTTAAAATTATTATTCTCAGTCTCTTTAGATCCAGAGCACTTACATCATGTGAAGGGAACCTGCCAGTCCTGGTATAAAGTTAAACTAAGTGTTTGTTTAAATATAAATTGTACATATAACAGGACAAGTTAGTATCCATGAAAAGTAACTAAATCCCACAATTTTACCAAATATTCATCTCACAAAACCCCTAACTCCAATTACAAAATAAAAACCGAAAGAATTGCACACGCTGTAAACCAGAAATAAAAGCAGAAATTACTGGAAAGGCTCAGCAGGTCTGGCAGCATCTGTGAAATCAGAGTTCATGTTTCGTTCTGGGGTAGGGTCACCAGACCCAAAATGTTTCTCTCCACAGATGCTGCCAGACCTGCTGAGCCTTTCCAACAAATTTCTGTTTTTGTAACTAATTACAGTCTAGTGGCAGATGTTGTCCTGTACACACATTTAAACTTAAAATGCTAAGGACGTGCTCGTAAATTGATTAGTTTCAACTCCAGTCTCGATATAAATCTCTAGTATTTCCTTAGTATCAAATAACAGAATGAAAGGAAAAAGAAATTGCAACACCATGAAATGAGCTACGTAGAGAAAAAAGCAGGTTATCTTCAGTGAAGTAATTTCTCCCAGCAGTTACAGACTGGTGAAAAGATTTAATATGTTTAATCTGAGGGATTATTTCTAATTGAGGAATGTAGCATGCTTACTGCAATGTGAAAACAAGTTCACCTGATCCTTCTGTTCATCAGAGAATGCTAATAGAGAATGGAGGGAGCCTTTCAAGAACAAAGCACCCATCCCTATGGCAAGCTGGGACTTGTGCCACCAAATACCCTCAAACAAACTTTCAAAAGGAACTACATTCCACTTGGCATCTCTGCAAGGTTCTCTCATTGTTGTGCCATACTATTGTTCCTGCAGCTTCCACATACTTAGTATTTGCGTTGTTCTCTTATATCTTTGTATGGGGTCTGTAGTACGTTTATTTGTTCACAGGGAGAGTTGGAAAGTTCATTTGTTTGCCAGGACACTAAAGTAATTCCAACTGGGATCCAATATTAGGCACACTGTAAACCCTCATTTTGTTTTGCTCCAGGGACCCCACTATGCAAAAACAATAATGTGTGCAGAACTGGGCAAGTTCTTTACTTCATAGTCACCAAAGCGTAAAAGTACTGGGCTTGTTTGGACAAGGCTCTTCGAATATCCTTTGAGCAAATAATGGCTACAACTATATACTTGCTGTGTGCATATTAACTACAGTTTGCAGTAGAATCTGTTACACCCTTCAATTTATACC
Organism: Stegostoma tigrinum; assembly: GCF_030684315.1. Lineage (NCBI taxonomy): Eukaryota > Metazoa > Chordata > Chondrichthyes > Orectolobiformes > Stegostomatidae > Stegostoma > Stegostoma tigrinum. Next base: position 5,870,489 of record NC_081376.1, read on the forward strand.
TCCCAAACTGACTTGACAGACACTTCTTTCAAAGAAGTGAGAGAAAATAATTTACAAATTTCAAGAGCGAGCTCAAATTTGCAAAATCACCCAATCATTCAGACACCTTTTGTAATAGGAAGTCAGAAGTCACATGACACCAGGTTATAGTCCAACAGGTTTATTTGGAATCACACAAACTTTTGAAGCACAGCCCCTTCATCAGGAGCCGACGTGATTCCAAATAAGCCTGTTGGGCTATAACCTGGTGTCATGTGACTGCTGACTTTGTCCAACCCAGTCCCACACTGGTAGCTCCACATCATTGTAACAGAAAGACGGGGTATTTATGTCTTGAATCAAAATCTTTGTCAGAACTATATGAATAGGAAGGGTTTGGAGGGATAATGGGCCAAATGCTGGCAAATGGGACTAGATTAATTTAGGATATCGGGTCAGCATAGACAGGCTGGACCAAAGGGTCTTTTCCTGTGCAGTACATCTGTATGGCTCAAATGTGGCCGTGTGGAAAGACAGATAATTCGCAAGAACTTCAAAGAAAATTGAAAGAACAAACACATGAAGGTTAAAACCATAGAGAGAAAAATGCTGGGGATTTCATTATGTCCTGCAGAAATTGGTGGCAATACTACAGACATAGTAGGAATGGGGTTTTTCCAGTTTTCTGTTGAATTTACAGAATTCAGTACAGAATGGGCTAAGACCTGAGCTTGCTGGCTCACTTATTTTAGGGTTGCAAATACATAGGGCCGAAATTCAATGCAGAAGAGCATTTGGGTTGCTGCTCAGTAGAAGGCTTTAAGCTGGAAAAAATAACAGTTAAACAATTCATTATCCTTCCTCTCCAGTTCCAGCCTGTTACACTGCCCGTGCACAGGCCCTTAAAGCATGAAAAATGCTGATCAAATTCCACGGACTAATCACGCAACTCGAGGGATATTGACACTTCTCGGCTTTGTTTTAACACTCGGCCAGTGGATGGATTAAAATTCCACTCGACTGTTTTACTATGTCTTCGTGCCGTTGTGTTTCCTGAGCTCCCTGAAGATTGCCTGTGAAACCCGGGGAAGTACACAACAGTGCTGAAAGTGTTGGAACTGTCCCAGGCAAAGATGTCAACAATTAGTTAGATGGCACAACCACTTTTTCATCTGTCAGTGGAAAAGGGCTTGTTCTCCAGACCATTGCTTAGAGGCCGCTTGGCATCATTTTGTTTACTTTTTACGTCACAAGGGTTTGCTCTAGCACAGAAACTGTCTTTGTTGTTGTGGTTGGGACCTACTCTGAGGGCCTAGATAGTCAGGCATATTGCTCACAGGGCCTGGAATACAGAAGCCTTTTGTAGCCCACATGACACCCCATTATCCTCCATAGTTACCACAGGGTAACAATGTTTTACATAGGTTTAGCAAAGTTTCTTGCCTTTTATAATCAGTTCCTCTGTCTGGAAGGCCCTATAACTCCGTAAAGCTATCTATAAACATCAGGTATTAACATGGCACATGTTACAAATATGGCTACGTCAGGCTATTGCACATAACTAGCTCAGTCATATCAAATAACCAAGGCCCCACGCAGGATCTGGGCAGCAAGGTGGCTCAGTGGTTAGCGGCGTTGGCTCATAGTGCTAGGAACCTGGGATCAATTCCACTTTTGGGCCGCAGTCTACCTTCAGAAATGGGGAAGGGAAGGGGAAGGGGATTCTGCAATAAAGAGAGAGAGAAAGGGAGGCGGATAGAATGTGGAAAGGAGACGGACGGGTCAAGGAGGTGGGGGCGGATCCAGTAAGGGTGAGTGTAGGTGGGGAATTAGGATGGGGATTGGTCAGTCAAGGAAAGGCAGACAGGTCAATGAGGCAGGGATGAGGCTGGTAGGTAGGAGGTGGGGGTGGGGGTTGAGGTGGGAGGAGGATAGGTGGGAGAAAAGACAGACAGGTCAAGGAGGAGGGGATGAGCTGGGCCGGTTTTGGGATGAGGTCTGGGGTGGGGAGATTTTGAAGCTTGTGATACCATTGGGCTGCAGGGTTCTGAAGCAAAATATGAGGTGCTGCTATTTCATTTGAACATGGGCTGCCTCAGTATCTGAGGACTCATGAATAGTGCTGAACATCGCACAATCATTGGTGAACATCCCCACTTCTGAGCTTATGATGGAGGGGAAGTCATTGTTGAAGCAGCTGAAGATGATTGGGCCGAGGACACTACCCTGAGGAACTCCTGCAGAGATGACCCGAGCTGCAGCAGAGACGATTGACCTCTGAAAGCCACAACCATCTTCCTATCTGTCAGGTATGACTCTAACCAGTGGAGCGTTTTCCCTGATGCCTATTGATCCTAGTTTTGCCAGGGCTCCTTGATGCCACACTCGGTTGAATGCAGCCTTGATATCAAGGGCTGTGACTCTCACTTCACCATCGGAATTCAGCTCCTTGGTCCATGTTTGAGCCAAGGCTGTAATGAGGTCAGGAGCTGAGTGGCCCTGGTGTAACCCAAACTGGGTGCCACTGAGCAGGTTATTGCTGAGCAGGTGCTGCTTGATAGCACTGTTACTGACACCTTCCATCACTGTAATGATGATCGAGGGGAGGTTGATGGGGCGGTAATTGGTTGGTTTGGATTAGTCCTGCTTTTTGTCTACAGGACATACCTGGATGATTCTTCGTATCGTCGGGTCAATATCAGTGTTGTAACTGCACTGAAACAGTTTGTCTGTAAGGTATGATTCTGTGAATGTGACTATCTGACGTTTGACTAGCCTGTGAGACAGCTCTCCCATTTTTGCTTCTCGACCCCAAATGTTACTAAGGAGGACTGTACAGCTGTTTTTGCCATTCCTGTCTCTACTGGCCAGGTCGATGCCAGGTGGTCCATCTGGTTTCATTTCATATTTGAGATTGCCAACGTAACTGAAAGGGGTACCAGGCCATTTCAGAGGGAAGTGAGAGAGTTAAAAAACATTGCTGTGGGTCTGGAGTTACATGTAGGTCAGACCAGCCCTCCTTTCTAAAGGACATTGGTGAAATCTGATGGGTTTATCCCCTTGCTGTGGTTTCATTATTAAACTTTAATTAGATTGAAACTTGACCATGGCGGAACCGGGACTTGAACATTACCTGGGTTTCTGAATTATTGTAGGCTGACAATAATACCATTAAGCTAACATCTCCCCCTGAGTGTTTGCTATGCATGTTAACTTCTGCAACACTGCCTGGTCTTGCACCCACGCAGCTTAAAAGTAGCAGTGAACACAGCCCAATTTGTGTAATCTCACCTTGTAACTTCATCTTTGAGAGTTCAGTTATCATTCTGGTAATCTGACACCACAGTCCTTCCAATGTTAATATATCCTTCTTAAGATACATTACAGTTACTCCCGGTGTGTTCCAGTCAGGGCTTTGCATAGCTGAAGCATAATCTTACCCCTTTGCGTTCCCCTCGATATAAAAGCCAACTAATGCAACTGATATTAAAAAATGTCCCATGTCACTTCATGACTCCCTGTAGAATATCAGTCTGTTACTTCAGACTAAGAAAGGGAGAGGAAAGTCAGCCAGGCTCATAGAACCCTACACAGTGGAAGCAGACCATTCAGCTCATTGAGTTCGCAGCACCAGTCTGAAGAGTATCCCACTTAGACCCACCTTATCCCTGTAACCCTGTATTTCCCATGGCTAGCCCACCCAACCTGCATATCCCTGAACGATGGGTAATTTAGCGTGGCCAATCCACCTAGCCCGCACATCTTTGGACTGTGGGAGGAAACCGGAGCACCCGGAGGAAACCCACGCAGACACGGGGAGAATGTGCAAACTCTACACAGACAGCCACCTGAGGGATGAATCGAACCCTATCCCTTATTCCTGATTTACGATCCATTTCTGGAAAATGTGCCCTTACTGAACCTGTGGTCAAAATTGGTTTGGTTGCTGCTGAATTCCCCACTTGGATAGAAATCCATTTCCGCAACTGAACAGAGAGGGTTGAGGCTGTTTAGGAATTGCACCTGGTTTAAATATTCCGTGTGTCTGGGATTCTGCAGGGAAGTGTAGGGCGTAGAATGATCACCCCTTCCTCATTGGTTTCCTGTTACTCTCATATATGTGCTTCATTCATAAAATTTACAGAAGTGGTGTATATTAGATGACTGTTCAAAGAGGACATTTTTAAAGGGCAAAATTCTTTCAATACTGTGTGTTACTCACTGCGTTTAGAATTACGATTAATATTTACAGAATTCATATAAACAAACAATAATCCCGTTGGGATTTAATTATGGCAGGCTGATCTTAGAAGCCTTTTCTCAATGCTGCTGTTATCCCAGTTTGTTCCTTTACATAGCCGAATCATTCGTGACCTTCAGGTAACTCCTAGGTAGGGATCCACGACAGCGGGAAGGGGGGCTCTTCAAGTCCAGAGTGTTCATGACCTGGCAGAGGTTACATTTTAGAAATAAACCTGCACTTCTCTTAATGGTGACAGCCGTGAGAGGCCTCATCTGTATCCAGTAAACAGGAGCCGAAGAGGCCTGAGGGTCTGACCAGGATGATCCACTTTCTGGAAGGATTTTTTCACTCATTGCAAGGCCACTTGTTGATGTACTTGTGACGATTAACGCTTATTTTAATCAGTTGAAAGAATTTCACAGTCAGTCCATCATCTGCCCAGATTGAGCCATGTGGCTTACATTTGAGGAATGCGTGCAGCGTCTACCAGATTCAGGCTACTGCACAAGCACCATATAAAGAGCTTTTGAGCATTGAAATAACACCAACCTTAGCCAGGCATCTGCGAGTATTCCATATACTGTAGAGGAGCTCAGAGGCCAGGCAGCATCAGAGGAGCAGCAAAGCTGATGTTTCTGAAGAAGGGCCCTGACCAGAAACGTCTGCTTTCCTGCTCCTCTGATGCTGCTTGACCTGCTGTGCTCATCCAGCTCTACACCTTGTTATCTCACACTCCAGCATCAGCAGCTTTTGCTATCTCTCTGGGATTATTCTATCTTCATGAATGAGAGAACAGGGAGATTATATTTTCCAGCAGCCCTCTGGGCACGTCTTATCCATATTGTTCTTTTGGTGAAACAGAAACGTTTTGCCAGTGTAAGAGTTGAAATAGCATGGGATGTTGTGCAAAAATAATCTCAGATTTCATGTCATGTTAACTCCTTTAGCCTTTAACTCTTGATGTTGTTCTTGTTAAAGGTTTCACCAAGCATGATCTGGATGTTGGTAGATATGAGGAAATAAAAACATAGGAAATAGCAGCAGAAGTAAGCCATTCTGCCCCTCAAGTCTGTGCCAGCTCTCAATAGAATCTTTGCTGATTTACCTCAATGCCATAGATGCACACTATCAACAAATCCCTTAAGATTTTTAATACCTGTAGACCTCTTAACCTCTTTTATGAATATATTCAATGACTGAGTCCCCATGACCCTCTGGAGTGGAGAATTCCAGCTGAGTGAAAGAATTCGACCTCATCCCCATTTGAAATGGCCTACCCCTTCTTCCGACATTACCTCCCCTGGTCCTAGGTTCTCCCAGGTCTGGGAAGAGTGCTGGAGAAACTCAGCAGGTCTGGCAGTATCTGTGGAGTGAGAAACAGAGTTAATGCTTTGAGCCTGAAATGACTGTTTTTCAGGAAGACATTTTTCCTGCATCTACACTATCAACACCTTTACAAATTTGAGATGGTTCGAAGAGATCACCAGTCATTTTTCTAAACTCTAGAGACTGCAAACACATTCTCCTCGGTGTCTCCACACACGACAGCCCCAGTTTCCCAGAAATCAGTCTGGTGAAGCTTTGTTGCACTCTGTCAATGGCAAATACATTCTTCCTTAGGCAAGGAGACCAAATTGGCATTCAACTCTCCAAATCTCATCAAGGTACTCTGCAATGCAGCAAAATTTCCTTATTCCTGTACTCAAACCCTCTTTCAAGAAAGGTCAATGCGCTATTCACCTTCTTGGTTGCTCTCTGAAATTGTATGTTAGCTTTCAATAACTTATCATCAAAGATACCCAGGTCCTTTTGGACTTCAACATTTCTTAATCTCTCACCCTTTAAGAATTATTCTGTAAATCTGTCTCTCTTACCAAAGTGTACGTTATGTACGTCCACATAATATTCCATCAGTCATGCTCTTGTCCATTAACCCCACCTGCTGAAGTTTCCTTGAAGTGTCTTTGCATTCACCTCACAACTCACATTCCCATCTAGTTTTATGTCATTAACAAACCTGGAATTATTATATCTGATGCCCAAAACCTTTCCCTCAACATCAGTAAAACAAAAGATCTGCTCATTGACTTCAGGGAGTGGTTGGAGGGCACGCCCCTATCTACAGTAATGGAGCTGAGGTGGAGATTGTTGGGAGGGTCAAGTTCCTAGGAGTGAAGATCACCAACAAGCTGTCCTAGTGCATACATGGTCAATGCCTCCACTCTCTCAGAAGCACAGGGAAATTTAGCATGCCACTAAAGACTTTTACCTCTTTTTGTAGATGTACCATAGAAAGCATTCTATCCAGGTGCATCACAGCTGGTTATGTCAACTGCTCTGCCCAGGACTGTAAAAAACTACAGAGAGTTGTGAACACAGCCCAGTCCATCACACAAACCAACCTCCCATCCATTGACTCCATCTACACTTCCCCTTGCTTCGGAAAGACCCCTCCCATCCTGGTTGTAATCTCTTCCAGCCTCTTCCGTTGAGCAGAAGATACAAAAACTTAAACACATGAACCAACAGATTCAAGTACAACTCTTTTCTCGCTGTTATAAGTCTTCTGAATGAACCTCTCAAATTTTATATTTAATTTTGATTTTGCTCTTTGTTCACCTTCTATATTCCAAAGATAGCAGGAACTGCAGATGCTGGAGAATCTGAGGTACCAAGGTGTAGAGCTGGATGAACACAGCAGGCCAAACAGCATCAGAGGAGCAGGAAGGCTGATGTTTCGGGCCCAAAACATCAGCCTTCCTGCTCCTCTGATGCTGCTTGGCCTATATTCCAAGCTCCGTTCTCCTACCCTCATGCAATTTGTATGGTATGATCTGCCTGTTCAGTTCCACTATTCCTAAGTATTAGTGAGAATAATAAATCAAATCAAATCAAATCATTGGTATAGTTTGGAAATAACTGGGGCTTAATAACTGCACCTTGGTCACACTGGTCACAGCTTGCCAACCTAAGAATGACCCATTTATTGGTAATCTCTGTTTTCTATCTGTTAACTGATTCTCAAATTATGCCAGGTGTTACCCCCAATATTACACCTCTGAATATCTCCTGTGTGCGACATTACCAAGAGTCTTTTGAAAATCCCTAAGTACCATAACCACTGGCCACCCCTTATCTATTCTGCTAGTTACATCCTCAAAGCATTCCAATAATATAAAGAATATAATGCCAATGGAAATCTGTCTCTTGAGGCAATCACTTGCATCTGTGTCATTTGTTCTATATTCCAAGCTAAGGACAAAATTATGAATGTAGCATTCTCCTCAAAGGCAAACCTCCCAGAATATGTTAGCACTCATCAAGCAGAAGTGACTGTACGGTCTCAGGCATATGCGCAAGATGGCTGAGGATCACCTAGCAACGGATAATCTGAAAGAAGACGTGACCAAAGACAGGATCCAACAGGAACCCAAACTCTTCTGTATATTTATAGCACTGGTACCCATCCAACAATGTGCGAAGGTGCCTAGGTATGCCACGTGTGAATCTAAACTGGCCAATTACCAACCCATCAGTCTACTCTCGATCGTCACTAAAGTGATCTTTAACTCGTCATTGTCTACAGGAATAGTGCCAGACGACTGGCGGATAGCAAATGTGGTTCCCCTGTTCAAGAAGGGGAGTGGAGACAACCCTGGTAATTATAGACCAGTGAGCCTTACCTCAGTTGTTGGTAAAGTGTTGGAAAAGGTTATAAGGGATAGGATTTATAATCATCTAGAAAAGAATAAATTGATTAGGGATAGTCAGCACGGTTTTGTGAAGGGTAGGTCGTGTCTCACAAACCTTATTGAGTTCTTTGAGAAGGTGAGCAAACAGGTAGATGAGAGTAAACTGGTTGATGTGGTGTACATGGATTTCAGCAAGGTGTTCGATAATTATCCCCACAATAGGCTATTGTACAAAATGCGGAGGAATGGAATTGTGGGAGATATAGCAGTTTGGATCGGAAATTGGCTTGCTGAAAGAAGACAGAGGGCGGTAGTTGATGGGAAATGTTCATCCTGGAGACCAGTTACTAGTGGTGTACCGCAAGGGTCGGTGTTGGGTCCACTGCTGTTGGTCATTTTTATAAATGACCTGGATGGAAGGATGGGTTAGTAAATTTGCAGATGACAGGTCAGTAGAGTTGTGGATAGTGGGAAAGGATGCTGTAGGTTGCAGAGAGACATAGATAAGCTGCAGAGCTGGGCTGAGAGGTGGCAAATGGAGTTTAATGCAGACAAGTGTGAGGTGGTGCACTTTGGTAGGAGTAACCGGAATGCAAATTACGGGGCTAATGGTAAGATTCTTAGCAGTGTCGATGAGCAGAGAGATCTCAGTGTCCATGTACACAAAGCACTGAAAGTTGCCACCCAGGTTGATAGAGCTGTTAAGAAGGCATACAGTGTTTTAGCTTTTATTAATAGAGGGATCGAGTTCCGGAACCAAGAGGTCATGCTGCAGCTGTACAAAACTCTGGAGCGGTCGCACTTGGAGTATTGCGTACAGTTCTGGTCACCGCATTATAAGAAGCATGTGGAAGCTTTGGAAAGGTGCAGAGGAGATTTACTAGGATGTTGCCTGGTATAGAGGGAAGGTCTTATGAGGAAAGGCTGAGGGACTTGAGGCTGTTTTCGTTAGAGAGAAGAAGGTTGAGAGGTGACTTAATTGAAACATATAAAATAATCAGAGGGTTAGATAGGGTGGATAGGGAGAGCCTTTTTCCTAGGATGGTGATGGCAAGCACGAGGGGACATAGCTTTAAATTGAGGGGTGAAAGATATAGGACAGATGTCAGAGGTAGTTTCTTTACTCAGAGAGTAACAAGGGTATGGAACGCTTTGCCTGCAACGGTAGTAGATTCGCCAACTTTAAGTACATTTAAGTTGTCATTGGACGAGCATATGGATGTACATGGAATAGTGTAGGTTAGATGGGCTTCAGATCGGTATGACAGGTCGGCACAACATCGAGGGCCGAAGGGCCTGTACTGTGCTGTAATGTTCTATGTTCTATGATGGAAGGTGCCATCAACTGAGCTACCCACTCAGCAATAACCTGCTCAGTGACGCCCAGTTTGGGTTCTGCCAGGGCCACTCAGCTTCTGACCTCATTACAGCCTTGGTTCAAATATGGACAGAAGAGCTGAAGTTTAGATGTGAGGTGAGAGTGACTGGTATTGATATCAAGGCTACATTTAACTATAATGTCAAGAAGCCCTCTGAAACCAATATCACTGAAAACCAGGTGATAACTTGACTTTTGGTCGGTCTTTTGTTTTACTGACATTGAGGGAGAGGTATTGGGGATCAGATGTATTAATTCTAGGTTTGTTAATTACATAAAGACTGTTGGTTAGTCATTCCTAGTAGAAAGGAAGTTGAATGTAGCTGTTGATTATTTATGATCTCAACTCCAGGGCATCACTGTGGGTATCAATTTTTCCTCATTAACCTGTTCAGAGATGTTGTTAAACACCTCTGGAGGAAGTGGGGCTTGAACTTGGGACTTCTGGTTTGAGGTATCCCCTCAGGGAAGTGTCTGAGTTCAACCAGCTTGAGCTGCTTCATCACTGATAGCAACTCAATCATCACATTAGAGGTTAATGATGATTGAACAATATTCTGTACCATTCATAATTCTCCAGAGACTGAAGGTGTGTAGGTTTAAATGCAGCAAACCCTGGGCAACATCCAGGCTTGAGCTGGTATGATTTTAAGAAACACTGGCACCACACAAGCGCTAGACAATGACCGCCTTGAACGAGAGAGGATTGAACCATCACCCCTTGCAAGGGCGCCCTACCACCTGCAAGTTCTCCTCCAAACTGCACAAGGAACAATATTGCTGTTCCTTCAGTGTTGCTGGGTCAACCTCCTACAACTCCCTTTCCAACAACATTGTGGGTGTCTTTACACCAAATGGACTGCAGCAGTTTAACAAGGTAACACACTATCAGATTCTCCACAGGAACTAGGAACAGCCAAAAAAAAAGTACAGGCTTAGCATGCAACGTTCACATGCCATTAATGGACTAAAAAAAAATCAAAGCTCCACTTCAAAGCTGATTGTAAATATGGTATGTAGGCCGGATGCATTAATTGTTGTAACCGGGACTCACTAGATGACAAAGGAGCAAAATGGACTCATCATCTTTGGGTTGAAGGGAAATGCAGTGAAGATAAGTGGTTGTACGGCGAAGGTAATGGGTGCCAACATTAAGAGAGAAAACCGACTTCATATAAAACACTGAATAACAAAGTGTGGAGCTGGATGAACACAGTAGGCCAAGCAGCATCTCAGGAACACAAAAGCTGATGTTTCGGGCCTAGACCCTTCATCAGAGAGGGGGATGGGGAGAGGGTTCTGGAATAAATAGGGAGAGAGGGGGAGGCGGACCGAAGATGGAGAGAAAAGAAGATAAGTGGAGAGAGTATAGGTGGGGAGGTAGGGAGGGGATAGGTCAGTCCAGGGAAGACGGACAGGTCAAGGAGGTGGGATGAGGTTAGTAGGTGGGAAATGGAGGTGCGGCTTGGGGTGGGAGGAAGGGATGGGTGAGAGGAAGAACAGGTTAGGGAGGCAGAGTCAGGTTGGACTGGTTTTGGGATGCAGTGGGGGGAGGGGACGAGCTGGGCTGGTTGTGTGATGCAGTGGGGGGAGGAGGTGAAGAACTGGGCTGGTTTTGGGATGCAGTGGGGGAAGGGGGGATTTTGAAGCTTGTGAAGTCCACATTGATACCATTGGGCTGCAGGGTTCCCAAGCGGAATATGAGTTGCTGTTCCTGCAACCTTTGGGTGGCATCATTGTGGCACTGCAGGAGGCCCATGATGGACACATCGTCTGAGGAATGGGAGGGGGAGTTAAAATGGTTCGCGACTGGGACGTGAAGTTGTTTGTTGCGAACCGAGCGGAGGTGTTCTGCAAAGCGGTCTCCAAGCCTCCACTTGGTTTCCCCAATGTAGAGGAAGCCACACTGGGTGCAATGGATACAATATACCACATTGGCAGATGTGCAGGTGAACATCTGCTTGATGTGGAAGGTCATCTTAGGGCCTGGGATGGGTGTGAGGGAGGAGGTGTGGGGGCAAGTGTAGCACTTCCTGCGGGTTGCAGGGGAAGGTGCCGGGTGTGGTGGGGTTGGAGGGGAGTGTGGAGCGGACAAGGGAGTCTCGGAGAGAGTGGTCTCTACAGAAGGCAGACAAGGATGGGGATGGAAAAATAACTTGGGTGGTGGGGTCGGATTTTAGATGGCAGAAGTGTCGGAGGATGGTGTGGAATGCCTCATCCTGGGAGCAGATGCGGCAGAGGTGGAGGATTTGGGAATAGGGGATGGAATTTTTGCAGGAGACTGGGTGGGAGGAGGTGTATTCTAGGTAGCTGTGGGAGTCGGTGGGCTTGAAATGGACATCAGTTTCTAGCTGGTTACCTGAGATGGAGACTGAGAGGTCCAGGAAGGTGAGGTATGGGTTGGAGATGGCCCAGGTGAACTTGAGGTGGGGTGGAAGGTGTTGGTAAAGTAGATGAACTGTTCGAGCTCCTCTGGGGAGCAAGAGGCGGCGCCGATGCAGTCATCAATGTAATGGAGGAAGAGGTGGGGTTTGGGGCCTGTGTAGGTGCGGAAGAGGGACTGTTCCGCATAACCTACAAAGAGGCAGACATAGCTTGGGCCCATGTGGGTACCCATGCCCACCCCCTTTGTCTGTAGGAAGTGGGAGGAATCGAAAGAGAAGTTGTTGAGGGTGAGGATGAGTTCGGCTTGGCGGATGAGGGCGTCAGTGGAGGGGGATTGGTCGGGCCTGCGGGACAGGAAGAAGTGGAGGGCCTTGAGGCCATCTGCATGAGGAATACAGGTGTATAGGGACTGGACGCCCATGGTGAAAATGAGGTGTTGGGGGCAGACATGTCCATCATGGGCCTCCTGCAGTGCCACAATGATGCCACCCGACGGTTGCAGGAACAGCAACTCATATTCCGCTTGGGAACCCTGCAGCCCAATGGCATCAATGTGCACTTCACAAGCTTCAAAATCTCCCCTTCCCCCACTGCATACCAAAACCAGCCCAGTTCTTCCCCTCCTCCCCCCATTGCATCCCAAAACCAGCCCAGCCTGTCTCTGCTTCCCTAACCTGTTCTTCCTCTCACCCATCCCATCCTCCCACCGCAAGCTGCACCTCCATTTCCTACCTACCACCTCATCCTGCCTCCTTGACCTGTCCTTCTTCCCTAGACTGACCTATTCTCTCCCTACCTCCTCACCTATACTCTCCTCTCCACCTATCTTCTTTTCTCTCCATCTTCGGTCAGCCTCCCCCTCTCTCCCTATTTATTCCAGTTCCCTCTTCCCATCCCCCTCTCTGAAGAAGGGTCTAGGTCCGAAACGTCAGCTTTTGTGCTCCTGAGATGCTGCTTGGCCTGCTGTGTTCATCCAGCTCCACACTTTGTTCTGTCGGATTCTCCAGCATCTGCAGTTCCCATTATCTCTTTCATATAAAACACTCATGGTTAGAACCTGCCTCTCACTAATTGGATTCTTCATGCAGAGGCGAAAGTGCACTCCAAGGATTTGCTTTGTTATGTGTCCCTGGTTTTTTTCTGTAAATGGAGGAATGCTGGGCTGGGTACAGTGTATTAAGCATGGAAACCTGGTGTTGCACTTTGATGCTAACTATGTCAGTGCTGGTGATCTGGGTTTCTGATTGTGCTTAACAGCGCTGTGAAACCAAACGATGTGGATTCACCAGGTGTAAACACTATACCACGGCTGTAAAGAGAACAGGCCTGCAGATGTTGACATTCTAAATATTGAGCAGGGTCATCAGCATCTCAAAGGAGAAAAGAGAGGCTATTGTTTTGGATGATAAGTAACAAAGAAGATTGAATGTTAGCAGCATCCCAAAGTAATTGCTATTCAATGATTTCTTTTTGACCTGTCACTGCATGTGCCATCAATGGGTGCTTTGGTGTTTTCAAATCGAGTGGTCAATCTCTTGTTAAACTATTGCAGAATGTGGCATAGACTTGTTCACATTGTCAAACGATATCATAACATTCTGTGGCAGGTTGAAGATAGTGGAAAATGGACACTGGGGGAATCACAAACCACACTCACATACTCTCTCTCTCTCTCTCACTCTCACACACACACACACACACACACACACACACACACACACGTGCGCGCGCGCGCACACACACTCTCACACACAAATACGCAGAGAAACACAACACAGACAGATATACACACACTTACACAAATAAGATTTAAGCAGAGGCCTCCAAGCTTTGGAGTATGGAGTTCCACATCAGGAATGGCAATGTGTCTGTACATGGACCTTTTGCATCATTGCCCTGATTCACGTGGATGCTCCACTAACCATGTGGCACACAGGCAGGAAGGGATTATAAATATGATAGGAAAATTTTTTCCTTTCCTCAATATTCCCTGTAAAACTGCATGGTTATGGAAGTGGCTGTCACACACGGACCGGAGGGATCCCCACAGCAGCAGGAAATATTAGAGGGACCATAGGTCCCCTGCCCACCTCAGTGACATTACCCAAGAAAGGCAGCATTACCTGTAAGATAACGTGAGCAGTCTGTAGTCCAGTAGGCCCAGGACCTTGTGCAGCCTGTATATAAGATCTTGGAATGTGCTTGTGAATTGTGGAAACTAGCTGGACCTTAACACCATGCCTGACATTACGTCTTCCTCGCAGCCATCGGTAGGACTGTTTACTAATGTTCATTGTGCAGGGAAAATGTTCCCAATGGCTGGGGGAGTTCAGAACCAGGGGTCACTGTCTAAGGATATAGGATAGGCCATATATTTTTAAGGGGTGTACTTTTAAGGTGAGAGGAGAAAGATTTAAAAAGGACATGTGAGGCAACCTCTTTAACAGAGTGTAGTTCGTGTGGGCTGAACTGCCAGAGGAAGTGGTGGATACGGGTATAGTTGTAATGTTTAAAAGGCATTTGGATAAGTACATGAATGAGAAAGTTTTGGAGGGATATGGGCCAAATGCAGGCAGGTCAGACTAGTTTAGTTTGAGAACATGTAGTGGACTAGTTAGACCAAAGTATCTATACGACTCTATGGCTATGAATTTGTGGAGGAGTGAGATGAGGAGAAATTTCTTCACCCAGGGAGTGGTGACCCTGTGGAATTCTTGAGGCTAAAATATCGAACAATTTCAAGAAGAAGTTGGCTAAAGGGATCTGCATGAGTTTCTGCCGGGGGCTCCAATTTCCTCCCATAGCTCAAAGATGCGCAGGTTAGGTGAATTGGCCATGGGAATTGAGGTTAGAATGGGGGTCTGGGTGGAATGTTCTTCGGGGGTTCGGTGCAAACTTGATAGGCCAAATGAGCTCTTTCCACACTGTAAGGATTCTGCACGTGTGTTCAAAGAAGATAAAGGAACAATTTATAATAATATTCCTATGATAATGTCTCCTGCTTGCTGGTAGTAGAGGTCAATTTTGGACAACCTGCAGGGTTAGCGTTTGTACATCAGGGTTACAGATTGCATTGTTTCAGAATGGGAGTACAAAACTAGCAGCGAAGGCAATTGATGTGGCTCCTCGCTCAATTGCTTCTACTTTTGAACAGACTACGTTTGCTTTAGTAACGAAGAACATTGACACTGGCAGTAACTGTTTCTCAAGTGAATCAATAGCATTGCTTCAGCGAAGGCAAAATAACCCTTCTTAAATTAAATCATTGAATGGTTCGTGCCTTCAGAAAAGTAGATCGTACAAATGAAAGTACATTAGAAGGTAAGGACATAACCTCAATGTACCTCTCAACAGTTCATCAGTAGTACTGTTAAAATTCCAGTCACCAGGCTGTAATTCCTCTCCAACTCCACTTCCTTCAGATGCTCCCCCTTTTCTCAGAACCTGTACCTCATTCATGAAGGTAATTGTGTAACGGTAAACATCGAATCAGCATTTTGCTTTCAAATTGCAAATTGCCCCAGCCAACGTTGATCCCTTGTTCAACATCACAAGAAAAGAGATTATTTGGTCATTATCACATCGTTGTTTGCACACATTTTGTTGTGTGCATATTTACATCTCTGGTTCCTACATCACATCTGTGTCTGCACTTCAAAAGTCCCTCTCTGTAAGCTCTTTGAAAGATTCAGTGGCAGTGATATCCAAGCCTTTTTTCTATCTGGATTCAGTTTCAAACAGTGGGCTTTTTGAGTTACTAAACCTGAGGTACACATGCAAGCATGCTCAAGATGATCTTACGTTGACCTGTCTTTTTCTCACTTTAGTTATCAAATTAAAACAGAGAAGATGAGCCAAACTGAAAACAATGAATGGCAGACTCAGGAAATCTGAAACAAGGTCCAGTTTCCTCCCACAGTCCAAAGATGTGTTAGTTAGGTGTATTGGCCATGCTGAGTTGTCCAGTGTCCAGGGACATGCAGGCTAGGTGGGTTAGCCATGGGAAATGCATGGTCACAGGAACAGGGTACAGGATGGGCCTGGGTAGGATGCTCTTCAGAGAAGCTGAATGGCGTGCTCCCATGCTGTAGGGATTCTATGATACATAATATTAGCATAAGTCTTGTCACACTCAGTTTTCTTTCAAGTTTCCTACCCACACTTCCGATTTGCAGATGCCTTCAGCAACTCAGATAGCCCCGTCACCCGACAACATTGCATGACTTCGACTAACACTCTTTCCTCACAAACAGGGAGACATAACTGGCGACAGCAGAAAGTGACACACTCCCAGAGAGCGAGGTCCCATTTCTGGGAAGAACTGGGTTGTGCAGAAGACATGCCGACAGTAAAAGCACCACTGGCACCAAAATACGTCACATCCTGTGGCCCTCCACAATTTTAAACAACTATAGAAAGCGTCAAACATCACAATGTTCAGCAGAAGTCGATCAAGAGCCAATCAGTGACCTGGCAACAAGGCGCATTCCCTTATTATTGGACACAGCTAGCAGGGGAGTACATGTTTTGTTTTATCTTGAACAGAGCCACCTTACAAAACCTCACATTTGCAACAAGGTTTATTTAATCCCCCGTGGAGAAAATGGGTTAACAAGCCAAATATTGCAATTCTGCTTTGATGGGCACGAAAATGATACCTCTTCTAAATAGATTTGTATCATTGCGCCAAATCAAAATACCGAGGATGTTAGAAATCTGAAACAAACACAAAGAATTCTGCAGAAACCCAGCAGGCCTGTGGCACCTGTGAAGAGAGAGTTAAAGTTTTGAGTCTTTGTTAGCACCTGTTCGGAAGTTTGTATCTTTGTGTTTGAAGTAAATTGAGTCTTGAATCAGATGGCCTTGTTTTGGTTCGTGCTCACTGCCTTGAAACATTAGTGTTTTTTTCATTTTACAATTCCCTTTAATTTACCAAAAATTCCCTGCGCATTTCTTTCATAACTTCAGTCGGACCATCGGCTGAAGGGTTACCAGTGAACTATTCGGGATAAGTCCTGATGTCTTTTTTTTTAATGTGATGTTTAGCAATTCAATAAGCTTTCCACACACTGTGCCATCACCACAGCCTGAAGCTGCATGAACCCAAACAATGATTCTGCATTCATCAACGGTTTAGCAAAAAATTACTGCTTGTAAATGTGTTGTCTGAAGCTCAGTGTTGACATTAAATCTAGATGAGCTGTAAATTGGAGGTATTAAAGTAAAGGAAGAAACTCATTTATCACCCTGACAGATCTACATTATAATTACCATGAAGTTCCCTTCACATCAGAAAGGACAGCCTGCGTGTCACTCACCCAGTCACACACTGGCTTCCATTTATCTAATCATATCTTTCCCAGACCTCCTTACATGAATACTAATACTTCAGCTTGTCGCATCTTTCAGACATTAGTTTGAATCCTTTTGAAACTAAACAGTATTTCCATTGCGGAATTACATTCACTTCAGGTTAGTGTGTGTGAATGCGTTCTCTCAGCATTTACTATCCCTGCTTTTGACATACGAAGCAGGTAGCTCACGCTAACAAATGCAATACACAGACTGGGCATTGATTTGGAGCAGAACAAACGGAGGACATTTGTATTTTTCCATTTCGATGTTCATGCACTGATTTATGGTAAACTTTAAATAGGCGATGCAGAAGTTAGAGTTTTAACTTTAGCTTTAATTTCCAGCATAAATGCCACAGTTTCCTAGCTGTTAACAGCTCTGATGAAGAGAGACTGGACTCGAGACGTTAACGCAGCTATCTTTCCACAGATGCTGTGTTTTGCCAGCAATTTCTGATTTTGCCGCTCCACCAAATGAAGAAGCGGCTGTCTGAAAGCTTGTGATTTTAAATAAACCTGCTGGACCATAATCTGTTGCCATGTGACTTCTGATTTTTAAATTCATTTTCTGATTGCTGGGCGGCATGGTGGCTCAGTGCTGCAACCGCACAGCACTAGGGATCCAGGTTCAATTCCTCCCTCGGGCGACTGTCTGTGTGGAGTTTGCACATTCTCCCTGTGTCTGCGTGGGTTTCCTCTGGTTGCTCCAGTTTCCTCCCACAGTCCAAAAATGTGCAGGTTAGGGTGGATTGGCCATGCTAAATTGCCCAGAGATGTGCAGACTAGGTGAGTTAGACATGGGAAATGCAGGGATAGTGTGGGTCTGGATGGGATGCCATTCAGAGAAGTTGGTGAGGACTCAATGGGCTGAATGAACTGCTTCCACTCTAGGGGGGATTCTTTGGTTCTCCTTTCTGGCTGTTCTCTCCATTGTTTCCCTAGCAGTGAATCAAACATTTCCTTTTCTGTACATTCTGAACTTGCCCTGCTTTGTTCTAATATTTTACAAGTCAAAGATTGACGCAACTTTATTCCTACCTTTCCTGCCACTGGGGCTGTTATGTCATGGATTTCTGTGGGATTTGGTGGAGGCACCAGGGGAATTTCCGATATTAATGTTTAAGAATAGAGACTTATATAAGGTTTTGCATTCAAATGCAGAGGAATCCTGAATAATTATTGACAGTTAACATCAAAGGTTCAACAGGAATAAAGTAGGCAGTGAGATCAGTCTGAAGGTTTTTCTCATATTGTTAATTATTATGACTTTATATATTTGGGATTCAAAACATACACTGTCAGTGTCATCTGCAAAACCTGATAACATTCTGAAAACTTCATGCACTTCTTAAAGTATTAGAATGATATGACTGCCCGCTGTCTAGTCTTGGACTATAACATTTATTTGATAGGGCCGCCCCCCCCCGCGGACGATCCCTACCTAATTTGCACCGTAGTGCTATTGTTGCAGAGAAATGCGATATCAGGCATTTCTGCTCATCATTGAGATTATCTGTGAGATGGGAAGGTACAGATCGAGGCACAGGACTAAAAAGGACACATCCTTTAACCATATGCACCTTGCATATAGAGATCATAGCATTTGACACTACCGGCCATCGTAGTTGTAATGAGGTCTCCCATAGATATCTTGGAGATCCCCAACTTTTTGAGGTGGTTGGCACTTCTATTATAAATAAGCCCTCGGCAAGATATCACTACCGGAATTTGTTTTATCGTTGTAACATTGTGGCCAACTGCTGCCAAATATCTTTGTGTGGCGGCTACCACTTTATCACCCCCATACTTTTCAATCTTTGATATCCATGTCTCCTCCAGCCATGATTCAAGTGGCACTGCCACATCGCAGACATAGGCAGTCTCCCTCTCAATCATAATGATGTCCGGCTTGCAGAACGACGTCTTTAATGGAATATGGGGCTCCACCATTACCTCGGCCTCCGTCACATGACGCAACTATCGCACTAGTTGTTTCACCACTCTGTTGTGTCGTGCACAGCGTGCGTCATGTGTGACTGTACAGCTCTGCAAGATATGATGTAGAGTTTCTGGGTTGCCACAGTTACCTCAGCATTTACAGTCACCCCCTCCACGAGCTCCCTGTGATCTTCGCGTCTTCGTCAAGAGTAACCCTGTTCTCGACTGGGTCGCCCTTATGAATAATCTTGGGAACATCCTCTCATTATTTGAGATCCACCTATGCGAGACCTGATCTACTGTCACACCCTGTAATATTCTGCAGTCAACGTGGGACAGCATGTGCTTCTTCCAACCTTCCTTAGCTTCTTCCATAGTAAAAACTTCCATCTTTCCAATCCTGCCCGGTCGGGACATCTCTCTACATATTGGTTGGAAGGAGCTAAGTGTCGCCAACGCTCGCATCCAGGGTGTTTCTTTGGCCAAGAGTCGTTCCAATCATCTCCCTTTCTCAATGGGGATTATAGTTGATAGACAAGGAATCCCTAACCCCCCATCTTTTAAAATAGAATGTATAAATCCGATGGGGGCATCCTTAGGGAGACGAAGCCAACTTCTGATGGCCTGCCTGACCTGCCGATCCATAGCCTTGAGGGTGCTTCAGTGTACTTCACCCAACATCAGACTATACTTCAATTTCGGTAAGAAATAAGTTCAGACGATTTTGACTCGCTACTGGCGTTTTAATGGGGCACGCGTAACCTCATGAAGCATATCATAGAGGATCTTCTTATGAGGCATCGGTGCCCGTCCCTTCCAATTAAGTCGGACTCCCAGGTATTTGACCTGGTCGGTCGGACCCATTGCTGGAATCTCTGAGCCCTGCATCACCATCTTCGTCTCCCTGATGGCCACCTTCTTGATCTTCTTCGAACCCACGACTGAAAGAGTCCTCGATTTTGCCGGATTGATGGTCATTCCAGCCATATCTAGGGACGTTGTTAATTTGTCCAATTTCTCTCTTAGTCGTTGTTCGTTTTCGGCAAATACCACCAGGTTGTCGGCATAGGCCACCACATCCACCTTTTCTCCCGCAAACTGGTACCCTATACGATGATCGGCCAACTCGATCACCTCATTCACTGCCATAATAAAAAGCAGTAATCTTTGTGTAGTGCATCAATACATCCTAAAAGAAAAGATTTAGAGGTAGGGACTAAAAGGTATGATTGCAGAGTTCAGACATGACCTTTTAAAACTGGATAAGTGCAAAGCACTCATATATCCACTTCATTAGTTGCAAAATGTAGCAATAAAAATTCATTTCTCCCCCACCTTCTCCTGGTTCTTACTGCTATTAATCTTTTGCATTAATCCTTCCAAATAGCAGAAGAAAGCATTGTAACTCATAGTATGATATCATGGCTTGGCCCCTTTCCAGTTTTGGACAGAGCAAAAAACAAATTCCTAGATGTTTGTATTCCTCAAATCCACAAATATTCATTTTTATGCAATGATCTACCCAGGTTACGAACTGCAATCAGCTACGGATTTACATCATAGTTAAACGTAGTTAACAAGGTACATTGTTGGCATTTGATTCATACGTTGATTGAGCACACCCAGTCAAGGAGTGATGCTCGCTGAGCACGCTGAATAGGAAATCTGTGTCCTGATTTTTTGTTTGTTAGAAATGCATTTCTTTACTTACTGGAAGCCACTTAAAAGCAAGCTCTGGCTAGGACAATTGCATCTCAGCATCTTCCCATGAGTGAGGTCAGCTAGTTCATTTTAGGAGGGGGGAATCTATTTGAAATGGGACAGAGGAATAATGAGATCTTGGAATGCGGATAAAAAAATCATTGAGGCATAGACAAAGATTCATAAGGCCTTAAAGCATGCAAACAAGTTACTAGCATTCAGACAGCTGGGGTAAAACATGAGAGAGGTAATGTTAAAATTACATTCAGTTCCTTGGACCTACCACACCTAGCGTACTGTGTGCAGTTTGTTCTCAGCACCACTATAAAAAGGCCTTGGGGTAGAGCTACATAATTCCTTGAAAGTGGAGTCACAGGTAGATAGGATAGTGAAGAAGGTGTTTGGTACAACTTCCTTTATTGGTCAGTGCATTGAGTATAACAGTTGGGACATCATGTTGTAGCTGTACAGGACATTGGTTAGGACACTTTTAGAATACTGCATTCAGTTCTGGTCTCCCTGCTATGGGAAGGTGTGGTGAAACTTGAAAGGGTTCAGAAAAGATTTACAAGTATGTTGCCAGGGTTGGAGGATTTGAGCTATAGGGAGAGGCTGAATAGGCTGGGGCTATTTTCCCTGGAGCATCGGAGGCTGAGAGGTGACCTTATGGAGTTGTATAAAATCATGAGGGGCCTGGATTGGGTAAATAGACAAGGTCTTTTCCCCAGGGTGGGATAGTCCAGGACATGAGGACATAGGCTTAAGGGGAGAGGAGAAAGGTTAAAAAGGAATCTATGAGGCAATTTTTTCACATAGAGGGTGGTGTGTGTAGGGAATGAGCTGCCAGAGGAAATGGTGGAGGCTGGTGCAATTGCAACATTTATAAGGCATCTGGATGGGTACATGGATAGGAAGTGTTTAGAGGGATATGGGCCAAATGCTGGCAAACTGGGCTAGATTAATTTAGGATATCTGGACAGCATGGATGAGTTGGACCAAAGTGTCCGTTCCTGTGCTGTACAGCTCTATAACTCTGTGACTCTAAAAGTTAAGAGGGTTTGGAAGACAAAAGATGTTGCCAGAATTTAGAAGAGAGAGTGGTAGTAGCAGACATTGTTGACACATAAAACGGATAAGAAGACTTTGGAGCGATATGGGAGAACATAGAGATGAAGTATTGAGTAGAAGGTTGTGTAGACCTTTCACAGTGACAGTGAAGCAAATAGTCTGGTCTTGTGTTGTAAACTCTTTACAATTCAACATTATCTTGCAGAATCTGAACTTTAAGCATGTATAGACATCATTGTCTACTTACAGCACACGCTGATAACCTTTCAAGATGTCTCATTTTTAAACAGCAGACTGTTACTCAGCTGTCTGATAGAGGTTGCTTTTACTTTCAAATATTTTTCAGAAACGCTAATGAATTGAAAGCATTGCTATATTGAAAGAAGTAAAATCCTATTTTATGTAACCTGTCCTTTGCTGATTGCAGAAATTGTTCTTTGTGCTGCTCAACTTCTGTGCTAGGAATAGGATTAGTGTGAGAAAACACATTGGACCTTGTTTCAGGGACCCTCCAGAAAACTGTCCAAAATTGACTCAACTTATTTCTGGCAAAATTCATCCACTACATCTTTCTCCCAGATATTGCTTGACCCATTGAGTTTCTCTAACATTGTCTGATTTTATTCCTGTACAAATTGAGGCTTTTCTTTTAGAAAGCATCAGTGGATGTGATAGCAGAAAATGTCATAGATAGAATCCATACTGTGTGGAAACAGGACATCTGGCCCATCAGGTCCAGACCAACCTTCTAAGATGAATCCCATACAGACCCAAACCCAATCCTATCCCTGCACTTCCCAGTCTACCAACCTGCACATCTTTGAGCTGTGAGAGAAAACCAGAGAACCCAAAGGAAATCCACACAGACATAGAGCAACTGTGCAAACCCCACACAGACAGTTGCCTGAGGAGAGAAATCAAACCCAGGTCCCTGATGCCATAAAGTGTCAGTGTTAACCAATAAGCCAGCACATGATTTAGCTCTCTTAAGTTTATTTCTCTCATACTTTAGTTCTCTCCTCACTTTTCCTGCAGACACCAAGTCTGCTATAATTTTCTAAAGAAATAAATTTTCTGTGTAAAGTTAGACAGTGAGATTCTGTAATTATTTTGTGGGATGAACACTGTCAACAGCCAATTCCAAGCTGCTTTCTCCACTTCACTGACATTTAATTTGCAGCTAACATCAGGACAATAACAACAACTTTTAGTTATGTCTGTAATTTAATAAACCGCTCCGGGCACTTTATTGGAGGTTTATAAACCAAAATAAGACACCAAGGCACAATGAGAGATGAAGATGACGAAAGGCATGGTCGAAAAGGTAGGTCTTAAAGGTTGCCTTAAAGGAATAAAGCAGGGTTGTAATAGGCCTCATACTTTTTTACTGAGAGTCTGAGTCTGGTAGTAGATTCAGGGACAACTTTATTTTGGTACAACTTCATTACAGCTTCAGATTTTCTGCACAGTAAAGCACACAAAATCTTCAGATTGTACACAGTTAGAACCTAGAGCACGCAGACCCACTCCCCCCTGACCCTGATACTAATGATCAGCATTAACCGGTCATCCCTCTGTGATTGGCTCTGTGGTACAGCATCTTAAAGAGGTGGACGGGCTGGGAGTTCAGCCCTGGCCATGATGTTTCCACAGACTTTCTTATCTTCCTCCTTGCAGCTTTTCAAAATGAATAACATTTGCCATTTGCACATTCTATTTCATTTAACACAAACCGTTATTGTTCGACTTGCGGAGACTATATTAAGCAAGTATTTTCCTGTATGCACTAAACTTCTGTAACTTTACTGTGCTGCAGAGTTAGTCAGGGCAGTTGTCGGCCATTTTGCTCCACCCTGTCATGGCAGCTCTAACGGTAGAAAGGATCAGGTCAAGGCGAAAATTCCAGAAAGCGGGACCAGAAGCATAGGAGCTAAGTAGGACCTGGAGGAGAGTAGAGGTAGGGCAGGGTTTGAAAACAAGGATGAGAATTTTACTATCAATGTATTCTTGATTAAGAGCTATTGTACATCACAACCACAGAAGTGAGAGCTGTAGTGTGAATGCACACACCTCGAAAAAAGCACCATACTTTTAAGTCAGTTAATGTCTAATAGCATAGTATAACAGATCTCCATCTTACTCTCTGTACAGACAGTCAGCAGTTAACTATATATCTCAGCAGTCAGCTACTCAGCCAGTCAACTGCATATATTATAGTGACCAAAGTAAGCATTCAACCCAGTCACATTCATGTCTGAGATATCATATCTAGCATTTATAATTAGCTGTTAATAAACCTCCAGATATCTGTTTTAATAAGAATCCAAGTCATTGTGATATATGCTACATATGGAAAATATGTTACATTCAAAAAAACTACATGCCATCAATAGGAGAATGGGGTAGGATATGGACAGGAGGGATTTGGGTGTCATTAAATGTTCCGAGAGTAAACTGGGGCAATGATCCAGGAGTACAAAAATCCAGGCATACAAAGAACAACAAACAGGACAGCGCAGGAACAGGCCTTTTGGCTCACCAAGAATGTGCTGACACTTGGCACTTTTCTAAACTAAAAACCTTTTGCCTCTACGCAGTCAATATCTTTCTATTTCCAGCTTAATCATATATCTATCCAGGCACCTCTTAAATATTACTATTTTATCTGCCTCCACCAGTTCCTTTGGTAGTGTATTCCAGGCACTTACCAGCCTCTGAGAAGAGTCATAGAGCTGTACAGCGTGGAAACAGACCCTCCTGTCCAACTCGTCCATGCTGACCTGAGTAAATAAACCTTCCTGTCATATCTACATTAAAATTACCCACTTCTGCCTTTCTTTTTTACACCTGGACCCCTCTGCACATTCATGCTTCTGAGCCTTCTACCTTTTACTGTACAGTAAATGTAGGAGAGAATAATTAAGGCTAGAGTTAATGATGGCACGTGTAGGAGTTTTAATAGCAGATGAACTGAGACAGAGACAACTTACAGCAATGTTACAGAGGTGAAAATAATCGGTTTGATGGCACAAGTGTTGAGTAAGCAGCTTATATTGGGCAGTCAGCATGACAGTCATGAGGATAGTGAAAGTCAGAGAAGCTCTAAAAAAGTGGAATTATTCATTTATGTCTATTAATGAATAAAACTGTTGGAGTAGGGTAGAGAGGGCAAGACTGTCTGACTGAGCGAGGGCAGTGGGAGGCCGGAGACCGTATGTTGCTGAGCCAGCTCTTTTGGATCACTGTCAGTAGCAGTAACCCAGGCAGAGTTTATCGATGTTAGTCCAGCTTTGAGAACCAACTCAGCTGGAGTTCAACTAACTGAAACCATCTGATCTTGGGCTGTCCGAGGGGTAACAAAGAGATCTTGGGATACAGGTTCACAGATCTGTAATGTAGGAGTCACAGATAGACAGGGTGGTGTAGAAGGCATTTGGTACACTTTTAGTGCATTGAGTATAGGAGTTGGGAGTTCGTGTTGCGGCTGTACCAGGCATTGGTTAGGCCACTTTTGGAATAACACGTTCAATTCTGGTCTCCCTGCTATAGGAAAGATGTGGTAAAACTTTAAAGGGTTCAGAGAAGATTTAAAAAGGGTATTGCCAGGCTTGGAGGATTTGTGTTATAGGGAGAGGCTGAATAGGCTGGGGCTATTTTTCCTGGAGAGTCGGAGACTGAATGTGACCTTATAGAGGCTTATAAAATTATGAAGGACATGGATACATTGAATAATCAAGGTCTTTTTCCCAGGGTAGGGGAGTCCAAAACTAGAGGGCATAGATTTAAGGTGAGAGGGTAAAGATTTAAAAGGGATCTAACAGGTAACCTTTTTGTGCAGACAGTAGAGCGTGTTTGGAATGAGCTGCCAGAGGAAGTGGTGGCGGTGGGTACAATTACAACATTTAAAAGGCATCTGGGTGGGCGC
Source organism: Stegostoma tigrinum (assembly GCF_030684315.1). Taxonomy (NCBI): domain Eukaryota; kingdom Metazoa; phylum Chordata; class Chondrichthyes; order Orectolobiformes; family Stegostomatidae; genus Stegostoma; species Stegostoma tigrinum. The sequence continues at coordinate 5,896,152 of NC_081376.1, forward strand.
ATGAACAGGAAAGGTTTAGAGGGACAGGGGCCAAATGCTGGCAAACGGAAGTAGATTAATTTAGGACATCTGGTCGGCATGGATGTGTTGGACTGAAAGGTCTGTTTCCATGTTGTACATCGCTATGACTCTATCTGCAGCAGCAACAGGTTGCAGTGCTTGTAACTTTTGTCTGAATAATGAGTGGTCAACTACTGCCTACCTTGAAGGTACTTGATGAATAGTTAAGCATCTGAAGTAATTTAATACGTTCTAAGACAAGGCTTTAACAGAACAGGATGTGAATTGCCTCATGTGTTCGGCACATTCTTAGTTTGTAAAAGTTACGGGAATTTTTCTCAGTGGGAAGTCACTGATTCTGCTTAAGTAGCTTTAAAATTCTTTGGCCGTGTTTCTACGTAGCTGCTGATCTTTAATAAAGTGGCCTTTTGCCTGAGAACTCAGTAGCTCCACAGATCCAGCTTCTTTTCTCTGCTTTGAAGTACTGTATACTTCCATGGCTGAATTATGCTCAGTTAAAGTCCCTGAAAACTTTCAAAGGGGAAGTGAATGAATTGGATCGATAGTGAATATAAATGTGGACAAAGAAGCACTTGGTTAAAATATTGAAAGGGTAACTCCAGAAACAAAAAAAACTGGATGATGGGGAGAATAAATGACCTTTCTTCATTTCTGTATCTTTCTAGGATATAATAATTGGAGGGGAAATAAAGCATGTTTGAATAACATAGGCCATATTAGTTTGAACTTTATTGCCTCAATCAGCCAGACTGTAATATAATGCTCAACTGTCGTTTTGTTGAAGTATTGTCTTGACTTGCAAATGTGTTATCATCAGTTCATTGAACTATCTGGGTAGTCTGTTTAGATTAGATGCACTTTTGTATGATTTTGTTTTGCCCTGAGAGCATATGTATTGAATAAACACAGAAAAACGATAATGAAAAGTGAAAAATATGGGAAAAAATTTCAATAAATTGTTGACTTGATTGATGCAAAATGACTCATAAACTGGCTTCAATCTGGAATCAAATCTAGAATGTCAAATCTAATAGCTTTCATGGATTTTACTGTATATATGCACACATGTCTGATTGAAGTGTAATGGCTAATTCATTCTTTTTTGACCTACAATGATGCCTAATACTGTTGATGACGGAACTGATGTTGTTTGGTTTCATTTCTGAGACAAAATCTTTATTCCAGCATTATGGAGACAGATATGAAATGGTAATTTCAAGTGATATGCTTTCTCCCATCCATCAGGCAGTCAATTTTTTTCTCCTGAAAATGTTATTTTTGACTCTTAATTGCTTGCATTATGTACTAAAGACCTGACAAAGGTTTTCTGTCAAGTGCAGGCATTTGCACAAGTGGGCAGTACAAGTATGTACTACAATCATCTTCAGGAGCTGACAACTCCAGCGTGCGTGACTTGTCAATATATCATGATATATGACTTTGATTTTCAGCTTCCTCCATTAGTGTTGTTCACATATACATAGCGCAGGATTGAAATGAGCCAAGCAGGCACTTGAAAGCCCTGAGTCTAATCGTTCGCCTGTGCTGAGTGAGCAGATCTCACTTGGAGGGTGCTAGCAGTTAGCCACTGTTGTCAAAGAAAAATGCAGCGATGTGGACAGCAGACTCACGGCTGTTATCATTAGATTCCCAATTGCACGTGGGGGTTGAGCGAAAACTGGAACCTACCGTTTGTGGCATCAAACACATTTTTGGGAGCTTCTGGTGAAAGTAGGCGTGCAGAGATTGCAACAAAGAAATTCAGGATCAAGAGACTCCTTCTCCTTTGATCATTTGTGGGACATGGGTGTCGCCGGCTGGGCCCAGCATTTATTACCAACCCCTGGTTGCCCTTGAGAAGGGGATAGCGAGCTGCCCATTGAACTGCTGCAGTCCACATCCCAAGGGTTGACCCCAAAGAAGGCAAATAGAATATTGTCTGTCATTGCTAGAGGGATGGAGTTTAAAAATGGGGAGGTTACACTGCAACAAAAAGGAGCAGAGCTGGATGAACACAGCAGGCCAAGCAGCATCAGAGGAGCAGGAACGCTGACGTTTCTGGTCTAGACCCTTCTTCAGACCTGAAATGTCAGCCTTCTTGTTCCTCTGATGCTGTTTGGCCTGCTGTGTTCATTCAGCTCTACTCCTTTTTAGTCTTAGATTCTCTAGCATCAGCAGTTCCTACTATCTCTGAGGTTATGCTGCAGCTGCATTGAGTGCTGTTGAGGCCACACCTGGAGTGCTGTGCAGAGTTTTGGCCTCCTTACCTGAGAAAGGATATACTGGCACTGGAGGGGTTACAGTGTAGGATCACTAGGTTGATTCCGGAGTTGAACAGGCAGGTTTATGAGGAGAGATTGTGTAGACTAGGATTATACACATTGTAATTTAAAAGAATGACGAGGGAGTCTTATAGAAACATGTAAAATTAGGAAGGGAATAGATAAAATAGAAGCAGGGAGGATGTTTCCACTGGCGGGTGAAATTAGAGCTAGGGGGCATAGCCTCAAAATAAGGGATGGGGGGCAGATTTACAACAATTGAGGCTGAGATTCTTCACTCAAAGGGCTGTGAATCTGTGGAATTCCCTGCACAGTGTAGCCTAAAGGTGAAGATAGAGATTTGAATGTAAAATGAATTAAGGGCTATAGTCAGCGGGCAGGTAAGTTGGGATGAGTCCCTTCCAAATCTTTGCCCTGTCACGTTAAACTTGCGCTGTCTGGTTTTGGATGTTATGCTGGTGAGAAAAAAACCTTGACTATTCACTCTATCCATGCCCCTCATGATTTTGTAAACTTTGATAAGGTCACCCCTTACCCTCTGATGTTCCAGGGAGAATAACCCCAGGCTATTCAGCCTCGTCCTTTCACTCAAACCCTCCAACCCTGGCAACATCCTTGTAAAGTTCTGAGGAAGGGTCACCAGACGCAAAACATTAGCTCTGATTTTCTCTTTACAGATGCTTCCAGACCTGCTGAGCTTTATCAGCAACTTCTGTTCTTGTTAATATCCTTGTAAATCTTTTCTGAACCCTTCTGAACATCTTTCCTGTAGCCAGGAGACCAGAATTGAATGCAGTATTCCAAAAGTGGTTGATAGATCCATCAAAGCTTGTCCATTGGCCTATGAGGACTCTTTCACTTTAATGTGGGAAGGTGTGGTTCTAAACCCTATGCAAGAGACTTAATTGTAGAATCGAGGCAGATGGATTACTGCATCTGCCAGCGGCCTTTCAGATTTCCAATTCTATCTTACTTTTTGAGTGGGTGTGAGAAATGCCTGGTCCTGCAGGAAGAGGAGATGCTGACCTGTTACTAACTGGGTTTAAAGGTATTCCTGGAGATTTGATCACACGATTCGTGCCATTCGATGAAGCTGAAGAGGAACTCCTTATGCCAGAAGATTTTTAGTTTTTGGAATTCTCTCCTACAGAGAACAGTGGACATTGACTGTAATTATGTGACAAGGGAGTCCACATGATGTGGAGCAGACAAGAAAATGATGTTAAAAGTCATAATTCGATCAACCATGATCTTATTGACAGTCAGGGCAAGCTTGAGGGGCTGAATGGCCTATTGTTCCATGAAAGGAATGGAGGGGCACGGGCCAAGGGTGGGCACAAGGGATTAGTTTAATTTGGCCTTGTGATGGCAAAACATCGTGGGCCAATGGGCCCATTGCTGTGCTGTACTGTTCTACGTTCTATGTACTGACAATCTTATGCTCTTGTGCATAACTATCAGTTATAAAAACAACTTATAGTGAAAATAAACAATATTACCAATGAGGAAATTATGCCACAGGTGGAGTAAATTTAAAAGTATAATAAGGGCATATCACCTGTAAGTAATTGGAAAAGGATAACAGGCCTCCTGAGGGGGCTTCTGCAATCTATCAGAAGGAAATACAATGAAGAAAGAAATGAACTGGACTCAGTACTAACAGGTTAAGTAGAAACCTACTTACAGGGTGGTTATGTTCAAATTCACTAACTGTGCAGTAACCTAACAAAATGCACCAGCCATTGTGTGTCCATTCGCAGGCACTAGATGCACTGGAGAGTGAGTGTTGTCCTTCACTTTCTACCTATTTAAATGCACACTCAGAAAAACCAAGGGTCCTGGTTTTGTGACTCATTTTCTGACTCACTGGTATCTGCCAGCAAGGCTTCAAAGCAGGACTGTTTCACTGGCAAAGGTAGTCCTTTAGTTTTAAGGATTATCATAGACTCACTACAGTGTGGAAGTAGGTCATTCAGCCCAGAACCCACAGTGAACCTCTCAAGAGTATCCCACCCAGACCCATCCTACATTTCCCATGGCTAATCTGACTTGCCTGCATAACCTGGGAAACAATGGGACAATTTAGCATGGCCAATCCACTTAACCTGCACATCTTTGGACTGTAGGAGGACACCCACACGGACTCATGGAGAATGTGCAACTCGACACTGACAATCTCCTAAGGGTGGAGTCACACCCAGGTCCCTGACACTGTGTGGCAGCAGTGATAACCACTGAGCCACTGTGCTGCATTATGGAACCTAAATCACAAAGGAAACTCTATGAGACTGGAGATAATAAAATGTGAGGCTGGATGAACACAGCAGGCCCAGCAGCATCTCAGGAGCACAAAAGCTGACGTTTCGGGCCTAGACCCTTCATCAGAGAGGGGGATGGGGTGAGGGTTCTGGAATAAATAGGGAGAGACGGGGAGGCGGACCGAAGATGGAGAGAAAAGAAGATAGGTGGAGAGGAGAGTATAGGTGGGGAGGTAGGGAGGGGATAGGTCAGTCCAGGGAAGACGGACAGGTCAAGGAGTTGGGATGAGGTTGGTAGGTAGGAGATGGAGGTGCAGTTTGGGGTGGGAGGAAGGGATGGGTGAGAGGAAGAACAGGTTAGGAAGGCAGAGACAGGTTGGACTGGTTTTGGGATGCAGTGGGTGGAGGGGAAGAGCTGGGCTGGTTGTGTGGTGCAGTGGGGGAGGGGACGAACTGGGCTGGTTTTGGGATGCGGTGGGGGAAGGGGAGATTTTGAAGCTGGTGAAGTCCACATTGATACCATTGGGCTGCAAGGTTCCCAAACGGAATATGAGTTGCTGTTCCTGCAACCTTTGGGTGGCATCATTGTGGCACTGCAGGAGGCCCATGATGGACATGTCATCTAAAGAATGGGAGGGAGAGTGGAAATGGTTTGCGACTGGGAGGTGCAGTTGTTTATTGCGAACCGAGCGGAGGTGTCCTGCAAAGAATGGAAATTGATGTATTAGCTTTCAAAAGGAGCAGAGGGAATTTCAGAAGTCACATTCAAGTTATTTTCAAAGAATTGTTGACATTACCCTGTTATTCTTATCCCTGTTTGAAATGTGGGAAGGGTTTAACAAATAAGCTTTTTGAATTTTCCTTACTGTTTGAATGCAACTTTAAAATGTGTCCGAGATGCTGAACTTCTTTTGTGAAGGAATTGTCAATGCAAATTTCCAGTTGTTAGCTATCCTTCTCGCAAAACAACTAAACAGCTACATTATCATGTGCCACCAGGATGTCCTTTGGTTCCTGTGGCTAAACAATGGACAGTGAAATACTACATTTAAATATTTTAAGTGCATCCTCTTGTTGCTGAAGCCTTTGATTTTGACTGTTCCTGTACTCTACTGGCCTCAATCTCTTGCCTGCATTAAAAGGTGAGAATAACGTGGGATGTGTTTTTTTGAGAGACTTGATGGACTGAAGGAAGCCCCAGATTATTCTGGACAGCAGCTTTGCTGTTTCAGTGAACTATTAGCCTGCTTGATTTCTAGGACTGTAGAGCCTTCTGGCCATAATTTGTAGGCAGTGGATGGCAATGTAAATAGGTGCCCCTTGTCCTCTAATAACCAAACGTGCAGATCAGAGAGAATGAGAGATAATGGGAACTGCAGATGCTGGAGAATCCAAGATAACAAAATGTGAGGCTGGATGAACACAGCAGGCCAAGCAGCATCTCAGGAGCCCAAAAGCTGCCGTTTCAGGCCTAGACCCTAGATCAGAGAGTGTGGCCAATTTGGATTGTTATATGCTGAATAGCTACTTTTGGGGCTTACTATACTTGTATGACTTGTGTGAAGTGGCCGCACACTAGTCTGCCATTTGACGAGAGCGGTGTCCCATCTTGCTCATAAAAGGGCCTTTCTCCATGTAGGGTACACCATAATGGATGGACCAATCCTGCCCAGGATTTTGGTATCCTGACAAGTTGCCCAGATCCAACTGCCCTGCCATTGTTGATTAGTAGCATCTGTATCATTTCAGAAACAATCATACAGGATAGACTTTAGAGTCACATTGCTGTAGGTGTTTTGATTGGGAAGAGTCAACCTGGATTTCTGAAGGAGAAGTCCTATTCAACTAATTTGCTGGAGTTCTTTGAAGAGGTGATGAAAAGGCTCGATGAGGGTAACACTTATTATGTGGTATAAGTATATTCCCAAGAATGCATTTGATACACTGGCTCACAACACATTTCTGAGGACAGTGTAAGTCATGGTCTAAAAAGGGCAGTAGTAACAATGATGCAAAATTGGCTGAGCGATACGAAACAGAGAGTCCTGTTCAATTGATGTTTCCAGGTTGGAGGGAGGTTTGTAGTGGAGTTCCTCGGGAGTTGGAATTGGAACTCTTGCTTTTCCTGATATCCATTAATGGTTTGGATCTTACAAACTTTCAAAGTTTGCAGATGAAACTTGGAAGAAATCTAAACTGTGACAAAGACAGTGTGGAACTTCAAAAGGACATTGAAAAGTTGGCAGAGTGGGTGGCATTCCAGACCCACAACCACCAGCACCCAGAATGACAAGGGCAGTAGATATATGGTACACCATCTCCTGTAAGAACATCATCTCCCACCTTCAAGCCACTCATCATCCTGGCTTAGAAATATATCACTGTTTCTTCAGTGTGACAGGGTCAAAATCCTGGACTTCCCCCCTTAACAGCTTTGTAGGTGCACCTAGAGTACAGGGCCTGCAGTGGTTCAAGAAGGCAACTAATCATCATCTTCTCGAGGAAAATTAGGGACAGACAATAAATGCTGGCATATCTAGTGCTGCTAATGTCTTTTGAGTGAATGAAAATAAGATTTGATTTAGTGCAGAAAGGTGTGAGGTGATACACTTTGGTAGCGAAAACATTACAAGACACTGTAAGATAGAGAATATAATTCTAAAAGTGGTGCATGTGCAGATGGGCATGAATGTACATGTGATCATTGAAGGTGGTAGGGCAGGTGGAGGGAGCAGTTGATAAAGCATTCAGTGTTCTCAGCTTTATTAATATGGGCATAGAGTACAAGAGCAAGAAGATGATGTTGAACTTGTATAAGGGAGTATTGTGCTCTGATTTGGATGCTACGTTATGGAAAAAGGTATTGGAGAGAATGGTTCTAGTAATGAGAAACTTCAGTGATGAGGAGAGGTTCTCCCTTGGACTGAAGGAGGCTGAGAGGAGATTTGCTAGAAACTTTCAAAATCATGAACAGGCTGGTCAGAGTAGATAGGGAAAAGCTGTTCCACATGTAAATGAATCCAGTGGCTCAGTGGTTAGCATTGCTGCCTCATACCACCAGTGACCCAGGTTCAATTCCACCTTTGGGTGACTGTGTGGAGTTTGCGCATTCTCCCTTGCGCAAACCCCCTGTGTGGGTTTCCTCCAGGTGCTCTGGTTTCATCCCACAGTCCAAATATGTGCAGGGTAGATGGATTGGCCGTGCTAAATTGCCTGTGGTGTCTAGGGATGTTTAGGTTGGGTGGGTTAGGCAGGGAAATAAGTCTGGTTGGGATGCTCTTCAGAGAAGTGGTGTGGACTTGTTGGGTGGAATGGCCTGTTGCTACACAGTAGGGATTCTATAACAAGAATGAGAGGTCATAGATTTAATGTGAGGTGCAAATAGAACAAGGCTGATGTGAGGAAAAAGCTTTTTCACTCAACAAGTAGTTAGGGTATGGAATGCGTTGCCTGGAAATATGGTGGAGACATTCAAGAGGGTATTAGTTTTATTTGGAAAGTAATGGAATGCAAGATACAGGGAAAAGACAGGAGGTTGGATCTGGATAATAGAACCAGATTGGATAACAGAGTCAGGGCAGGACAATGGGCTGAATAGCCTCCTTTGAACCATATTAAGCCTGTGATTCTGTAATTGTAATCTATGTGATTTTGCTCAGCCCATGCAGCTTGCTTGATACAGCCATGTAAGTGCTGTGACCTCATTGCCCTTCAGAGGATCTGTAAGTAAGAAAATTGAGGCCAATTAGTATTTTGACTGCCATTAGCAGAGGTGAAAAAGGGTCTGATTGTTATGTGCTCTGGTTATCATTACATTTCCAGGTGTTTAAAATGGTCACACATTATCTTCGCAAAGCTTCGAACTCCTTATCAATACTGCTAACTTGCTATGTTTTCTGATGAAGGAATTGCTAAGGCTGGTGTAACATTATCCAACAGATAATTCTCCAGTGTAGTCAGGAAATGATGAAACAAAATTTGCTGTAGAAACGCAGCTGGCCTGGCAGTGCCATGGAGAGAGACTTACCATTGACTCTACATTCTCCCTACATATGCTGCCAGACCTGCTGTGTCTTTCCAGCAATTTCTGTTGTTGTTTCAGATTTCCAGCAGTTCTTCATTTTCTATTTGCCTTACAGACATGAATGATGATTATTGGAATGTTTGCTGTTTTCTGACTAATAGGTTCCTAGCACTTTGCACATAATACATGACAGTGAGCTTTGTCTGAAGAAGGCTTTCCTCCTACCCTCAGAAATAACTCAACCCTCCCTCTATTGTGATAGTAGGAACTGCCGATGCTGGAGAATCTGAGATAACAAGGTGTAGAGCTGTATGAACACAGCAGGCCAGGCAGCATCAGAGGAGCAGGAAAGCTGGCTTTTCAGGTCTGGGCCCTTCTTTAGAAAGACCCTTCTTTTCTAAAGAAGGATCCAGACCTGAAACATCAGCTTTCCTGCTACTCTGATGCTGCTGGGCCTGCTGTGTTCATACGGCTCTACACCTTGTTATCCCTCCCCCTATGGCACTTTTGCTGAGCTCCTGGTAACTGATTGTGCCTTTGAAGGCCTATTCAAGTTGCCAAAGTCTTACTGAACCAAATGGTTGTTCTCTCATTAGAAAGAGGCAATTGGTGGTGATGCAACCAAAGACCATCGTTCCTCAGGCAAGGGGAGAGGGTGAGGAGAGTCCTTCATGGTAAGCTCAGATGGTACAGGGGTTGAATTCATCTGTTGACGTCACTCTGCATCACAAAGAAACTATCCAACCAACCTTCTTTTTCCTTTATTCATTAAACAGGATGAGGGCATCACTGGCTAGGTAGCATTTATTGCCCGTCCCTAATTGCCTAGAAGGCAGTACAGAGTCAACCATATTGCAGCGGGTGTGAGAATCACATGTGGGCCAGATCAGCAGTTTCCTCCCCTAAAGGATATTAGTGAACCAGATGGGTTTTTTTCCTGACAATTGACAATGGATTCATTGCCACCATTAAATTCTTAATTTCTGATATTTTATTGAATTCAAATTCTACCATCTGCTGTGGTGGGATTTGAACTGGGTCCCCAGAATGTTAGCTGGGTCTCTGGGTTAACCGTCCAGTAATAATACCACTAGGCCATTGCCTCCCCCATACCCCAATAGAGAGTCATCAGCAAACATGCAGCCCCCTGCGCTAGCACCTCCAACAGTTCCAGGGTGCTGTCCTCTTCCCTGGATTTGCCCCTCTTCAATGCTAAAAATAAATTCTGTCAAGACTTTTGAAAAGAAAACCATGTTATATTCAACAGTGACGTCGGAAATCCTTTCAGTCCACTGAACTAAGCATTTGCAGAAATGCTCAGCTGTTTTGTGTGCAGCTGAGAGTCAATCTTCATTGGCAACTTTGGTCCTTAGAGAGGAGGACCGCTGATTGGTTCAATCCCCTCTAAACTATTTTAGCCTCAGCCACGGAAAGTTGCACTAACCTGCACCATTAGCCTCGGAGTGTGTTCAGATGGTTGTCTTGTTGGCCAGACTGAGGACTTTGAGTGTTTCATTTGCATTTGTTTCGCAACACGGACAGGGTGGGGATGTGATAGCCTCGTGGTGTTATTGCTGGACTGCAGCTCGGGAGACCCAGGTAATGTTCTGGGAATCCAAGTTCAAATCCCACCAAAGGAGCAGATGGCAGAATGTGAATCCAATAAAAGTCTGGAATTAAGAGTCTAATGGTGACTATGAAACCATTGCCAATCAATGGGGAAAACCACTAATGTCCTTTAGGGAGGGAAATTGCCTACATGTGATTCTGAACTCACAACAATGTAATAAAATGTGAGGCTGGATGAACACAGCAGGCCAAGCAGCATCTCAGGATGCTGCTTGGCCTGCTGAGTTCATCCAGCTCCACACTTTGTTATCTTGGATTCTCCAGCATCTGCAGTTCCCATTATCTCTCACAACAATGTAGTTGACTTTAAAAACTGCCCTCTGGGCAACAAATGCAGACCTAGCAAGTGACACCTTCGTTCTGTGAATCATCCTCCTGGAGCTCTATCACCCCATTTCCGCCAAGTAGGGTGATATACAATTCAATCCATTGCTCTATTTATTCCCATAGCCCTGCCTTTACATAACACTTTTGACTCTGAAACAGTTTCGCATCAAATAAATGTCAAAATTGTCAATTGCTCAAATTGCAGATCTGTGCTAACAGATTCCTTTCAGGTTGATTTCTTTGTTCGAGGAACAATATCGTTCTCTGTCAAAAGGCTGCAGCGTTTTTATTCATTATAGATTTTATTTGTCAGCAGATCTGAGAGACAGCCAGCGTGTTTGAATGCGATTTACGGCTGAAAAGAGCTTTCTTTAAGGGTGACTTTATTGTGAATGTCACCACCCGTTGGAGCAGCGACAGAGCTCGTGCATTGCCACATTGCCGCAGCCAGCTGCTATCTCTGGCCGCAGCGTGTCTTTCGTTGTCTGTATGAGGAGGCAGATCACTCCTTCGTCAGGAGAAAGGCAGGGAAAGGGGAAACTGGTCCAGCAGCGCTCCTGGCCTCCCCACATAGCCTCCCAGCTCCGGGAAAGTCTCAAGCTCCAGGCAGAGCGGAGTGGGATGATTGCAGACTGAGTCGGCGGAACCCTCACCCCGAGCTTCCCGCGGGCTCCACCTCCCCATGCCCGCCGACATCATCACAACGTGGACACTTGTCGCTGATTTCCCAGGCTGTGACTGCATGTGCTTCGGGTCTGCTTGTGCATTCTGGATAACCATCGCCTTTGTTTTAAAGTGTTTGCCCCTTAATTTTGTACACACATCTTTGTCATTATAAATCGCAAAGTGAGTTGTTTGCAGGAGTACGATAACAGATAATTATAATAGAAAAATATATGATAATATATTATGTAATTATATATTAATCAACTAATTGAGCGGGTCAATGAAATATAGAATCAAACCAGAATGACTGAAAGAATGTGAGAACATAACTATATAATATTATAACAGATAATGTTTGATAATATGTAGCATTATTAAAATTAATTATATAAGATTAGATATGATAATATATAAGACAGAATATATATATATTACATCTCTCTCCACAAAGTGCTGTCCTCCAGCATTGCTCCCTGAACTTCACTGTAAAAATGCAGCTGATGTATTTTCAAATTGTGGATCTGAACTCCATTGATTGGGAAGTTCTACATCTACGTACATTGGAAAGGATAAATTGAGATGACAATGCTGTTCCAAACTGTGTTGAGGTATATTCTAAGAAGGAGGTTTCAACTCTGACAGTAGATTTGGCCAACGTTTTAAGTACTTTCAGTAAATTGCAGGGTGCTACTTCTTCTGTGTAATCTGCACGTGAATAAATCTGACTATTGGTTTTAACCCATGCACAGTTCACTGATGACCTGGTGCTTTCTCATATTTCAAAATAGATAAGCAAAAGTTTCCAAAATTAATGGTCAAGTGCCCAGCACGGTGTTCATACACTGGGAGCAGGTTTTGGTTCATAAGTAACTCAGGTTGCTTTTGGAAACCCGCAAAACATTGGGAAAAACTTGGGGTAAGGCAATAATATGAGAAAGGCAATGAAAACTGCAAGAATTCTTCAAATCAGAATGACTGAAAGAATATGAGAAAACTGTAGTCATTGTAACGAGGACAGCCATACGCCTCATAGAATATGAGTTCCCTGATTGAGGCTGTTACCTTGGCCCAATCAAGGAGCCCTGGCTGACAGGTGAATATCAGAGATGCTGGAATACTACTACCTGATTCTGAATGATGCAATACAAAAGTCAAGGACTGTTCATGAGTAAATAAAAGGTGGATTTATTTCAAAGACCACACCTCATGGGACGCACAGCATGAAGTGAAGGTCTGAAAACCATTGTAAAGCAATTGAGACAAGGTTAAAGTTTTAAATATCAGGTGTATCCACCTGCTAATGTATCTAATAGCAACATTTGCACAAGGAAAGATCACTAGCTCAGTAAGATCCATTTTCATTCAGAGTTTCATTCCCAACATGGTTATATTGCAAAATTGGGAATGAAAATAAATCTTTTGCAAAGCATGGAGACTGCCTCATTTGAAGTTTTAGATAGTTTTATCTGCCCAAGCTGCCTTCAGATCATTCAAACAATGCAGTATGTCTAATGGAGTGGATGGAAAGAAAAATGATTTGGTGTGGATGGATGGCTCTGAAACTGAAGGAACCAAATATGATCCAGAGCATGATCCTTAGAGAGATATCAAAGTCAAAACGTGATCCAGAAGAGATTCAATGGAGCTGTTGTGTAGATAGAAGCATAGATACTAGGATCAGGTGTAGGCCATTTAGCCCTCAATGCTCCATCATTCAATTTGATCACATCTAAGAGAGTGAAATGGATAATAAAATGTGAGGCTGGATGAACACAGCAGGCCCAGCAGCATCTCAGGAGCACAAAAGCTGACGTTTCGGGCCTAGACCCTTCATCAGAGAGGGGGATGGGGTGAGGGTTCTGGAATAAATAGGGAGAGAGGGGGAGGCGGACCGAAGATGGAGAGAAAAGAAGATAGGTGGGGAGGAGAGTATAGGTGGGGAGGTAGGGAGGGGATAGGTCAGTCCAGGGAAGATGGGCAGGTCAAGGAGGTGGGATGAGGTTGGTAGGTAGGAGATGGAGGTGCGGCTGGGGTGGGAGGAAGGGATAGGTGAGAGGAAGAACAGGTTAGGGAGGCAGAGACAGGTTGGAGTGGTTTTGGGATGCAGTGGGTGGAGGGGAAGAGCTGGGCTGGTTGTGTGGTGCAGTGGGGGGAGGGGACGAACTGGGCTGGTTTTGGGATGGGGTGGGGGAAAGGGAGATTTTGAAGCTGGTGAAGTCCACATTGATACCATTGGGCTGCAGGGTTCCCAAGCGGAATATGAGTTGCAGTTCCTGCAGCCTTTGGGTGGCATCATTGTGGCAGTGCAGGAGGCCCATGATGGACATGTCATCTAAAGAATGGGAGGGTGAGTGGAAATGGTTTGCGACTGGGAGGTGCAGTTGTTTATTGCGAACCGAGCGGAGGTGTTCTGCAAAGCGCTCCCCAAGCCTCCGCTTGGTTTCCCCAATGTAGAGGAAGCCACACCGGGTACAGTGGATACAGTATACCACATTGGCAGATGTGCAGGTGAACCTCTGCTTAATATGGAAAGTCATCTTGGGGCCTGGGATAGTGAAATGGACAGCTTAAAAAATAATGTGCTTGTTATTAAATGTATCTGTGTAATATATATTCATTCAATAAACTGTGTTGCATTGATTTAATTTGAATTGCCTTTTTTGTTATTGCATTTCAAATTGACAGCCACCTTTACCAACAACAAAACTTCACATTTTATACTCAGCATACATTCACCTAACCCTGTTTCTGGAAGATAACACAGTGTGAAGCTGGAGGAACACAGCAGGCATCAGAGGAGGAAGAAAGCTGATGTTTCAGGTTGGGACCCTTCTTCAGAAAATAGATATTCTGTTTTTGGAAGGATGTTTTGAAGCTTTCAGACGTTCAATTACACACTGCAATTTTTTTTGCAGATTATCATAACTTCGTCATTTTATAAATCAAATATGTATTTATTTTGAAGCTGTTGAAAACCATTGTAATAAACTTAAATCGTAAATGAATGGGTTTTCTGGTTTCTCAGCAATCTGAAATGTTACATTGTGAGTACCGGACTGAATGGTTGGCTTGAAGTCCAGGAATTTCAGGCCACCATGCCCGTTCCAAGATACGGATTGGCCTGATTCCTTTGTGTTCAATACTGAATTTCACTGTAACCATGAGGGAAAACTGTTGCAATCGAAGGTGCAGAAATCCTGTAAAGGGGTGGTTTTCTTTGATGAATGCCTCTGGAAATAACCACAAAGAGATGCCAATTTGAGAACAGCTGTAGGAGTGCAGCCTTCTTTATGCTGACTGCTTAGCCAATTCATGCACATTACTGACCATGGCCTAATACAAATCCTGCCCAGCCTTTGGCTAAAGTAAAACAGCTAAAACTTAAAATCACAAATCACTCTATTGCTTTTTTAAAAAACACGCAGTTAAATGTCTCTTTCCCTGGTGATGTTCCAAAACAGTTTTGTACACCAACACACAAAGTAATCCTATCAGGTTTCTCTCCTCGATTGGTTGGCTGGTTATTACATGAGTGTGAAAGAACTTTCAATAAATCTAGCCACAAGCTGAGGCTTTGAATTCAACCAACTACAGAGACACCGAGAATTGATGCTCATATTGGGTTTGACATTTGACCTGATCTTTCAACCCTACAAACAAAAGGCCACAGACTATAACCCCAAGCTGATTACAAGCTGCGAGATGTAACCAGTACAAAGCCATTCACTTAACCAGGGCAAACACTTGGAATAATTGTAGCTTGTTATGTGTTAAACTGACACACAAGAACTTCTGTGATCGTTGACCCTTTCATCGAAACACACACTTACATGGGAATTTTCAATTACAGAATTAATTAAGTTTTACTTTTGCGAAAAGCAAATTGACATGTACACCAAAGAGTTTACTTGGAGATTTCCATTTCATTAATGCTCACACTGGGCAGGATGGAAGGTTGGATGTTGGAGTACGTCACATGATGATATATTCACTGACCTTGACTACACACATAAGCCATTGACTATCTGCTGGCCCACTTCTCAAAATCAGGCTCCAGGAGTTAATCTTTCTACCCACCTGTGGTATCTCTTTGCATCTCAAGTTCCATCACTCAGGCCTCCCGAATCACAGTTGCAAACCCCCACTCTTGTTCCATTACTCATGCCTCCAAACACAGCACTCACAGACAAGAATAGGATTTTCTCATTGAATGCAGGTCCTGCTTCAGTGTTAGCAGAAGAGTTGGAAGGGTGCTGGAATACATGGTTGCTTCACTGCTGTTGGGGCTCTCTGCTGATCCTGGGATGGGTTCATTGAAATAATTTGACTGAAGAAGAAGAAGCAGAAAGTCTGCACATTGCCTGCATCAACAGAATATGGTGCAAACAAGTCATGAACTGTTCGTTTCCCGCCCCCCCCCCCCCCCCCCGCACCCCCACCAAGCCCCTAATGATGGACACAAACAATTCTTCAGCCATTCAAGTTTAAAACACCTCAAGGTAAGTTTTCAGCATTACTTTTCGGGATTTAATCTTGTCCATTGCGTCACCAGCCATGACAGAGTAATGCTCATGTCCATTCATTGATCACAATGTGTTCCTACTGTTGTCTCACCAACTGGAGCAGCCCATTATATCCTCCGCAATTCTGTTCTTCAGGGAGTCTGAAGATTAACATTCCTCAGGTGGAGACAGAGTCAGGAGTGGAAGCCTGAAGAATTTGATTGTCATTTTATGACTGTGAGGTTATAGCTGAAACAAGACAAACACATCACAGAGATAACACAGCGTGGAGCTGGAAGAGCACAGCAGGTCAGGCAGCATCAGAGGAGAAGGAAAGTTTAACATTTTGGGTCGGGACACACAGACACATTCAATACTCGTAATCTTATTATGGCGATTCATTATCTGTCATAACAGGAACAATTTGCATCAACTAGACATCACACAATTACAGAACTGTTACACTACAGAAGGATGCCATTTGGCCCATCGTGTCTACACTGGTCCTACTACTGAGTGTCAATCTCCCGGCTTTTCTCCATATCCCTGCAGACCATTTCCATCCAAATAATCATACAATTTGAATGGATTGGATGCCATTTTGAATGGCATTTCTCTTGAATGGCTCAATTGAATCTGTCTCCACGACATTCCCAGAAAAGGACATAGTTTTAAATTTTTTTTACGCAATTCTATACTACATATGTTTTGTTTCATTTATTTTGAAGAACATTCCATTCATCATTAACTGCTCTAGTTTCCCATTATCTTCTTTTAGCTTCAGTATGATGCTATATTTACAACAAGAAATACATCAAATGTCAAAATACTTCTGATGCTAGGAGTAATATAACATTATAGGTTGGTATGGTGGCTCAGTGGTTAGCACTACTGCCTCACAGTGCTGGAGACCTGGGTTCGATTCCACCTTCAGGCGACTGCCTGTGTGGAGTTTGCACATTCTCCCCATGTCTTGTGGGTTTGCTCTGGTTTCCTCCCAAACACCTAAGATGTGCAGGTTAGGTGGATTGGCCATGCTAAATTGCCCATAGTGTTCAGGGATGTGCAGATTAGTAGGGGGATGGATCAGGGTGGGAAGCTCCTTGAGTTGGTGTAGATTTGTTGGGCCGAAGGCATGTTTCCACACTGTATGGATTCTATGATTTCACTGCTGTGCTCTCTCAGTTCTGAGTTTGGCTAATTGTTAAAGTCCATCTCTTACACTGACAATCCTAAGTGAGGTTTGAGAGATGGATTGCTATTGTATGTGGCCAATAGCCTCTGAATATGGTGGTGGGTGTGAAAGGATTGAGCAAAGAGCTCCCCAGAGCTGCTGTTTTGAGGGAGGCAGCTTCCTTGGGGATAGCTATTCCATTAGGAATCAGAATATTGACCTCTGTTGAGGTGTAGGAATACAGGAGCAATGTCTTTGGATATCTGAATATCTTAACAACCCTCCCACAAGGTACACCGATGAGCTCAGAATCTGGTAGATATCAGTCTCACAAATATTTTCTGGCAGTATGGTGGCTCAGTAGTTAACACTGCTGCCTGATAGCACCAGGGATCTGGGTTCAATCCCAGCCTTGGGCAATTGCCTGTATGGGGCTTGCACGTACTGTGTGTCTGCATGGGTTTCCTCCGGGTGCTCTGGTTTCCTACCAGTTTCCAAGGGTGTGCCAGTTAGGTGGACTGGCCACATTAAATTGTCCAGGAATGTGCAGGCTAGGTGGGTTGGCCATGAAATGTAGGGCTACAAGGACAGGGACTGTGCCTGAGTGGGGTGCTCTACAGACGGTCAGTACAAACTCGATGGGGTGAATGTGCTCCTTCCATGGAACATAAGTTGAGCTATTAATCTCTAAGTATCTCTATAATGTTGAGGAATCTCTTGTGTTGTACCATAGACAGTGATCTTGCAGTGGTCATTTGCTGCATATCTAGCTGCTGTAGAGCTGGATGAACACAGCAGGCCAAGCAGCATCAGAGGGACAGGAAACCTGACATTTTGGGCCTAGACCCTTCTTCAGAAAGGCGTTGTGACTCTCTGGTTAAACATACCACTGGCACTCTCTCTCTCATCCTCCCTATTGAATCCACTGAGAATATGACAACCTTCATCTCGTGGTCTCTATTCTTAACCTAAACCATCCAGTTCACCCTGAGTGACCCTAAGCATGAGCGACAGGGTGGAAGATGATATGAGTAATCTCCCTCTTGTTGATGGACTCAGTACTGGATCACTTCCTCTTTCTGTTCTGATGCCAGTTATCTCTGAGAAATAAAATGAGTGCCTTTGTATTCATTGTTTTCTCAACACTTTACCCAATTTGGGATCATCACAGAAGATGTTTGGAGAAATGTTTTCCTTTCATTGATTATTTATATTTTACACGAGCGCTGGGAGAAATTCCTTCACCTGCCCAGGCCTAAATCTTTGTAATTCCTTTCATCACGCTGCCTGTTCCTTACTCTCCTCCCTTAAGACCTTCCTTAAAACTTTGTTTTATGCAAGTTGCCTGTTCTTAGCTGAGAGTCAATTTTAAACACTTTAGTCTGCTACACAGATTGCTGCGATGCTCCTTAGAAAGTTCTACAAAAATCTAACTTGTTTTTTGCAGAACCCAAATGTGAATATCAAATTTTCTACAGTCTCCTTCCCTATTGGCTTCAATTGAGTAGAGAGCTAGAATTTCCACTGCCTTCCCCTCTGTGCAGTTTGTTATTCCTGCAAATGAGGTGCATATTTCTCCAGACAAGAGTATGTTGCTCCTCTGAAACACAAACTGGGTGAACTGACAATAACTGCAGACCAGGTATGTTTCATTTATGGAAATACCATAGAGGAAATTGAGAGTTAATATATGCCATTTGAAGCATTCCCCAGTAATAATAAGGTAATTTTACCACGTTGTAGAGCCTGTAGAGTTAACTTTACTTCATTGGTTTTGAAATAACTTCACAGAGATTGGTACCCTGTCACCAACTCACCCTTTACTTACATGCAGAGAGTCCTTGTCACTGATCGAGCTCCCTCAAAGCCAGCTCTCAGAGTGAACAGAACCTCTGACTCAGAGATCGTAGGAACTGCAGATGTTGGAGAATCTGAGAATAACAAGGTGTAGAGCTGGATGAACACTGCAGGCCAAGCAGCATCAGCGGATCAAGAAGGCTGACATGTCAGGGTCTAGGCCCGAAACATCAGCCTTCCTGCTCCTCTGATGCTGCTTGGCCTGTTGTGTTCATCTAGCTCTACGCTTTGTTATCTCAGAACTTTTGACCCTCCTGTTTACATCTGTCAGCCAGGGCTCCCTGATTGGACCAGGTTAACAGTCCCAATCAGGGAACTCATATTCTATGAGGCTCAGCTGACCGACCTCGTTACAATCACTACAGGTTTATATCCTTTGCTATTTTATTCTGCCTCTACCCACTAATGTTTGCCTCTACTTTAAAATGCCTAACATGCCTGCCAGTTGATGCCATTATATTGCATGCGTCATTAAGCTTCCTCTTACACTAAGGTAGGGATCAGGGATAACAATCTACCAATCTTCAAGTTCATTCATTCCTCATGCTATTCTTTTATTAAATACATTTACTGATATATCCTTCCAATGACTTGAAAGGCTTGTGCATTAGTCCTATGCAGCAATATCTGAATCTGTGAGAGTCTATTAGAGTGCAGTTGTTGAAAATAAGTTGCTTCTAGAGAAAGAAATTGCAGTGTTTTGTGTTACACTGCACCAGGCTCTTATAGCTACATACTGAAGGCAGTTGCCTCATGTTATGGAGAAGCAAGTGGAAGATAATCCTCTTTAAGCATGCATATTGAACCATCATCAAAGTTTCTTATTTCCTAACTTATACTTACCTATGTAGGTCTGCTATGAAATGTAACTTCCTTCTGTAATTTGTTTATCTGGCTGTAATGTTTGTACTTTTAACTATGTCCTATTTCTAACTTATACAATGAATCACTGTAAGGTGATACAATTTTGTTTCTTTTTTATGCCCCTTTTTTGTACCTGGGATTTGTACCAAGGTACTTTGTATCTATGGTGGTGCCATGAGGACAACTTTGTAAACTTTCCACTGTACTCCTGTACTTCTGTGCTTGAGCACTCGTGACAATAAAGGCTATTCTATGCGATTCTATTTTGTACTTAAGATTTGTTCCAAAATACTTTGTATCTAAGATGGTGCTGCGTGTTGGTGATATTGTACATTTTTGACTGTACTCCTGTTCTTTTGCAACTTGAGTACACCCAGGTTGACAGGGCTGTTAAGAAGGCATGCAGTGTTTTACCTTTTATTAATAGAGGGATCGAGTTCCGGAACCAAGAGGTTATGCTGCAGCTGTACAAAACTCTGGTGCGGCCGCATTTGGAGTATTGTGTACAGTTCTGGTCACCGCATTATAAGAAGGATGTGGAAGCTTTGGAAAGGGTGCAGAGGAGATTTACTAGGATGTTGCCTGGTATGGAGGGAAGGTCTAACGAGGAAAGGCTGAGGGACTTGAGGCTGTTTTCATTAGAGAGAAGAAGGTTGAGAGGTGACTTAATTGAAACATATAAAATAATCAGAGGGTTAGATAGGGTGGATAGGGAGAGCCTTTTTCCTAGGATGGTGACGGCGAGCATGAGGGGGCATAGCTTTAAATTGAGGGGTGAAAGATATAGGACAGTTGTCAGAGGTAATTTCTTTACTCAGAGAGTAGTAAGGGAATGGAACGCTTTGCCTGCAACGGTAGTAGATTCGCCAACTTTAGGTACATTTAAGTCGTCTTTGGATAAGCATATGGATGTACATGGAATAGTGTCAGTTAGATGGGCTTCAGATCGGTATGACAGGTCGGCACAACATCGAGGGCCAAAGGGCCTGTACTGTGCTGTAATGTTCTATGTGCCAATAAATCTAATTCTAATGCTAATTTTTAGTAATATTTGTTCAATAAGGGAACAGAGAGTCAGCTAATGACTAGCCAATCCAAGTCCAAATCCTCATCGGGCTGAATTAGATATTTCAGTAACTTTGGTGTGGGGATTGCAATCCTGGATTACCCTGCATCCATTCAAAGTGATGTGAGCAGCACCTAAACTTGGAACAGCCTGTTAAGTCTGTAAGCATGCTGTTCAACAGCGACTGTAGTCATGAGAGTGGTAAATGATGGGCTATCCAGTTTTGACATTCCTCATTCATTTTAATTGTGAACTGAAATGATTTTGAAAAGAAAGGAGCGTGGATCTAAAATGACTGTAGTGGTTACTTGATTAGGCTTATGAAATGAATGTGAGATAAACAGGACAATCTGAGTTAAAAGGAACATTTAATCAAAAAAGACATGAAACTCAATTCAGCGCAAATTTACCCAAATCTCTTGGACTAAGGTTTAAACCTTCATGAAAGTTTCATGTGTAGTATTGAAGGCTGCCTGTCAGTTAACTCACTTTTTAAAAAAAATGATGCCTGTCACAAGAATAAACAAGTGAACTATATTTCAGGAAAACAGCTTTTAAGCAGATCGGAGAAGAAAAATTGATTTGTAACACAAAACCCAAAGATTCTCTTTCTCATTCCCTGCCTAGTATTTCAAAGGACACAGTCATAAAATTAATTGGAGAAACGTCGATTGTCTCAGAACTCAAGAATATTGACGGATTTTACGCTGATGAGAATATACGATATCCATTAAACAATCATGGTTAAAATTAAATTAAAATCAAACTCCTCAAGGACTTTAAAAAAACTGTATATTCTTTACTTTTTTCTGACATAATAGACAATCTCTCCATAAGAACAAAGAACATAAGAACTAGGAGCAGGAGTAGGGAATTCAGCCTCTCCAGCCTACTCCGCCATCTAACATGATCATGTCTGATCTCATGTTAGCCTTAATTTTACTTCCCTGCCTGCTCTCCATAACAAAGAACAAAGAACAAAGAAGATTACAGCACAGGAACGGCCCTTCAGCCCCCTAAGCCTGCGCAGATCGAGATCCTCTGCCTAAACCTGTCATCTATTTTCTAAGGGTCTATATCCCTTTGCTCCCTCCCGTCAATGTACCAGTCTAGATACATCTTAAAAGACAATATCATGTCTGTATCTACCACCTCTGCTGGCAGTGCATTCCAGGCACCCACCACTCCCTGTGTAAAGAACTTTCCACGCATATCTCCCTTAAACTTTACTCCTCTCACTTTGAACTCATGACCCCTAGTAATTGAGTCCCGCACTCTGGGAAAAAGCTTCTTGCTATCCACCTTGTCTATACCCCTCATGATTTTGTGGACCTCAAATCAGGTTCCCCCTCAATCTCTGTCTTTATAATGAAAATAATCCTAATCTGCTCAACCTTTCTTCATAGCTAGAAACCTTTAAACCTTAATTAAACATCTATCTATTTCCTCCTTAAATTTGCTCAATGTCCCAACATCCATCACCTTCTGGGCTAGTGAGTTCCACAGTGCCATGAGAGAAGTAATTTCTCCTCATCTCTGTTTTAAATCTGCTGCCCCCTTATCCTAAAACTATGGTTTCTGGTTCTAGTTTGTCCCATTAGAGGGAACTGCCTGTTTACATCTACTTTGTCAATCCCCTTTAGCAACTTATACATCTATTAGGTCTCCACTCAGTCTTCGAAAGTCTAGTGTGTATATTGCCAAAACTGCTCAATCGCTTTTTGCAAGAAAGACTGCCCATCTCTGTAATCCACCCAGTGAACCCCGCTTGAACTGCCTGTGATATAATTACATCCCTCTTCAAATAAGGCGACCAAAACTGTACACATTACACCAGGGCTTTTTATGTTGATCAGATGTGAATCTTCATTTATTTTTGCTTCTATGTCTTCACTGCTGTCACAATGCCCACCAGAGATTTAAATATCTTAAGGAGACCTTCCCTTAGTAAGAACACAGTCAACAAATTACTGTTCATAACTGTGGGTCTAGTGTTGTTTTAATAAAATTAGAGAAATTGCTCGGGGTAGGCAAGAAGAAACTATTCCCTTTGATGGAGGCTTCAGTGACCGGGGGAAATAGATTTACAGTAAGGGACAGGAGCTTTAAAGGAGCTGTGAGGATAAACCTCTTCACCCAGAAGGTGGAAGTAGTCTGGAACTGTAAGTGTAGTAGAGGCAGAAACCCTCATAACAGAGATAATGAGAACTGCAAATGCCAGAGAATCTGAGATAACAAAGTGTGGAGCTGGATGAACATAGCAGGCCAAGCAGCATCTTAGGAGAACAAAAGCTGACGTTTTTGGCCTAGACCCTTCATCAGGGTCTTCATGTGTGCTCCTAAGATACTGCTTGGCCTGCTGTGTTCATCCAGCTCCACAGTTTGTTAACCCTCATAACATGTACACTAGCAATGCCAAGGCATACAAAGCTATGGGCCAAGCACTGGAAAATAGGATTAGAATTGTTAGGGATAATGAGGACTGCAGATGCTGGAGAATCCAAGATAACAAATTCTGAAGCTGGCTGAACACAGCAGGCCAAGCAGCATCTCAGGAGCACAAAAGCTGACGTTTCGGGCCTAGACCCTTCATCAGAGGCCCTCTCTGATGAAGGGTCTAGGCCCGAAACGTCAGCATTTGTGCTCCTGAGATGCTGCTTGGCCTGCTGTGTTCATCCAGCTTCACACTTTGTTATCTTAGAATTGTGAGGGAGTTGTTTTTTACTAGCATGGACACAATGGGCGAAAGAGCCTTTTTCTGTGCTAGGTCTCTGTGACTTATTTTGATCAGAATGCGTCTGCTTTTGGGTTATGTCTGAACTGGGAGGGATGAATTTACGTTTAAGTAGCACCTTCATTCTTTGGGCAAGTCAATTTAAAAAGCTGGATCTATTTATTCTAAAGCAGCGTAGACTTAAAGGCCCCCTAATAGATGTGGAATTTTGTGCCATGGAGATATGTAGAAACAACACCAGTTTCTACCTGAACAGGGGTTTTATTCAATGGCTTAAAACATACCTACAGCCACAAGCTAACTGTTTGACTTCCTCCTTCTCAGTAATCATATACAGGTAGGACTAACAGTGCACAGGACAGGCATACACAATCACAAACAGATCAATTGAACAACTGGATCTGCAATGAAAGCCCAAGGCTGATATCTCAGTTTGTACTGTAGCACAGGCAGGGACCAGCTAATGTCTCTGTGATGCTGGGGAAATTGAGGCTGATATAGACACTGGGGTAGCACTACATTGGAGTGTTGGAGCATACAAATTCACTCACATGACAGATGCTGAGAGGGAATGCACAGCCATGATTAGTTCAGCTTTGTATACATTCTTAGAGGATTGTTGGGTAAGGGTATCAATAATTTCTTTTTTGGGGGAGGTGGTTGCTTTCATTTTGGGAGTTTGAGCAAAATGTCAGTTTGTGGATGCTGTTAGAATCATAGAATTGAATCATAGAACACCTAAACCGGAGATAGAGACCATTCGAGCCATTGAGTCTCCACTGGCCCTCTGAAGAGCAACATACCTGGACCCAGCCCGTTACCCTAACCCTGTAATCCTGCATTTCCCTTGGTTAACCCACCTAGCCCGCACAATCCTGGATATTACAGATAATTTAGCATGGCCAATCCACCTAACCTGGGCTGTGAGGGGAAACCCACGCAGGCACTGGGAGAATGTGCAAACTCCACAGAGACAGTCAGGCGAGGGTAGAATTGAGCCTGGGTTCTGTTTGGATGAACTGGCGCAGTTCGGTAACAGTCTCTTTGGTGAAATGTAACAGGCTGAGCTGGAGGTTAGGGAAATACTCCCTGAAGACACTAAGGGTGGGGGGGGGGGTACAGCCTCCCCAGACCCCCCTCTCTGTGTACAGTTGCCCATCTCTACTGCTTTTTATCTTGTTGGGTTGCAGCCCGAGTGGAAGCTTAGCTCCAGTAACCTTATGAAATGTAGGACTTCTGCTGACCCTCTTTCATCTCCTTCCAACGTGTTTGACAAAGTCCAGCATCCCTCTGCTCTGAGTCTAACAAACATCCAGACAATTAAACACTGTACGTTCAATCATGCTGCAGCAGTGAAAGGAAGAATGAAGGGATCTCAGCTTAAAATCTGAAAGCAATGCCTTTACACAGTGGTCATTGCTGGAGGACAGGGGGCCAGGCATGATCTCAGTTGAGTAAATGCCCAGCTCAGTTTATTGAACAGAGAGTGTTAACAGAACCTGCCAAGTCATAAAAAGCAGCTGGTGTACTAGTTCAGCATATTTCATAGCTCTGCATTCTTCTGGGACTGGTAGGGGATGCCCACTTTACCACCCTCAAGGAGTGCCAGTCTGAAGTGGTCTGACCAATGCCAGTAAAGTTTCAGGTTTCTATAGTGCCATCATGGAAGCAATGTTTTGAATTAGAGGCTAGAGCACTGTGCTGAATCAGACTGTCTTAGCTAGAAGCAATGCATCTTCGTGCATCTTTAAGCTTCCCTGCCAGTTTTCTTGTGGTTCACTTCCAGATGTGAATATTCTCCAGTCTTCCATCTTCCTCAGGCCCTTTGTTCCAGAGCTTGCCCTAATTGACCAATAATTCTACATCCATTTCCTCTCTGCCAGGGGTGAAGATAGTGGGAAGGGTTAGAAATCCTAAAGAGTGCAATTGTTTAACATCCTTTACTCAATTAAACATGGAGTAGTAGGGTTTTAGTCATTGCTCCTGCAACAGTCAAAATGACTTCCTTGGCAATGAATGGCACTCTTGCTGGTCTAGGAAGTCCAAACATCAACCATACATTTCTGAAACATATTATTAAATCCTAGCCTTAACATTTCCTGCTACTGGATTTATATAAAGTTTATATGAAATTGAATTTAGTAAATGTACGCTGACTGTTTAAAAACCAAAAGAACTGCCGATGCTGCAAATCAGGAACAGAAACAAAGCTGCTGGAAAAGCTCAGCAGGTCTGGCAGCATCTGTGAAGGAGAAAACAGAGTTAACGTTTCGGGTCCGGTGACCCTTCCTCAGAACTGAGTTCTGAGGAAGCGCCACCAGACACGAAACGTTAACTCTGTTTTCCCCTGACTGTATAAAGTTTGCATTGATTTAGCCATTGGGGAGGGAGACATTTAGCCAATGAAATGGGTTTTTGCCTATGCAGGTTTTAATTTCTTCAGGGCACTCTGTCCACAACAAGGCATGGCAGGCTAAAGAACTACATATTTACAATTTAAAATCAGCCCAGAAATTCTGCTGCTCATTTACAAACATTGAGGTACAGAGTCATAGAGATGTAAAGCAAGGAAGCAGACCCTTCGGTCCAACTCGTCCATGCCGACCAGATATCCTAAATTAATCCAGTCCCATTTGCCAATATTTGGCCCTTACCCGTCTAAACCCTTCTTATTCATGCACCCATCCAGATGCCTTGTAAATGTTGTTGTTATACTAGCCTCCTTCTCCTCCGCTGGCAGTTCATTCCATACATGAACCACACTCTGCATAAAAAAGTTGCACCTTAGATCCCTTTTAGATCTTTCCCCTCTCACTTTCGACCTATTCCCTTTAGTTTTGGATTGTCCTACCTCGGGAAAATGACCCTGTCTATTCACCCTATCCATGCCCCTCATGATTTTGTAAACATCTACATGGTCACCTCTCAGCCTCCGATGCTCTAAGGAAAATAGCCTTAGCCTACTCAGTCTCTCCCTGTTGCTCAAACCTTCGAATCCTGGCAACATCCTTGAAAATTTTTTCTGAATTCTTTCAAGTGTCACAACATCTTTCCTACAACAGGGAGATGACAATTATATGCAGTATTCCAAAACTGACCTAACCAATGTCCTGCATAGCCGTAACATGACCTCCCATCTCCTGTACACAATACACTGACCAATAAAGGCAAGCAGGCTAAGTGTCTTCTTCACTACTTTGCTTGTCACTGCCCACAAAACTGGCCCTAAATCCAAACTAAATTAATTTTCACTTGTGTTTCTGCTAATTACAGCGATTTGTGGATCTGCAAGAAGCTGTTGACTTTCTGGCCTCGTGACGGTCTACCGCTTTTCCTTAGCGCCCACTAAGGGTAATAGGGAAAAGACAGGAAAGTGATGGCAGGATGATTATCATTAAATGGCAGACCAATCTCAATGGGCAGAATGGTCTACTTCTGTTCCTCCATCGTTTGGTCTTAATTAACAGAATCTTGTCACCATTCCCTAGACCGTCAACTCTGTTTCTCCATTCCACAACAGCCACTGGGTGTCACAACCTACAGTTTAGCAACCCCTGCTCTGGCATATACCATTTTAAAATGCGACTAAAAATTTAAACAAGTTGGCACAGTTGGAGAATTGTTGACAACTCAATGCTCCCTTTCCCAAGACAAAACACAAGTTGATGATGCAAACGTCTTGTGATTATCTCATTTCTGTTGTGCAAATTTATCCAGTGTTCAGTATGCATCTCGCCAGTGTGATGCAGCACCAGAGAAATTGGTTTGCAAGCTGCCTGGTCTTGCATACCTTTGCTGAGAGTGCAGTGGGATGTAGGCTTGTAGAAATTTTGTGACTGGACTACTCAATTAGGATAGAAAAAGGCAAACACACAAAAGATCTGAAAAGCAGCACAATGGAATTTATCTCTGAAGGTTTGTTTTGGGAGGTACTCCAGAATGTTGTGATTTTGATATTTTAGGTGGGATCTTTTCCGTTCTTGAGATGGGAAAAGGGAGAAAGGGAGTGAAGCACAGGGTAGAATGAGTCTCCCCACAGATTTCCCCAGGTCTTTTAGTAAATGCACCAAAAAAGGGGCAAAATCTCAATCTTTATTTGCCAGCGTTTCATAGCGGACAGGAACACGGCCACTCACAATCATATTATCATGCATTCTATTTTTTTATCAAATAATAGATATCTGTGAACTTAATTGAAAAAAACTCACCCTAGAATGATATTTTTTCTCATTTTATAATCTTCCTTCTCCCAGCAGCAACAATGAATCTATAACCATGCAAGAAAAAAAGGTGGAAATATACAAAAATAAATTCAAATAAACTCACCCGCTTGTGGCAGGTGAGTTAGCATTTTCCAATGCAATTTTTCAGGTGTGAACGATACAGCCAACAAATTTGTAAACAGTGCCGTATTTCTGAGACATTATCTTTGGTAAAGACCTTTCGACTCACAATCCCCTGAGAGAGAAAGAAATTCCACGTCTCTGTTTTAAAAGGCCCATGCTCCTTTTTAAAGTGACGACCCCCTAGTTCTAGAAGCATTCTTTTGAGATCCACTCAGTCAACTACCCTCAAGATCTTATCTGTTTCTATTAAGTCATCTCTGTATGAAGAATCGAAGGTCTGATAATGACCAAGTTTGGCCAATTTAAAAGTTGAAAATATAGTGTGATCACGATCACCAAGACAAGTTTGCAAGGTGACCATGGTTATGAAAATAATATTCTAGGCTACTTAGTATATTAAAAAGACAGGCAAAAAGGGAAAAGTAAAGGAGAAACCTTAGAACATAGAACAGTACAGCACAGGAACAGGCCCTTCGGCCCACGATGTTGTGCCAAACATGATGCCATGTTAAACGGATCCCTTCTGCCCGCCCATGGTCCATATCCCTCCATTCCTTACTTATTCATGTGTTTATCTGAAAGCTCCTTAAACACCCCTATTGTAGCTGTTTCCACTACCACCCCTGGCAGCATGTTCCAGACACCTATCAATCTCTGTGTAAAAAAACTTGCCCCTCTCAACTCCTTTGAACTTTCCCTCTTTCACTTTAAATGCATGCCCTCTGGTATTAAACATTTCTGGGAGAAAAGATTCTGACAAATAACCCTCTCTCTGCATCTCATAATTTGATAGACTTCGATCAAGTCTCCCCCCAGTCTCTGCTGCTCCAGAGAAAATGTCCCGATTTTGTCCTCTTGGTCTACAACCTGACTTCTGACCTTGTCCATCCTGGTCCGACACCAGCAACTCTATGTATCCCAATTATTAAACCTTGAGATTAAAACATGAGATTGTACTTCGGTAAGAAAGAATCTTGGCTCACAAGGTGATGAATCAGGATCATTTACATAGGCTTTCACAATCTTTGTGCTGTTAGACTGAACATGAGACAAGAAATAATTGGAATTGGCGACCCAAGCAATATCAGAATTGCAGAGAACTTCAATCTTCGGGTGGACAGATAATCAAATTGGCAAAGTTAGTCCATAAAATGGGTTTGTGATATGATTTCATGATTTTCTAGAACAATGTATTATGGAGCTAACTAGGATCAAGATCAGATCATAAGTGTATGTCACTTCCTTCTGTGCTATTATAGTCACCTTCTACGGGCCTTAGCCGAGCCTACGCGTTTCAGACAATGAGGCAGGGTTAATTAGTGATTGAACAAAATTCCTCACCAAAACTTGATCATAATACTGTTGGATTCCACATTAAGTTTGAGAGTGAATAGCCAAGTGCAAGACAAGAACCTTAAATTAACAAAGCTGATTGTATAGCTAAGAGGGGAGAGTTCACTCAGCTGATTGGGTAAGTAGACTGAAAGATTTGAAGATTAATAAGCAGCGGGAAACATTTGAAGAATTTGGAATCAAAATTTTCAACAAAAAGACATTCCATTAAAAAAAATCTCACCTGTGTTTATTGGGAAAATGACAATAATATTAGGTTAGAAGAAGAGAGCTGGAATTTTTCAAGATGTAGCGATAATCATGAGGAGTGAGGAATTTTGAGAAATCAGCAAAATTTGGCCAAAAGAGCAAATAAAAAGAGGGGATAAAATAGAATAAGATTGAACCGTCAGGAAGAGAGCAACAGAAAATAATTGCAACCGAGATGTTTTCAACAGTGTCCTTGTGCCCAATACCAGGTTATATTTAAGCCTCTTTGAGGGCCTGTAAAGGTACATGATTAGTGGAAATTCACCATGGCAATTAATCAGATTTACGGCATTGCCAGGTCGGTAGGTGGGGCCATTTTCCAGCACCAAGTTTTTATAATGAACACAAAGCATCACGGAAACATAACTTCCACTGGATGCACTTTGAGGTTGAAATTCTTCCGTCTTTTGTGTGATTTGATGAACTGTACTGAACAAAAAAAGACCCAAAACCAAACAGAAACACCACACCTGCATTTCCTCCGTTGAAAATCACGAGGGGTCTGGACATAGAAGAGAGGAAAGCTGTCTCATTGGCAGGTGTGTTGGGATCCAGAATTTAAGGTGAATAGCAGCATACACAGCGATGACACCAGGAAAGCCTACTTTATGTCGCAGCTGTTTAGAGTGTGGAACATCTTGGCTGAGCTAGCAGTAGATTCAGATATTGTCACACAATCATGTAGGCTTGGCTAAGGCCCATAGAAGGTGACTATAATAGCACAGAAGGAAGTGACATACACTTATGATCTGAGAGTCTGAAGATAGCAGTGAGCATAAGACAGGTGTGTTATATCAAAGTTAGAGTAGTATGCTGTCAGCAGCCAGTCAGTTATTGAAAATACTCCAATGTATCAACACAATAACATAGAAACAGAGTTATTGCTTCAAGTCCAATATGCCTTCAGAACTGAAAACCTTTGGTTCAGAAAAGAATCATATTGGGCTCAAAAGTTCAATTCTGTTTCTCTCTGCATAAATGCTGCCAGACTTACTCAGCCCCTCTGGCACTTTCTGTTTTTTTTAATATTTCAGATTTTTGTCATCTGCAGTATTGTTGGAGAACACATACAAATCCCTGGTTGGGCCACATCTGGAGTATTGTGTCCAGTTCTGGTCACTTCATTACAAGAAAGATGTGGAAGCTTCGGAAAAGGTGCAAAGGAGGTTTACCAGGATGTTGCCTGGAATGGAGGGAAGGTCATACAGGGAAAGGTTGAGAGGCTAGTGCCTTTCTCTTTAGAATGATGAAGGATGAGAGGCTACTCGACAGAGGTGTACAAAATGATCAGAGGTATAGATAGAGTGGCCAGGAGGAGACCTTTTCCTAGAGTGGAGGTAGCTATTATGAGGGGGCATAGTTTTAAACTGAGTGGAGGTAGATATAGGGGAGATATCAGAGTTAGGTTCTTTACTCAGAGAGTGATGGGGCATGGAATGCTTTGCCAGGGAGGATAGTAGAGTCAGCGTCATTAGGGGCATTTAAGCAGCTATTAGATAGACATATGGATGATAGTATAAGGTAGGGGTGGAAGTGAGATCGACCTCAGGTTTAGGGTAAAAGCTTGGCACAACATCGTGGGCTGAAGGGCCAGTACTGTGCTATACTGTTCTATGTTCTATGCAACACAATTAGATTGGTTCAATTGTCATTTTTCAAAAAGGAACCTGATGAGAACTTGAAGAAGAAGCCTTAGACTGTGGAGCAATTTCACTCCTATGGAGCTGATATGAGCTTGATGTAGCCAATGAGATTTTTGTTGATGATAAGATCTATCAATTTGGTTTACTTCAAACACTACTATGTTTCATATATGTTCGTTGTAACCTAAAAAGCAAAAACAAATGGGTTTTCAATAGGAACAACTGGTGCCAGTTTCACTCAGATCTAACTCTACAGCCTCTGTTGCCCACTTACTGAGTTCAAAAAGTCATTCCATTTCTATGGAGTCATAACAACGTACATCACAGAAACAGACCCTGATGTCCTACTCTTCCAAGCCAACCAGGTATCCTGAATTCATCCAGTCCCATTTGCCAACATTTGTCCCTTATCCCTCTAAACCCTTCCTATCCATATCCCCATCCAGATGCCTTTTAAATGTTGTAATTGTATCAGCCTCTACCGCTTCCTCTGGCAGCTCATTCCATACACACACCACGTTCTGCGTGAAAAAAAAATATCCCTTATGTCCCTTTTAAATCTTTCTCCCTCACCTTAAACCTATTCCCTCTAGTTTTGAACTTGCATATCCTGGGTAAAGAACCTGGCTGTTCACCCTATCCATGCCCCTCATGATTTTTATAAGCCCCTATAAGGTCACCCTCAGCCTCTGCAGCTCCAGGGAAAATAGCCACAGCCTATTTGGCTTCTCTCTATAGCTCAAACCCTCCAAACCTGACAAAACCTTCTTAATGCTTTTCTTCACGCTTTCAAGTTTTGCAATATTTTTGCATTGGGCCCAGATTGGATGGATATAGTGTTTCTGATTTTCTAATAAGCTCTTTGGGTGGAATTTCAGTCTCTGAGTCAGAGTGGTGAGTTCAAATCCTACACCAGAATACCTCAAAGTGCTTTAAATTGACAAAACAGTGCTTAGAGATAGATAGAGGTTATGAAAGGTGCTAGCTGAGTACTAGTTTTCCCTTCATTCAATGTCCATCCTTTCAGAGAAGCATTATTCTCCCAATCATCTTGATTGAACATTGATGGAATGCATTCTGATGTGGCTGTGACTGAATGAGGGCGGCACGGTGGCTCAGTGGTGAGCATTGCAGCCTCACAGCACTAGGAACCTGGGTTCGATTCCAGCCTCGGGCGACTGTCCGTGCGGAGTTTGCACATTCTCCCCGTGTCTGCGTGGGTTTCCTCCGGGTGCTCCGGTTTCCTCCCACAGTCCAAAGATGTGCAGGCTCGGTGGATCGGCAATGCTAAATTGCCTGTAGTGTTCAGGGGTGTGTGGGTTATAGGGGAGATGGTTCTGGGTGGGATGCTCGAAGGAGCGGTGTGGACTTGTTGGGCCGAAGGGCCTCTTTCCACACTGTTGGGAATCTTTAAAAAAAAGATCAATGTTATGGACCAGACCAGATCCCTGTCATAATGTTTTAAGAAGGTAACCTAGACTCTAACCTTTTCTTATTTTAGAGGCAAATGTAAAGTGCTGTCTTCCAGTTACAAATCGATTGATCAAAATGCTTGACATTAAGCAAAAAACAATTCATTCAAAAACTATAGTTAAAATACAATAAAAGAACAAAGAATTTAGAATAATTTAACTCTGTTAGAAAACTTACACAATAATAAATACAGTAACCATTACTAATTAACTATTCCAAGGCAGTAACATCTCCTAAACATACCCTTTGACAAAAAGACAAATATCGAAAACAGATTTTGTCTCAAATTTAACCCAGCAGCCTCGGAAGAGAGCGCAACTGTAATGGAGAGAGGGGGAATAGATAGCCTCCATTTCTTTGAGACTCCAGCAGCATCTGCTGAATCTAAAAGCTAAGAAGAAAAGTAGAAGTCCAGTTTTACTCTTGCATTACCAAAACTCCGGTCTTTAAAAGTGACACAAATATTCTTTTCTTGTCTACTGCAAGCTGTAAACATTTAAACTTCTGGTAACAAAAGTGGATAATCTATGCCAATGAATATCATCAATGTATATCAAATGTTATATCATACGAGCTAAAAGAAAACACTGATAATATTTAATAGGGAAACAATAAACCTCCTTTATGAATAGGAGAGCAGTCAGTGATTAAATCCAGTTGTACAGTTCAGAGGTAGGTATCAAAGTGCACAGAATTCAGGGGCAAGAAATTCCTCATTTGCACCTGAAATACAAATTGGAGACTATTAATTCTGAGGGTGCAGTAGCAGAGAATGAACATGTTCAGCCAGCTCCCGTGGATTTGATATGTTGTTTGGTGGAGAAATGTAATTTTCTGAGCACTACATCAGCCCCTTTACATTGATAATGGTTCAAGGCCTGAGCAATGCCCCATCAGGTGAGGGAGCATCTCCTTTGGAAGACAGGTACCCACCTGCCCCTACCTTATAATCAGTTGTCTTCTTCATCAGAAGTCATAGAAAGGGTAGGAATTATATGTCCTATTTACCAACACTGCCTGAAATGAAATGTAGCTGCCATTATATGCTTCACTCCTTCCCCTTCTGTTGTAAAAGGATGCATTTCACTGGCAAAAGGTGATTCAGATTTGTAGTTATCTGCATTCGCCTGAACATGATCTCCATTTGACTAGAGTCTCATATATCCCATTCAAACAGCTCAAAGATGACTTGCTTTATAGTGTTTTCACTGTGTTTTAGCTGATATGCAAATCGCTAACATCACAGTGTTCATATGATTTCACAGTTCCTTTGTATCCAGTGAAAATACAAACATGGTTGTCTACTGTTCCTGTCAGCTGATTGATGGAATATCATTTTGTATTTGCATATTCTTAACATGTCCCAGTCTGATAATGCTACGTTTCTAATGTAATAATCACTGATAGAGTTTTCTGTGTGCATTTCGATTGTAGCTGAACAATGAAATACAATGGAAAAAGCTGTCAGGAGAAGTGGTTATTATACTTGTTGTATAAAGCAGCAGTTTGCAATTTGGAACCTGCTGTAACCCACAGTTGCTTCTATGTTATCAGTTTGAAATTATGTGTCCCTGCATTCTTCACTCAATGTAAGATAAAGTTACAATGGAACTATACCGGAGGGCATTCTCCTTGCAAAACATGGTGAGGAAACATTTTGAAGACAAGGTTATTAATCTAGTTTATATTTAAACGAATACTGTGTTCCCTCATTGTGATTTGAATATTAGATAGAGAATTACCACAGAGCTCATTAACTGAAGGAATTATATGTTCTTCGCTTTGATTTAATTGGAGGCAGTAGCAAAACAGCAGAACCAAAGGAGAATAGCATGTTCCTCACTCCACTCTGAATGCAAAATAATTTGCTATGAAAAATTTATCACTGAGGTTGAGCTCGATCTGTAATCTGAATCAATCCTCTTCCCCCAAAGGATTTAAGATTTCTTAATGCAAGATACCTTGATGTCATTTAGCAAGAGCCAACATTTCAGAAGGAATTGCAGTGGAGAGACTTCGGGTCACCTTGTGATAGGAAGGATATTATTAAATTGGAGGGGGTTCAGAAAAGATTTACAAAGATGTTGCCAACAATGGAGGGTTTGAGTTGTAAGGAGAGGCTGGACAGGCTGGGACTTTTTTTCACTGAAGTGCAGGAGGTTGAGAGGCGACCTTACAGAGGTTTATAAAATCACGGGGAGTATAGGTAAAGTGAATGGTAGGTGTCTTTTCCCTAGGGTAAGGGATTTCAAGACTGGGGGCATATTTTTAAGGTGAAAGGAGAAAGACTTAAAAAGGACATGAGGCGCAATTTGTTTTAGGCAGAGCTGGTTCATTTGTGGAATGAGCTTCCAGAGGAAGTGACGGATGCAGGTACAGTTACAATATTTAAAAACCATTTGGATAACTACATGAATAAGAAATGTTTGGAGGGATACAGGTCAAGTTCAGTTAGGTGGGACTAGCTTAGTTTGGGATTATGGAGGGTATGGATCAATTGGACCGGAGGGTCTGTTTCGGTGTTGTATGACTCCATGGCTATAATTTAATTGAGAATGACATAATTGAGAGATGTCAGATATGCAATACCAAAGGGTAAGTCATGAATAGGTTAATTACATTTACATTAAACACAACTGATCAGTTACATTTTGATATTAAAGTGGAATGCTTTTGTACAATATTATTGCCACTATTTTAGCAGAACCATTATGTATTTAAAAAAGACAGGTGTTAAATAACAAAAGAAAGACTTGTGCATTGTTAACCCTTTTCATTATCACTGGTCAATTCAAAGCGGTTTACAGACAAAGAAGCACTTTAGGAGTGTTGCCATTGTCGCAATGTAGGAAATACAGGAATCAAACTGCACACAGAAGATCTCACAAATAGCAAGGTGATATCCATCAGGTCAATTTCTGATGATGCTGACTGAGGGATAAACCTTGGCCAGGGCAGGAGAGATAACTCTCCTGTTCTTGATTTAAGTAATGCTAGAGAATGGCATATTCCTGTCCAAGCAGGTCTTTAGCACTCCAGTGATGAGTGAATTGGTGGGTGAATTGAGATAGCAAGAACTCAGTTAAGTCAGTAACAAGCATGAAGAGGAAATGAGGGAGGTTGATGTTGGAAAAGCAATAAAAATTAAAAACTTGAACTTGTGCTTTAGAGAAAGGATAGAGAAAATGGTGGGCAGTTAGATAGAAGATAGAACAGTACAGCACAGAACAGGCCCTTCAGCCCACAATGTTGTGCCGACCATTGATCCTCATGTATGCACCCTCAAATTTCTGTGACCATATACATGTCCAGCAGTCTCTTAAATGACCCCAATGACCTTGCTTCCACAACTGCTGCTGGCAACGCATTCCATGCTCTCACAACTTAACATAAGCATTGCTTTTACATGGCTTTGCTTGGTACTGGCTCCCTAGCCACCATTGATGTTTTTTCCCCCCCCCGCTGGAAGTGTCGAATAAAATTGTTTTGCACCTGGTGTTTTCACTGAGTCCCTGCACTTACATGCACACAAAACATGGGTGCTGTGGCGAAAGTAAGCACTACTGCTGTAGTGTCAGGTTTTAAAGAAAAAGATATAAACAGGAGACAAAAAAAAGGCCCATCAGGGGCTCTATTCACTCAGAGGTGGCTCTGAGGCAGCTGAATCAGTGTCAAGGACTCTCCTCATGTAGATAAAGGGTGACATGATGCCAGGACTCTGGCTTCCGTAGAGTTATTTCAGTTCAAGACAGATTGATAGATTTCTAGTCACGAATGACATCAGCCAATATGGGGATAATGCCCTATTCCCACATTGAGGTGGATAAAAAGCATCATCTAAAATAGTGGAGCATACTTAAGGGACTGAATAGTTTACTGTTTCTATTCATAAATCAGCATCAAACAATAAGTTTGACAAGACAGGATTTGTAAAGATGTTGTGAATGCTTGAATGTCCTACTCCTGTTGAGAGAGCTGGTAACAAACAGCAGACTAGAGGAACCAGATATTATATCTTCAGATTAAACAGAAATATAAAGTAATGAAAATATTCGGCAGGCTTGGCTCCATGTTGAGAGAAACAAGCTCTTGAAAGTTCACTGCCCTGAAATGTTAACGCAGTTTTTCTCCAAAGATGCTACCAGTCCTGTTGAATATTTTATTGTCTAATGCTTCTCCAACTCCAGAGCTTTTTGTTTGTTTTATAACAATACGGATGCTTGCATTTTGAGACCTTCTACAGTTAGAATGACCATAATCAATTCAAATTTGACTCAAAATTAAAGTTGGAAAAAGGAACAGCAGCAGTCATTAATTGAAAAAGATCATAGAATTCCTACAGTGTGAAAACAGGCACTTCAGCCAAACAAGTCCACACTGAACCTCAGAGCATCCCACTCAGACCCATCGCCCTAATCTACACATCCCTGAACACTATAGGCAATTTAGCACAACCAATCCACCTAACCTGTGCATCTTTGGACTGTGGGAGGACACTGGAGCACCCAGAGGAAACCCACACAGACACAGGGAGAATGTGCAAGCTCCACACAGAGATTCATCTGAGGCTGGAATTGAACCAGGGTCCCTAGTGTCGTGAGGCAGCAGTGCTAACCACTGTACCACCGTGCCAGCCCCTAAAGATGCAGTTCTCTCTCTCTCTCTCTGAGTTCAATTTGCCAACCTGGTTTTTAAAACTTCCAAACCTCAATATTAGATTGACTTTGCCAACTGCCTGTCACTTCTATTCAGAGACCTAAGCTTAACTGGATTTCCATCTGAACTAAAACTGTGTGTGAAAGATTTTAATCTGCCTAAACCCAGTCTATTATTCAAACCAGCCTTCCTTCCATTGACTCAGTCTATACTTCTCTCTGCCTTGGGAAAACAACCAATATCATTTAAGATCCCTCCCACCCCAGTTAGCATTGGGCATAAAATACAAAAGTTTGAAAACACGTACCATCAGGTTTAAGAACAACTTCTTCACGACTGTTACTAGATTTATGAATGGACCCCTCATGTATTAGAGCTGATCTTTCTCTGCATCATCTCTGTAGCTGTAATGCTATATTTTGCATTCTGTTCTATTACCCTCATGTACCTCTGTAAGATATGGTTTGCCTAGTTAGCATGCACAACAACACTTTTCACTGTATCTTGGTACATGTGACAATAATAAATCAAATCGAATCTAAGGCTGTCAGATTTTCAGCTTGTTATACAGGTATCAGTTTCTCAGAGTATCAATCAAGCTTCATCTTTTGTTGCGCAAACCATTTGACTGTAAGTGATTACCTTTGCAGAGTTTGTTTTGTGATTGTGTTATATGAATGTGTTTGTCTGTGATTCAATTCTTCTCAATAGCTTAATTTTAACCAGTTTTATCTATTGTTTTAGGAATAGACTTTATTTATGTAAGGCAGATCATTTTGTTATTCATAAAGAGACTGTTGACAGTGTCCCCTCTTCTGAATAGTAGTGCACAAAGGAATCAATTGGCCATTTCACTGGTGTGTTAAAGGCAAAGTCACTATTGTCTCAGAGGGCCATGGGGCTGCTCTCTCATGACAGAGAATGATTTAACCTGAAGGCCACTACATTGCAGGCAAGGGGAGAGGTTGAGAAGGAAAGTGCTTCATAGTGACCCAAGCTGGTGCAGGAATTGAGCCCACACTGTATACACCATTCTAGACCCTGACCCCAGCTGTCCAGCCATCTGAGTTAGCCAGCACCCCCCACCCCAACCTTCAACAGTGCATTTTTACCGTTGGTGTGACTGGTGGATCAGTGAAGTTTCATTATCAGCACATTCCTATCATCACAACCATAGCATAGTTATGGCATCTCCGACAGTCACAACACCCCGGACTGTCGCACTGACGTACCCTTAGTCTGAGACTTGAACCAGGAATCTTGTGATCCGAAAATGACAGCATTACCATCTGCACCTCAGCACACACTCAAATGAAACTGTACAAATATCCAAAATTAAATAGAAATCGCAATATGGCCCAACCAGTTCTTGTTGGTGTCATCCTGCACGTGAGTACCACTCCTAATCTGCTGTGCCATCCTGTTCCATAAGCTTTCATTTCCCTTCTCTTTAACCTGCTATGAAACTGCTGGCACAGTCTGTATGTCAATCACGTTCCACAAACTCACACCCTTACAAATTTCCACATAAAAATCTCCAGTACATAATTTTATTTTGGGGCCTCTTTGATCTATATCTCTCAACCAATCAAAATCATCTAATCCTACTGAATCCATTCAATCTCTTCATAGTTGTAATCACTTCCATTATGTCTTCTGTTCAATCAAAATCACATCCAAATTTCATTTGTACACAATTGGCACAAGCTTTAATTTTGACAAGGTGAATAATACAATGAAGTTGAACAGCAGGGATCAATGAATTTGTTTGACCGAGAATACTGAATAATCAATTAATTTGCCTTAGCTTTTTTTAAAATTCTTTCATGAAATGTGAGTGATGCTGCAGATGTGATACTTGGTTGTCTATCTGTAATTAGCCTTGCATGAGAGCAAGGGAAAAGCTGTCGTTGTATCGTGACATAGATTCCAGATCAGACAGGCCTGCACCTTTAAGACACAGCACAGGATGCCACAGCATTGACATCTTAGTATAAAGGTATCCACTTTGCCCAATCATTCTCTCTGTGTAATAGAGTCAATGGTGGGTCTCCAATCAGTCAGCGACATGTGTGAAATGTATAAATTGTCAGAGTGCATTAAATCTGTATTTTAGAAATACTGTGCGTTTACACTATGTGCATAAATTTGTGACATTTTAGTCAATAGATAGTGTTGTCAATAAACTTCAAGGTCTATTTCTCGAGAAGAACTTGATTCTACACTCAAAAAAAACACCATTCTACAATATGGATTCATGTCCTAACATTTTAGAGAAGCTATACAAAGGAAAGATAGATAGTAAATATCTCATGACAATCTATTGACTTGTAGTCACTATTTCAGCTGTTTAAATAAAGAATCAACCAGCAGATAGTTGACAAAAGATGATACACAATTAAATGTTTTCTGGCTTTGTATATTGATGAGTTAAGAAGAATACAATCCTCTGGAATTTCTGGCAATAACCCACAAAGCTCCTGAGGAAACCTTTCAGATATTGGAAGATGAAATGTAAGTCTCAATAATTTCAGGATGTACAGGCTTGAGTTCATGTCATAATGACAATTGCCAGGAGAAGCAATCAATCAGTTTGTAGCCAGATATTGTTACAATGATATAAAGAGTGATTTCACTGAAGCTAACTTAACTAAAAGACTTACTATTGCCTTTTCATCTACAAAATATTCTAGAAAAGAAATTCAGGAGAAATCTAAGGAATATAGCATCAGTGCTCTACAGATGAAAGGCACATGTTAAAATTAATTGTCTCTGGCCAGAAGTGACTGCAAGTTTGCTGGTTACGAAGCTGCTGAGCATGCTCATTGCTCAGAACTTTGAATATAGGTGATAGGATGTTATGTTAAGGTTGTACAAGGCGTTGGTGAGGCCTGTTCTGGATTACGGTGTCCAGTTCTGTTCTCCCTGTTGTAGGGAGGATATTATGAAGCTAGAGAGAGTTCAAAAGTGATTTACTAGGATGTTGCCAGGAATGGAAGGCCTGCTTTATAAGAGGAGGCGAGAAAAGTTGGCACTCCTTTCACTAGAGTGTAGGAGGCTGAGGAGTGACCTTACACAGGTTTATAGAATCATTCGGGCTGTAGATAAGGTGAATGGCTAGTGTCCTTTCCCTGGGGTGGGGGATTTCAAGGGTAGGGGACATATTTCTAAGGTGAGGTCAGAAAGAATTAAAAAAGACATGAAGGGCAACTTTTTATACGCAGAGAGTGGTTCATGTGTGGAATGAATTTCCAAAGGAGGTGGTGGACATGGGCACGGTCACAACATTTAAAAGACATTTGGATAAGTGCATGAGTAAGAAATGTTTGGGATAAATGGACCCAGCACAGACAGGTGGGACTAATTTAGTTTGGAATTATGGTCAGTGTAGACTAATTGGGCTGAAGTGTCTGTTTCTGTGCTATATAGCTCTATGATTCTTGGACAACTAATGCACCCAAGAACCATTTCAGTGGAACATCCGAATGTTGTATCAAATGTGGCATGTCTCGACCACCAAAGCAGTATTCAGTATTTTGTGAGATAGTAAGAGCTGCTGATGCTGGAGTCAGAGATAACACAGAGACAACAGTGTGGAGCTGGAGGATCACAGCAGGCCAAGCAGTATCAGTGAAGCAGGAAAGTTAACGCTTCGGGCCGGGCCCATTCTTCAGAAATGTATTTTGTGGTACTTCCAGGCTATGCGCTACTAGAAGACATTAGGTTAAAACAAGTAAGAAATCCAAATTCTAGATGAACCAGAAACGTCAAATATATTTGAAGAGATTTGCAAGCATTAATAACAGATTGCATTACAATATCAGCCAGTGTACAGAATCCAGCATAGCAGTTGATGGACAAAGTAATTAGTCACTGACTGAAAGAAAAAAATCTATAAAAATGATTAAGCATCAAATAAGCAGTGAATGTGTCGATAACTATTTTCCTTGATCACGAGCAGAGCTGAGGGATGATGGGTACGTTGGTGACAGCGCAGGAGACTGAATGTGTCAGCAAGCACAGTGCGATCACATAATCACAGTTAATGTTAAACGTTACACTCTGGGTTTTTGAAAGCACGGGTTTGGTCAGCACTCTATCCACTGCAAATAGCTGTTTGGAACGATCAGCTGCTTTGAGTTGATGGTGGAGGGGGTGAATGAGGAAGTTGGAGAATGTGGTGCCAGTCAAGAGAGCTGCTTTATTCTGGATGGTGCCAAGTAGCTTGAGTGTGATTGGAGCTGCGTTCATCCAGGCAAATGGGCAGCTATTAGCATAATGTTACATTAAACACAGAGGCACGCAATACCATGAATAGCATCAAACTCACTGTCCATTTTAAACTGAACTTAATGACACATAAAATAAAATATTATTTTATACATAGAGATAAAGGCTGACATTTCTCAATGATAAAAATCTCTAGTAGATCATTCAAATGCACACATGACAAAGATCTTGCAGGTATGATCATTGCAGCTGACATATAGAACTGGGTCTCCTTTTACAACGCATTCAAATAAGCTTTTCAAATTTGTCCTTTAGCCTT
Organism: Stegostoma tigrinum; assembly: GCF_030684315.1. NCBI lineage: Eukaryota > Metazoa > Chordata > Chondrichthyes > Orectolobiformes > Stegostomatidae > Stegostoma > Stegostoma tigrinum. The sequence goes on from NC_081376.1 coordinate 5,937,825, forward strand.
TCTGCAAATAATTTTGAAGAACCAAACAATATACCTCTGGAAACAAAGGCAAATAATTGTCAGTTAAGCTGATGCAATGCTATCGATGCAGATGGAACATTGTCAGACTGTTACCAGCTCAGCCAACTGCATGTTGAAATATCAACTTTAAGCCTTTGATTGTGGATGGGCTATAAATTATCAAGTAAAAGAATTCATATGGAAACGTTAAGAGGTTAAAAACTAGAGGGCATAGAAACTCCATATTCTGTACTAGCTCATACTGCCATCTCCTGCAATGTGCTTGGCAACTATAATGTGTGTCTCTGAGGAATTTGGTGGGTACAGCGTCCTCAATGATTTGATTTGATCTGTTGTGATTTATTATTTTCACTTGTATGTAGGTACAGTGAAAGATTTTGTTTCGTGTGCAGTACAGGCAGATCGCACCATACGAAGATCACAGGGTGAATGAACAGAGTGAGGAATACAGTGTTACGGCTGTAAACAAGGTGCACAAAAAACAAAATCAATATTAGATTTGAATCTAATGAATCTCAGTTTGAATGTTGATGAGGGGGCCAATTAACAGATTCATGGTTTTGAGGATCTGTGCTGAGAACTGGGTGCACTTGATGAAGTGTTATCCAATTCAATGAGAATTAGGGGAGAGTGGCAGTGATAGATCCTTAAGCTAGTTGCTGCATGTGAAGAGAGTGTGGATGCCAGGGCCTGTATACATTGACATATCAGTGACAGCTGCTGTGAGGGATGTGGATGAGGAATGCTGTGAATAGAGTATGTTGACAAGGCAGAATGGGGCACACTTTTGACAATCCTTACCATTTTTCTTCAGGTTATTGAGGTACTTGAGGGCCTGGATTCACAACTCAAGGTGACAATTGTGTTGTTCATCTTCTATTCCATCTCCTGGCAGCTAGTGTTGGCTTTGGTGCATTTGGTGGCACGCTTCCCTCTGTATCAGATGTTATGGGTTGAAGCCCTCCTCTAGACTGGACCACCAAAGTCTATACTGACACTCCAGTCCAGTACTGAGGGGATACTGGATTATTGGACATGGGACCTTTCAGCTGAGATGTCAAACCAAGACCTCGCTGCTCTCTGGGCAGACAGAAGGACAGGACAGTGACTTCTGGGATCCTGGTCAATTTTTATCCCTCGATCAACATCGCAAAAACGAACTATCTGGCCATTGTTCCGTATTCTTTGGGGTAGGTTCAAGTTTTCAAATTGGCTACTGCTTTTTCTGCAAGGGAAACTCAGTAGTCATGAAAAGCATCAGCTAACTGCACAATTTTATTTCTTTTATGCTGTATTAATGAAGGCAACAAGTTTTTGTTTTGTTGTTGTGAATGGGGATCTTTCTTTGTGTTTTGAATTCATGGAAGGCTGGATGACTAGTATTCTCTTTCTAGCCATCTCAATGTGGTAACAGCCTAGTTCAATCTCCCAAGCTCCAAACCTTCTGCTCCATGAACTGGGCCTTCAGCTGAGGTGAAATCACATCACATCTCACAGAATGTAAGATCAAGAAGACTGAAACCAACATGCCCAAAAGACTCTACCATTAAATTTGGCCTCTCCTACTTTATTTCTACACATTCATAGAATGCACGTGTCATTGGCTAGGCCATCATTTATAGGCCATGTTTAATTACCCTGTGGAGGGTGATGGTGAGCTGCTTTATTGAACCAATGAAGTCCTTGGGATATAAGTAGGTCCACAGTGCGGTTAGCAAGGTAGTTCCAGGATTTTGACACATCAATTCTGGTTCAATTCTTGTCTCCCTGCTATGGGAAAGATATTGTGAAAGATTTACAAGCATGTTTCCGGGATTGGAGGGTTTGAACAATAGGGAAAGACTGAATAAGCTGGGGCAACTTTCCCTGGGGCATCGTAGGTTGAGGGATGACCCTATAGAGGTTTATAAAATCATGAAGGTCATGGGTAGGGTGAATCAATGAGGCGTTTTTCACAGGGTAGGGGAGTCCAAAACTAGAGGGCATAGGTTTAAAATGGGAGGGGGTAGATTTAAGTGGGATCTAAGGGTTAACTTTTCCATGCAGGGGTTGTTGTGTGTATAAAATGAGCTGCCAGAGGAAGTGGTGGAGGCTGGTACAATTTAAAAGGCATCCAGATGGGTACATGAATAAGAAGGGTGGACAATAAGTGGACCAAATGCTGGCAAATGGGACTAGATTAATATACGATATTTGGCCGACATGGACGAGTTGGACTGAAGGGTCTGTTTTTGTGCCGTATATCCCTATGACTATGAATCAGTGATGGAATGGTGATATATTTTCAAGCGAAGATGGTGTGTAGCTTGCAGATGGTGATGATCGCATGAATCTGCTACATGTGTCCTTCCAAGTGGTAAAGGTTATAAGTTTGGAAGGAGCATTTTTTCATGACTCCAATGTAACTTTGTAGATGATATATACTGCTGCTGTGTATCAGTGATGAAGGAGTGAATCTTGAAAGTAGTAGATGAAATGTCACTCAGATGGACAAGTTTAACAGGGGTAGTGTTCAATTTCTCTAGTGTTGTTGGAACTAGAACATCCAGGCTAGTAGACAGTATTCCATCACACTCCTACTTGTGCCTTGTAGTTGGCAGTCAGGTACTTGGCAGACAGTTACTGCCAGCAGAATTCCTAGAATAAAAGCAAAATACTGAAGATGCTGGAAATCTGAAACAAATGTAGAGAATGCCAAAGGAACTCAGGGAGCTCTTGAGAAGAATCAGATTGGACTAGAAATGTTAACTCTGCTTCTCCCTCCACAAATGCTGCTGGACCTGTTGAGTTTCTCCAGCATTTTCTGCGATTGTTTCAGAATTCTTAGCCTTGGATCTACTGTTCTGGTCACAGAGTTTACACAATTGGACCATTCAATTTCTGGCTAATGGTAACAACACCTCCTCCAAGCGCGTTTTGAGAAGATTTGTAGCTCAGGTTGAGGTTCTGGATGTGAGTTTGCTCGCTGAGCTGGAAGGTTCGTTTTCAGACGTTTCATCACCATTCTAGGTAACATCATCAGTGAGCCTCCGACGAAGCGCTGGTGTTATGTCCCGCTTTCTATTTATCTGGTTAGGTAAATAGAAAGCGGGACATAACACCAGCGCTTCGTCGGAGTCTCACTGATGATGTTACCTAGAATGGTGACGAAACATCTGAAAACGAACCTTCCAGCTCAGCGAGCAAACTCACATCCAAAACCTCCTCCAAAGATGTTAGTAATGGGGTTTGAGTAATTGTAATGCCACGAACATCATGGGACTATGGTTAAATTCTCTCTAGTTGGAGGTATTCCTTGCCTGACACTTGTCTGGAAGGCATATTACTTGCCACTTGTCAGCCTAAGCCTGGTTATTGTGTTGGTCTTGTTGCATTTGGTCATAGACTGTTTCACTATTTTGAGAAGTCATGAATAATGCTGAACATTGTGCAATCATCAGCAAATATTCCAGGGTATGGAATGTATTGCTTGGAAATGTGGTGGAGGCTGATCCAATTGAGACATTCAAGAGTGGCATTGGATAATCATTTGGATAATAATGGCGTGCAGGGATATGGGGAAAGGCAGGAGATTGGCACTAGGGGATAGAACCAGTACAGGAGCAATGGGCTGAATGGCCGACTGCACCACGACACTTCTGTGTGTCTGAGATTGACTACTGGATCAGTCATTGCTGAAGTAAGTGATGGAGCTGAAATGGTGGGAGATAGGGCAATACTGATTCCTAATCCTCCTTCTCATAATCCACATCTGCTTCGCCCCACAGTCTCTTCTGGTTTACTAGTCGCAGTTAGTTTGGGTATGCACCTCTTGCACTGCACCATCCCCCTCACCCTCACCTATATCAGACCATGTCATAATCCTTCTACTGTTGTTGTGAAGTGTATGAGTCAACACAAACACCAAGTGTATTCTTAAGAGCCTGTTAAGATCATGCCAACCTTCCAACACATGTGAATCTCTATTGAAATTGTCATTTACAGAATTCTCACAATTTTCAGCATGAAAACTATCCAAAAAAAACAACAATAAACATGACTCTGAAATGAATTCTCATTAAAATAATACTGTGTTAACTGAATATGAAGTGAGCAAGGAGAAGGAATGTAGAAAATCGGAAGTCTGAACATTTTGCCTGACCAGGGAGCAGCGTTCCAAAATTTTGTGATTTCAAATAAATCTGTTGGACTATCACCTGGTCTCATGTGACTTCTGACCACCCAGTCCAAAGCCGACATCTCCATATCAAGGAGCATAGATACAGGGGGTAAAAACCAGCTGGTAATGGCAAAATAGACAATGAATCCTGACCTAAAGCCTCTTTAGCATCCAATGAGGGACTACCTGAAATTGTGTTTAAATTTGTTAATGCATTGACTCCTCATATGTTCAACTATTCTCCCTACCACCCCAGCCCCATCCTCACCCCTACTGCAATAACCATCAAAGTGATTTGTAAACTACTCCTATGTTGGACAATTAACATGTTTATACATCCTGCATGAGTTCAGACTTAGAAATATCTGATGTCTAAAAATTATTCGCTTTGGCATGATTGCTTGAGCTAAGAGTTTGCCATCATGAGCAAGTTCCTTGATCAATTGAAACCCTTTTGATTACTTCGATTAGACAGGATGATCATCAAGGATGTTCATTTTATTTTGTGTCATTTGCTCACCAACAATACCATTTAATTACTATTTGATGGCAAATGATGATGAAATGGTCCCCAATGAATATAGATCATTAAAAATCAGTCTTTAGGAAAACTGTTAAATACAGAATTATGTCCAAATTTCCTGGTAGTGATGTTACTCCATGAGGACACAGTGAAGTGTGTTACTCAAGGCGTGCATGAAGATGATTAGTGGCTAAGTGGACAATGTTATGGCCAATGAGAGGAGGCTAAATGGGAGATGGTTACTGAAAGGGAAATTGGGATTATATTCTCAGTTACCAACACAGTCCCTGGGCAGGACTGGATTGGAACCCTCCTCCCTACTTCCTCCTTAGTTGGTTGTCGCGTAGCTGGTGGCAAACATTCACCCACTGAATGGCCAAGTTTTTCATCATGCATCAAACCAAGATGCACATTCTGTTGACCTTCCTGATGAAGCCTTATTTGAGAGCCTCGGAGGTCCACCCAATCACTTTTAATGTGACACAATCACTTCTTTTAAGAGCATGTTGCTTATATGAGCGCACCTTACACACTGATGTCATAGCCTGCTCATCCAGACCATGCTTTATCTTGCCAGCTCCGATACAGGTGATACAGGGGTCACTACACTGAATAAAGACATTAAGGTGGTTGCTCGGATACTGGGACTGAGATCCATGAAATATGTCTACAGCCATACAGCAACTGGGAAATGAGTGAGCAGCAAATCCTTCAGCTTCAATCCACATCAGAGATAGCAGAAGTAGGCCATTCAACCCACTGAATCTGGGTCAACTTTCGATGATGATGCACGTTCCTGTATTTTCCTCATTGTCCTTGATTCCGTACTGATTAAATCCATATCTACCTCAGCCTTGAATAAACTTACGGAACCAGCCTTGATGAGGGCATTGGCCAGCATTTATTGCCCATCCCTATTTGCCTGGACGGTAGTTAAGAGTTAACCACATTGCTGTGTGGTAAAGAATTCTACAGATTCACAACACTCTGAGGAAAAAAATTCTTCATCATCCCTGTTCTAAATGTACAACTCCCTATTATGAGATAATGTCCCGTAGTCGGTGTCTCTCACCTTTCTACATCTATCTTGCCCAGCCCTCTGAGAATATTGAATGTTTCAATAAGGTCACTTCTACATTTCAATGAGTACAAGCCCACACTAATGGATAAGATAGTCCCTTCATAGCTTTTATCAGACAAATTAATCTTTTCTGGACTGCCTCCAATGTCAGTCCAGCTTTTGTTGTAGACCAGACCTGAACCCCCTCAAAACATGTAAAGAGGGTATTCTAGGCACTAACATTTTCTTACTTTAAAGGCAAATGTAAAGTGTCTGTTCCAGATACAATGCAACTTGTCAAACTACTCCACATTAAGCAACACAATATATTTAAATTAAAAATACAACCAAAGAAAACAGAATCTAGAATAGCTATTGGAAAACTTAACGGAATAATAAATACAGTAACTATTACTCATTAATTGTTCCAATATAGGAACATGCTACAAACACACGCCTTGGCAAATAGGAAAATTCAGACACAGGTTCTGACATGCAGTTCTCCAATCCAGGAGGAGAGTACATCAAGAGAAAATTCGGAGAGATTGGCAGCTGGGAGATATTCACTGAAACTTCCAACTCTGTTGAGACCCCAATATCCTCTGAAGCTACTGAAAAACAAAAAACCGGAAATCCTGATCGATGAGAGCTGGCAACACCTATTCAGGTTATTAAGAAAAAAACAAGGTCTCTCAAGTGTTCATTCAGATGGTCTTAACTGGTCAGCTCAATGTTCTTGTTCAATCCCTCTCTTCAAAGAAACCAGGACAAAATAACCTCTTAAAGCTATAGCATCATTGTACTTTCCTCAGCTAAGGGGTCAAAGCTGCTCATAGTATTCCTGCAGCAGACTGACTGATATATTGTACAGTTTAAACAAAACCTCCCTACTTTTATGCACCATTCTCATTGAAACAAATACCAAAATTTTATTTACCTTTTCCATTAACCACTGAACTTGGATCCTAGCTTTTTGTGATCTATAAAGGAGGAATTTTAAATCCCTCTGTTTTGCAGCCTTCCGCAGTCTTTCTCCAATTAAATAATGTCAAAAATCACATGAGACTAGGTTGCAGTCCAACAGGTTTATTTGAAAATGCAAGCTTTTGGAGCTCGGGCTATTCCTCGGGCTAGAGGAATAAGAATAGAAGCTTTTTATATTATTTTCATCTCTCGCCTTCCCATCTGTTTTGAGCCATTTACAAACTTGGCTACAGTACATTCGATTTCCTCATTCAAATCATTAATATATATTATAAATAGCTGTGGCCCTTTAATCAAGGTTTGTCCTGAACAGCTCTGTTACACAGGACACTGTGTTCTACATTATGTTCTTCAGGGCACAGACTGTGTGTGGAGGACCATCAACTTGGTGAGAGATGCTCCTTGGCCTGCCTAAACCTTATTGGTCTTCCAGAACAAGGAGCTGACCTTGAGTGAGTGTTGCAGTCTGGTGCATTCCAAGGTCCTGGGCTACATGCTGAGGGACACACTAAAGGTTGGGGCAGCTGCTGACAAGGGTCAGTGGGGAAAGAGATTTTCTTGCCAAAGTTAAATGGGAATCTAATCAGTCATTGGACTGTCCCCATCCCTCAAATGTATCAAAAGTAGTTTTGCACAAATAACAAATGCCTTGGGTTTGCTTGCTGTTTCATCATTCTGTTACAGAACAGAACTGCACCAATTTAGTAACTAAGTATGCATACAAAGATATTTTATGAATAATGTATATTGTTGAAATAAAAGAAAAACACATTCAATTGTTTGAACATCAGAGAGGATGTGCACTGGAGTGTTAAGCCCTAAATGGCTGGTATTAATTGAGGACCACATGCTGACTGATATCAGAATCAGTCCCCTCCCAGCTGTCAGTCTCTATGTCTCACTAACACCCTCATCCGGCACAGCCACCATTATAAATGTCCTTAAGTACTGTAGATGCCATTTGGGAGGCACAGTGTTTCCTTGGCCCGAAAGATGCTCTGTACATAATCCAACATTGTGACCATATATTTTTAAACGCCAGCATGTCTGAGAACAACACCTTGTTGTTTGAAAGCATTGCTCTTTGTTTTGAACATAGAACAGTACAGCACAGGAATGGGACCTTTGGCCCACAGTGTTGAGCTGAAATGATGCCAAATTAAACTAATCCTATCTCACCTTAAACACACGCCCCCTAATATTAGACATTTCAACTCAGGGAAACAGAATCTGACCGTCAACCCTATCTGTGTATCTCATAATTTTATAGATTTCTATCAAGTCTTCCTTCAGCCACCACTGGCCCAGAGAAAACTACCTGTTTTTTTGCTGCTTGAAAAATTTTGAAACATTGGCCCACAAAAAACTCTCACGTCTACCAAACGTTTGCAGACCAAAATGTACCAAAAGTTACAAAATAAAATGATTAATCTGATTAATTCCTACATTGCCTACAAAGATTTGTTGAACCACAGATCAACAAATGCAAATAGATGTGAGTCTTTCATGAAGTCTTTTCATTTCAGTCCAACGGCAATGCAGTTTCAGCAGCCTTGACATTTCAACTTAATTTCCATTCATGTAACAAGGAATCTATTGTTTTTCTACTTATTCCTGAGTGCTTAATACTTGAGATAAAACTTGAAGAGTGATTGTATGTGGAAAGCTGCTTTTAAGTTGGATTTCGCTTTCTTGGCCACGTTATATTAATGTAGCTGGTCTCATTTAGGAGACCTGAATTTGGTATGTTTTAGCGCAGAGAGTTATGGTGACAGCTGTGGCCCTACGTCAGCACTCTGCAAACAAATGCGTTCTGAGTGGGTCTAGGTACGGCCTATTATCTATGAATTCGTAAGAAAACCCAGAAGGGGCTGGAAATTACGAGCAGCCTACGTGACTGATTTATTGATAAAGCTGGCTTTTGTTCAAAGCTCTGAGTGTGGTTAATGACATTTACTAATTCTAAGTAACAGAAAGTAACACCAACTCGAAAACTATGCTTCCTTTTCCATCCATGTTACAATGGAGGAATGAAGTCTCTGGGCTGACCAGAATAAACAAAGTCCTGAAGAAATTTATGTGACAGCCTATTACTCAGCTTGGCTATAATGTGACATGTTTTTCAGGTTCACAAGGACGATTAGATGCTCAGGACACATTTCTTTCATCAGAATAAAGAATGTTAACAGTATGTGGTCTTGAAAACACAGATTTCAAACTTGGAACAAAATTAACTATTATCATCATTTTATGGCTGTTATGTGGTTAAAAACCTCTCCAAAGGCTGAAATTAGAAAGGAACGCTCACGAGGAGATAAAGGACAAATTCTGGCAGTGGGATGAGGCGTTTGGAATTGTCAATAGTCATAAAGTGGAGATTTCTCAGCTGCTGCCAACCAAAAGCTTAGCCCATGTAAAGCCTATGCAGCGGACCCTCTGTTCTCAGTGTGTACACTTTCACGACAAAAAAACAATGACAGTGATAGAAGGTCGCATTGCCTTTGGATAAAGGATGGGTGCAAACTATGTGGAAGTTTTTGCAAACATTCCCCTGTTGTGGAACGTTGCGCTGATTGGTGTTTTTTTTCGAAATTCTAACAATGAAAACGTTACCTCAGGGAATACTGTCTAATTATCATACCAAATGTGTGAGAATTTAGCCTGCTTGTTATACTACTCAGTGCAGTCAGGCTTTGAGTTAATAGACTAAGAAGCACATTCACCTTAAATCCAGGCAGAACCGTTACTTGATGTGCGCAATTAAATTTAAAAATGGGTAATTTATTTTTTTAAATGAAAGCTCATTACCTTGGCCTTTTCATTCACAAGCCTATAACTGACATTGACAGAAAGCAACAGTGTGTTGTAGGTCACAATAATTAATCTAACTCCTTAATTCTTTCCCACAAAGTTGTGACTGGGTGTCATGGTGCTGTCTGGTGGGACAAAGGAATGCTATCAACTACATCCTGTCAGTGATTAGAAAAGTGCCAGGCTTACAGGATCAAGTCTGCAGATCTGAGCCTGACAGCATCTTCATCATCATTAGAAAACCCATATTGTTATAATGTTCCCAAGGTCTTCTCTGTAATTAACCTTTATTGTAATTATGACTGATAGCTACTCTGACAGTATTCTGCACAAATTACTCTCCATATTGACATGGTCTGCAGAGATAGCAATAGGCTAATTAGAAAGGAACTGATTTCAGCATTCTCAAAAGATCAACAAAGCCCCAGTAATCTGCTAGAAACAGATAGCACCATATTTGTGTGACATCAAGCATAATCAAAGCATTTAATTTCTCAAGAAAAAAAAGATTCGTCTCCTTCTCAACATCCCATGAATCCTGTTCTTGCTCAGATTTGAGGGCGTTGCCATGCCTACCATCAGCGAAGACCTGTCATTGGCTGAAAGAAGAGTGTCATTGCACAGGAAGAGGTGAGCATTCCAGGCCTGGCTGATCTCTCCGCCACCTTGACCACACTTGCCAAACCCAAAGCTTCACTTTTCCCTGGTCGGGTTTTCAGCCAGTGACAGAGAGATTAGGGAATCATCACCACAAGGTGAGCGGGGCTCAGCTGGTTAAATGTTTTTGGGCCTCTTCACAGGGAGAATAACCCCCCTGAATTCAGTGTGCCAGCCAGCAAGAAAATGAACACAAGCAACCAATAATCACAAGAACACCTTTCCTAAGGTGCCTGCTGGTGTCGGCAGTGTGTCATATGGAGTTCGGCCGGGATGCTTGATCACCATCTAGTGCCCTCAGCCAGAGGAAAAGCTCGATCTTCTGACTGACCTCAGTGACTGGACCAGGAAGAGGCTGTGAGTAGGTCTCCCCACCTCCCAATGGGACGATCCCATTGGAAAGTACAAGTGTCAGATCATTGGCTCAGCATGGCATCAGCTATAATATGAAGGAAAAACACCCAGTGACACAGCTCTTGATTCCCAGCATGTGGCAGATAAAGTCCACTCAAGCTCCCAAGTAGATGGGGAGTGCAGAGAGACAGTGACCACGGACTTACAGAATATTTGTCCCGATGGTTTTCACTGATTCCTACCTGAACAAGGCTGTATCTATTTACCAGTTGGTGGGTGGGCAGTGGAAATTAGGCATCTCTCAGGTCACTGACTGGCGGCTAGATTCTTATCTTACAGTAACACTGGGACTCTACAGTGGAATTCCAGATATGACTGGGGTGGAGGAGCCCACATAATGAACAGTTTGGGACCTTTTATCTCAGGAAAGAAAGACCAGCTTTTGGAGGAAACCTGCAGGATGTTCACCAGGTTGATTTTGGGTATGGAGGGCTTTCTCCTATGAGGACAGCTTGAGTATGTGGGGCTTTCTAGTCATTGGAGTTTAGAAAAATGAGAGACAACAGTGTTGAAACATACAAAACTGCACAGACTGCAGCAGTTCAAGAAGGCAGCTCACCACTGCCTTCTGAAGGGGCAACTTGGGACGGGGATTAAATGCTGGGCCCACGCAGCAATGCCATGTCCTGTGAGTGAATGTAGAAAAACGTTCCTTAGGTGATTTGACAAGGTGGTTGTGTAGAGTGTATAATCTCAGATTAAGGGGCCACCCATTTAAGACAGAGATGAGGAAGAAGTTTGCCTCTCAGGAGGTAGTGAATCTGTGGAATTCTTTACCACAGGAGTCTGTCAAGGCTGGTCCATTGAGTATAACAAAGGCTAAGACAGGGAGAGCTTGAATCAGTAAGAAAATCAAGGGTTACAGGCAAAAGGAAAAGTGGAGTTGAGAATGATCAGATCAGCCATGCTCTCTTTGAATGGTGGAGTAGGTTCGACGGACTGAATGGCCTACATCTCCTAAATGTTATGATCTAACTCAGTGTCACTCATGAACCTACGCTGCACTCCCTCAATAGCCAGAATGTCCTTCCTCAAATTTGGAGACCAAAACTGCACACAATACTCCAGGTGCAGGTCTCACCAGAGCCCTGTACAGCTGCAGAAGGACCTCTTTGCTCCTATACTCAATTCCTCTTGTGATGAAGGCCAGCATGCTATTAGCTTTCTTCACTGCTTGCTGTACCTGCATGCTTGCTTTCATTGACTGATGTACAAGAACACCCAGATCTCATTGTACTTCCCCTTTACCTAATTTGACTCCATTTAGATAGAACATAGAACATAGAACATAGAACAGTACAGCACAGAACAGGCCCTTCAGCCCACAATGTTGTGCCGACCATTGATCCTCATGTATGCACCCTCAAATTTCTGTGACCATATACATGTCCAGCAGTCTCTTAAATGACCCCAATGACCTTGCTTCCACCACTGCTGCTGGCAACGCATTCCATGCTCCCACAACTCTCTGCGTAAAGAAAAGGAATAAAGATAGTAATCTGCCTTCCTGTTCTTGCCACCAAAGTGGAATACCACACATTTATGCACATTAAACTGCATCTGCCAAGCATCCGTCCACTCACCTAGCCTGTCCAAGTCACCCTGTATTCTAGTAACATCCTCCTCACATTTCACACTGCCACCCAACTTTGTGTCATCAGCAAATTTGTTAATATTACTTTTAATGCCTTCATCTATATCATTAATGTGTATTGTAAATAGCTGTGGTCCCAGCAGCAAACCTTGTGGTACCCCACTGGTCACTGCCTGCCATTCCGAAAGGGACCCATTTAGCACTACCCTTTGCTTCCTGTCAGCCAGCTAATTTTCAATCCAGGCCAGTACTTTTCCCCATTTTTACCATGTGCCCTAATTTTGCTCACTAATCTCCTATGTGGGACTTTATCAAAGGCTTTCTGAAAGTCCACGTATACTACATCCACTGGATCTCCCTTGTCCATCTTCATAGTTACATCCTCAAAAAATTCCAGAAGATTAGTCAAGCACAATTTCCCCTTCATAAATCCATGCTGACTCTGACCTATCCTGTTACTGCTGTCCAAATGAGTCGTAATTTCATCTTTTATAATTGACTCCAGCATCTTTCCCAGCACTGACGTCAGGCTAACCAGTCTATAATTCCCTGTTTTCTCTCTCCCTCATTGCTTGAAAAGTGAGACAACATTAGCCACCCTCCAATCCACAGGAACTGATCCTGAATCTATAGAACATTGGAAAATAATTACCAATGCGTCCACGATTTCTAGAGCCACCTCCTTAAGGACCCAGGGATGCAAACTATCAGGTCCTGGGGACTTAACAGCCTTCAGACCTAACAATCTATCCAACACCATTTCCTGCCTAATATAAATTCCCTTCAGTTCATCCATTACCCTAGATCCTTCAGCCACTATTGCGTCTGGGAGATTGCTTGTGTCTTCCCAAGTGAAGACAGATCCAAAGTACCTATTCAACTCATCTGCCATTTCCTTGTTCCCCATAATAAATTCACCCGTTTCTGTCTTCAAGGGCCCAATTTTAGTCTTAACCACTTTTTTTTCTTTTCACATACCTAAAAAAGCTTTTACTATCCTCCTTTAGATTTTTGACCAGTTTGCCTTCGTACCTCACTTTTTCTCCACGTGTTGCCTTTTTAGTTATCCTCTGTTGCTCCTTAAAACTTTCCCAGTGCTCCGGCTTCCCGGTCATCTTTGCTATGTTATACTTCTCTTTTTTTTATCTTTGTACAGTCCTTAACTTCCCTCGTCAGCCACGACCGCTCCTTCCTCCCCTTAGGATCTTTCTTCCTCTTTGGAATGAACTGATCCTGCACCTTCTGCATTGTATCCAGAAACACCTGCCATTGTTGTTCCACTGCCATCCCTGATAGGCCTATGCTGACAAAATACAGCCACTGAAAGAAATCCCAGTATTTGTAGGTGTTCTTGTTCTTTTCTCTCTTGATTCTCTGCTTATTACTTTAACTTTCTCGTTAACAGTTCTAACAGTTTCTTTCTCTGTGAATTCTTTATAACTTTATCTGCCCGTCTGTCCGAATGAGAATTTGAGCTTCTGAAGTCTCACGATTCTGATCTCTTCTATGCTTGCCTAGGCAAATTTGAATTTGGTGCATGATGGATGACGGCAACTTCAGACCAGCTGTTTGTTCCACATTTCTTCAGGTTTTAATTTTCCTTGACCTGTGATATCCATCAGATCAGCTACAGCACAGGGATTGCATCGTTTCAAGAAGGCAGCTCACCACCACTTTCTCAAGGGCAATTAGGGATGGGAAATAAGTGCTGGCCCAGCCTGCGACACCCATGTCTCTCAAATAGTGAACTTTAAAAAAATTCTGTTTATTTCAACAGCAGAATGGCTGTAATCTGTCCCTAGCTTGCCTGGAAAATAGAGGAATTTGTATTTAAACTCTTTTTGAATAAAACATGTCACATCATCGAATCTATAATTTTGATTGATAATTTTAATTACACAATGTGACATAATTTGCTGTTAAAATGACAGTGAGACTAGTGCTACAGTAACATGAGGTGAAGTTAAATCAGGAAATTTGAGGTGTTTCTGTTGTTATCTTAACATATATGTATCTCCTTGTTTACAGCTATTCAAATGCATTGACTACTGTTGGAGAGTTTAAAAATGAAAAATAACGTCTTTAACTTTCCCTTATTATCACTTTTTTCTCACTCTCTCTTAATTGAGACTTCCATCCTGAGGCTTCACTCAGTTTGTACCTTCTCACCCTTTCTCAAGTCTATCACAATGAGGAGACAGACAGCTGCTCGCTTGGATCCCACGTTCAGGTTTCGCGAAACAGGAACTCATTGAACGTAATAACAATTATGAATGTAAATGTCCAACAGCAATGGTGTTTTTACAGTATAATGATTTTTGTACCAGAGATGTGATGAAAATGTTTGTACTGTACTAACAGCTACTAGAACTATTCAGCCTTTCTTGCTAAATATGTCCCCCCGTGTGTCAATAGCTACATCCCAGTTTGCATTTAGATTCAGTAAATATTGTCACTTGTACCTAGGTACAGTGAAAATTATGTCATGTTGCCACGCTCTGGCACCATAGAGTGATACCGCACAGAAGCAGGCCCTTCGGCCCAAATGGACCATACTGACTATGGTGCCCACTCGGGTAGAGAGGGACCCAGGTTCAATTCTGGTCTCGGGTGGCTGTCTGTGTGGAGTTTGCACATTCTCCCCGTGTCTGCGTGGGTTTCCTCCAGGTGCTCCGGTTTCCTCCCACAGTCCAAAGATATGCAGGCTATGTGGATTGGCCATGCTAAATTACCCGCAGTGCTCAGGGGTGTGTGGGCTATAGGGGGATGGGTCTGGGTGGGAAACTTCAAGGGGCGATGTGGACTTGTTGGGCCAAAGGGCCTGTTTCCGCACTGTAGGTAATCTAATCTAATCTAATCTAATTGCCCGCATTTGGTTCATATCCCCCAAATCCTTCCCGCCCATATACCTATCCAAATGTTTTTTAAATGTTGCTATCGTACCTGCCTCAACCACTTTCTCTGGCAGCCCATTCCATGTAGACACCACTCTCTGGGTGAAGAAGTTGCCCCTCAGGTCCTTCTTAAATCTTGCCCCTTTCACTTTAAACCTGTGCCCTCTGGTTTTCAATTCCACATCCCTGGGAAAAAGATGATAGGCACTCATCCTGTCTATGTTGCTCATGATTTTACACACCTCAGTAAGGTCACCCCTCATTCTCC
This sequence comes from Stegostoma tigrinum, assembly GCF_030684315.1. Classification (NCBI taxonomy): domain Eukaryota; kingdom Metazoa; phylum Chordata; class Chondrichthyes; order Orectolobiformes; family Stegostomatidae; genus Stegostoma; species Stegostoma tigrinum. Next base: position 5,953,210 of record NC_081376.1, read on the forward strand.
TACATTCCAAGGAAAAAAGTCCTATCCTGGCCAACCTCTCTCTATAACTCAGGCCTACTGGTCTTGGCAACATCCTCGTAAATCTTCTTTGCACACATTCCAGTTTAACTATGCTTTTCCTGTAAAAGGGTGACTAAAACAGTACAAAGTCTTGGATTACAGAATAAATTACTGAGTAAATTGTATGAATGGTAAAATATTGAATAAATTAATATTAAATTGATATTGCGAAAACTGAAGTAGCTTCAAAAGTTCATCTTTCCCTCTCCATAACCTTCATCCTCTCTCTGCTCCTCCAGTTGCCATTGTCCAACACCAGCATTGAACAGAATCCCTACAGCAGAAAGCAGGCTATTTGGCCCATCAAGTCTACACTGGCCTTGCAAAGAGCATGCCACCTTATCCTTGCATTTCCCATGGTCAGTCCACCTAACTTGTACTTCTTCATCCCCAAGGATGTGACAATGTGCTCCCTTTTTGGCCAACACTGGCACTGTCGTTCCCGCGCCCACTGTCCCCAGGATGGAGACCACCACATTGCTCCGAGGCCGGATGTCAACTGATGGGGTCCAGGCTCATCTTCCGATGCTGCCACATAAGATGGACTGGGGATGGAGAGACTCGGGTTCCTGGCCTCCCGCAGCAGGAGGCCCTAGTGCAAACAAAACAAAAAAACATATGGAAGTGTGATTGAGTCACTGAGTTTAACGAAGCATCTTCTGAAAATTCACCCAATACCATGCAGAATAGCACGTTCTGGATTCCTAGCTGCTCTGTACAGAGCTCTCCTCCTCCAGGAGGAGCAAGGAATAAACCAATGTCTGTATTTCCAAATTGCTGCCTCACAGCCTGCACATGAATAAAAAGAGAAAGTTGCTGGAGAAACTCAGCAGGCCTAGCAGCATCAGTGCAGAGAAAAAGAGAGAGAACAACGTTGTTAATGTCTTGGGTTCAGTATGATTCTACTTCTGAAGAGCTCAAGTTCCCAGGAAACGTCATGTTGCAGTTGAAATATTTACTCTGTTTCTCTCCACATGATCTGGAGGTTAGGTTAGGATCAGATCAGATTTGAATCGCTACACTGTGGAAGCAAGCCATTCAGCCTACACCAACCCTTTGAAGATCAACTCACCCAGACCCCCATCCTGTATTTCCCATGGCCAATCCACCGAGCCTGCACATCTTTGGACTGTGGGAGGAAACCAGAGCAAACCCAAGCAGGCACAGGGAGGATGTGCAAACTCCACACAGACAGTCACACAAGGCTGGAATTGAACCTGGATCCCTGGTGCTGTGAGGCTGCAGTGCTAACCACTGAGCCACTGTGTCACCCCAAATTAATTCAGAATTCCAACATCTGCACTATCTCATTTTTGTTACCCTTTCCAGGAAGCAACAGGGTGTGATTATCGATTTCCAGGAACTCAGTGGATATTGTCTATGATGGCATACATTGATTTGGTTTGGGATTTGAGACAAATGCCTTCGTTTGCTGATGTCTGCAGAATTGAATGTCAATGAATCAGTCAATTTAAGAGATTCAAGAAAAAATTGCAAAGCTACAAAATTGAGGAGTCAAAAATTACAAAAGTAAGAATTCCATATTGTCATATGGAACTGAAAAATATTCTATAAATCTGAGCCACAGAATGACAAGTAATTTTACACAGGGGACTAACCATTGTAAAACACTGGTTAGGTTGAAACTGTGAGTAAAAATAACTAGGAGCCTTACTAAGATAACAAAGTTATCTTAGTAAGGATGAACACAGCAGGCCAAGCAGCATCTCAGGAGCACAAAAGCTGACGTTTCGGGCCTAGACCCTTCATCAGAGAGGGGGATGGGGAGAGGGTTCCATCCCCTATTCCCAATTCCTTCGCCTCCACCGCATCTGCTCTCAGGATGAGGCATTCCACTCCCGCATATCCCAGATGTCGGCGTTCTTCAAGGACCGCAACTTCCTCCCCGCAGTGGTCAAGAACACCCTTGACCGTGTCTCCCACATTTCCCACAACACATCCCTCACACCCCGCCCCCGCAATAACCGCCCTAAGAGAATCCCCCTCGTCCCCACATACCACCCCACCAACCTCCGGATACAACGCATCATCCTCCGACACTTCGCCATCTACAATCCGACCCCACCACCTGAGACATTTTTCCATCCCCACCCTTGTCTGCCTTCCGGAGAGACCACTCTCTCCGTGATTCCCTTGTCCACTCCACACTCCCCTCCAGCCCCACCACACCCGGCACCTTCCCCTGCAACCGCAGGAAGTGCTATACATGCCCTCACATCTCCTCCCTCACCCCAAACCCAGGCCCCAAGAAGACTTTCCATATTAAGCAGAGGTTCACCTGCACATCTGCCAATGCGGTATACTGTATCCACTGTACCTGGTGTGGCTTCCTCTATATTGGGGAAACCATGCGGAGGCTTGGAGACTGCTTTGCAGAACATCTATGCTCGGTTCGCAATAAACAACTGCACCTCCCAGTCGCGAACCATTTTAACTCCCCCTCCCATTCCTCAGACGACATGTCCATCATGGGCCTCCTGCAGTGCCACAATGATGCCACCCGCAGGTTGCAGGAACAGCAATTCATATTCCGCTTGGGAACCCTGCAGTCCAACACTATCAATGTGGACTTCACCAGCTTCAAAATCTCCCCTTCCCCCACTGCATCCCAAAACCAGCCCAGCTCGACCCCTCCCCCCACTGCATCACACAACCAGCCCAGCTCGTCCCCGCCTCCCTAACCTGTTCTTCCTCTCACCTATCCCCTCCTCCCACCTCAAGCCGCACCTCCATTTCCCACCTACGAACCTCATCCTGCCTCCTTGACTTGTCCGTCCCCACCTCCCCACCTATACTCTCCTCTCCACCTATCTTCTTTTCTCACCATCTTCAGTCCGCCTCTCCCTCTCTCCCTATTTAATCCAGAACCCTCACCCCATCCCCCTCTCTGATGAAGGGTCTAGGCCCGAAACATCAGCTTTTCTGCTCCTGAGATGCTGCTTGGCCTGCTGTGTTCATCCAGCTTCACGCTTTGTTATCTTGGATTCTCCAGCATCTGCAGTTCCCATTATCTAGGAGCCTGAAGGAAAAATATCGAAAAGCATAATTGAAAAATAAATTGGAAAACTGCAGTCCTGTAAATAAAGCAATCATCACTCTGTTAGGAATGTATTTCAGGATCATGATTGGAGAAGTTGTGAGGTATAGAGGAGTTTATGATGTGAGAGAAAAGATAGAAACAGTTAAACAGGACGCGTGTACAAATAATCAAAGTGTTGACAATCAGATGTAAAAGCCGTGAACAGAGGAAAAAGTAAGGGAAGCAAAGAGAGAGAGAATTTGCATTTGAAATACCTGCCATGTCACCACGAATGTCTTAAAGCATTTCCTAGACACTTGGTAACTTTTGAATTGTCACTGTTATTGGTACAAATACTGCCAATTTGTACACTCGGCAGGCTACCGCACACAGCAGCTGAATTAAGAGACCCTATGATGTTTCAATCGTAATTTGCTCAGGGTGAATGCTGATTAGGAACAGACCTCATATCTTGTACATACTGTGGCATTGAACCTTCTATGTTCACCTGGTGAGACAGGCAGATCTTCGACTTAAGGTCTCATTCAAAAAGGCAGCTCGCTATCTCAGAGCCGAGTTCTAGTTTTGAACACTCAGTTATAGAGGTTGACAACACAAATATAAAGATGATGATTTAAAGGTTGATCTGTTGGAAAATGGGAAGCATCATAGAGCTGTACAGCATGGAAACAGACGCTTTGGCACAAGCTGTCCATTGCCAACCGGATATCCTAGTTAATCTATTCCCGTTTGCCAGCATTTGACTCATATCCCTCTAAACCCTTTCTACTCAAGTACCCATCCAGATGCCTTTTAAATGATGTAATTGTACCAGCCTCCACCACCTTTTCTAGCAGCTCATGCCATACACACACCACGCTCTGCATGAAAAGGTTTCTCCTTAGATCCTTTTAAACCATTCTCCTCTCACATTAAACCTATGCCATGCAGTTTTGGACTCCCCCCACCCTGGGGAACAAATCTTTGCTATCTACCCTATCCATGCCCCTCATGATTTTATAAACCTCTATAAGGTCACCCTGCATCCTCTGACGCTCAGGGAAAATATCCCCAGCCTATTCAACCTCTCCCGACCGGTCAAACCCTCCAACCTTTTTCTGCACCCTTTCAAACTTAGCAACATTTTTTGCCACAGCAGGCTGACCAGAATTGAATGCAGTATTCCAATAGTGGCTTAACCAATGACCGTACAGCTACAACAGTGTCACAAAAAGCACTTTTAATCTCCGAAGTAAATTGTCAGCATTTTGAAGCAGGTGTTGTGATTGGAGATCTGGAAGAATCTAACTGGTGGCTGGAAAGAAACAGGGTTGCAGGGAGAGGTGCTCAGCATGGGACAGTTGACAGAAACTGCACATGTCCTCCCAGCAAGATCAGGAATGTGCTGCGTATTTCTGGTCACAGGGGAGGATGGGTACGGGGCAGTCGTCCCAGAGTTCCCCTGCGACTCCAGGTTTAAAGTCCTTTGACTCCTGGAGGAGAGAAGTTGAAAGTTAGAGGGTCTTGCTGCCTCCCCAATATCTCACAGGACTACAGAGCCCTACAGTGTGGAAGGAGGTCATCTGGCCCATTGAGTCCACACCGACTCTCTGAAGAGCACCCCACTCAAACCCAGCTCCTTACCCTGTCCCTGTAACCCTGCATTTCTCATGGCCAATCTACCTAACCAGCACATCTATGGACGGTGGGACAAAACTGGAGCACCAGGAGGAAAGCCAAGCAGACACGTGGAGAATGTGCAAACTCCAAATGGACAGTCACCAGAGGGTGGAATTGAACCTGGGAGCCTGGCCCTTGGTCCTTATCAGGAACTGATTAAAATACTTATGTACAAGAGGGAAGCCCAAATTGCATTTACTAATGGGGAAGCCCAATCGGAGTAGAACCTGCCTCTGAAACCAGTTGTTTTAAAATGGGTGAGTAGCAGGAAGGAGAGTGGAAACTGCAGGCAACCATTCCATACCATTCGCAATGGAATGACATACCTCCTCAGTGAAGCATCTTGCTTTCCACATTTATTCCAGAGATGTACAAACTGGAAAAAAAAGTCACCAGATATTTAGAACGACGTCTAGCAAAGTGTATAACAAATACAAAATGCTATCTGACGAATATTTTGAGTCCAGCTTCAGTGCAAAGCTTTGATTATCTCAAACCTCTTGTTGAATATATTAAAATCCTAGTTATTTGTCTGGGCCTCTATTTACACACACGATCATTTCTATATTGTCTCAGTTTCACAGCAAGAATTCTACACCTGTAAGCCCATGCCGAAACTCAAACAGTCATATAATGCTCTTGTACAATGCTCAGTTCATTAGAAACCAACACCAAAAAGAATACACAACACCTTGAAATAAAAAGATCAGAGCTGCCAATGAATGAAGGTTTAGTTTTATTATTCTGGTGGTGTCAATAATCCAGTTGGTTGTGATAAAGAACGGTAGTTTTAACCTTTGTTACATTTGAAAGGAACATGAAGAAATGGGATGTGCAATGTTTGGTATGGGTATAAAGAACTCCAAAGAAGGAGATTGTTCAGTGTTGGATCAATCAGTTCTGTTCGTTTCAGGTAAATAGTCATGAAAAAGTAAACAAGAAAATCTCAAAGCATCTTGTAATCACCAGACTCATAAATCATTTCTTGAACATAATGTAACAACAGGGTACAAGCAGGCAGAACTGTAACAGGAAGCCAGAAACACTGAAGATCACAGCAGGTCAGGCAGCACTTTTTGATCTCCAGCAGTTTTTTTGTTTACAGTACAGATTTCCAGCATCTGCAGTAACTTGCTCCTACTTAGAATTGTGTCAGGAATTGATATAATGTAACTCTGTTGTTGCATCACCTTCGCTTCATAGACTCGTAGACCTGTACAACAAGGACACTTTGGTCCAACTAGACCATGCTGACCAGCTTCCTAATTTAATCTAGTCCCATTTGACAGCATTTGGCCCCATCTCTCCAAACCCTTCCTGTTCATATACCCATCCAGATACTTTTTAAATGTTGTAATTGCACCAGCCTCCATCACTTCCTCTGGCAGCTCATTCCGTAAGCACACCACCCTCTGTGTGAAATAGTTACCCCCTAAGTTACTTTCATATCTTTCCCCTCTCACCCTAAACCTAAGCCATTTAGGTTTGGTCTGACATAACCTAGGAAAAAGACCTTGGCTATTCACCTATCCATGCTCCTCATGATTTTTATAAATCTCTATAAGGTCACCCCTCAGCCTCCGAAGCTCCAGGGAAAAAGCCCCAGCCTATTCAGCCTCTCCCTATAGGACAAACTCTCCAACCCTGGCTACATCCTTGTACATCTTTTCTGAACCCTTTTGAGTTTAACAACATCTTTCCCATAGCAGCGAGACCAGAATTGAACACAGTATTCCAAGAGTGGCCTAACCAATATCCTGTACAGCTGCGAAATGACACCCCCTCCCAAACTCCAATACTCAATGCACTGACCAAGAAAAGCAAGTGTACCAAATGCCTCTTTCACTATCATATCTATTTGTGACTTCACTCTCAAGGAACTATGAACCTATACTCCAAGGTCTCTTTGATCGGTAACATTCCACATGACCTTACCATTAACTGGAAAAGCCCTGCCCTGATTACCAAATTGCAGACCCCTCAGTTATCTAAATTAAACCCCAACTGTCACTCCTTAGCCCATTGTACTTCACTTTCTCCTTCATCAAAGGCCATAAATCGTTAATAGCTTTCCGTGCTGTGGAAACATCTGAAACATTTTGTGTCAGTTTTTAGTGGAATGGGGCCCATTGGTAAGGTTGATTTAAGCACATAAATTCTTAAAGTAGAGTTACGCGTAGAGTTATTGGAATCATCAGCTGATAGATGCACAATAAGCTCTGCTGGAACCTCGGGGAGCAAACCGGGTGGAGAAATTCTATCACCAACGAGATTGAAAGATTGAGAAATAATCACAGGATGAGCTGCGAAGGAGGGTAAATTCAAGTGAGGTTCAACTCAATGTCAAACCTCAAAACAGACTGGTCAGGGAGGAGAAAGATTGAAGATCTCAGGAGAATGGAAAATTGGAAATCATGGTGGGCAGGTCAGAGGTCAGGACAAGGAGGGCAGACAGTCAGACTCTCAGGGTGACAAGGACCCGTAGGAACAATGATTAGGAGGGTGATTTATAAGTAAATATAGGGTTAATTAATGATGTTATGCTGAAAACACCCCTAGGCAGCTGTGACCATAAAAAACTGCATTCATTTTGAAGGAGAGGAATGTGTCAGAGACTGTTTGAAAAAGTTAAATAAGAGAAATTATGAGGGCATGAAAGCGAATTGTCAAAACTTGTTTAAGAATATAGGTCAACTAAGAAGCAGTGGTAGACATTTAAGTGGATGTTTCAGAATATTCAGAATAATTACATTCCAAAGAGTAAGAAAATATTCTAAGGAATGGACCCACTACTTGTGGTTAAGTAAAACTTTCAAAGATGGTATCAAAGTTAAAGAAAAGGGATTGAATTGTGCAAAGAAACATGGCAGATCAGCCAATTGGACAGAAATTCTGAAAACAGTAAAGAATGACCAAAAGTTATTAAGAATGAAATATCAGAGAAAGCTAGCCAGAAATACAAAGACAGTTACCTAAGAATTTCTATAAATATTTAGAAATTAAAATGTGAACAAAGCAAACATTGGTCCCATAGAAAGTCTGGCTGGAGATTTAATAATGCAAAATAAGGATTAATTGAGCAGATACATAGCATTGGTTTTCACTAGAGAGGATAAAAGTAACTCTCCAGAAGTAGCAACCAAATCAGGAAATGGAAGGGAGAGAGAAAAATCACAAATGTGAGAGAAGTGACACTAAGTAAATTGTTGGAACTGTGGGTTGACAAAATTCATTGAAACAGGTGACCAGTGAGACAGTTACTATATTGGCTTTAGATTTTCCAAAATTCCCTTAATTTGGGGAAGATCCCAATATGTTGGAAGATGGCGAATGCAGCTTCTTTATTCAAAGAGGGATGTAAACAGAAAGCAGGAAACCACTGGCCAGTTATTTTAATGCCAGTCAAAGCGAAAATGTTAGAAGCTGTTATTAATGATGTTACGGCAGTGCACTTACCAGGGAATCAGACAAATTCAACGCAAAAGAGAAATAAAAACTGAAAGAATTGCGGATGCTGTAAATCAGGAACAAAACAGAAGTTGCTGGAAAAGCTCAGCAGGTCTGGTAGCACCCGTGAAGAAAAAATCAGAGTTAACGTTTTAGGTCTGGTGACCCTTTCTCAGAACACAAACTTGATTAAGAATCATTGCAGTCCTTAGGCACACCTTGCCTACATCACGCTCCAAGTGTTCTGAGGTTCTGAGGAAGGGTCACCGGATCCAAAACTTTAACTCTGATTATTTCCTTCATGAAAGAGAAATCACATTTGACCAATAAATTGGAGTTCTTTGAGGAGGTATACACAGGCAAAGGGAATCAGTGGGTGAACTGTACTTATATTTCCAGATGGCATTTAATAAAGGGCCAGTGCAATAGTTATTACAGGAAAAAATAGCTCATGGCATAAGGAGGAAGAAGATTGGTTAGCTAGTGGGAAGCAGAGACCAAGCATAAATGGGTCTTCTCAAGTTGGCAAGACGTAACAAGATGTGCCATAGGGATCGATGTTGGGACCTGAACTGTCTAAAAAAATGACTTAGCTAACAGGAGAATGCTACGGCTGCCAACAATTTTTTTAAAAGTTGCCGATGAGAAAGTCTCAGCATGGTCCATGGCTAAAGAAGGACCGCATTTCTTTTTTTTCAACTATATTCTAAGGAGGACTGTAATGTTTAACTTTGTTCTTTAATTTTCAATGTTGTATCTAAGATTCTGTACCTGAGCACCTTTGTACCTAAGATGGTGCTAGGAGAGGTGACTTTGAGAACTTTTCGCTATACTCTTGTAACACGGTACTTCAGCACAGGTGACAATAAACTTAATTCTAATTCGCTGACAATGCAAAGATAGGTAGAAAAGTAATCTATGAAGAGAACATATGGAGGCTACATCAAATTTGTACAATGTGGAAGCAGGCCTTTGGCCTATTGAGTTCACACCACCCCTTTGCCTGCATTTCTCATGGCTAATACGTTTAGCCTGTGCATCCCTGGGGACTATGGTCAATTTAGCACAGTGAATCCACCGAAGTGCACATTTTTAGCCTGTGTGAGGAAACTGGAGAAAATCCATCCAGACTTAGGGAGAATATGCAAACTCCACCCAGCTGCCCAAGTCTGGAATCAAACTCAGGTCTCTAGCACTGGGAGGCTGCAGTGCTAACCACAGAGCCACCATACTGCCCCAAAGGCTAAGCTGAGTGATGAAGAGAGATTGGGTGTACTAGTGTATGAATCACAAAAAGGTTCAGACGCAGGTACAGTAATGAATAAGACAAGCCAGCATTATGTTCTTGCTTATTGCAAGGGCAATTGAACAGAAAAGTAGGGAGCTTATGTTACAGTTATACTGGGTATGGATGAGAGCATATTTGGAATATTGTGTACACTAACGGACATCTTTTAAGAAAGATATAAATACAATAGAAGCAGCTCAGAGAAGATTTACCAGACTAATGCATGGAAAAGGCAGCTTGACTCAGAAAGAGAGTTTGGATAGGCTGAACTGGTTTAGAAGTTTAGAAGAATAGAAGTAGCTTGATTGTAACAAACAAGATCCGAAGGGATCTCGGCAGGGTACATGAAGAAAGCATCTATCCACTATGGAAGATTCTAGAACGAGGATCATCATTTAAAAATCACAGGTTACCCATTTAAACAGAGATAAGTTGAATTTTTTTGCTTCAGAGATAGTAGGAATTGCAGATGCTGGAGAATCTGAGATAACGAGGTGTGGAGCTGGATGAACACAGCAGGCCAAGCAGCATCAGAGGAACAAGAAAGCTGACATTTCGGGTCTCGACCCTTCATCAGAAAAATCTTTCTGAAGAAGGGTCTAGGCCCAAAACATCAGCCTTTCTGCTCCTAAAATGCTGCTTGGCCTGCTGTGTTCATCCAGCTCTACACCTCGTTATCTCTTGATTTTTTTGCTCATGTATTGAGAGTCTTTGGAACTCTGTCCCTGAAGATGTGGCAGTAACAAAATCTTTTGAATATTTTTAAGCTAGAGGTAGATAAATTCTGGTTAAGCCAGGGGTGAAATGTTATCAGGAGAAGGTGGGAAGGTTACAATCAAATCAGTCATGATTTTATTGATGGCAGAGCAGTCTTGAGAGGCTAAATAGCCTATTCCTGCATCTTGTTGGTACGCTCGGCTTTGTTCTGGAGATGGAAATCACGAACTTGGTGTCTAAAGAGGAACCCTAACACCAACCTCTACCACTGCCACTGAAATTCCCAAACTCCAAGGCCACCAATTTTCTTTGAGATGAGAGATTTCAAACTGCCCTCAGTTATGAGGTTGCCCTGCAGTCCTGGTGTTTTGGAGATGAGGCCTAAGGTCCAACATTCAGGGCTGATTGATTCTTACTATTTTCACACTAAAACAGGACAAAGTCATCATAGTCCGACCTGATCATAGGGCTGCTCTCTCATTAGAGAAGTAACTTAGGCTAAGGGTCAATACACTTCAGGCAAGAGGGGTTCAGGCATTGAGAAATAGAGTCATTAATGGTAACATCAGCTGTCAGAGAGCCTCATTCCAAAGAAACCACCTTGGAGGAAGCTTCTGTATAAAGGGATGCAATTCTTCAATGACACCCATTGGCAAGAGGAAAGTACAGAAAAGAAATGCCAAAAATCTCATGGCCAAGGTCTAATTCCACCTCTCAGGAAACAACAGCCAAACGAGAGGTTGGGGGTGTGGCACTAGCATCAAACACATTAAGGACCCACAGAACCCATGACCTGTGACACCTAAAAATTTCTGAGGTAGACGACCACACTCATTAGTGAGGGATTGCCGGCGATGCTGATGCAAAATTGCTCCAGTTGACAGGGGACTTCAGTCACATTGATAGGTTGGAAAAAGTGGGACTGTTCGGGCAGAGGTCTAGAAGAAAATTTGATTGAGGTATTCTCAAGCATAAGGAGGTCTTGGCAGAGTGGATAGGGAGAAAGTGAAGAACCAATGGATTATCCTGAACACGGGATGACAACCAATTGCCAATGTGTGGTTAGGTGATGTTGCACTCAATCCCTAGGTGAGAGTGCCTGATTCCAAACAGGATACCCCCAAATGTTAATGCTCCTCAGTTAGGAGGCATAAACAGACTTCCCTTCTGAAGTGAAACCCTCAATCCATCAGTCACAATAAGGCTAAAAAAGAGACTTTCTTTCATTGATCCTTTTCCCCAATCCAATCATGCCTTAAAAGGAATCAAATGAACCAGGCTTTCCTGTGTTAAAGAAAGGGTGCTGCCTCACAGTGCCAGGGACCCGGGTTCGATTCCAGCCTAGGCCGATTGTCTGTGCAGGGTTGCACATTCTCCCCATGTCCGCGTGGATTTCCTCCAGGTGCTCCGGTTTTCTCCCACAGTCCAAAGATGTGCAGGCTAGGTGGATCGGCCATCCTAAATTGCCCATAGTGTTCAGGGGTGTGTGGGTTGTAGGGGGATGGGATGTATCAAGGAGTGGTGTGGATTTGTTGGGCCGAAGGGTCTGTTTCCACACTGTAGGGAATCTAAAATAATCTAATCTAATTAGCTACCAAATATAAGAAAAGATAATAAAAAGCGAATCACATATACATATTAAACATGTGAATTAAGTAAAACAATGACAGCTAGAAATCTGTACAGATCAATTTTGGGTTCCCCAAAGAGTTGATGGTGAAAAATTAGGTTATTAAGTTCAATGATACAAGTAACACTGAAGGAGGTAATGGAGAAGGTGATTTTGAAATTCATGGCTCTGCAATTTAGCTGACAGCTTTTTATCAAGCTTCCTTCTCAATGTACTCCAGTTATTGCCTGAATTCTTTTATAACTAGAATGAGTGAGGATATTTCATTACCTGTAGTGCAAGGCTGTCAAACGCTATCTTCATGCTGGACCTTCACAGCATACTTGTTCACATTAGCATATCAAACCATGAATTGGTGAGTTGGTTTTAACCATTTTTTTCTGCATATTTCTGGAGGAATAACATAGAATGTTTCTGCAGTTTCAGATAGAATTGACAGGAGAAGGTTTTCTCATGAAACAGGCACCCACTCCCTTTTATTTCTGTAGCCATTGGGAGATCTCAGTCCATTTTGACTTGAGTAGCATCTCTCCCTTTGAAGAGCTACTGTTTGAAATTCTCTTGGCACCTTTCAGTGCGACTTTCCTTGGATCAGTCAGAGATTTTCCAGCCAACCACTGAAATTTACAAATGCTGTCATTTCTTGGCTGAATGTAGTATTTTAAAAAAGCATACAGAGTGTGACTAGAAGTTTAGTTTGTCGATAAGTAATCCTGGTTTATGATCCTAACAAGAGATAGTTAGCACCATCTTCATTTTCTGAGTGGGGTTGCCAGGCACTACTTGTCAAAAATGATAGAGGAAAGCCACTACTGAGAAGGGGACTTGGTTTTAACAAAGGATTGTTTATAGGATGAAAGCAATCAGATGGGGAGGTAAGGACATTATTGTCGGATTGTTAATCCAAAGATCAAAGCAAAATTCTGGAGATCTGGGTTCAAATCACACCACAGCAGATGGTGGAATTTGAATTCAATAAAGGAAAATCTGGAATTAAGAATCTGATGATGATCGTGAATCTATTGTTGATTGTCAGAAAAACCCATCTGATTCACTAATGCCCTTTAGGGAGGGAAACTGCTGTCCTTACCTAGTCCATCCTATATGCGACTCTAGACCCACTCTTAATTTCCCTCTGGGCTAATGGGATGGTCAGTCAAAGCTGGTCACATCCTATGAATGAATAGAAAGAAAGGTGCATTTCACATTTATGAGTTACACTTTTTTTTTACAATGACTACTGGAGGTAACAGGAAGTTCTATATTGCCTTACCATCAGATTGGGTGGAGTGTAGTGCAGTGCTCAGCATTAACCCGTTCAGAATCATTACTTCACGCAACTCAGATGTCAATTTTTGATGGTTTTTGAAAGCTGGAACAATGACATGAGCAAAATATTCCCGTGCAGTGAGTTTGGATCCTGAATATGTATTTCAGCATGTATGGGAGTGAGTTTCAATCATGTCTTTCAAAAGGGAATTGGATATTTGTCTGAAGAAGTAAAAATAAGTTGACAGGGCAATGGAGGAGAAAGTAGAAGAACAGAACTAGGTGTAGCGACCCTGCGCAGACACAATGGGCTGAATGGCCTCAATCTGTACTGCATTAATTGATAGTTAAGAGCCCAATATGAACGAGTGCTGGAAAAGCCATGAGAACACTTTGCTCATTTGTGTCTAGTAGAGCCATACACAAAGGAGAATTGCCATTGAGCAATTGAAGAGATCAGAAAATGAGAATTAAAAGGAAGTCCCTGTGCTCCTGTGTAATTGAACAATACAAATGAAACCTATTTACATATGCAAAGCATGCAGATAATGAAATATTCATTTGATAGGCATAGAAAATATGACAGTAATATCTCTCTGTTGTAGCATCTGTGAATCTGATGGGTTGATTTGGACTAATGAGGAATTTACAGAGGGTGAAATGTCATTAAACACCTCCATGGGGTTGGAGAGAATGAAGGCCCAGATGGTGAGTTCAAATTCATAATCTCAAAAGACACCTTTTCATAAGCAAGGAAATACAAGTCAAGTCTATGCTACCAAATATTGACCTTTTTAGTCCTGACACGATGTGATATGCATGCACTGCACCCTCTTCAAAGCCAATATAACATTCCTGAGCCACAGTGCTTAAAACTAAACTCAAATTTTGAGAAGATTTGTAGCTCAGGTTGAGGTTCTGGATGTGAGTTTGCTCACTGAGCTGGAAGGTTACTTTTCAGACGTTTTGTCACCATTCTAGGTAATATCATCAGTGAGCCTCCGAAGAAGCGCTGGTGTTATGTCCCGTTTTCTGTTTATCTGGTTACGTTTCCTTGGGTTGGTGATGTCATTTCCTGTGTTGGTGATGTCATTTCCTGTTCTTTTTCTCAGGGGATGGTAGATTGGCTCCAAATCAATGTGTTTGTTGATGGATTTCCGGTTGGAATGCCATGCTTCTAGGAATTCTCGTGCGTGTCTCTGTTTGGCTTGTCCTAGGATGGATGTGTTGTCCCAATCAATGTGGTGTCCTTCCTCATGTGTATGTAAGGATACGAGTGATAGTGGGTCATGTCGTTTTGTGGCTAGTTGATGTTCATGTATCCTGGTGGCTAGCTTTCTGCCAGTTTGTCCAATGTAGTGTTTGTCACAGTTCTTGCAAGGTATTTTGTAGATGACGTTCGTTTTGTTTGTTGTCACTATCACTCGTATCCTTACATACAGATGAGGAAGGACACCACTTTGATTGGGACAACACATCCATCCTAGGACAAGCCAAACAGAGACATGCACGAGAATTCCTAGAAGCATGGCATTCCAACCGGAACTCCATCAACAAACACATTGAGTTGGAGCCAATCTACCACCCCCTGAGAAAAAGAAAAGGAAATGACATCACCAACGCAGGAAATGACATCACCAACCCAAGGAAACCAAACCAGATAAATAGAAAGCAGGGCATAACACCAGCGCTTTGTCGGAGGCTCACTGATGATGTTACCTAGAATGGTAACGAAACGTCTGAAAAGTAACCTTCCAGCTCAGCGAGCAAACTCACATCCAGAACTAAACTCAAAATTCCACAACGTCCTTTGGTGTGCATTTGAGGGTGTTTTGTTTTTTCCCTCTCAACCGTCACAGTTCAGTAGCAATGACATACTCCAAACGAAAGCTTTCACCGCATTCTCCACGTTAAGAGAGACACCCACACAATGTTTTTGCGAATTAATTTTCCCCAGTAAACCCAGAACAATTAAAAAAAAACAAAAATGGAAAGGACTGTGGATGCTGGAAGTCAGAGATAAAAAACAGAAATTGCTGGAGAAACTCAGCAGGAATGGCAGCATCTGTGGAGAGAGAAATAAGAGTTAACATTTCGAGTTCAGTGACCCTTCCTCAGTATATACAGAACAATGCAGAGGGCAGACTTGAGCTTGGTTGAAACTCAAGACAAAATGTTTTATCTTTATATCTCAGTACTGAGATAAAGGCTAACATTTCATTAGCCTGTATCATGTTTGGATCTCTCTTCTATGTTTTCATGATTTCTGCTCTTGGCTCCTAAATCTTGCTGCTTCTTTACAATTTCTTGCCTCCAAACATTAAAATGGAACATTTTTCTACCTTTCCTATGTCCAATAAACTTTACCCTATTCTTCAAACAGCATCTGCCACTGTTTTAACCACTCACTTAAGTTAATGTATTTGACCCTTCTGTCTTCTATTTATATTACTGTATCAGGCAATTCCAGTAAATCTGGAAATAGGACTCCATATTCTTTTCAGGAATGGGAGTAGGACTCTCAGGTTTTTACTTAGAGGAACAAATACTTCCAGTGAGCCCTGACTAACACCTGTATGATAGAATTAGCAAGGTCATAGGTTTTAAGAGGTTTGAAATGTATTCATTCAAAGTACATTGCATTGAGTATAGGAGTTGGGACGTAATGCACAGGATGTTGGTTAGGCCACTTTTAGAATACTGCGTTTAACCTGGTCTCCCTGCTATTGGAAAGGTGCTGTGAAACTTGAAAGGGTTCAGAAAAGATCTACATGGATGTTGCCAGGTTTGGAGGGAGAGTCTGAACAGGTTGGAGCTATTTTCCCTCAACTGTTGGAGACTGAGGGGCCTTAGAGAGGATTATAAAAGCATGAGGAGCAACAATAGAGTGAGTGGCCAAGATCACAGTGGCTCAGTGGTTAGCACTGCAGCCTCACAGCGCCAGGGACCTGGGTTCGATTCCCACCTCGGGCGACTGTCTATGTGGAGTTTGCACCTTCTCCCCGTGTCTGAGTGGGTTTCCTCTGGGTGCTCTGGTTTCCTCCCACAGACCAAAGATGTGCAGGCTAGGTGGATTGGCCATGCTAAATTGCCCGTAGTGTTCAGGGGTGTGTGGGTTATAGGGGGGATGGGTCTGGGTGGGATGCTTCAAGGGGCGGTGTGGACTTGTTGGGTCAAAGGGCCTGTTTCCACACTATAGGGAATCTACAAAGATCTCTTTTGCAGGGTAGAGGAGTCCAAAACTGGAAGGCATAGATTTAAGGGGAGAGAGGAAAGACTGAAAAAGGGACCCAAGCTGCAGCCTTTTCACACAAATGGTGGTGCGTGCATGGAATGAGCTGCTAGAGGAAGTGGTGGAGGCTGGTATAATTACAACATTTAAAAGACATCTGCTTGGGTACATGAATAGGAAGGGTTTAGAGGTCCCAGCCTCTCCAGTCTATCAATGGAACTGACATTTCTCATCTCTAGAACCATTCTACTGAATCTTCACTGCCTTCACATCCTTCTACATTGTAGTGCACACATTTGAGCACAATGCTCCAGTTGAGACTGAGCCAATGTTTTATATAGGATTATCATAACTTCCTCAAATTATATAAGATGAACAAAGCCATTTGACCCATTCTACACTGTGGTCCCCACTTTTATAGCTCAGGATCTTTGTTTTATAATAAGCTCAGATATTTTATTAACCACATTCTCAACCTACACTACTACCTTCAATGATTTGTGCACATATCACCCTAGATCCCTCAGCTTCTTCAACCTCTTGAGAATTGTGCACTTTATTTCACATTGCCTCTTTGGGTGTTTCCTACTAAAATGAATTACTTCATGCATTAAATTTCATTTGCCACTTATCCATCTATTCCATTGGCTTCTGTATGTTCTCTTGAATTCCGTCATTAAACACTTCACAGGCTGTGTAATCTGTAAAATTTGAGATTACAATCTAGAACATATGTAGCAATAGCAGGGATCCTAACACCATTGCCTAGGGAACTTCTCCAACCTGAAATAAAATTCATTAGCCACTACTATCTTTATCCTGTCCATCAATCAAATCCATATCCATGCTGTGACAATTTATTTCATTCCATAAGTTCTAACTTTGCTTCCAAACCTGATTTGCAGTGTTTTATCAAAGCTCCACATTAAGAATATCAACTATATTAGCCTCATCAACCCTCTCATCAGAAAGTCTCCAACAAGTATTGCATTCCTTTAACAAAGCTGTGGTGGTTTTCCTGAATTAATCCATATATGTTCATGTCAAATGGGCATGCCAATAACTAACTCCTTCCATTTCCACCCTCCTCCTCAAAAATATCAAAGTACAGTAGAAATGAGGTGTATAATATTCTAAGGGGTATGGATGGGGGATTAGAGACCAGTTGTCCCGCTTCGTCGAGGGATCAATCACAAGAGGGTATAGTTTTAAGGGATGGGGCAGGAGATTCAGAAGGGATTTGGGAAAATCCTTTTCACTCAGTGAGTGGTGGGAATCTGGAATGCACTGCCTGAGATGGTAGTGTTGGCTGGAAATCTTACAAACTTTAAAAAAAATGTTTGGATGAGCTTCAAATACCATAACATTCAAGGATATGGGACAAGTGCAGGAAATTGGGAGTAGCGCACTTTAAGTGTTAGTTATGTCAGTGCAGACTCGATGGGCTGAAGGGCTTTTTTGGCACTGAATCCATGAATCTTGGAAAATTTATTGAAAATAATGTTGTTGGAAAATAATGGAAAATTATTGGAAAAATTTGCTTGTGTCATAAGGAGGTCACCTGGAGTTCAGTTAATAATATGCAAGTGCTATAAATATCCTTCCACTCTCCTCCCCACCCCTTTCGGAACAGTGCAGCACATATAATCATTTCTTAAAGTTCTATAATCATCTCTATAATCCTTCTTAAAACTGGAATTCATTACATAAAGAAATTTGGCCTCTTCAACTTGCAATACTGTAATTAAGAAAAGCCATGCCACTCTCACAATAGTGCAAAAGAAACCTGGGCCATACAAACGCTCGAAGCATAATGGCAAATACTGCACACAATACAAGGTCAACTGACTGAGATTTCTTTGGGTCTTGGGGATAACTTCAAATCAGTTTGACATGAGTGAACTGGGACAGGAGCAGGAACATGTGACATCTTAGTTTTAGCTCTAACATTAATGGGTTTCATAAATGTGCTCGGAAATCACCATCTTGCAGAATCCATACCAGAACAAGGTAATGCAAGGTCCTACTTAGTTTGTTACACATGGGCCTAACGTGCAGTTCTCCAAGGTATAGTTAACAATTAGTCCCTCGGGTTGAATAAACTTTGGTTATTAGGACGTTATAATTCCATACATCAAGGATTACTGATTGGATCAATCAATCAGTGAAGTGCAGATGACACTGTGAAGGTAATGTCATCGGACTAGAGATCAAGATGACAAAACTGAGAAGCTTGCTGGCCTGTTTATACAGGGCAGTTAAGCGGCAACCTCTTGCTATGGGTCTCAAGTCACATGTACGCCAGACTAGAAATAGATGGCAGATTTCCTTCCCTAAATGGCCTCAGTGAACTAGATGGGTTGTTATGATAATTGACAGTGTCTGCATATTGGTCATTAGGCTTCTTTAAAATTCTAGACAGGTATTGAATTCAAATTTCACCATTTGCCATGATAGATTTTAAATCTGAACATTGGCCTGACATTCTAGATTGCTATTTAAGCGACAGTAACCCAATGCAACCACCACCTCTCTAAGCATTTCTTTCTCCACCTCACTATCTCTTTGCCCCTATAAGAAAGTGATACTGCCACTGGATGAGAAAGCTAAAGACCGGAGAGCTGGGTATAAAGCACACGTGGCAAACAGAGGAAGTTTGTTTTTTAAAATGTGGAATTAAATGTTTCTTCATGACATGAAGCCATTGTCAAATGTTGGAAAAGCCCATCTGGTTCACTAATGTCCTTTCGGGAAGGAAACTGCCATCCTTACCTGTTTTGGCCTACATGTGACTCCAGACCCACAGCAATGTAATTGTTGATTCTGAACTAGTTTATTTTTTATTCTATATTTTTCAACAGTCTCTTTGGGAATTTAGAATAATGGGAATGGAGGACAGGGCAGTTGAGTGTTCCTGCTGCAGAATGTGGGAGGTAAGGTTCACCACTAGTGTCCCTGCTGACTACATCTGCAGGAAGTGCACCCAACTCCAGCTCCTCGAAAACCGCATTCGGGAACTGGAGCTGGAGCTGGATGAACTTCGGATCATTCAGGAGGCAGAGGGGGTTATTGGGAGGAGTCAGCTTTTGTGCTCCTGAGATGCTGCTTGGCCTGCTGTGTTCATCCAGCCTCACATTTCATTATCTTGGTTTGAAGTGTGTCTACTTCAATGCCAGGAGCGTCCGGAATAAGGTGGGTGAACTAGCAGCATGGGTTCGTACCTGGGGTTTTGATGTTGTGGCCATTTCAGAGGCATGGATAGAGCAGGGACAGGAATGGTTGTTGCAGGTTCTGGGATTTAGATGTTTCAGTAAGAACAGAGAAGATGGTAAAAGAGGGGGAGGTGTGGCATTGTTGATCAAGGACAGTATTACAGTTGCAGAAAGGATGTTTGGGGACTCATCAACTGAGGTAAGATTAAGGAAAGGAGAGGTCACTCTGTCTGGAGTTTTCTATAGGCCTCCAAATAGTCCCAGATATGAAGAGGAAAGGATAGCAAAGATGATTCTCGATAGGAGTGAGAGAGACAGGGTAGTTGTCATGGGGGACTTCAACTTTCCAAATATTGACTGGGAACACTATAGTTCGAGTACTATAGATGGGTCCGTTTTTGTCCAGTGTGTGCAGGAGGGCTTCCTGACACAGTATGTAGACAGGCCAACAAGGTGCGAAGCCACATTTGATTTGGTACTGGGTAATGAGCCCGGCCAGGTGTTAGATTTGGAAGTAGGTGAGCACTTTGGCGATAGCAATCACAATTCTATTATGTTTACTTTAGTGATGGAAAGGGATAGGTGTATACCACTGGGCAAGAGTTATAGCTGGGGGAAAGGCAATTACGATGAGATTAGGCAAGATTTAGGGAGCATAGGATGGGGAAGGAAACTGCAGGCGATGGGCACATTAGAAATGTGCAGCTTATTCAAGGAAAAGCTCCTGTGTGTCCGGGATAAGTATGTGTCTGTCAGGCAGGGAGGAAGCTGTAGAGCGAGGGAGCCGTAGTTTACGAAGGAAGTGGAATCTCTGGTCAAGAGGAAGAAGAAGGCTTATGTTAGGATAAGATGTGAAGGCTCCATTAGGGCGCTTGAGGGTTACAAGGTAGCTAGGAAAGACCTAAAGAGAGAGCTCAGAAGAGCCAGGAGGAGACATGAGACGTTGTTGGTGGATAGATCAGGGTAAACCCTAAGGCTTTCTATAGGTATTTAAAGAATAAAAGAATGACGAGAGTAAGGTAAGGGCCGATCAAGGATAGTAGTGGTAAGTTGTGTGTGGAGTCAGAGGAGATTGGGGAAGCACTAAATGAATATTGTTCAACAGTATTCACTCTAGAAAACGACAATGTTGTCGAGGAGAATACTGAGATACAGGCTACTAGACTAGGTGGGATTGAGGTTACAAGGAAGAGGTATTAAAAATCCTACAGACTGTGAAAATAGATATGTCCCATGGGCCGGATGGGATTTATCCTAGGATCTTCTGGAGAGCCAGGGAGGAGATTGCTGAGCCTTTGGCATTGATCTTTAACTCGTCATTGTCTGCAGGAATAGTGCCAGAAGACTGGAGGATAGCAAATGTGGTTCCCCTGTTCAAGAAGGGGAGTAGAGACAACCCTGGGAATTATAGACCAGTGTGCCTTACCTCAGTTCTTGGTAAAGTGTTGGAAAAGATTATAAGGGATAGGATTTATAATAATCTAGATAAGAATAAATTGATTAGGGATAGTCAGCACGGTTTTGTAAAGGGTAGGTCGTGCCTCACAAACCTTATTGAGTTCTTTGAGAAGATGACCAAACAGGTAGATGAGAGTAAACCGGTTGATGTGGTGTATATGGATTTCAGCAAGGCTTTTGATAATGTTCCCCACAGTAGGCTATTGTACAAAATGCAGAGGAATGGGATTGTGGGGGATATAGCAGTTTGGATCAGAAGTTGGCTTGCTGAAAGAAGACAGAGGGTGGTGGTTGATGGGAAATGTTCAGCCTGGAGTCCAGTTACTAGTGGTGTACCGCAAGGGTCGGTGTTGGGTCCACTGCTGTTGGTCATTTTTATAAATGACCTGGATGAGGGCGTAGAAGGGTGGGTTAGTAAATTTGCAGACGGCACTAAGGTCGGTGGAGTTGTGGATAGTGACGAAAGATGCTGTAGGTTGCAGAGAGGCATAGATAAGCTGCAGAGCTGGGCTGAGAAGTGGCAAATGGAGTTTAATGCAGACAGGTGTGAGGTGATGCACTTTGGTAGGAGTAACCGGAATGCAAAGTACAGGGCTAATGGTGAGATTCCTGGTAATGTAAATGAGCAGAGAGATCTCGGTGTCCATGTACACAGATCCTTGAAAGTTGCCACCCAGGTTGACAGGGCTGTTAAGAAGGCATACAGTGTTTTAGCTTGTATTAATAGAGGGATCGAGTTCCGGAACCAAGAGGTCATGCTGCAGCTGTACAAAACTCTGGTGCGGCCTCACTTGAAGTATCGCGTACAGTTCTGGTCACCGCATTATAAGAAGGATGTGGAAGCTTTGGAAAGGGTGCAGAGGAGATTTACTAGGATGTTGCCTGGTATGGATGGAAGGTCTTATGAGGAAAGGCTGAGGGACTTGAGGCTGTTTTCCTTAGAGAGAAGAAGGTTGAGAGGTGACTTAATTGAAATATATAAAATAATCAGAGGGTTAGATAGGGTGGATAGGGAGAGCCTTTTTCCTAGGATGGTGACGGCGAGCATGAGGGGGCATAGCTTTAAATTGAGGGGTGAAGGATATAGGACAGACGTCAGAGGTAGTTTCTTTACTCAGAGAGTAGTAAGGGAGTGGAATGCTTTGCCTGCAACGGTAGTAGATTCGCCAACTTTAAGTACATTTAAGTCGTCATTGGACAAGCATATGGATGTACATGGAATAGTGTAGGTTAGATGGGCTTGAGATTGGTATGGCAGGTCGGCACAACATCGAGGGCTGAAGGGCCTGTACTGTGCTGTTATGTTCTATGTTCTGTGTTCTATGTTAACTGCCCCCGATATTGGACTCATCAGCCAGTCAGCTGTACCTAAGTGGTAAAAACTCTAAACAAAGGAATAAAATCACACACACAGCCTTCACCCTGGGCACCAGAAAAGACAACCGTGAACTCAACTTTTCAATAATATTTTATGTGTCGCATCTCATTGGTCCCATATAGCAGTTTCTTTTTCACAATTTGTAGTTATTCACTCCGTAACAGCCCTGTTTTGCAAAAGTATAGTTTGGAGTTAAAGGCTAAAAATGCCACATTACTTTGGATTTCTGACCCACGGCCATGACAACCGTCACCATTCCTGGATATATCCTGTCCCACCTCCAGGACAGACCCAGCAGAGGGGGCAGCACAGTGAGGTACAGGCAGGAGAGTGTTGTTCTGGGAGTCCTCAGCGTTGACTCCAGACCCCATGAAGTCTCAAGGCTTCAAGTTAAATATGGGCACGGACATCTCCTGCTGATTACCATGCGCCATCCTCCCTTGGCTGATGAATCATTACTGTTCCATGTTGAACAACACTTGGAGGAAGCACAGAGAATGGTAAGGGAGGATGGGGCATTTCAATGTCCACCATCAGCACTGATGATCAAGCTGGTGGGGTGCTAAAGGATGTGGGCACCAGGCTCGCTCTGCAGAAGGTGGTGAGGGAACCAACAAGAGGGAATAACATACTTGAGCTCATCCTCACTAATCTACCTGCTGCAGATAGATCTGCCCATATCAGTGTTGGTAAAAGTGGAGATAGAGTCCCAATTTCACAACAACTGCAGCCTCCATTGTGTTCTGCGGTGTTACCACTGTTGCTATTGACTAGAAACTGACCTGTACCAGCCATGTAAATACTATAACTACAAGAACAGGTTAGAAACTAGGAATCCTGCACCCACATCCTGACTCCCCAAAGCCTGACTGCAATCTACAAGGCACAAGCCAGGAGTGTGATTGATGGATGAATGCCTGGATGGGTGCAGCCCCAAGAACACTTGAAGAAGCTCTACACCATTCAACACAAAGCAGCCGCTTGATTGGCACCGCATCGATAAGCATCCACTCCCTCCACCACCGACCCTCTGTAGCAGCAGTGTGCACTATCTCCAAGATGCACTGCAGAAATTCACCAAAAATCATCAGGCAGTACGTTCCAACCTTACAACCATCAGGAAGGACAAGGGCAGCAGATACATGGGAGCACCACCATCTACAAGTTCCCCTCCAAGCTATGCATTATCCTGGGTCACAATCCTGAAGCTCCCTTCCTAGCAGCATTGTGAGCATCCCTACAGCACATGGACTGGAGTGCACACCCACCTTCTCTAGGCAGGTGCAGACCAGCAACAAAAGCTGGCCAGCCAGTGAGACCCATGCCCTCGAATGAATTTAAAAAATCAGTTCTCATTACTGATTTACACGAAGCTTGCACAGAATCATGGGAGGAATTTGCCACCAATTGCTTAGAATGGGGACACAGCACCAGGTTGGAATCAGCTTGTGAATAGCTTGTACATTCCCCCCATGTCTGCGCGGGTTTCCTCCAGGTACTTAGTTTTCTTCCCACATTCCAAAGATGTGCAGGTTAGGTAGATTGGCCGTCTCTATCGCCCATTGTGTTCAGGGGTGTGTAAATTAGTTGGATTAGCCATGAGAAATGCAGGATTACAGGGAAAGGGTTGTGGGGCGGGTCTGGGTGGGATGCTCTTTGAATGGACAATGTGGACGTGCTGGGCTGATTGGCCTGTTTAAACACTGTAGGGATTCTCTAATTCTATAATCCATCAGAAGGAAACATGTAGAAGCACTGGTCTTCAGTTCAGTTACAACAACATTCAATTTTGGCACACACTCATAAAAACAAAGACTTAAAATTCTTTTGCCTACACAACCCTGAACCGGAATTGATAAGCCAACATATTTGATTTATTTATTATCACATGTATCTTGTCACAAAATACAGTGAAAAGTGCCATTTAGTGTCGTCACTCTCCAGCACCATCTTAAAACAGAGAAAAAAATAAACCAAAATGTTGAATATATCAAGGCAGAAAAATGAAGTAATAAAGAAAGTGTCCAACGTTACAGTTCTTTTTGTTAAATGCTCCACCATGGGCCAAGGGCCTGCTGACCAGGCATGAGTCCCCTTCACCACACTGCTGCTGGAATGAAAATCGCCCACTCTTCAGTGCCATCTCGCCCCCACAAATGCCCTTGCCGCAACCATTCCTTGTTTGGGCCCAGCCAATGCAAACACCACTGATGCCACTGGGTACCGCCCCGGCCTAAACTTGGCTCCATTCCTGCCATGTGTCCGTTTCAGGCCCATCTCACCCATGCAGTCACCGCTGATGCTACCCAGTCTCATATTAGGCCCAAATATTGCTGGGAACTCAAACCCGCCTCCAGCACAGCAGCCATGTGTTGGCGCCAGGGCCACCTCAATGATGTCAAAGCTACTGGGAACCTGAATTCACCTCCCACATCGCCTGTACGAGGCCGCACTGCTGAACCCACTTCAGTCCACGCTGCCGGGCCTACTCATATTTGTGCTGCTAGGCTTATTTGAGCCCATGTTGCTGGGCCCACTGAGCCTGCGCTGTTGGGCCTACTCAAGTCTGTGCCGCTGGGCCTACTGGAGTCCGCACTGATGGGCCTACTCAAGCCTGCACTGACGAGGCTACTTGAGTCTGTGCCGCTGGGACTTGAATCTGCAGCACTGGGTCTGATCACTGCAGTTGCCGGGACCAAGCTCTTCACCAAGAGGTAAGTAAAACAAAATGAAAAAAAAAGAGAAGAGAAAAAAGAGAAAAGAGATGAAAAGAAAAATGAATGGAGCGGATAAGCCTTACTCCACCACCATCTTACCAGGTGTTATAAAGCTTCAATTTAGTTTAAAAGGCCAGTTCAATTGAATAACTCACTCCCTGTGAATTACCCTGCTGATGTATTGGTGATCATGAGTGCCATTGGACTCTAACGTTATTTCAGATAGATGGTGCTATTTCTGCCACCGAATGGCACAGGGAAAGGGTTGTTTGAGGCAGTTGGTGCCATCAGTCCTCTTTTGTTTAGACTGCCTCCCCACGAGTCTCACTATCAGTGGGAGAGACTTGGCCCTTGGTATGCCTAAACAGAAGAGTCATCAATTAACATGGTCATTCATTTTGTGATAGCAATAGTACAACTTACATTTAATAGTAAGGCACAATTACTGAGGACTCTCAGGTGCTGTGCAGAACTCA
Source organism: Stegostoma tigrinum (assembly GCF_030684315.1). Lineage (NCBI taxonomy): Eukaryota > Metazoa > Chordata > Chondrichthyes > Orectolobiformes > Stegostomatidae > Stegostoma > Stegostoma tigrinum. Next base: position 5,978,814 of record NC_081376.1, read on the forward strand.
TCTGCTCTCTTTGAAGGCTTGTATAGAACTCCCTATTTTCAGCTTAAGACTGTGTGTTGCATTATCAGATTGGGTGGACCTAATGCAGCCCTGACATTAACTCTTTCAGAGCCATTATCCTTGTGATTTAATGGTGGTGGATAAAATATGAAAAGTAAGATTCAGTGACACGAAACAAAAACATTCAGGTATTCATAACAAAACTGGAAGTAACACCAACCACTCCAGCAAACCCAGGACATAACTAATAAATGAGATAGAGCAGCAATGGTTCACGGTAGGCTCGCTGACAATGTTACCTGGCAGGGTGATGAAACATTTGTAACCAAATACACCAGGTCAGTGAGCAAGTCTACAATCTCACCCACAACCCAAGCTACAAATCTTCTTGAAAACTTTAAGCAGGTTTGTTTTTCTTATTTTAAATTGCACGCATAATTTCTGCCATCCACCCTTACAGATGTTTTGAATGTAAATATTCTCTGCTCCCACTTCAGACGGCGAGTGACTGATGAAAAAAATCTAAGGCACGCATTCTGTCAATGAGGAAAATGGTAAATGGTGATCAAATGCATATCCATCAGCTTACAAAGCACTGAATCTGTTGACAAAATCTAAATGACTTTGAACTATGTAAAACTTTCCACATCTTCAGCCCAATGAAGTTTAATATAAACTCACCACCATGGCTTAGCCAGGCATTTGTTTTGACAGGGTTAATCAGTGACTTGATCTGACGGGCTTGACACTAATGAGCAACGTTATCTATCTTGCTACTGAAAGAAGGCCACCTCATGTGTGTTCCAACTAATCCTTTCTTTTTTACTATACCAGGATGACCAGCATGAAATTCCTGGATCATGTCGTCTGAGATTTTAGACTGAAATAGACTGAACTCAAAGTCCACAAAACAATCTTTGACTGCGGTCTCGTTGCACCTTGCAGTGCTTATGCAGCATTGCTGCTAAAATTCTGCCATCAGGCCAGCCACAATACAGGATAATACACAGCTAAGTGCTGCAGCAATGGAAAGTGAGTGGCTGCTCAGCAGATAATTCTTAGCCTGAGTGGAGATCAATAAGTCAAAACAAAGCTGCATTTGATGGTTTGAACTCAATGTCAAATCTTATTAGCTGCAAATCAGTTAGCCCTTTGTTGAAATTTTCCTTGAATCTAAACAGGTATCTCAGGGAATATGAAAGTGAAAGGCTCACAATCATTCAAACGAGATAGAAACCTCCTAATAAACATGACCAAAGTGTATTCATGTGAAAAATGAATACAGGGACTTCACAGTTTTTTCTGCAAATAACTGAGCTTAGAGGAAGTTAGGAAATGGGAAAAAAATGCAAACTGTTATTTGCTATGAAGTTGTGACTGGATCATACATTAAAACACACTTACAGGCACATCAGTGGCAAATTGATACCCCACATCCTGATTTTAACCACCGTTAGTGATCAGAGAGAAGGCAGAAACTGTTTATGTAGCATGAATGTCTACTTTCATACAGTGTCTGTATAACCTGCTTTTCAGAGTGGTGGTGGCAAAGACCCTCACAGTAAGGAAGTGGAGTTGCTTGTTTCAAACCTACGTATGGGCTCAAATGATGTTATTGCACTCTGGTGAACTTCAAGCTGAAATGTGAGATGGGATAGGATGGGGTGGTAGGAAGCATTGGCCTAATGATGAGCTAACAGTGTGTAAGGTATGAGGTGGAGGTGGTGGTGGGGAGGGGAGGAGGCCAATGTTGAAACTCGTTTTCCAGAAATATACTTTATTCATCAAAAGGTCTTTGTGTGTGTGTATATATATGTGTGTGAGAGAGAGAGAGAGAGTCACAAAAGCAAATTGGTTCTGTACAGTTGTATATCAAGTAAACAAACAAAACATTGGAGTCTTATGCTATTGAAAAGCCAAAGACCTCTCTTACACGTATAATATGAATATTTACATGTATTTGAGGCACTAGGAGGGTCCAATAACTGAATGGGCCTCCATTTAACTTCAGCAGGATGACCTCAGACAGTGGTCATTCCCCTCTGTGCTTTTGGCGGCAGCTACCCCATGCTTTAGTGCGTCGCTCAGCACATAGTCCTGTGGCCACTCAGTTTCCTGATAGATGCACAGTTGTTCCTTAGTGCTAATCACTCAAAGCAATCCCACTCACCATCTCCATACACTCTCAACGTCTCAACATCACGACCACACACCGCATCCTAACCCTTCTAGCTCTGTTGGTGCAGCCTCCCAGGAGCAACATCCGTCCATCCCCACATAGTCCAGGACCGTGGAATGTGCCAGGTTGCAATATGCTCTTGGGGTCAGCTCCTTGCTCTGTAGCACCAACAAGTTTCGGGCAGGTCAAAGAATGAACCAGAAGCTGGATTCTGAGCCAGAAGTGTACCTGCACGATTCCATTTCAATTTTCCATGTGGATCAGGAGAGATGACCATCACACTGACTCTGACTGTGATTGTGACCATGTTCTGAAAGGGGTCTATGCTTTATTATGTGCAATAGAAATCACTCATTTTGAAGAGGGCTTGATGGGAGATAAATATAAGGTTGCTTCTTCTGAACAGGATTTTTAGAAAATAGAGAGCCTATTCTAAGGTGTAGACACTTACAAAGCTGCAATTCCAGCAGCAATATTTACAAGGCTCAAGATTGTTAGACACCAAACACACAACAAAACATTCCTCTTGGCTAAACCCTTCATAAGGACTTCTCACATTTCCCAGCTTTCCAAATATGTTAGGATATCTCACTCACTCACACTCTCTCTCTCTCTCTCACTCACACACACACACACACACACACACACATACACACACACACACACACACACACACGTACGTGCGCGCACACACACACGCACACACACAAACAAACACACACGCACACATACGCGCGCGCACACTACACACGCTCACACTTTCACTCTCACACACACACACACACATGCACGTGCACACGCATGCACACACAAACGCCAATTCATACACACACTTACAAACGCATAGACGCCAAAACACCCACAGAAGGAGGTGATACCTGGAGTACATGGCGGAATTTGAATTCAATAAAAATTTGGAATTAAGAATCTAATGGCAATCATGAATCTGTTGCCAATTGTTGGGGAAAAGACCCATCTGGTTCCTTAATGTCCCTTAGGGAAGGAAACTGCCATACTTACCTGGTCTGGCCTACATGTGGTTCCAGATCCATAGCAGTGGATCTCTGGGTAATTAGGGATGAGCAATAAATGCTTGCCTAGTATCACCCTACGAAGGAATAAAGAAGAGCAGACATTCACTTTATAGAAACACACACACAACTAGTTATACTTACACACACTAACAAACAGATGTAAAGCAGGAGGCATTTCATCCTGAGTCCTGTGGCCACTCAGTTTCCTGATAGATGCACACTTGTTCCTTGGCGCTAATCACTCAAAGCAATCCCACTCACCATCTCTATACACCCTCAACGTGTATACCTTCCCATCACGACCACACACCGCGTCTTAACCCTTCCACCTCTGTTGGTGCAGCCTCCCAGGAGCAACATCCGTCCATCCCCATTGAACAAGTCCATGATAAGCAACAGTCACCCCAATGACTCACTGAAGTCTACCCCACTGTGAAGGAAGAGTAAGGGGAGGAGAAGACATGCTATCTGTCAATGTCTACCACTGCTGCAGAGACCACACACTGTTTGCATGGTGAGGGACTGAGGTGAATCCTAATGGTCTGACATTTTCGGAACTGGTGACCAGCAGCCACTCTGATTGAATGACACAAGACAGTACGGCATCATGTTGAGTGGCAGGGGACTGTTCTAGCTGAATGAGAAGCTCACAGGGCCCAAGCTTCAGGGCCAGGCTGATGGGTTTGATAAGCCTGATGGTTTCCAAACCATGGCTAGACAGTTGTGAGGGGGTAGGAGTCCACATGCAGGTTGGTGCTGGATTGAGGGAGAATCTGGAACCACTCCTTTTCATAATGATGAGGTCAAAGATTCCACAGCTGCCACTGCAGAGCTCCAAAGAGGCAGGAAGATGTGTCAATTCATGTTCAGGTTGCTGCCATGGTTATCCTGAAAGCCCCTAGGTTGAAAGAATTTAGCAGAACGTCTCCGATGCTGAGAGATCTCTCCTCCAGTAGATTGCTGGGTGGAATGAAGAGATGATCCAAGGTTTGTTTTGATTTATTAGTGTCATATGTACTTAGGCTCAGTGACAGTTTTGTTTTGCATGCAGTGCAGGCAGATCACACCATACAAAGTGTATTAGTGTAAAAAAAACAAGAGATACAATGTTATGTCTACAGTGAAGATGCACAAAAAGCAAAATCGACAATTAAATTTAAATGAGAGGCCTATTCAGACCTCTTAGGTCAGTTACTGGTATGGGAATGATAGAACAGGAACTGGCTGGCTTCCCTCTGGATTGGTGTTAGCTTCCAGCCTTCCCCTACCTGGAGATCTCGCGTACCACATTCTACCATTACCCTTACAGCTGCCTATCAGTCAGATGCCCCAAACTGCTGAAGCTCATGGTGTGGTGGGCCAGTTTGAGGGTTCTCAAGATCGTTGCAGGAGGGAATCTTCTTTATTATTCATTCATGGAATGAGCATTCCACAGTCTAGGCCAGCATTTATTGCCCATCCCTAATTGCCCAGAGGTCTGTTAAGAGTTAACCACATTGCTTTGGGTCTGGAGTCACATGTAGGCCAGACCAGGTAAGGATGGCAGCTTCCTTCCCAAAAGGACATCAGTGAACCAGATGGGGTATTCCGACAATCAGCAATAGTTTCGCGGTCATCATTAAACCTTCAATTCCAAGTTCTTTTTATTCAATTCAAATTCCATCACCAGCCCTGGTGGGATTTTAACCTAGGTTCCCAGATTATCCTGGATTAATTGTCTAGTGATAATACCATCACCTCCTCCATTCTGAACTGCCTTCCCCAGAATGTCAGTGCCATCCAACTCACTTGCAGCTGCAATTCATAGCGGCACCCAAATAGGCTAAGGACTTTCAAGGTAAAACCTTGGGTACATAATTTCATATTCATAAGTTTTCAGAGTGCTTTCTCTTTTTTTCAGGTGGTACGATAGAAAGGGTGAAGACATTGCATGGATTGAGTGTAGCCAAATGGCTGTTGCTGGCTCAGCCATTGTAGATGGTACACCATGGGTTAACAGAGTTCTGGAGTTCTTCTGGTCGAAGGTTTCTCCCACAAGTGACAGTGAGTGCCTCCCTCCTCCTATTCATTCAGTATCCCTGTTCCTGCGCCATCAAACCCTTTGTCGAAACATTCAATCGATCGTGTCGAAACATGAACTGCCAAAGAAACCCAGCAGAGTTAGCAGTGTCTGTGCACAAGGACAGGGACAGAGTTCTGTTTATATTAAGTCTGTTTCTCTCTCCCCGGGTGCTGGGTGACCCACTGAGCAGCCCTTTAAGTTTCTATTTCAGCCTTACAGTGGTTTGCCGATATCTTATTACCAGATTGTAGACCACTCAGTGAGCTATCTCAATCCGGTTGTCAACTTGGCTTTGCGATCCTGAACAGCTGAAAGCATCTCACGGTCAACACCAAGGGTAAAAATCCGGGTGCATAATTTCATATTTCATAGCCAAAGCTTCTAACACTCTCTCCAGCACCCCACTAGCTCCTGCTTTGCAAATTTCCTGGGGTACTTGAGAAGCTTTCATTGTATGAGCATGCAGCCTGAGTCTGAGTCTTTCTTAGGGAGATCATGAGGGTCAGAGGGAATCCCAAGTGTTATGGACCAGACCAGACCCCCTAAAAATATACTAAGAAGGTAGCCTAGATCCTAACTTTTTCTCATTTTAATGGTAAATATGAGGTGCTGTGTGATGCAATTCTAAACGTCAAACTACTGTAGTTAAAATACAACAAAAGAAAGAAGAATGTGGAATAGCTTAACTCTATTGGAAAGATTAACAGAATAATACATTAACTACTACTAATGAACTGCTCCAATTTAAACACATCCCTTGGCAAAAAGCAAATTCAGAAAAAAAAGACATGTCCCCAGTAATTGCTGCAGAAAACTAAAAACTTTAAAAATTGCTGGTTCTGTGGGTGGGAGCTTGACCACACCAATTCAGGCTGTTTCTATTGTTCCAGCTTCTAAATGAAACACCCAAGTTGTTTATCTTCTCATAGACTACTCAGTACCTGTTCCCTCAACCTCTCTCTAAAAGAAACCAAGACAAAACACACTTGTTAAAGCCACAGCATCATCACACAAGGGATAACACACTGCATTGGATTCTATGTGGTAGACAGCTGTCTCATTGGCTCATCCCTATAACCATTGACCTCCTGGTGGTCACCAGCAAGCTCTACATTGAGGGAATATAATCCTTTCCTGTTCCTGAACACCACGGAATGTAAATAAGAGGTTCACATTGGCTCATGTGTCCACACCGTGGACCACAGAGAGTGCTGTAACCTGAGAAGGTCTGAGAGCTCTCACTCTCTGCTCTTCTCTGACAACAGGGGATGATATTCTAACATGCCTCAGAGTGTACAGCAAAGTGTCCTGAGGGTTGCAAGATGTTTCTGATACCCTCTGGAAGATTCCAGCAACAGAAATCTTAAGCACCATTGGGACCTTGACTGCCACAAGACATGAAGTTCTGAACATGCTGGGATATCTTTGTTTGCACAAGGCCACAAGTTTCCATGACGACCTCCTTCTGAACATTGCAATAATTCCCTGGTTGAGTCATAGTGGAGTTATCAGAGGACTCAGGCTGAAGATGATTTTTTAAAATAACTAAAGGTAATACGGTGAGTTTCTTTTAACACAGCAAGTTGCAATCTGGAAAACCCTGCATTCAATATACCAACTAAAATGGGTAAATACTTGGAAGGAAAGCATTTATGGGACTACAGGAAAGAGTAGGGACTCGGGGTCATTGGAAGCATCGAAAAGTAGGTGAGCAAGGACAAGATGGGTCAATTGGTTTTGATGTTACATTGTAGAATTCTCCAAGTGACTCCTCTGAGTTTGCAATATTTTCTAAACAATGATCATTCCTCCATAGGATAAGAGTTTTCAAACAATTATTCAACAATTTAAATCTATAAATTGCCATGTGTGTTAATAAATAAGTGACTTGATCATTTAATTATTTTACCAGATAGTTCATTTATTGTCTGTTCTGGAAATTTAAAAGAATCATTGAATAAAGGATTATGGTAAAGTACAATACTTGTAGTTTACCAAACCATTTTAAACTTTATGAAATCCATGGTAATCAACATTGTGAGCTTGCTACACGGTATACCTAATGATTAGAATCATAGAATCCCTACGGCATGGAAGCAGATCATTTGACCCAATGGGTCCACTTCGATCCTCTGAAGAGCACTCTACATGGACTCACCCCCTACCCTATCCCTGAAACCCTGCATTTGACATGGCTAATCCATCTAGCCTGCACATTCCCGGACACTTTGGACAATTTTGCATAGCCAATCCGCACAACTTACACATCTTTGGACTGTGGGAGGAGAATGGAGCACCCAGAGGAAATGCACGCCGACACGGGGAGGATGTGCAAACTCCACACAGACAGTTGCCTGAGGGTGGAATCGAATCCTGGTCCCCGTTGCTGTGAGGCAGCAGTGAGCCACCATTTCACCCTCTCAGGGAATCAGGATTTAGGATATTACAAATACATCACTAGTAAACAGATTGCAGGTGTTATTATGCATTGTTGTGCGATAATGATCCTGACTTGTAAACATCATCTTTGTTGGTCTTTATTTTTCTTTGATTTGCAAAGAACTGACTTGGATCCCTCAGGCCTCATCTCCATGCAGCTCATCTCTGGAGAGTAATGCTGTATGCCTCGGAGTACAATTAAAAGAAGAACACCTGATCAGTGAAACACAGCCACTGTTTCACCTGCTGATCCCACTTATAAACAACTGAGGTAGTTTGGCATTGAGCTACTAAGGTCACCTTCCACCAACTACAAGGGAAGACTATCAAATAACACCCTCTAGGACTGCAGGCAAGACTCTGCACCAACAACACCCTCCAGTAAGTGAGGCTGGGGAATATGGAGACCAGTCATTGATTTCCTCAGGGAGGCATGGATAAGGCAGATAGCCAACAGGTTTTCCTTAGGGTAGGGGAGCCTAAAACTAGAGGGCAGGGGTTTAAGGTGAGAGTGGAAAGATACAAAAGAGTCCAGAGGGGCAACTGTTTCACACTGAGGGTGGAGAATATATAGATTGGGCTGCTAGATGTAGTGGTGGACGCAAGCATAATTTCATCATTTAAGAAACATTCAGACAGTTACATGTGTTGGGATAGGAATGGAAGGATGTGGACCAAATGCAGGCAAAAGGGGCTAGTTTAAATTGTGAAAACAGGGCGGCATGAACAAATTGGGCCGAAGGGCCTGTTTCCATGCTGTAGACGCTTATGACTCTCTGACTCAATAATGGTCAAACAAAGATGGAGGATGTCTTCATGTGACATGTCTTAGCAAAACCTTCTCAAAAATTTCTCAGAAGTGGACATTCATCCAACAATCAACACTCCAAATACTTCCTGATGGGTCTGAAATGCTAACTTATAACATGCTATAGAGATGACTGCCTCCAAGACAAAAACCATGCACAATAGAATTGTAAGTTGCAACTATCCAACAAGAAGATGTGTTAATAACTTTTTACTTAACCTCTGGCACGAGCCATAGACAGTTGACTATCAACAATGCAAGCTTTTATCTCAACGGTGATGGCTTCTAAGAGGTTCAGAGACACAACTCCCACAGGACTGGAATTACCTACCCTTTTAAACACACTGTTTCAAAATAGCAGTCAGCTTAGAGTCAGTGCTGCTTCATATAACCCTGGCAGTGTCAACGGCCTTAACTACAAGTCACAAAGGAAAAACGCATGATCTGTAAAAAGAAGCCAACAAACTGCATTTGTGACATCCGCAAGTAAAATTAGCATTTCTCAAAACAGTCAAGTTGAAGTTACATTTCCACAAAATTTCTTCAGAAGGCTTTGTAGAGTTTTCTAAAGAGAAGTAACATCTTGCAAGGCATGAGCTGCTGGTGAACTAATCAACCACCCCCAATACGAATATCAGGCTGCAACATCCAGTTCTGGACTATTGGACTCTGCCAAAAGAGCAAGAACATTGACGGCTTTCAATTGCTTTGTACTCAAATGATTGCTTATTGAATAATCTATGTATTCCTTCCAATTCTATTTCTCCACAGAAAGGGGGGCTGATGGCCTCGTGGTATTATCACAGATTCCTTACAGTGAAGAAAGAGGGCATTCGGCCTATTGAGTTTTCACTGACCCTCCAAAGAGCATCCGACCCTATGCCCATGACTTCACATTTATTAAGGTTAGTCCATCTAATCAGCACATCTTTGGACTGTCTGAGGAAATCCACACAGATACAAGGAGAATATGCAAGCTCAACACATTTGCCTGAGGGTGGAATTGAACCTGCGTCCCTGGTGCTGTGAGGCAGCAGTGCTATTATCATTGGACTGTTAACCCAGGCTTTGAATCCTACCATGGCAGATGGTGGAATATGAAACAATTTAAAAACAATCTGGAATTAAGCGTCTTTTGATGACCATGAACCCATTGTTGATTGTTGGAAAAATCCATCTAGTTCACTAATGTCCTCCAGGGAAGGAAACTGCCATCCTTTCCTGGTCTGGCCTACATGTAATTCCAAACCTACAGCATCTTTAAATGCCCTCTGGACAATTAGGGATAGGCAATAAACACTGCCTGGCCAGCAAAGCCCTCATTCTGTGAATCAATAAAGGGAAAAAAAAGTAGAAAATAGGAACAGAAGATGGCTATTCAACTAGTTGAGCCGGCTCTGACATTTAACCTGACGATGGTTGATCCTTTACTTCAATGCCATACTGTTGCCCTCTTCCCATTCCCCTTGATGCATAACCTTGTGTCAGGGCTTGGCTGTATCATGGATTTCAGGGTGAAAGCTGACAGTGGTACATGAAAAACACCTTTGAGAAAATCAGTATTTGCTGCAAGCTTTAGCTATGCATAAATCACTTAAACTTCCCTTGCACGATTTCTGGAAGCAGTAAAAGGCAGCAACACCTGAAGCCAACAGAGACAGTGAAAAGAGCTGACAGAGCAGGACCAGCCACTGTATTACAGGGCCATGCACCTCCTCACTCCCTGAGATGAATCGATCCGGGGCCGTCCGGAAGTTGAATTGAAAGCACACTTTCAAACCCTTAGATGTGTGATTCAGTACTTGATACTTATCGCTGGTGCTATGGGAAGCGTTGCCAATCTTTCAGGATTGTCCTGGAGACTTCAGGATTTAAAGGTTAATCTCCTGAACTATTCTCTTCAGGCAGATTTTAAATTATTGAAGATGAAAGAAAGTCTGTCTGGCAGTAATTAAGACTCAACTCACCTTCCTCTGGGTAACCAATGACAGATGTCAGGAGCGTTGGGGTGGAGAAGGGATGGGACGAAATGGCTTGAAGAGATGAAGTAAAATTCCTGAATATCACCAACCAGAGTTGACAACCTGATCTATGGATCTATCCCTAATCTCAGAGTTCTCTGAAGGGAAGGCAATGGCCTGGTGGTTTTACTGCTAGATTATTAATCGAGGGAAACTCAGTTAATGTTCCAGAAACCCAGGTGCAAATCCCGCCATGGCAGATGGTGAAATTTGAGTTAATAAAGAATTAAGATTTAAGGCTCTAATAATGACCACAAAATCATTGTTTGGGGGTTGGGGGGAAGCCCATCTGGTTCACTAATGCCCCTTTTTAGGGAAGGAAACTGCCATTCTTGTCTGGACCACATATGAATCTAGAGCCACAGCAATGTGGTTCATTCCTAACTGCCCTCTGGGCAATTACAGATGGGCAATGAATGCTGGTGTAACCAGAGATGCCCACCTCCCCTAAATTAATTTTAAAAAAGTTCCATCACTTCAAGAGGCCTAACACATGACCGAAGCCTACTTCCTTCAGTATGCGCTATATTGTCTGAGCGCTCTTATTTCTACCCATCTGAGATACGTGAACTTTCTCTTCAACACAAAATATTAGTCCATTGTGCATTCGGCTGATAGCAGAGTTAGGAGTTAAGATTGAGTTCACACTGTGTGTGTAGCCTCCAGAGCCCCACTACAGAACCACAGGCCTGTCCATTTTCCATTCTTTACTTCGAACAGATCCTGGGTCCCTCATGCCCTGATTTACAAGCTGTCATGGCCAGATATAATACCCTGTAGAACTCATCAGTGTTAATTAACCCCTGTTGGATCCATTTACTCACTTAGTTGACGAAAACATTTGCATTTGCACATGTTTCTATGAACAGGTGGTAAACTGACTGTTCACTCACCTGACTCTTCTTGAGATAAAACATTTCATGTTTGAAATTCCCTTTAATTTCCTGACTTTCATTGTTGACCAAAGCAGCTTCTGTTCAAAAAAATAAAGGCCGCATCCCCAATTCACTAAAACTGTAATTAGGTTTAGTATATTATTCAGGTTTAATAATGAGCACCTTTTTGACAAATTGCTTTTTATTAAAAAAAACTCCGCAACTGATAAGTTAATCAGTAGGTCTCAGGCAGATCACTTGCTTATTTGTTTTCAAATGGAACAAATGACGAGATTACAGTGGTGGGAGTACAGCAGAGAAAACTAGGCCAGTCCCAGTGCAGAACACTGCTTCATTGCATCTCGCCTCAAACTTCAGTTTGCAAATGATGCAAAAAGACGAATTTTGTTTTTCAAAATTGTCTTCAGCTATAAAACATGAGAAAACTCAGTTTACATCTGTCAAATAGAAACGTCTCCTTGGGAAATGCATTTTTGTCCTTTGATCTGGAAGGAATGCTGCTGTTTGCGGGTCTCGCCAATTAATCTTTTAAATATGGTGACAAGAAATTGTCAAATGTCACATTTAGAAATCAAGAATTTTAAATCTTGAATCTATAATCTACATTTGACAATCTGTTGCAATACTGGCACTGATTTAAAATAACTAAGGTGGGTGTCAAAGTAAAAATCAGAAATTGTAGGCTTATGTTTCAATTGTTTTTAATCAAATGAAATAAATTGAAATAATAAAATGTGAGGCTGGATGAACACAGCATGCCCAGCAGCATCTCAGGAGCACAAAAGCTGGCATTTCGGGCCGAGACCCCTCTCTGATGAAGGGTCCGAAACGTCAGCTTTTGTGCTCCTGAGATGCTGCTGGGCCTGCTGTGTTCATCCAGCCTCACATTTTATTATCTTGGATTCTCCAGCATCTGCAGTTCCCATTATCACTGAAATAAATTGAAACCTGAGTTTTAAAGGTGTACATATTTTGCGGTCATCTTAATGTAAACCAATAACTTGCTGAATAATGCTGAAAAGAGAGATGATTCTGAGGCACTTTAAACCCATGCACTCATCAGGATAAATGCAAATCATGCCAAATTTCTTTGGATCACAGCAATTTATATCATATTTTATTTTCCCTTTAACATTTTTATATTGTTTTTGCAGAAGAACTCTTCCCTGCTGACTCAGTTACTCCATAGCATTATGACATGATGGCACAGCGGTTAGCACTGCTGCCTCACAGCACTAGGCGCCTAGGTTTGGTTCCACCCTTGGGTGACTGTCTGTATGGAGTTTGCACATTGTCCCTGTGTCTGGGTGGGTTTCCTCTGGGTGCTCCGGTTTCTTCCCACAGTCCAAAGATGCGCAAATTATGTGGATTGGCTATGGGAAGTGCAGGGTTACAGGGATAGGGTAGGGGATGGGATGCTCTTCAGAGGGTTGCTGTGGATTTGATGGGCTGAGTGGCCTGCTCCCACGCTGTAGGGATTCTATGATATGATTATCTGTGGGATCTATAATCTTGTGGGCTGACTTTTACATTTTTGGCCAATGTGCCAATTGCATTGGGTACTTTCTCAAGAGGGTTTGTCGCTGCCAGGTCGAGTGAATTTTCTCACTGGATCTTAGTGAACTTGCCTCAGTAACTATGTACTCTGCCCCTCTCATCCAGTTCCAGCTGCATCTGACCACACACTGTTTTCAAATGAACATGCCACTCCCGGGAGGTATGCCCACTCCCACAGGATGAAGCTCTATGTCCTTCTCCGCTCTGCCATCTTCCTATTGCTCCCACACGTTCACTCTATCTCTGCTACTGCCCCCGCCTCCCTCCAGTGCTCGTGGTCTATCACTTTCAGTGTTATCCACAACCACTGCCCCCTCTCACTGTCACCCACCTCAGTCCCTGGCACCACTAACTCTGCATGTGCTCTGTGCTTCCTACTCACTCACCCAGGGCACCAGCTGTAACTGCTGTGTCACTCACTTTTCCAAAACCTGTAATACCTGCCTCTCTCTTTCTCACTCCAGGAAATAAAAGCCTCCAACCAGACAGAGTAGATGACATAATGAATGATTTATTGTCACATACACCTTGGAGATACAGTAAGAAGTGTCCTGTTACCAACAATACAGCATCATTTTGAGATACAAAAGAGTTAAAAGAATGTACCTAAATAGAGTTCACACTTATTGGTGGGGCTCCCGAACATGGCTCCAGGACTTCACCAAGGTTCATGCTCTGGGCCTACTGCAGCCTCGACGCCCTGCTCCTTCATCACAGCAGCTGACACCTTGCTGCCAACTCCAGGAATCTGGCCTACAAAGCCTTGTCCTGTCACCTGCCAATGCAGTTCCACATTCTTCGCCACAACAGGAAGATGAAGAAAAGAAGAGGAAAAGAAAAAGAAGACAAAAAGGAGAGAGGAAAGAAAGATGCAGCTGGCCTTGAGCAGATGGGCCTACCATGCCTGTGTGCCATCTTGAATGACACAAGGTGGGTGGTGAGCTACCCATCATTCAGTCCCTCACCCCTTACTTGGAGAGCATCTTGATTCTGACCAAGCAGCTGACTGACTGTGCCCATACCCCTAGATTGGTATCTGAGGCTGCCATTGATATGCTGTGCCTAGACACCTTGCCTTACTGTACTTGGATCCTCTGACTCAGGGCTAACCTCCTTGACTTGTATGAGGATTTCTGATAACCATGACAAGCTTTGTGTCCATGTTAAATGGCCAGGCATGGCACCGGTGCTGCAAATCTGGTATCTTTCGCTGAGGGGTCAAAGTGCACAATGGTGAGGCAGAGACACTGTGAGAATCCAGGTCAGGTCGGAGTGAGTGAACTGCCCAGGGATAGAGCCTGTCCCAGCTCATGAGCTGAGAGTATGCCCCTGAAATCACAGTGTCCTTGCTGCAGCATTACAAGGATAGCTACTAGGGCAGTCCTGAGATGTTAGTGCCTGGTGCCCAAGGCCCTTTGGGGCAAACATTGAGCTGCAGTCTCGAGACACCTACACTAACTCCCACGTGGAGAATTCTCGATGTCCGGCTTGTTCGATGCATTTGGTGAAGTAGGAAGCCGAATATTGATGAGGCAAGTCATGACATTAATAACAAGCTGACGCCCCTCACTCCCTCACTCTGACAGTGACCCCCCTCGCTTCCTCACTCTGACAGTGACGCCCCTCACTCCCTCACTCTGACAGTGACCCCCCTCACTTCCTCACTCTGACAGTGAGCCCCCTCCACTCCCTCACTCTGACAGTGACGCCCCTCACTCCCTCACTCTGACAGTGACCCCCCTCGCTTCCTCACTCTGACAGTGACGCCCCTCACTCCCTCACTCTGACAGTGAGCCCCCTCCACTCCCTCACTCTGACAGTGACCCCCCTCGCTTCCTCACTCTGACAGTGAGCCCCCTCCACTCCCTCAATCTGACAGTGAGCCCCCCCTCACTTCCTCACTCTGACAGTGAGGCTACCCACTCCCTCGCTCTGACAGTGACCCCCCACACTTGCTCACTCTGACAGTGACCCCCCTCGCTTCCTCACTCTGACAGTGAGCCCCCTCCACTCCCTCAATCTGACAGTGAGCCCCCCCTCACTTCCTCACTCTGACAGTGACGCCCCTCACTTCCTCAATCTGACAGTGAGCCCACCTCACTCCCTCACTCTGACAGTGAGGCTACCTCACTCCCTCACTCTGACAGTGAGGCTACCCACTCCCTCACTCTGACAGTGACCCCCCACACTTGCTCACTCTGACAGTAACCCCCCTCACTCTCTCACTCTGACAATGACCCCCCTCACTTCCTCACTCTGACAGTGAGTCCCACCTCACTCCCTCACTCTGACAGTGACGCCCCTCACTTCCTCACTCTGACAGTGAGTCCCACCTCACTCCCTCACTCTGACAGTGACGCCCCTCACTTCCTCACTCTGACAGTGAGTCCCACCTCACTCCCTCACTCTGACAGTGACGCCCCTCACTTCCTCACTCTGACAGTGAGTCCCACCTCACTCCCTCACTCTGACAGTGACGCCCCTCACTTCCTCACTCTGACAGTGAGCCCCACCTCACTCCCTCACTCTGACAGTGACCCCCCTTACATCCTCAATCTGACAGTGACGCCCCTCACTCCCTCACTCTGACAGTGACCCCCTCACTCTAACAGTGACCTCCCTCACTCTGAGAGTTACCCCTCCTCGCCCCATACCCACAACAACACCAACATTTTAGTCACCAGCTTGGTAGGAGCTAGGAATCCAGAAGTTGGATTAGGATAGCAAACAACAGGGCTTAGGGGATGGATGGTTGTTGTTGGCTGGGTTGTGATGGTCGGTGGTGAATCAGGGGTTTGTTTGATTGTCTGTATAGTTTTGTCATCCTCTCCCTTTTCCTGAGCAGTTATGCAGATCACTAAGGTGGAACCTTCTCTATTTTCTGACATAATAAACACCTTCAGAGAATTCGAGACACAAGGGAACCGCCCATCAGAAAACTCAGTGCTGGTAACTCCCATGGAGTGAGCTGCGTCTAGGAATCTGTGGGGTCCCAACAAACAATTTCAGTCTACATTACTACAATGAATTTCTGGCTATTGGAATATCTAGGCTGTTATTTAGGTGATAGTCACAGGAACAAGGCCCATTGGCTAGTTAGACAAAATCATAAAGGCTATCAGGAGCCAAAGATGACACATCTGACCCTATCTAGACCTTGAGCTAGACTGTTTCATTTTCCATGATCTGATGAGGTGGAGCCTAAGCAATCGCCAACATTAACCCTTTTGGAACCATGACCTTTTGCAACAGTAACAACTGTTATGGATCAGACCAGATCCCCCTCAAAATATATTAAGAAGGTAACGTAGATCCTAACTTTTTCTTATTTTAAAGGTAAATGTGAAGTGTTCCAGATGCCATTCGACTGGTCAAATTACTTGATGTTAAGCAAATCATAAATTATTTAAACACTGTAGTTAAAATACAACCAAAGAAAGAATGAATTAGAATCACTTAACAATTGGAAAACTTAACAGAATAATAGATACAGTAACAATTACTAATTAAATGTTCCAATATAGTAACAGCCCACAAACACACCTCTTGGCAGAAAAGGCAAATTCAGAAAACAGATTTTCTCCTGCGGCAGGGAGGGAGCCAATAGCTTTTGATTGTAACTGACAGAGGGAAAAAGTAGCTTTCATCTCACCAGCAGCTGCTGAAAACTAAAACTAAAAATCATGATTCTGTGGGTGAGTGCTTGACCACACCCATTTAGGCAGCTTCTATTGTTCCAACTTTTTAAAATCACCCAAGGCTTCACGAGTTGTTTAGCTTCTAGTAGGCTGCTCAGCATCTGCCTCCCAACCTCTATCTGAAAGAAAAAACAGGACAAAACACACCTCTTAAAGCCACAGCATCATCACATTACTACCATCATGTCCCTGGCTTTTGTAGACTCCCATGAGAATAGTTGGTTCCTTAAAATGTCAACTGTCCCCTAACAGCACTCAACTTAACACTGTTTTTAAAATGGGTTCATGTATTAAATTTATTTTAAAATACTGTAATTATATATTGCCTGTTCTGAAATTCTTCAAATAAAGTTACTAAAAGGTTCTGAAACAATATTGTCTATCATTTATGTCTTGGTATGGGCTCATCTATTAATTCCTGATATCCTGAGAAGCTTGAAGTCTCCTTAACAGCAATTGAATTATCATAGAATCCACACAGATAGTCACCCAAGGCTGGAATTGGACCCAGGTCCCTAGCACTGTAAGGCAGCAGTGTTAACCACTGTGCTACCCTACCACCAATTGGGCAGTGGGCAATTGACAGAAATCTCTAGAATTGATGATGAGAAGAATGATTTTGGCTGTTGGCCATGCTTTAATTCAAAAACCTCTACCACCACTTTTCAGCCACTGCCAGACCCTGGAAAGCAAGTCAGAGTTACATAAAGGTAGCTTAGCCTGGAAATCTGGTGAGGTAGTATCCTGTAAAGGATGGATGTTCTGCCATATGAAGATTTAGATTGACAACTTCAGGAAGCAAAGAAGCTATTATTAGAGAAAGAGTAGTGTTGAAGCATGCAAAATGCTCAACAGGTTAGATATGAAGAGATAGCTCCCTGGATGGAATGGGTGTCAGGGAACACAGATACAGGGTAAGAGGTAAGTCATTTCACTCTGAGGGGGGCACTCTGAAGGTGGTGAATCTTTGGAATTCTCTACCTGAGCCACCTGAAGAGGGTTAGTCGATAGCTATAAACAAAGAGGAGATTGACAGATTTCTAGATGATAAGGGCATGAAGGGAGATGGGGAGGAAACATGTGAGGAACTGGCATTGAGGTAGATGATTAGCCATTATCCCATTGAATGATGAAGCAGGCTTAAAGGGCCAGATAACCTACTTGTGCCCCTGTTTTGCATGTCCCAATGTAGGCTAATATTCTGATGTTTTGCTGGGTAATTTTTTTAAGGATGAACTTTGTAGAAATCTTAGGGGAATAAATACACGGGATATGAGAGGGTAAATTGTACATCAAAGGAAAAGGAGTAGGTATTTTACTTCGCTCATTTGATAAATGATCCTGTTTGTAGGGTCCTAGTAATAGGCAGCATGTTGGTTCAGTGGAAGGCACTATGGTTTAACAGTGTAAGGGACCTTGGCCTTGGGCAGCTGTCTGTGTGGCATTTGCACATTCTCTCTATGTCTGTGTAGGTTTCCTCCCACAGTCCAAAATAGGTAGATTGGACATAGGAAATTGTCCTTAGTGTGCAGGGATGTGCAGGCTAGGTGGAGTAGCCATGGCAAGTGCAAGGTGACAGAAATAGGGTTGGTGGACAGGTCTGGGTGCAATGCCCTTCAAAGGATTGGTACGAACTTGTTTGGCCAAATGGTCGGCTCCCACACTGTAGGGATTCCATGAATCTAATGACAATGCCTCACGGTACCAACACATAGATGTAAATATTCACCATTTGACAGAGGGATGGTGTAACTCCTAAGTGTGAAGATAGAAGCACACAGATTCAGCTGCTCTTGAGGTCATTAAGCCTGTCCTTAAGTCAAATGCCTTACATTGGCTTTAGCTAAGTGAAGAGAAGGCATATTGTAGCCTGTTTTCTAAGCTTTTGAAAGAATTGACTGTGTCTGCAGCAGGTGAAGATACAGGGATAACGGTTAGAGCGGACAATCCATCTCAGCATCCTCCAGATGTCCCCAACATCACAGGTGCCAATTCAATTCATTTCATGTAATTTCAAGCAATGTTTGGAGGCACTGGATTGAATTAGGCAACAAAGCATGGGGCAAACAAAAAGCCATTAGCAAAATCCTCCTGTTTTTAAAAGATCATACATGGGCAGGTGTGATGTTGTAGCAGGCAGTGAAGAGGCAGATGCAGATATTAATTCAGGATTCATGAGACTGAATAAGCAAAGGTTAAAAAAAAGTGCAATCAATTATAGTCGCACAAACCTCATTAAACCACACCATAATAAATATTGCTAGGACGGATCTACGGCTGTTCCTCTCTGCTTTTAGAATCTGTCCATTAATTAAAGCTTTATTTTTCTTTCAATTCAGTTGTTTCCTTAGATCATTTAGTTTGGCATTTTAATATCCAGCTCTTCTGATTTGAAGCACAAAGGGTTTAATGAATTTATGTGGACCTGCAGTAGATATTCGATGGATAAATTTGATGGGTAAGGTCCTGTAATGATAGTAAGGTTTATCCCATATTTTGAGATAGCAGGAGTTTCAACAGCAATGATGAAGCTTTACTTCATGTTCTGTACTAGCAATTGTCCTCTTCAAGTGATACAAGTTGAATAAAATCAGACTATCAATTTTTCTCACTTGCCAATGTAATTTCCAAATTCTACATCTTTCTGCAATTTGTGTGACAAATGAGTCTTATTAACATATTGAACTTGGTTTCTTTTATGGCACTGTACTTCTATTGCACCTGCCTTCAGCTTTCCCATCAATGTTTTTTTTGATGAAAAGGTGTTTCTGGCCCCATAATTGAGCTTCTCATTTATATTGAAATTGGCTTGCAATGAAATGAAAGACACACAGATGCGCCGTTCCCATCATTCCAGCTGTCACTGAGAGCTGTTGGGAGGTCATATATAAGTCACAGCTCGCTGATAAAAGAATATGCAGGGTTTTTTTAAATTAAATATCACATCAGTAACATGGAGACAAATCAGTTATCAGAGTCTAGAGTCTTTGTGCTACATTTCCCACACTCACACAATAACTGGGCTACACATTTCTGTTATTTGCTATTACTGTTTGCCAATCAGTGTGGAAAGTTCATAGTCCCCAGAAGGCTGGGCGAAATCATCCAGTATCTTTTGCATTTTGTTATGTTGAAAACCGACTTGAGAACCAGCCATCACTGCTTTGAGAGGGTTATAACAACGCATTACAACCAGATCACAATTTCTGGCTATTCATTCAGATGGACGAACCCTTTCTAATCAGGGAAAGCTCAACAGGTAGGAAGAAAATAAAAGCAAAGTGCAAATAAATAATACAGCTTATTATGTTTAATCGAAGATGGTAATATCAGGAATGGTTCATTCATTTTCAGCAAATGTAGGTATGAGGGAGTTATTTTGGCTGATGGATGAAAACAGGCAGTAAAATGGATGCAGTGTTAGTAAGTCATGGCTGTTTGGATGCCCACAATTTTTGTCAGAATTGCTGGTTATCACAATTTTAACTTTCCTGGAGAAGCTTAACCAGAAGCAACTGTAGGTTTAATACTGTGAAGCTGGTGAGAAGCAATTTTTATGGAGCAGAGCATACGGCTCCTGGAGTGGAGTCTTTAGGTTGTCACACAGCAACATGTTGCAGGGTAGCTCAGTGACTAAGGGTGATGGATGTGACACAGAAGATCCTGGAGGAGGAAGTTCAGAAGAGGTGGGATGTTCTATATCCATGGGAGAGGGAACGGGTGTGGAGAGAAGTGAAAGAACACCACTTTGTTCTCCTGCTTCTGCCTCCACATCGCTCAAACCCCATTTGTTATTCAAACTGACAGAAAGCCTGAGCAAGATGCCCATTCTCTAAATGCTGGTAACTCACACAAACTGGGATAATACAGCATTTAGTCAAATCTCTGACAGAGTCTCTAAATGTTACTTGAGCTTTGGCAAAGTCTTAGCAATGTGTCCTGATGTATTTCACTGCTCCAACTGCAGAGATGATCACGAAGCAGAGAGCATCCTTTTAAGGCAGTGTTGATGTAAAGGATGGTGTCTAACCTACAGATATCAACTAGAGCAGGAGGCTCAGGCAAACTCCTTGGTGGAAGAAAGATTCAATCTCGATGAGCAGTAAATGGGTTTATTACACAACATTTAGCAGCCTGGGGGTTAGTTGGATGAAGTGGCTGGATGGCAGGTTTGCAATATACAGCAATGCTACCAGTGTGGATTCAATTCACTCACAAACTGACATTCTCAACCTGAGAAGTTGTGACCCTCAAGTTAAATCGTCACTCTGCCTGATGAAAAGAGCTTTCCTATGGTGTTATAAGGCTATGGAGATTGCACCCATACTTAATGGCTAGCTACATTACTCCTTATGAGATAATCAAGTTCTATTTAACAAACAGAATGACTTTGGCTACATGTTTTAATATTAGGAACATTCACTGAAACACTATGCAAATATACAATGTTATATGTCGAATTATTTTTCAATTTATTCAAGGCATGAGGGCGTCACTGGCTAGCCCAGCATTTATTGTCCATCCCTAATTGACCAGAGTACATTAAATGTCAACCACATTGATGTGGGTCTGGAGTCGCATGTAGGTCAGACCGGGTAAGGATGGCAATTTCCTTCCCTAAAGGAACATTATCTGGGTTTCCGGATTAACAGCCCAATGATAATGCCACTCGGGCATTGCCTCCTGTACTGGGGATAAGGCCCAATCCTGCAAATGATTGAGTTTTGAATGAGTTACTAGTTCAGAATGTCCTCATTATTTTTTTTTCCTCAGCTTCTGAGTTCAAAGGAGGCTGCGCCATCTTTAATTTGACTGCACCAGGTGCAGTGACTCTGGGAGAGTTTCTCCCTGGGCCTGGAATTAAAAGTCATTCTTGTGACTGGGAAGCCATTATCATTTCTAAAAAATGAATTTGGTTCATTAGTGTCATCCTTGCCCAGTCTAGCCTACATGTGACTCTTGACCCACTGCAATGTTGCTGACTGTCTGGAATGTAAACCAATAGCCTGGAGGTCATACCTCACCAAATGTTTCCAGACTCATTGATCACTATCTCTGGGCATATGCTGTCCCACTGGCAGGACGGATCCATTAGAGAGGGTGGCTCTGCTATACAATAGGGATAATGTCACCCTGGGAGTCTCCAACACTGACTCTAGAACCACAGGTCTCTGGGCATCAGGGTAAACATTGGCAAGGAAACCAACTACTGCACTCTCCCCAGGTGAAGAATATCCAGGTTAAACACCACTTGGAAGCAGTGCTGAGGGTGTCAAGAGTGCAGAACGTAGCCTATGTGGGAGACTTTAATGCCCATCATTAACAGTGGCTCAGCCACACCTCTACTGTCAGAGCTGGCTTAACCTTAAAGGGCGCATCTGCACGACTGGACCTGCATCAAGGTGGAGGAGCCAACAAGAGGGAAGAACGTGCTTGACCTCTCCTCTCCTACTGCCTGCAGCAGATACATTAGCAGAATCAGTAAAAGTGATCGCTGCACAGTGAAGCTGAAGTCCTGCTTCACATTGAAAATAACATAACATTGTGCTGTGTGGTACTATCACCATGTTAAATGTGATAGATTTTGAAAGGGTCCAGCAAATCAAATCACGACTGGGCATCCAGGATGCCCTGTGGACCAACAGTAGCAGAAATGTACTTCTGTACAACCTGTAACCTCATGGCCTGGCATAACCCCCACTCAATTACAGCCATCAAGCCAAGGGGTCAACCCTGGCTAAATGGAGAGTGCAGGAGGGCATGCCAGGAGCAGCACCAGGGATAAGTAGGAAAGACATATCAACCAAGTAAAGCTACAACACAGTACAACATGTATCCCAAACACATAAGCAACAAGCATTAGACAGAGCTAAGTGATTCCATAGCCAATAGATCAGATATAAGCTCCGTAGTCCTGCCACATCCAGTTGTGAATGGTGGTGGGCAATTAAACAACTCTCTGGAGGAGGGAGATCCACAAATATCCCCATTCTCAATGACATGGGAGCCTAGCACTTCAGTGCAAGCAACAATCGTGAATCTTCCCAAAGTGTGGTAGGTTTAGGATAAGGGTTAGAGTTGACAATCCATCTCAGCATCCTCCAGATGTCCCCATCATCACAGATGCCAATTCAATTCATTCCATGTAATTTCAAGCAATGTTTGGAGGCACTGGATACGTTAAAGGCTTTGGGCCCTGACTACTTTCCAGCAATAGCACTGAAGGCTTGTGCTCTAGAACTTGCCACTCCCCTAATCAAGCTGTTCCAGTGCAGCTACAAAACTGACATCTAGCTGATAATATGGAAAATTGCTCAGGTATGTTTTGTGCACAGAAAACTGCATCCAACCCTACTAAACGCCACCCATTCTGTCTGTCCTTGATCATCAGCAAAGTGGCATTTACTCAACAATGACATGTTTACTGATGCCCAGTTTGGGTTCTGCCAGAGTCACTGAACTCCTGATCTCAGTACAGGCTTGGTCCACGTGGTGACAAAAGAGTTGAATTTCAGAAGTGAAATAAGAATGGCTGCTTTAGATATCAAGTCAGTACTAAACCGAATGAAACATCAAGGAACCCTAGCAAAACTGGAACCAATGGGAAAGGTGGGGAAACTCTCTGTTGGTTTGGAGTCATATTTAGCACAAAGGAAGATGATGATAGTTGTTGGAGTCAATCATCTCAGCTCCAGGACATAGGCCATAAGACCATTACACCACAAGAAATAGGAATGAGAACAGGCCATTTGGTCATTTGAACCTACTCCATCATTCAATAGGATCATGTCTATCAGACACTCCTCACATCTACTTTCCTGCCCTTTCCCCATAATCCTTGATAGCCCAACTGAACAAGAATCTATCTATGATGCTGCTCAGCCTATTGTGCTCATCCAGCTTCACACTGTGTTATCTATCTCAGCCTTAAATATACATTAGGATGCTGGCCCATGGATCTCTGTGCCAAGGAGTCTAAAGACTCAAACCGTCTGAAAGAAGACATTCCTCTTCATTTCAGTCTTAAAATTTGGCACCATTAAATTCTGAGAACATCTCTGCATGGGTTTCTCAGGGGAAAGTCCTTAGCCCAACCATTTTCATCAATGTCCTTTCCCCATCACAAGGTTAGAAATGGGATGTGCGCTGAATGATTGAAAGCGGTTCAGGACCATTTGCAATACCTCAGGTACTGAAACAATTCCTGTCCATTTCAGACTGAGCTGGACAGCATCAATTGGGTGGGGGGGAGGTGTAGTTGGTGGTGGGCTTGGACTGATAAATTACAAGTAACAATTGCACTACAAGTGTGTCAGCAATGACCACCTCCAACTCAACAGAATCTAACCATATGTCCTTGACACATATAATGGCAGTGCACACTTTACATCACGTGCTAGCTGCCTGGTCTTACATGGCTTCATTATGTACTTTCAGTCAGTTTCATACTGCTCTCAAGGAGGCTGTCTGGTGTAGCATAGACCAGAAGGACTTGCAACTGACTGAGTGATATTAGCTGCATGCAATACCCTTGAAGAAGTGAGGAAATTTAGGGCAGGATCCCATTCACCCTTAGTCTAACTGGATGCCAAGAGAAGACTAACCATGGCCTACCTGTGACCCCTCTCGTGGGTAAATAGTTCATCTGCACATATTGCCTAGGGCAGCCACAAGGCAAATCAGCATTTGGACAATGGAACTGATGGATGGGGCTCTGGATGAATCACAGAATCCCTGCAGCTATTCGGCCCATCGAGGTGGCCCTGATCCTTCGAAGAGCATCCCACTCAAACACACATCCTTACCCTATCTCTGTAACCCTGCATTTCCCCCATGGCTAACACACTCCT
Organism: Stegostoma tigrinum; assembly: GCF_030684315.1. Classification (NCBI taxonomy): domain Eukaryota; kingdom Metazoa; phylum Chordata; class Chondrichthyes; order Orectolobiformes; family Stegostomatidae; genus Stegostoma; species Stegostoma tigrinum. Next base: position 6,003,358 of record NC_081376.1, read on the forward strand.
AGACACTCTGGACAGTTTAACATGGCCAATCCTCTGTAGCCTACACATCTTTGGACTGTGGGAGGAAACTAGAGTACCCGGAGGAAACCCACGCAGACGCAGGGAGAATGTGCAGGCTCTACACAGAAAGTTGCCCAAGGGTGGAATTGAACCCAGGTGCCTGGCACTGTGAGGCAGAAGTGCTAACCACTGGCAAAAACAGAAGTCGCTAGAAAAACTCAGCAGGTTTGACAGCATTTGTGAAGAAACATCAGGGTTAGTGTTAACTCTGACTTTTTTCCTTCTCAGATGCTGCCGGACCTGCTGAGCTTTTCCAGAAACTTCTGTGTTTGCGGCTGATTTACAGTATCCACAGCTCTCTCCGTTTTGATTTTGTACTAACCACTGAGCCACCATGCCACCCCTAGGTAACAAAGGGTGAGGCTAGATGAACACAGCAGGCCAAGCAGCATCTCAGGAGCACAAAAGCTGACCTTTCAGGCCTAGACCCTTCATCAGAGAGGGGGATGGGGAGAGGGTTCTGGAATAAATAGGGAGAGAGGGGGAGGCGGACCGAAGATGGAGAGTAAAGAAGATAGGTGGAGAGGAGAGTATAGGTGGGGAGGTAGGGAGGGGATAGGTCAGTCCAGGGAAGATGGACAGGTCAAGGAGGTGGGATGAGGTTAGTAGGTAGGAAATGGAGGTGCAGCTTGAGGTGGGAAGGGGGATAGGTGAGAGGAAGAACAGGTTAGGGAGGCAGGAACGAGCTGGGCTGGCTTTGGGATGCAGTGGGGGGAGGGGAGATTTTGAAGCTTTTGAAGTCCACATTGATGCCATTGGGCTGCAGGGTTCCCAAGCGGAATATGAGTGGCTGTTCCTGCAACCTTCGGGTGGTATCATTATGGCACTGCAGGAGGCCCAGGATGGACATGATGTCTGAGGAATGAGAGGGGGAGTTGAAATCGTTCGCGACTGGGAGGTGCAGTTGTTTACAGCGTACTGAGCGGAGTTGTTCTGCAAAGCGGCCCCCAAACCTCAGCTTGGTTTCCCAAATGTAGAGGAAGCCACAACGGGTACAGCGGATGCTGTATACCACATTAGCAGATGTGTGCAGGTGAACGTCTGCTTGATGTGGAAAGTCATCTTGGGGCCTGGGATAGGGGTGAGGGAGGAGGTGTGGGGGCAAGTGTAGCACTTCCTGTGGTTGCAAGGGAGCATGCTGGAGGAAGTGTCGGAGGATGATGCGTTGTATCCGGAGGTTGGTGGGGTGGTATGTGAGGACGAGGGGGATTCTCTTTTGGCAGTTATTGCGGGGGCGGGGTGTGAGGGGTGTGTTCCGGGAAATGTGGGAGACACGGTCAAGGGTGTTCTCGACCACTGCGGGGAGGAAGTTGCGGTCCTTGAAGAACGCGGACATCTGGGATATGCGGGAGTGGAATGCCTCATCCTGGGAGCAGATGCGGTGGAGGCGAAGGAATTGGGAATAGGGGATGGAACCCTCTCCCCATCCCCCCTCTGATGAAGGGTCTAGGCCCGAAACGTCAGCTTTTGTGCTCCTGAGATGCTGCTTGGCCTGCTGTGTTCATCCAGCTCTACACTTTGTTATCTTAGTAAGGCTCCTAGTTATTTTTACTCATAGTCTCAACCTCACCAGTGTTTTACAATGGTTAGTCCCCTGTGTAAAATTACTTGTCATTCTGTGGCTCAGATTTGTAGAATACTTTTCAGTTGCATATGACAATATGGGGTGTGAGGGATGAGGTGCGGGAAATGCAGGAGACACAGTCGAGAGCATTCTCGACCACTGCAGGGAGATGTTGCGGCCCTTGAAGAACGAGGACATCTGGGATGTGCGGGAGTGAAATGCCTCATCCTGGGAGTAGCTGCGGCGGAGGCGAAGGAATTGGGAATAGGGGATGGAATTTTTGCAGGAAGGTGGGTGGGAGGAGGTGTATTCCAGGTAGCTGTGGGAGTCGGTGGGCTTGAAATGGATATCGGTTTGTAGGTGGTTGCCTGAGATGGAGACAGAAAGGTCCAGGAAGGTAAGGGATGTGTTGGAGATGGGCCAGGCCTCCCCCTCTCTCCCTAATTATTTCAGAATCCTCTCCCCATCCCCCTGTTCTGGTGAAGGGTCTAGGCCCGAAATGTCAGCTTTTGTGCTCCTAAGATGCTGCTTGGCCTGCTCTGTTCATCCAGCTCCACACTTTGTTATCTTGGATTCTCCAGTATCTGCAGTTCCCATTATCTCATGCCACCCCTCTGTGTCAAGTTTCGGGATCCATAGTCTAGCGATAATACCATGGGGCATCAGCTACCAATCATGGGAAACCTAATCAAAAGTAAATAGTTTGGCTTTTGACATTTCGACCATTAAAATGTTTTTGTCTTATTTTCTGGAAATTTTGTCACAAATACACAAAAGAAAGTTAGATGTACAGGGCGAGTAAATGAACTGTAACAATTATGCTGGGGAGGAATTGGGTTTAAACATTTCATTGTTCGGCTATAGCCTAGCATTCAGCAGGAACGTTGAGCAATGAACCACAGTGAGCCTAGTATGTACATATCACACACAATCCTTTCATATGGTTCCCTGAAAGTCGGGCCCTGCGAACAGCCAGGAATCTGTATGTGAGGTTTAATGACTCAGATGGTGGTCTGTGGATGAAGTAAACAAAAGGCTGTAGTAAAAAAAGGGTTGTACAAGTCAATCTTGCCGCTTTCTTTCCCTCCACAATGTGGACGGAGTTGGGGGTGGGGGGGTAATGGAGGGGTGGGGGGAGGGACAACTGGGGCCATTTGCCTCCTTTTTCAATCGGTTTCCCTCCACATCAGAAAACAAAGCGACTTTGACAGACAGTTGCTGGTTACTTAACTCAATAGTGGTTTTGTTTCTGTGGCTTTTCACCTCTGAGGTTACAAAAGAACTGAGTACATTTAAGCAATAATTATTTTAACCGCTTACTTACAGGAATGTCCTGGGCAACTTTCCAACAGAAGCAGTTTCTCAAATACAATGGGCCACATACTCTACTGTATGTTGATGTAGAATTCTAGGTCAGGACAGTGGCATCTTAAGAAATTGAACTGGAGCTAGTCTTCGCTATGTTTCTTTTTTTAAAAATTCATTCACAAGATGAGGACGTCGCTGACCAGGTGGCATTTATTGTCTGTCCCTATTTGCCCAGAGGGCAGTTCAGGGCCAACCACATTGCTGTGGGTCTGGAGTCACCTGTAGGCCTGACCAGGTAAGGATGGCCGTTTCCTTCCCCAAAAGGACATTAGTGAACCAGACGGGTTTTTCCCAACAATGGTCATCATTAGGGTCTTAATTCCAGACATTTATCAAATTCAAATTCCACCATTCGCTGTGGCGGGATTTGAACCCGGGTTCCGAGGACATTCTTGGGGTCTCTGGATTAACAGACCAGCGATAATGCCTACAGGCTGTCGCCTCCCTCAATGATTCTCATTGCAGGATTGGTCCAAAAGAGTTGAACTCCAGAGTTCAAACATAATCTCTAAACATAAATTCTGACAGCAGCATTCCTTCAGTCTGCATCACCCCATCCAGGTTTCACTTCAGAGATGTCTAAAGTACTACAGAGATCTTGGGGATAAAAACAACCAACAGCAATTAGTCTCGTAGAGAATGGCCACCATAAAATTTGATGGCTTCCACCAAAAGATCAACTCTATACAAGGTTATGTTGAAGGGCTATTAGTCAAATCCACATGTTGTCCCACACATCATGGATGTGCCCACCTGTCTTTCAGAAGCTGCTTTCTGTAGGACATGTGCAGCAAAGCATTCTTCCTGATGTGACTGCCTGACCCTGGCACATCATGGTCGAATCCTCAGGACACAAAGATGTTGAGGAAGGATCTACTCAAGATCTGCACCATGATCTGCCAATCATGGACTGGTGGAATTGGCAAGGCAAAAAGGGTAGTTTTGGAATTCCAGTACCTGTGATGCTGGCTGGAGGGCTGGCCCCCAGAGTATAGTAGCACCGACAATGTGGGGCCAATTCCTGGAGCAGCTGAGGCTACCTTGAAGGCTCTACCTTCCCAAGCTCACCTGGGGCATGGGGACCCTTAGGCTAACTCACCACCAGTGGTCCATCTCTCTCTCTTCACAGGTCGCGGGTTATGGAAACTTTACCTTTATGTGGAAGAGTGTAAGCCTGGTGGAGATGACAGACAGAAAATTGAACAAGGTTATACAGTCATCTGAAAACAAGGATGAAAATTTTGAATTTGCAGGATTGGTGATCCAGAGGCAATGTAGGCCAGTGAATACAGGTTCAATGCATGATTGCCACTAGCTTAGGATGAGATAACATTAACCTTCCAGAGGGTGGGATTTGGGAAGATGAGCAGGAATGCAATGAACAGTCAAGTTTGGAGGGAATGAAAGCATGTGTTATGGTTTGAAGAGCAGATAGGCTGAAGCAAAGACATTATTGGATGGAATTAAGCAGTCTTGATGATGGAGAGCTGTTGGCAAGTTTAGGTCAGGGTCAAACAAGATAGTGCAAACCATCTATTCTGACCTGGGACAGAGACACTGATGAGGCAGGCAGATGGGATGGACGTGGCTAAAGATTTGACTTCAGTCCTCCCAATACATAAGTAGACAAATCTTCAACTCATTCAAGATTGAAAACTGGACAAATAATGTTGAGGCAGTGAAGGCTTTAAGAGAGGGAGTGATAAGGTAAAGATGGATGTGAAAAAGTTCCTCGCAAATCCGCACCTTATGGGAAACACATCAGTTGAAAGGGCTGTCAGATCCGTCAACTCTGTAAACACCGCATGATAACATGTATTGATGTTCCCACTCAGTTTGGATTGATATGACCACTTTAAGCTGCTGTTGTGGTCATGTGGAATTAAAACAAGATGCTTCTTCATGTTGTAATTTTTGTTTTCTGGCAATGATTCAGGTGAGGCCGGTAGATCAGGCAGGTTGGCATTCTCAGTGGGCTGAAGGTGAGCAGGGCTTTTTTTTTGTAGCATTCTAACAAAGCTATAAAAACACAATAGCACAAAAAAAACGGACCGAGGAAAAGTAATCTCTCATCACTGGTGATGTCTTATCTACAGTGACCTGAGAACAGTTCGCACACAGTCCCCATGTTTTCTGCCTTGCTGCTTGTCTTCTCTGTTTATTTTCAATGCCTTTTCAGTTTTCCTGCATTGTGCCCGTATTGTTTAGGGTTTGCATCACAATGGTTTGTGTGCTCAATCTTGCCCATTGAAAGCAAAGCGGCACTTCCCAGAATGTGCTCGTAATTTATGTTTATGATGACGGTGAGGAGCACATAATAGGAGATTGAGCCTGCAGGCAAGTGCTCCTGTGTTACCATGGCTCTAAGCACTGCACTCACTGCTGTTGCAAACTGACACAGAGCTCCCCCAGTCGCATAGTGCATTTCGCCTCCTTTTTATTTCTCTCGCTCAGTCTTTGCACCAGCGATTTGCCACCCTCGATGAAATTGCGTGACATCTCAATTCTCCTTTGCTCCTTCTTATCCAACTCCTCTGTGCTTATACGCTCAGTCCTACTCCTTGTGTACAAATATGGTCACCCCACACTGAGCTTGCCCACACATGAGACTTTTCCTTCCCCTGGCTACCGGCAGGGCCACTGCTGATTGATGTTCCTTCAAACTTCACATTTTCCTCACATGTCGTCAGTCCAAATGAACTCAATTATTACACATGGGATGAAAACACATCCCTTACCAGCATCATCATCCCCTTCCGGTATAGCCCTCCATCTGGGCTCTCCATTATATCCTAAACATTTTTGATCATTCAAGGATTTATTTTTACACCTTTGTCCTCATGGGCACCATACACTGATGTGCAATTCCCATCATCTGCTCCCTTAATGTATGAGGACGGTCGATTTAAATGCTTCTGGTACAATACAGGCAAGATCATCCATTACAGGATCTGGATTAACCAGCCCAGCCACTATTCCCGCTCTTTGGAAATAATCTTATTGCCATGGAGGGTGGGAACAACCCAAGCACAACTCTTCCTCATTAATGACTCGGCATTTCTTTCAGTCTCCTCAATCCATCTCAGCCTCCTGTGCTAAACAGAAGAAATGCACAATTATTTTATTTCCAAAATTGCATCTTCCTCCTCCCCTTCCTCTTCCCAGCACACTCTGTATGCTCAATTTCTTCCTGTCCTCTCTTCATTGGTGCCCATCACTGTCCCTGACTACTCAAAGTCTCACTGCCCAGTCTTCACTGAGATCATCTGCACATCCTTTAGTGTTTTGCTCTTCATTTAGACCCTTCAGCTTTACTCCATCCACATAAGACTCATCTTCAAAAGCTCCAACCTCCTCAAGCCCTCTGTAACCTCCTTTCCCAATCCATGCCCATATCCACACATTTCACCTTAGCAATAGTCAAGGCTTTATCCTATTCCTTGTCTGGGTACTGTTCCCAGAGATAGCATCCATACGTGCAGTGGTCAACCTCCACATGTGCATGCTGATGGCACCCACCCTGTCCTTTCTGCCAATGAACTTAGACATCAAATCCAATCAGATCCTGTCTGAGTTATTGGGAATAGGGAGGAAAGTGGAGTTGGAGCCTTTCAGCCACGAACTTGCCATTGTGTGCAATTCAGCTCCAGGAGCAGGTTTGAAGGGCTGAATGGCCTAATTCTACTTCTACGTTCCATGCTTTCTTACTTCTATCATTTTGGAAGCCTCATATTATGGCCTCCAATACTATCCCTTTTCCTTTTTTTAAAAAATTCATTTGTGGGATGTGGGCGCGCTGTCTGGGCCAGCATTTCTTGCCCATCCCTAGTTACCCTTGAGAACCGCTGCAGTCCTCCTGCTGTGGGTTGACCCACAATGCCATTCGGGAGGGAATTCCAGGATTTTGACCCAGCAACAGCGATGAAAGCTCATTGCCCTGATTCACTCTGACGTATGCTGCAAACTATATCCAGCAACTATCAGAAATGCTGGTATCGCCATTGTCTCTTGCTACAACATCACTAATGAGCCTTCGCACATTTGCCCATCAGGCCAATCTCAGCTTCTCCTGAGCTCTCAACTACCTATGCTCCCATCTACATAAACTCAAACCGTTTAAACTTCCACACCACACCCTAAACATGCTGCAGTTTGATTCAAACAGCTGGGAAGTGGAGCTATGCTGCTTGTAAGATGTTGGAACCGCCAGTGACTGGTCATGTCAAAAAGGCAGAATCTTAAAGGGGTCTGAGTGATGTGAGCTGTGGTGGGATTGGTGGCAGAATCAGACAAGAAGTTCAGAAAGGCCCATCTCAATGTTGGGACTGCAATAACTCCACAAAAGCTGGTATCACATCACCAAGTCACCCTTTATTTACACATATAAAGTACTTGACACTGATCCAGCTCCCTCAGAGATGACTCCTGGAGTAAGCAGAATCTCTGACACTCCTACTTCTGTCTGTCAGCCAGGACTCCCTGGTTGGACCAGGTTAACAGCCCCAAACAGGTAGCTCATGTTTGATGAGGCCCACCTGGCCACCCTCATTACAATCACCACAGGGAGCAGCTCACTCTATCTTTTGTGTTCTGTGGCGAGCAGTGTGCCACGTTCGATAAACTTCAAAGGGCCCTAGGAGGAGGCTTCTGAGGCACCTCTACGTGGTACCTTCCATTGTTGGAGGCACTACATTGTGTGCAGGCACTGCGTTGCCTCTTTTTGAGGAAAAAGGATCTGGAGTGTACACTAGATTCCCTGTCCCTCCGTCTGGATAGAGTACTGTACCGTCTAAAAACTAAAAGAAAACTTCTTATGTCCACCTGCCAGCTGTGTGTGGTCATCTGTCCAGTGGGTGTCACCTGTGTGACATGAAAATTAAGCCCTTCAAGACCATTAACTTATAGAATTCAACATTTCTTGTGAAATGTAATTCTCTATCCACAGTCAGTACAGCTGTTCTAACCATACCTACTGTAAATGTCATTGAACAGCCCAACTTGTCAATGATGATCTGCTATCCTGAATTAACCTAATCCCATTTGCCAGCATTTGGTCCATTTTCCTCTAAACCCTCCTTATTCATGTACCCATCCGGATGCTATTTAAGTGTTGTAATTATACTAGCCACCACGACTTCCTCTACGAGCTCATTCCATATAGGCACCACCTTCTACATGAAAAAGTTGTCCCTCAGGTCCTTTTTAAACCTTTCCCCTCTCACCTTAAACCTATGCCCTCTAGTTATGGACTCCCCTATGCTGGGAAAAAGACCCTGTCCATTCACCCCATCCATGCCCCTCATGATTTTATAAACATGTATAAGGTCATCTCTCAGCCTCTGACGGTCCAGGGAAAAAATAATCCCAGCCTGTTCAGCCTCTCCCTGTAGCTCAAAGCCTCCAGTCCCCGCAACTACCTTGTAAGTCTTTTCTGAACCCTTTCAAGTTTCACAACATCTTTCCAATAGCAGGGAGATCAGAACTGAATGCAGTATTCCAAAATCTTGCACCTTTCTCCCCAAGTCATCAACTTGAGCCTCAGAGCCCCAAAGTAAAAAAAATCATAACCAGCTTTTTGTTGCCGGGCAGAATTGAGAGGAGGACACATGACCGTCATTCATTGCTCCATTTTATCTTAAATTGAAGAGACAGCCACATAACGTGACAATCATAAATGCAGATGTAAAACCACCCATGACAACCCCGATTTTAAATAACTGAAAATAACTCTTCAAAATGGTCCAGAACCACTTGTTGTTTTCATTTGTAAACAGTGCTCGTTTGTCAGAAAATGAGACGAAAATGACCTTTGTAAGCTATTAAGACATGCTCATTAGTGTCCTTGTGCCTATAAAAACAAAACAGCTTGATGCATGAAGACTTCTCGAAGGCTCACAAGTAGCTGTGAGCAGTGGAAACTCACCATGGTGATTAATACAATCTGGGAGCATGGCCATTTGGTGGATGGGTTTCAGCATCTAGCGTGATGGCTTTTAAAACCTGCAAAAGTACTTGCATTCACTATTTATGCTGGGTGTAAATTGAGTTTGAAAATTCCTCAATCCTCTCTTTTAGTTTAGCCAAGTTCAGGCGGAATTGCAATTATAAAAAAAACCCACCGAAACAATTTGGAAATTTATTCCTGCCCCCACAAGTTACAGTGACCAAACAAATTTAAAACTTCAACCATAAAACTGTGGGTAAGGTGATAGTTGACTCTGTTTCAAAACAAAATTGTTTACAAGATGCCAGTGCTTTTAGGTGAAATAACCTTTTATATTACAATGTTGTACTGTATAATTCAAGTTGAAGTTCAACAGTGGAGGTTACAAATAGATCTCAGAAGGTTTTGGTAACTTAAACAAGGAAAGATTTGTCCTTTAGCTGACTGGGAGACACAGATTCAAGATCTTGGGCAAGAAATTCTAGTGGGATTTGAAGAAGAGCTTTTTGGTTGGCATGCAGCAAATGTTAATGGAACACTCTGCTTCTGTGGATGATGAAAGCCCAAAAGGGGAGTGATTTTAAAAGAGAATTGAATGGGTAGCTCAAGGAAATAAATGTTCAGGACAAACGAGATAGAAGGGGAAAGTCAGACTGATTGGATTGTTTTCCTGTGAGCTGGCATGGACTCAGTTGGTTAAATGACCTCCTTATGTGCTTGGAAGACCCCACAGGTTTGATTTTCAGTGATTTGAGGAGACTTCAAGGCCCATCCCAAATGCAGGGGTTGGGGGGAGTCGGGGTGATCTTCACTGCTGTGTGAACTGGGCATGGAGCAAAGCACAGAGAGAGAAGCTAGTAATTGGGCAGGCCGTTTCAACACATGGTTGAAAACAGGAAATCCCAGCCACCTCAATTTTCATCTTCCTTTGTGTGTGTGTGTGTGTGTGTGTGTGTGTGTGTGTGTGTGTGTGTGTGGGTGTGTGTGGTGTGGGTGTGTGCCTGCATTTGTGTGTGTATATGTGTGTGTGTGTTTGTGTTTGTGGTGTGGGTATGTCCATGCATGTGTGTGTGTTTGTATGTGCCTGTGCAAGTGTGGTATGTGCGCATGTATGTGTGTTTGTGTGTGTGATGTGGGTCTGTCTGTGCACGTCTGTGCGCATGCGTGTGTGTGTGTGTGTGTGTGTGTGTGTGTGTGCATCTGTGTGTGTAGTGTTTGTGTATGTGTGGTGTGGTGTGTGTGTTCATGTGTGTGTATGTGTGTATGTGTGCATGTGTGGATGCATGTGTGGGTGTTTGTATGATGTGCGTGCAAGCGTGTGTGTGGTCTTCATATGCGTCTGCATTGTATGTATGTGTGTGTGCATGCATGTGTAGTCTGCGTGTATGTGTGTGCATCTGCATGTATGCGTGTGCGCTTGTGCGTGCACAAGTAGGTGTGTGTGTGTGTGCGCACGCACGCGCGCGCATGCTCATCTCTGTGCATATGTGTGCGTGTTCATGTGCGTACGTGCATATATCTGTGCGTGTGTGCGTGCATGTGCGTGCGTGCGTGCGTGCGTGCGTGCGTGTGTGTGTGTGTGCCTGTGTGTGCAACAACCTAGAGCAACTATAAAGACTTGAGATAAAGGTTTCCAGCTGTTTAAGAGAACTGTCTATAGTAGCAGTGTAAAACTTGTCTCTGAGATTGAGGCTACTGTCTGAGGTGGAGGTTGAGGATGAGAGAGGCAGGCAGTTGGGGTGGTGGCTGCACTAGCCAACTACTTATAGCTGAAGCCAACATGATTGTGGCCACTGGGTGACATCCTCAAAAGTCAATAGAGAAACCCACTGGTCTCCCGTGTCAGCCTGTGAGCTGTAAAGTCAATTCAGCACAATCCCAGAGGCTGCTCTCTCATTACAGAGAGAGACAACTGGTGGTGGTTTAAGCTGAGAGGTCACCCTGGGCATGTGGGGAGAGGTTGAGAAGGTGGGAGTTTCACGTTAACCTCAGCTGGTATATAACTGCATGCAACCCCAGACCCACAGCAAATGTGGTTGACCCTTAATTGCCCTCTGGGCAATTAGAGATGGGCAATAAATACTGCCTGGCCAGCGATGAACGAATAACGAGAAGCTATCAGAATTTGAATTTTGTTCTCTCAGGCCACAGCTTTTTGTTTTGTTAACATTTCATATTTGATTTGAAGTGGTAACCCGAAAAGGAAGAAACTTGTTAATCAACACAAGAACATTTTCAATCACAGTTTAATGTGAGCATCGAACTGTTCCATCTATCTGCATAAAACACCTCTCTGCATGACATGAATAAGGTTTCAAACTCATATCAGAACAAATGCCTGATGAAACAATGAAGTTTCTTATACTTGAAAGATGCTCATTTGTTCTTGCATGGAGTTTGTGATCTGTTTCACATTGAAATGAGCTGTGAAAATCTAGTAATGCACCTGCTCTGTTATTCGGGACTTACAGTAGCTGACAGTCTACTGCAATTAGAGCCAATGCACATTTACTATCTCTTTCCAAACCAAATGTTCTTTCATACTAGAGCTCCCCAGGGGAGCAAGGCTGGCATTTGATTAACCAATCAGATTCCTTTTGGATCAGGCCAGAGCATTCTTTCCTCTTTACCAGCTGATAAAGTGGAACGTAGAATTCTGGTTGTCAAAAGTTTTCTTTGTTGTGGTCAAAATGTTTAATGATTTTCATCGTGGGGAGTTTTATTTATTTCACAAAGCTAAATTTAATCAGCCAGATTGCTCTGTGCACGTTGAAAACACCCACATCGATAGCAAAGTTAAGCCCAGCATGTATTTTTGTTTGAGTGTAATTGCTTATTTCTGAACTGTACCGCTTCCCATCCACACATATTTTGCGGCCCTCCCATGTTGACCCATTCTCAAGGTCCCAGCAACATCTCACTAGTTCATAGAATCCCTACAGTACAAGTAAGTATAGGCCATTCAGCCCATCAGGCCTGCACGGACCCTCCGAAGAGAATCCCACCCAGTCCCAGCCCCTATCCTCACAACGAGTTTTGAGAAGATTTGTAGCTCAGGTTGAGGTTCTGGATGTGAGTTTGCTCGCTGATCTGGAAGGTTCATTTTTCAGACGTTTTGTCACCTTTTTTTAATTTGAAAAAATATACTTTATTCATAAGATGTAAAAAAAATACAACATATTTATACACCTACCCAGTCATGCAAGCTGCTCCGGGTTACCCAGGGGGTACGTACACAAACTAAAGGAAAAAAAACAAAGAAGAACAAAAACAAAGCAAAGAAATACACTGGCAGTCGTCTCCCCGCACAGCCCCCGTTGGCCCCCCTGACCAGTTGGGGAAGGCGCCAGCTGGGCCCATTTACCAGATAGGGCCCTTATTTCTATTCTGGACGAGGGGTTTCAGATGGTGGTCTTTCCCCAACGCGCCTTGGTAGCGGCTGCCCCAAGCTTTAGCGCGTCCCTCAGCATGTAGTCCTGAACCTTAGAGTGCGCCAGTCTGCAACACTCGGTCGGGGTCAGTTCCTTCAGCTGGCAGACCAGCAAGTTGCGGGCAGACCAAAGAGCATCTTTAACCGCATTGATGGTCCTCCAGGCACAGTTGATGTTGGTCTCGGTGTGTGTCCCGGGAAACAGCCCGTAGAGCACGGAGTCCCGTGTCACGGAGCTGCTCAGGACGAACCTCGACAAATACCACTGCATCCCCCTCCAGACTTCCTGCGCAAAGGCACACTCCAGAAGGTGGTGATAGACAGTCTCTCCCCCCCACCGCAGCCACCTTGAGGGCAGCGTGCGGTGACGCAGGGATTCCGGGCGTGCATAAAGGATCTCACTGGCAGACCCCCTCTCACTGCCAGCCAAGCAATGTCCTTGTGCTTGTTTGAAAGTTCTGGTGATGAGGCATTCTGCCAAACGACTTTGGCAGTCTGCGTGGAGAACGGCACGACGGGATCCACCCTCTCCTTTTCCCGAAGGGGCTTGAGGATACTGCATGTTGACCACTGCCTGACAGCCTTGTGGTCAAAGGTGTTTCCTTTCAAAAATTTCTCCACGAAGGACAGATGATACGGGACGGTCTAACTACCTGGAGCGTTTCGCGACAACAAGGCCAGGCCCATCCTTTGGAACACCGGGGACAGGTAGAACCTCAGTAAGTAGTGACACTTGGTGTTTGCGTACTGAGGATCTATGCACAGCTTGATGCAGCCACACACAAAGGTAGCCGTCAGGCCGAGGGTGGCGTTTGGTACGCCCTTTCCCCCATTTTCCTGGTCTTTGTACATGGTGTCCCTGTGGACCCGGTCCATCCTCGACCCCCAAATGAAGTGGAAGGTGGCCCAGGTGACCGCAGCGGCGCAGGTCCGGGGAATAGGCCAGGCCTGCGCCACATACAATAGTACCGAAAGCCCCTCGCACCTGACAATCAGGTACTTACCCGCGATGGAGAGGGACCGGAGCGCCCACCTGCCCAGCTTCTGCTTCAGTTTGGTGATACGCTCCTCCTAAGTCTTAGTGTATGCCCCAGCTCCACCGAACCAAACACCCAGCACCTTCAAGTAGTCTGTCCTGACGGTGAAGGGGATGAAGGAGCGGTCGTCCCATTTCCCAAAGAACATGGCCTTGCTCTTACCCCTATTGACTTTGGCACCCGAGGCCAGTTCAAACTGGCCGCAGCTGTCCAACAGCCTACTCACCGACCGACGATCGGTGCAGAAGACGGCGACATCGTCCACGTACAGGGAGGTCTTGACCTGAAGGCCTCCGCTGCCTGGGATAGTCACGCCCTTCAGGCTCACATCCTTCCTGATGGATGTGGTGAAGGGCTCCACACAGCACACGAACAAGGCAGGAGAGAGCGGGCAGCCCTGCCTGACTCCAGATCTGACAGGAAAACTGTTCGATTCCCACCCGTTGATCGAGACTGCGCTAATGATGTTGGTGTAGAGCAGCCGGATCCAATTGCGGATGCCCTCCCCGAACCCCAATTTGGAGAGGACGTCCCTCATGTAAGCATGAGAGACCCTGTCAAAGGCCTTCTCCTGGTCCAGGCTGACGAGGCAGATGTCCACCCTATTGTCCTGCACGTAGGCGATCATATCCCTGATGAGCGCGAGGCTCTCAGCGATCTTCCTGCCCGGCACAGCACAGGTTTTATCAGGGTGAATCACCGACTTCAGGACAGACCTGACCTGGTTGGCTAAGACCTTGGCCAGGATTTTGTAGTCCACGTTCAATAGTGAAATGGGACGCCAATTCTTAATTTCTTCCCTCTCCCCCTTCCTCTTGAAAATGAGGGTGATGATACCCTTCCTCATGGACTTGCACATTTCCCCTGCCCGAAGCGCACTATCGTACACCTCCAGCAGGTCCTGGCCGACCAGGTCCCACAGAGTGGAATACAGCTCGACCGGTAAGCCGTCGCTCCCGCGAGTCTTATTCCTCTCCAAGGACTTGAGGGCTCTTGTCAGCTCGTCCAGGGACATTGGCCTGTCCAGCCACTCCCTTGTGCCGTCATCTAAGACCTCCGTGATAGATGACAGGAACGACTCGGAGGCCGTGCTGTCCGTGGGCTTCGCGTCGTACAGTCCGGCATAGAAGGATCTGCTGATCCTCAAAAAGTCGGGCCGAGACGACATCACCGAGCCGTCATCCTCCTTCAGCTGGCTAAGCACAGAGCTCTCTTTGTGCACCTTCTGAAAGAAGAAACGCGAGCAGTTCTTGTCCTGCTCCATGGAGCGGACCCTGGACTGGAAGATTATCCTGGAGGCCTCCGTGGTGAAGAGCGAGGTTCTGCACCCTTTTCTGGAGTCGCGACAGCTTTCCCCGCCTCTCTCTCGCCTTCTGAACACCCTTGAGGACAAAGAACCTCTTGATGTTCTCCTTCATTGTCGCCCACCAGTCGCCCGGAGACTCAAAGAGGGGTTTCACGGTTCTCCAACCAGCGTACTCCCTCTCCAGAGAAAATTAAACAAGAGAGACTTCCAAAAAATGAAACCAGATGGATCTGACACAACACGCTTCTACGGACTACCAAAAATTCACAAACCAGGAGCCCCCCTCAGACCCATAGTGTCGCTACTTGGAACACCAACCTACAGATCAGCCAAGGAACTACACCAAAGACTAAAACACCTAGTAGAAGACTCCCACCACTCCATCCGCTCCACCCAAGAATTCCTGAGCACCATCAAAGACACCAAGATAGAAGAGGATGAAATAATGGTCTCCTTTGAAGTAACAGTCCTGTTCACATCCATCAACATCAACCTGGCCAAAGAAACACTGACTACACTACTAGAAGAACCAAAGACACATACACCAGACACCACCAACCTCATCAGCAAGGTCAACATCATCAAGCTAGTGGACCTATGCCTCACCATCCACTTCACTTTCAATAACAAAACCTACAGACAAACCAACGGTACACCCATGGGATCTCCGATATCAGGGTTCTTAGCAGAGGCAGTAACGCAGAGACTCGAACAAACAGCTCTGCCAGTCATCCAACCCAAACTTTGGGTCCGCTACATGGATGACACCTGTGTCATCACTAAACAAAACAAATTAGAGGAAACCTTCAAGACCATCAATAATACCCTTTACTGGCATAACATTCACAAAAGAGGAGGAAAACAACAACAAACTGCCATTCCTAGATGTCACAGTAGAGCGAACAGTCAATGGGGAACTTCAAACCAGCGTCTACAGGAAAACAACACATACGGACCAAATACTGAACTACAGGAGCAACCATCCCAACACCCACAAACGAAGCTGCATTAGAACATTATTCCAACGAGCCACCACACACTGCAGCACAGAGGAACTACGCAGAGCAGAGGAAAATCACCTGTACAGCGTATTCAAAAAGAACAGGTACCCTATGAACACAGTCCGCCGATTCCTCAGCAATAAACCCAAACAAACAGACAAAACGGGCTCAGAAACCATAACCACTCTCCCCTACATCAAAGACATTTCCGAAATGACTGCCAGACTACTCGGACCTCTTGGCATCAGGGTAGCCCACAAACCCACCAACACACTAAAACAGCAGCTAATGAACTTAAAAGACCCTATACAGACAACAAATAAAGCGAACGTCATCTACAAAATACCTTGCAAGAACTGTGACAAACACTACATTGGACAAACTGGCAGAAAGCTAGCCTCCAGGATACATGAACATCAACTAGCCACAAAACGACATGACCCACTATCACTCGTATCCTTACATACAGATAAGGAAGGACACCACTTTGATTGGGATAACACATCCACCCTAGGACAAGCCAAACAGAGACACGCACGAGAATTCCTAGAAGCATGGCATTCCAACCGGAACTCCATCAACAAACACATTGAGTTGGAGCCAATCTACCATCCCCTGAGAAAAAGAACAGGAAATGACATCACCAACTCAGGAAATGACATCACCAACCCAAGGAAACCTAACCAGATAAATAGAAAGCGGGACATAACACCAGCGCTTCGTCAGAGATGATGTTACCTAGAATGGTGACGAAACGTCTGAAAACTAACCTTCCAGCTCAGCGAGCAAACTCACATCCTATCCTCATAACCCTAATCCACCTAGCCTGTACACCCCTGGACACTACAGGCAACTTAGCATGGCCAATACGCCTAAGCTATGCATCTTTCAACTGTAGGAGGAAACAGAGGGAGAACGTGCAAACTCCACCCAGATAGAATAGCCCAAAGCTGGAATCGAACCCAGGCCCCTGGTGCTGGGAGGCTGCAGGGCTAACCACTGAGGCACCACACAAAGTATAAACCAAAAGAACTGTGGATGCTGTAAATCATTATAAACTCAGTTCTGAGGAAGGGTCACCTGATTTCTCTTCACACATGCTGCTAAACCTTTTCCAGCAACTTTTCTTTTTGAGCCACCACACTACCCTTTCGTGATGGACAGCAGTGATACAGCAATTGCTTTCTCTATCTTGATCAAAAGCTGATTGTAAACTCCTAACAGCTCTGTAACCATGGCCAAACACTCAACGCTGCCTGTAACCAAACACCGTTTCAGGACATTGTAGATAAATTAATTGATTTGAAGCCATAGTTTGCTCAAAAAAAAGGAATGTCCTGGGTTTTCTTGATGGCCAGGCTTTCATTATTCCAACATGTTGGGGGCTGTACAGGGGGGACCCTGTGGAATCCCCATCTTAGCACAAGGAATTGCTCTGGAAATTGAAATTTCTTCTGGAAATTGCCCCCATGCCTGGAACTCATTGAAACTCTCCATTTAAAAAGGAGATTCTGCATGTTTTCAATGAAATTAAGAAAACTAGTTACTCATACAATTGTAGAATAATGGAAGTCCTACAGTGTGGAAGCAGGCTATTCTGCCCATCAAGTCTACCTTAACCCTCCAAAGAGTATCCCACCCAGACCCACCCCTCTACCCTACTCTTGTAACCCTATATTTCCCATGGCCAATCCTCCTGGCCTGCACATCTTTGGACTGTGGGAGGAAACCAGGGCACCCGGAGGAAACCTATGAAGGAAACGTATTCTGAAAGAGTTAGATTATTAAATACATAGTCCAACACCTGACTGAGTATTTAACAGAGCCCATACTTACACACCGCCAAATACAACTGCCCCAGAGCCCTTACATTCCCAGACCTTTCCTCAATCTCCAACACTTCCTCTCAATATTTGCCTTCCACCAACAGACTGGACCCAATCTGACCTCTCTCTCCCACCCATCCCAATCTACACTAAACACGAGATGTGCCACCTTGCGTTGTGGACCCCTGAGCCCTGAAGAACCCACCCATCAGCCAACTAGAACCCTACATGGTTGCACCCTACTTACCTGGCACCCTATTCTGCCCCTGCTCATCCGTGGCACTCCACCCTCCCAGCACCCCTAACCTCACCCTTCCCTTGTGGGCCTTGTGGTTAGATAGCAGCTGCCAACGTGGCTGTAGGAACATTTACACAGTTGCTGTGAAGAGGGGGGCCATGGTTTACTTTCCATTGACAATCCCACACTGTGAAAGATCACTGCAAATGGAAGCACGGCTTCACGTTTCTGATGGGCAACACTGAGTGGGATCTCCCCACGGAGACACGGAGCTCTCTCCTTCCATAAAAAAGAGTAGACAAAATATTGATCCATTTCATATTGATTGCTTTTATTGGCATGTGTACCGAAATACAATAAAAAGCTTTGTTTGCGAATGGTACAGGCAGATCACAGCAAACAAAGGATGTACGGGTTAGAAAGACTTAGAGGCAGATAGATTATATTGCAGGTTACACTATTTGAGGCTAGAGTCCAGTTGATAGTCTGATAAAGGCCAGAAAGAAGCTGTTCCTGAACTTGCTTGTGCGTGCGTTCAGGCTTCTGTATCTTCTGCCTGACAGAAGAGGTTTTTACCACTTCTCAATCTGTTCCATTCCTCAAGAAATAAGCTATCTTTGGCTGTTCCATTCAATGATCATTGTAAAAACTGTTATATAAAGATCTCAAAAGATAAAGGAAGTGGTAAAACTGCCATGGAATGATTGGAGGGTAAATGAATTCTGGATGGGTACCACAAGAGTTTCCATTCCTCTGTCGAGCCACTCAACAGAGACAGATATAATTCCACTGAAGACTGATTAACTCTGTCCTTGCAGGAATGGTGCAATTGGCTGAGATTGTGTGGGAGGGGTGGGACTGAGAAAGTAACTGTGACTTTGCAAAGAAGTATTAAACAAACGAGGTCAGATCCCCATCTCCAGATCACTGGCATCGTAGGACTCTCGTTTTCAAAGCATATTGCAAATATTGAGAAAATTCTCAGCTCAGTTCACGCACCTGTGGGGAACAATGCCGATAGATGTTTATTCTCTTTTCATCCTAGAGGGCTGGGTGTGGTTTGCAATCAGACAAACTTGCTCAGAAAAGCATTCGGAGTCAGCAACAGGGGCTGGCCAGGTGCAAAGTGGGCAGTTTAAAAAGCCCACCTCTGTGTCGTGGGTCTTCATGTCAGATATATAAAGCAGGAAGGCCCTTACCCCTCATACTCCTTGATCCCACCTACACTCTCCATGACCCATTCATGCCACCCATGCCTTTACCACCGAACTCTTATAACTCTTCATAACCCCCATACCTTCCATGTCCATTCATCCACCCACTTTATACAACCAATGAACCCTGTAATGACAGTAGAATGTGTTAAAAATTGTAGCTTTAAACAAAACTAGGTCTAAATTCATAACCTGCTAGTTCCTAAAGAAAACTTCTTTCTAATAAATACATTAGTCAAGCAGATCCTTTAAGTGTACCTATAAACCTCTTAACTTCATACACATAAACATTGCAAAATTAACAGAAGAGATCAGAGGGCCAGGAATGTCAATCAAGAAATGCTTTCCCTGTAGCCAGCTGTTTCAACAGACTAATGGATGCTTGCACTTTCAACCAAAACTTCATGATACAATCATGAATACAGGGCATTAAGAATACAAGAGACCATGATGGATGTTTGGAGTAGAAGAGCTTGACATGGGTATGAATTTTTGAATTTATCTTCCAAAAGGTTCCTTTATCCAGTCTGAGAATCATGACAATCCTGACCTGAACCCTGAGTTAGATACTGGCATGAAGCCATGGACAGCATTGAGGATGAAGGCATGTCTATTCCCATTATGAAGCCAGCCAGGTTAGGAGATCATATGTGGTTATGACTCAGACCAGCTTGCGTCCCAAAAGGGCAAAAATCAGAAAGCCCAGGTGTAGATTTGGGACTCTCAGCATTGGATCCCACTGTCAATTTCCCATCATTCCTGTTCACTAGAAATCCAGTCCAATAAGAAAGTGAGATATATAGCAGTTGGTAACACACTTCCACCATCATGCACTTTTACCCAAAATTAAAATGACACCGAGTGATGACCCTTCACACATCTTTGCGGTTAACTCTCAGTTGGCAGTTCACAATGATGCAATCCAGACAGCAGAAAGTACCTTTAAATATAAATCTTTCAGAGAATATTCCTACAAATAAAAAGATTTGGCCAAAAAAGCTACTTTTTAAAGTCAGCTTTATTTTCTACACAGTCAGATCGGTGCCTGAAATATCTGTTTTGTTTTGAATCAGTTGACTCTCAGGAGATGCAAAGTCAAGTTTTCTCGTGACCAACGAGCCAGTCAAATTATTAACCAGAGCTAATGGACCAGAGAAAAAAAATCAGATTTTATTCGTGGATTGTTGTCACAAGATAAACACCAGCATCCTCAATTGGAAAAGCAAATACAGAAGGAAGAGCTCTGTTCCTCCGAGATAGCAACAACTGCAGACACTGGTGTCAGAGACTGAAGGGTCCCGACCAGAAACATCAAATCTCCTGCTCCTCTAATGCTGCATGGCCTGCTGTGTTCCACCAGCTCCACACTGTGTTGTCCCAGCTTCAGTTTCTTGTAGTTTTCGAGTGAATCCTCAGATCTGATGTGTGTAGACATTGATGGAGTTTAGGTCTAAGCTCTGCAATCATATCCAGCAGACTGTTGATACTAACTGCATCAACTCAGCCAGGAGGAATGAGAACAGCCACATAACCATCATTGCTCTATTCTGGGAAATGGGATGGATAATGACCATGGTCAAATCATGGAAAGCTGCTTTCAGATCTTTGCGGAATCTCAGGCACATATTATGAAGAATATCTTGCTTGCTTTACAAATTTGATTCGACAGACAGTAGCTTTCCTTATAACTAAAACAAATAGAGAGGAGCGTATATCATTCTCACCTGGTAAAGTGGCAAAACGAACTCAGCAAAATGATAGCTGTAATCTTTACGGTATATTTGTAGTGGGATTAGATTGTTAGATCGCTCTAGGTACTAAAGGCAGGCCATCCTGAGGTTGCTTAACTAAATCGTTTGAAGGATTAAGTGACTTGAAATGCTCGGCTGGGGCTAAACCAACTGGAACAAAAATCCAGCAACAGGAAGCAAAGAGCTAAAGTGCTTCATTGCACAAAGCGAGTGCCAGCAGCAGTTAGCACTCTGGGAGTTCGACAATTGACTGGTAGCAAACCACTGTTCACACAGTGCCCATACATTAGAGAGGCATCATTATCAGTGAAATGCCTTTGGCAAATCCTTTGCTTTCTCATTCACTTTAACTCTGCAGTGAGATTATCAAATTCATCAAATTAAATTTAACATTATGTCACTTCAACAACATATCGTTACAATCACAATTCAATCTCAGAAGCAAGTTTGCCAACACCTCTTCAGGAAGCAAACAAATTTTTAGAGAATATTTTCTGAAACATCTTTCCTTTCTCAGTTGAAGTGTTTGTTGAATTCATTGTACGTTGAAAAGTGACTTTATGTCGCAGCAGCCAAATAAATCACTAAATCGTTTAATAAGCAAATTCCTTCCTTAGGCTCCTTTTTACAGCCTGTCACAGAGCTGACACGATCAAAGCTGTTGGAGGTCCCTCCATTCAAAGACAATAAAAATAACATCATTTACAAAAGGCAAATCCAGTGACACTCATTTGAAACGCAAGATTATTTTCCCAAGTGCAGAATTGGGCTTGTCATGGGTTCTTAGCACAGATGAGACAGCATCCCATTTTCTGAACACCAGGATCTATTCTGCCAAATCACTTGTCAAGTTGGAAAGGAGAGTTTGACTTGCTGTCATTCAGAGAGCTTGCTGATGAGAAGAAGAGGAGACAGAGTGGTCCTGTTTCCCAGGGAAGGGAGAAACATCTTTAACTAATAGGCAGGATACTCCTGGTAAAGTATAAGGTTATAAAAAGCAACAGAGATGCGAGGCTCAGCGTGCACTCAAGGCAAGGCACATTTAGGAATCAATTTTGTTTTGAAGAAGAGACATATCAGACTTGAAATGTTATTTCTGTTGCTCTCTCCACAGATGCTGCCAGGCACACTGGGTGTTTCCAACATTCTCTGTGTTTATCAGGGATCTGTTTCTCCCCTTCATTCTGTCCCTTACATAGAACTGTACAGCTCAGGAATGGGGCCTTCGGCTCACAGTGTTGTGCTGAACATGATGCCAAATTAAACACATCCCTTCATCCATATCTCTCCGTCCCTTGCATATAAACGTGCTTATCTAAAAGCCCCTTAAGCACCCCTATCAGATCTGCTTCCGCCACCACCCCTAGCAGTGCGTTCTAAACTCCTACCACTCTTTGTGTAAAACACTTGCCCTTCACATCTCTTTTGAACTTTTCCCCTCTCACTTTAAATGCATGCACCCTAGTTTTAGACATTACAGTGTTGGGAAAAAGATTCTAACCATCAATTCTATCTCTGCATCTCATCATTTTACAGACTTTGATCATGTCTCCCTTCAGCCTTCATCGCTCCAGAGAAAACACCTCGACTTTTTCTAGCCTCTCCTTATAAGCTCACACCCTCGGATCCATGCAGCATCCTGGTAAACCCCTTCGGCATTCTCTCCAAAGCCTCCACACCCTTCCTGTAATGTGGTGACCAGAATTAAAAGCAATACCCTAAATGTGATCTAACCAAAGTTTCAAAAAGATCTAACATGACATCCTGTCTCTTGTCCATTTCATTTCATCCCTTCTCAATATAATTCAACAGAAACAGGCTCCTGATATGTTGCTATATCTCCTCCAGACTTAGTAAAGGAGACAATTAAAAATCAGTTCAAGTTTGAGTTTCTGACCCCTCTGTTTACTGAATACAGCACATTTCTGGCTGACAGGACTCACACCTGGCTGTTGTATGGGCTTTCTTTTATACGTTTGTGATGTGCACATCACTGGTTAGACCAGCACTTATTGCCCATCCCTCATTGCCCAGGGAGCAGTTAAGAGTCAACTATGTTACTGTGGGTCTGGAGGCACACGTAGGCCAGACCAAGGAAAGATGGCAGTTTCGTCCCCTAAAGGACATTAGTGAATCAGATGACGTCTTTCTGGAGGGAGGAGATTTCTGAAGAAGGGTCTAGGCCCGAAACGTCAGCTTTCCTGCTCCTCTGATACTGCCTGGCCTGCTGTGTTCATCCAGCTCTACACCTTGTTATCTCAGTGAATCAGATGGGGCTTTTCTTTTCCAGACATTTGGCAATGGCTTTCTGGCCATCATTAGACTCATAATTCCTGATTTTATCGGCTTCAAATTTTTCAAATGGCAGGATTCAAACCCAGGTCCCCAGAACATTACCTGGGCCTTTGGACCCAGCAATAATATCACCAGGATGTCACCTCCGCTGATTAACACTTGGGGAGGTGACATTCTGGTTGGGAGGGGGTATTGGCAGTGAGAATTGGGGGTACTACTTTCTCCCAGTCTATATGGGGTGGCAGGTCAGTTAAAATCACAAAGACATGCACTGTCAATAAACCTTAGCTTCCATCCCCAACCCAAATCTACACCTTACACAGAAATTACGAGAACGTACCAGCAATTTGACCCACCACCAGTAGATACAACAATTGCTGATCGGAAAGTTGCGTCAACTCTACTTCTCAAACTATCCACTACAAATTGATTCGCTCATCATTCAAGAATTTGTCAAGCCAAGGCTTTCAATATATTTGATAGCCATTTATCCACAGCTGTCTGGGGAAAAGAATTTCATAGACTGATGGCGCTGTGAGAGAAAAGAAATCTCATCCTCGTCTGACCTCTGATGTTAGTCTCTCCCACAAAGAGAGCCTTTTCTCAGAATCCGTCCTGTCAATTGCTTGTTAATTCCAGTCTACAGGTGAAAGCTCCCCTATTTGTTTCAAATTCACATGGAACATCACAAAATGGCTATATTCTTGGCTGGAAGGGATGTGCTGACCCCCCTTTCTTAATCCAATTCTTAACTGAACCCTTCTTTCAGTTGGTCACAACAAGATTAATTTAAAAAGGATCCCTTCACTCATGGCTTACTTTTCGTAATCCAAATATTTACACTTTATAAGGAGCTAAATTAAACAGGCTTTCTTGAATTAAATAGTGAGCCTATGAGCGTCTAAAAGTGAGAAAAGATAATAAAATGTGACACACACACACTCTCTCTCACACACACGCACATATACACACACACACAGACACACACACGCGCGCACACACACACACACACACACACACACAGACACAGACACACACACACACACACACACATGAACACAGACACAGATTGGAAAATGTGATTTCAATGGAAAGGTAACAGTTAAGAAGATGTACAAATCAGTCTTATTGACATTAGATGGTGAAACATTACATTGGATGCTAAGAATGAAACTGATGTTGGTAATGAAGCAAGATTCTTGGCAATGCAGCTAGCTGACAGGGTTTTGTCATGCCTCCTTTTCGACAGTGATTTCACTGGAATGCCTGTCTTCCCGCACTTAGAGTGAGACAGACTGTTCCTTTACCTGCAGCACAGGGGTATCTAATGACTGGCCTCAAACTGAGGCTGTTACACCACATCAGAACACATTGGCCCACTTGAAAGACCAGATGTTGCATTTAGATTTTAGCCGGTTTTCTTGCATATTCCTGTAAGTGTAAAACAAAAACATATATGCAGTTTTGGAACACAATTCACAGGGAATTACTTTCTGCTCCGTGGAGTAGTCAGCCCCTTTTGTTTCTGTAGCCATGGAAGATCACAGTCCAGACTGGCTTTGAATTGCATCTCTCCTTTTGAAGGGTTGCTGACTGAAGTTCCCTTGGCACCTCACGATGTTACTGAGGGATTTGCCAAGGTGTCACTGTATTTACATCTGCTATTATTTGGATGTATGTCCAAATTTTAGATAAAAGCACATGTTGGAATTAAAAGTTTAACACATCTGTAAATAATCCAGATCCATTCAGGACGGAGGCAAAAACATGTGTGGGGTGTACTAGAAACAAAACAGCTTCTCAATAATGTGACTCATGTAGCAGCTGAAGCAGGCATAATTAAATTTTGCCAGAGACCTCAATATAGTGGGGCACAGAGGAGCCTGATACAGAGGATCTCTGACATATTGCACTTCATGCAGATATATGCAGCATAGATCACGTCACACAAAATGCTCAAATATTACACTTGTCGGAAGAGTCCCTGTCAGTCCCTGTCTTCAATCACAGTCACAGTTCACAGTCTCTGTCTTCAATCATCCAGTAAAAGCAAGCATTAATATAGGAATCCAGGTGCTGACATACTTCCAACTCACTGTGTGAGGGAAGCAGCTCCATTTCCTTATGCAGCAATGGCACCTTGACAATTATCACCTGTAACCACTTTTATTTGATAGAACTTTCGAGAATGAATTTGCAATGATCAGTGGCTTGGTTACGATTACTTGTGGCCAAGGTTGGTCATTGCATTGCTAGTCAATTCATGAGCTGCACATGCAGAACAATTACATGGCTGATATGTGTCAGATTGAATCTACCCGATTCATACAATTGCCCCTCGATATAACATCAGATCATGCATAAAAGCACCCTGCCCTAAAAGAGAAAAAAAAGCAAACTCACTCCATTCACTCTGAGGTGCCAGCTGCCACATTTTATCTTTAAATTGCAACTATGATTTGGTGGATGACACAATCCAGGTCCCACTCAGAGTGAGGATAGCCTGCACTTATTACTCTAGCTACCCACCTTTTTGTTCCATTCTGTATAAACATTGCTGTCACGCCCAAAAGCTTTGGGGGTCCTCAGGTTTCTAATATCCCTAATATTACTCTCAGCCCCAGATCTGCCACATTTGCCTTTCCAATATCATTATCCATCAATAATTGCCTCCACCCTTTCCCAAACAAAACCATTCTAGTAGTGACCTATGAGCCCCTTTGACCCGGTATCTGGGCAGCATGATGGTTCAGTGGTTAACACTGCTGCCTCACAGTGGCAGGGATCCAGGTTCGATTCCACCCTCAGGCAACTGCCAGTGTGGAGTGTGAACACTCTCCCCGTGTCTGCATGGGCTTCCTGTAGGTGCTCCAGTTTCCTCCCACAGCCCATAGATGTGCACATTAGATGGTTTGACCTTGCTATATTGTCCATAGTGACCAGGGATGTGCAGACTAGGTGGATTAACCTTGGGAAATGCAGGGTTACAGGGATAGGGTAGGTGTGTGTCTGGTGGACATGCTTCAGAGGGTCAGTGTGGACTCAATGGGCTGAATAGCCTGCTTCCACACTGTAGGGATTCTGTTATTCTGTCCCGGGCCCTCCCCTACTCTACCAGTGCCCACCCTTGTATATGAAGCTGAGTCTGACCCCACCATCACAGGGATTGATCCCATTGCCTCCCAGTGTACAAGTGTCAATCCTCACACGAGGGTTTTCCTGTGTTTCCCAACACAGCATTGCCTCTTGACGGGCCCTTGGATGTTTGCCACCCAAACCGCATGGCTGACTGTAGCTTAACCCCAGACCGAGGGTGCCTCTCCTCCCACCATCATTTTCTAGCTCCTGGCGAATATCTGATCTGACCAGGGCTCAACCCTGGATGCGGGAGACCGATCCTTGGCTCTTGGTCGCATCAAGCATCCGGATGACTGGTGCCCTTGAGAGAATGCGGCGCCACTCTCTGACTGATCATAGTCACTCCGCTAAAGGATCTTCCCTTTGACTTCGAGATATGGCCATTTAGTTGAAGCACAGTGTGGTGTGTTTGACACGTAGGCTGCTGGCAAGTGCTGTAAATGTGAGATTGGCATAGCCTGATACCATACAGCAACATAGCCACCCCCTTGACCTCTCAGTGCTGATAAGCACAAGAAATCGCCTGAGTTTCTGCTTACATTAAAAGGCGAGACTCGACAAGACAAAACTGCAGCAAGTTCACAAACTCTGAGCTAAGTGGCAGTGTACAAAAAGGCGTGGCAGAGATGCGGTATGTTCTCCAAGTGGGCACAAAGTGCATGAGTGCTGAGAAAACAAGCTAAGAGCTTTAGGTTCGACCTGCAGCGACATACATACTTAGGGAATGTGTCTGCATGTGTAAGAGACCTGTCACAAGCAACACAGCTCCAATATGCAAAGCAGAAGCGAGGAACTACGCTATAACCCAGGCCGATTTCCTGCCTGTGGGGTGTGCCAAGGATGTTGAGGAATGGTGAAGACTATGGAGTGGATGGTGGTGAACGTATTCATTGGGTAACCCCGCAGACCTTCCAGTCAGGAGTCGACAGAGCCTAGTTGCTCACCAGTACCTGGGTTAAAAGAGGCAGGGTGAGATGCAAATACATGGAAAATGGGTCCTCCCCACTCAGAAGTGACAGTCTTATCTGGCAGTTAGAACCTTAAAGGAAAAATTGGACGCTCATTTCTTGACATCGAAAATCTCACTTTTCCATTCTCGTCATATTTTCCCAAATTTCTTTCTATTGCCCATGTCATTCAGATGGTGGGAAACCTCCACCATTTGCTTTTTTCTTGGTCCATGTTTTATCCATTTATGAAGTGCAACACTCAAGCTCAATCCAGAAAGCTGTCTATAAACACAGACTAACCTTCCTGTGAAATGAGTGGGAGAGGTGCAAACTATCTCTCCAATCACTCATTGCTCACTGCCCGTGTTTTTTTAAAAATTAACCTATTTCTCTAATTAGCCTGTTCAGACATGTTACTACACAACTCTGGAGCAGGTAGGACCCAAACCTGGGCAGGGAGGGCACCTCCTGGTCTGCCACTGTACCACAAGCTGGTCTCTGGTGTGGGATATGTAAATAATTATGTGCAATTATTGGTCATTAACTGGGGCTTAAGGTCACGGAGTGACGAAGTAGACATTTATAATGTGAGTCTCTGTTAATAAATTTTTATAAAAACATGTAACATTTAGCACAATGCCTGTCCAACACCACCCGGGGTTCCAGAATATAACACACGTAATCACTGAATTAAGTCTTCATTTCTCAAAATAAGTACTTTTCTGGTCAGTTAAGAGATTTTTCATAGATTGTAGTGGTCTGAACTACATCTGCTGGTACAATATTGATTCAACATTGCAAACGCCAGGAAAGTAATATGCTCTGTGTACCTTCATGTTTTGAATCCAATCCACTCTAAATGGATGAGTCTTTGTTGCTGTTTTAAGAAAAATAGATCTGTTGAAGTCTCAAAGTAATTACAGTTGTGCATTCCACAACCTAATGCTGCACATAATTCAGCGCTGCACTGGCAGTATCCCTTGGAGAGCCCATAAGATGACTGCTATAGGAAATGCAAATGTTACACTTGTGATCATGTCACATAATTGCTTTGGCTTGTGGTTCCCATGGCAGCCATTACATCAAAATGTCTCCACAGGCCTTCAAGAACAAAGATTTGGTATTTAATCTTATCCTCTTTTGATGTGTACAATAGCGAGTATTACAGCCCACCAAGTAAACATTTCATTACTGATTGTAAATATGTTACCAATTGGTGCTTGTTCTCATTTCCGCTGCAAGGAAAACAATAGCGTTTCTTTTAAAGACAACACATTGTGACACATATCCAAGTTAGCATTGTGCATCACTTGAAGGTTTAATGTGCATGCACAACGTGCATCTTATTTCTTACATTGCTGTCATTCATAAAATACTCTGAAGCCAATTTAAGCTACACCTGCTTGGAGCAGTGAGTGTGACTCATTTAACTTCCCTTCCATTATCTTCAAGAGAAATGTTCAAGAGACAAGCAGTGTGCATGTTCCACTATTTACCTTTTTCACTGAAGAGGAGCCTTCGTAAACGAATCCTGTTTGAATAATGTGCATCTGCTTATCATGGCACTTTCAATGCCGTCAACAATGACCACCACAACAGTGTGAAAAAGGGGAAAAAAATTAATGCTGGAAATTATATCACACTGCTTGATTCCTCAGAACATCCACTGAGAAAATCGGTGACTTTCAAGAAAGGGCCAGCCTAAAATATAAAGACTCAGGCTGCACAAGGATTTCAGGACAAAAGAAAGGGCGTTAGATCGGAGCACAAACAAACCAACTATCACCAGATTATAGGAAATGATAACCCACACACATAACCTCTCTTGTGATCACAATGAAACCAGTGCAAAGTTTAATGAGATGGTTATGCTTATGTAATAACTCAGGAAACCTGACCAGAAAGGAATATCTTTATTGTTAAACCTCAAAATAATGTGCGTACATAGGCCAGTCCCAGCCCAGTTCTGCAAACCCATCCCTTGGGTCTGCTTTATCATTTTGCTTATTTTCCAAACTGATATCACACACAACTGAATGACTTCCTCACCTCCAAATCATCGTGAATTTTTTTTTGGTTTTAACTATTAATTCACGGAAGCCAATGCGAGCCATCAAACGTGAGGGTTGTGGGAGGGTTAGAGAGCGCGGGAAATGACTGACTTGAAATTTAGTTGGAGGGGAATATAAAGCGTTGTATCCCCACGTTGCCCACTCATCTGTCATTGAAACCTGACTCCACTTTTTTGATATATTTTAATCAACTTTTGACTCTGGAGCGGGTGGGACTAGCGCCCAGGCTGCCTAGTCCAGGGTAGGTACACTACCTGTTTCACAAGAGCACCTGGCTCTGCTTTATGTTTTTGTTACCTTTTCCGATCAACCTGTTCAAAGATGTCAGCGCACACATCTGGAGCAGGTGGGATTTGAACTCCAGCCTCCTGGTCCAAGGCTAGGAGCACTGCCATTACACCACAGGGACCCCTGGGTCTGCCAAAAAACATCTTTCTTGAGTCAAGAACCTTTCAAATCACTGAGGAGATCAATTCCTTGCAAATTAATATCAAGTTATAAACCCACACAATGCAAATAGTGACCATTCGGCCCAACAATCCTACACCAACCTTCTGAAGAGCACCTCACCCAGACTCCACCCTATGGCCATAATCCTGCATTTCATGTTTAACCCACCTAGACTGCACATCCCTGGACATAACGGGACAATTTAGCATGGCCAATTCACCTAGCCTGCACATCTATGGACTGTGAGAGGAAACCGGAGCACCCGGAGGAAACCCACGCAGACACGGGGAGAATGTGCAAACTCCGCACAGACAGTCGCCCGAGGTTGGAATCGAAATTGAGTCCCTGGTAGTGTGAGGCAGCTAGCCACGGAGCCACCGAGCTGCTGCTGGGTCTGCCGTATTTTTATTTTTCAATCAGCCTGTTCAGATATATTGTTACACACATCTGGAGCAGCTAGGACTTGGACCCAGGGCTCCCGATCCAGGAGTAGGGACGCTACCTTTACTAAAAGCCTCCGGTGATGAGTTTCAGCTGGGCAGGCCATTGCCCTTTACCGAGGGAACTGATACTTAATGGGCCCCACGAGGAGATGAATTAATGATTCCCCATGGGCCTTGTAGGGGTTATCACATCTCTCCTCCCCTGAGTTCGAGGGCTCTCCCTTGCCCCTGTGTTGATAAGGCCTCTCATGTCACTTTGCCATGGCCCTGTTGGTATTGCTCGATGGGTCAATGCCAGTGAGCAAACATCTCACCTGTGAAGACCAACGAGTAAGGATTGTGGGTAGGAAGCTAGACTATGGGGTTGAGAAACACATCAAAACGTGGATTTAATGACAGATGAGGACAGTTCTGAATCTGTAAAGAGCAGGTTAATTAGAAAATATGAACAACAGCAAGTCAGGGAACATGGTAACTCTGAAGATTTAAACTGCATTTATTTCAGTGCAAGGCAGGTAAGGCTGATGAACTCAGGGCATGTTTGGGAACATGGGACTGGGATGTCCATGCTGCGACAGAAATTGAGGTGAGGGAAGGACAGGGCTGGCAGCTCAATGTTCTGAGTTTTAGATGCTACAGAAAGGATAGAAAAGGAGACAAGAGGGGAGGGGAGTGACATTTTGATTACGGAAAACATTCCAACTGTAATTAGAAAAGATATTTCCAAGGGATCATTCAATGAAAATATATGGGCTGAAAATAGAAATAAGAATGATCACCTTGATGGGATTGTGCTATAGGACCCCCAATAGTAAGAGAGAAATTGAGGAGCATATGTGTAGACAGCTGTAAGGATGTTAGAGTTGAAATAGTAAGGAATTTTTATCTTCCAGACATTGGCTGGGACTACCATAACGTTAAAGGCTTGGATAGTGAGGAATTTATTAAATGTGTTCAAGAAAATTTTCTGTATCAGAATGTAAGTGTTCCTGCTAGACAAGGAGCAAAACCTGACCTCCTCTTGGGAAATAAGGCTGGGCAAGTGACTGAAGCATTAATGGGGCAACAAAAACAAAGCTGCTGGAAAAGCTCAGCAGGTCTGGCAGCATCCGTGAAGGAGAAAACAGAGTTAACGTTTCGGGCCCGGTGAGCCTTCCTCAGAACTGTCCTGAGGAAGGGTCACCGAACCCAAAACATTAACTCTTTTCTCCTTCACAGATGCTGCCAGACCTGCTGATTTTTTCTAGCAACATACAGCATCCGCAGTTCTTTTGGTTTTTTATTAATAGGGGAACATTTTGGGACTAGTGATAATAACTTTATTAGCTTTAAAATAGTTATGGAAAATGATAAGCCTTTCACGGAAGTTAAAGTTCTTAATTGGAGTAAGGCAAATTTTAATGGTATGAGACAAGAACTTTCAAAAGTTGATTGGAGTAGACTGTTCACAGATAAAGAGATGCCTGACAAGTAGGAGGCTTTCAAAAGTGAGATAACAAGAGTTCAGAGGCATTATGCTCCTGTTAGAGTGAAAGGTAAGGTGGTAAGATCAGGAAAAAATTGATGAATAAAAATATTGAGGTTCTAGTCAAAAATAAAAAAAATCATATATTAGACATCGACAATTTCCTGAAGAGTATAAAGAGTGTAAGGGCATTCTTAAGAGGGAAATCAGGCGGGCAAAGAGGGGGCATAAGATAGCCTTGGTTAAGGCTGATCCAAAGAGATTCTACAAGTACTTTAAGAGCAAAAGACCAACTAGAGAGAGAGAGTATGGCCGTTTAAAGATCAACGCGATCATTTTTGTGTTGAATCTGAGGAGATATGAAAGATATCAAATGAATATGTTTGCATCAGTTTTACATTGTGCAGAAAGAAATGGAGGCTGGATAACTCAGGGAAATAGATATTGATGTTTTGAAAACAGTTCACATTACAGAAGAGGAGGTGTTGACGGTCTTACAAAACATAATGTTGGATAAATCTCCGGGACCTGATTAAGTAGGTGTGGACTCGATGGGCCAAATAGCCTGCTTCCATACTGTAGGGATTCTATGCTTCTATGATTGTAAAAGTAGGAAGTTAGGGAGGAAATTGAGGGACCCTTGCAGAAATATTTGTATACCTATAATCACGAGTGAGGTGCCGGAGGACTGGAGAGTTGTTAATGTTGTGCCTTTATTTAAGAAAGGCTGCAAAGAAAAGATTGGAACTATAGACCAGTGGTTCTGACATTGGTGGTGGATAGTTTGGTGGAGATGATCCTGAAAGATGGGATTTACATGCATTTGGAGAGGCAACGAATGATTAGGGATAGTCAGTGTGGTCTTATGCAAAGGAAATCATGTCTCAAAAAACTCGACTGAGTTTTTTGAGGAAGAAACCATAAAGATTGTTTGAGTGCAGAGCAGTGGACATTGTTTATATGGGCTTTAGTAAAATCTTTGATAAGGTTCCATTTGGTAGACTAATTAATAAAGTTAGATCATGTGGGTTTCAGAGTGAGCTTGCCAACTGGATACTAAATTGGCTTTATTTTAGGAGACAGAGGGTGGTAGTGGGGGGTTGTTTTTCACACTAGAGGTCTGTGACCAGCAGTGTTCCACAGGGATCGGTTCTGGGCTCACTTTTGTGCGTCATTTATATAACTGATTTGGATCAGGATATTGGAGGCATGTTTGTTAATTGTGCAAGTGACATGAAAATTGATGGTATAGTTGACAGTGAAGAAGATTATCTAAGATAACAAAGAGATCTTGATCAACTGGGTCAGTGGACTGAGGAGTGGCAGATGGTGTTTAATTTGGATAAATGTGAGGTGTTGCATATTGGTAAAACAAACAAGGGCAGACTTATACAATTAATGGTAGGGCCTTGAGTAGTGTTGCAGAGCAGAGAGACCTAGGGGCTCAGATACTCAAGTCTTTCAAATTTGAGTCACACATAGACAGGGTGGTTAAGAAGGCATTTAGCACACTTGTCTTTGAGTATAGGAGCTGGGACGTCATGTTGAGGTTGTGCAGGATGCTGGTGAGGCCTCTTCTGCAGTACTGCATGCAGTTCTGGTTACCCCGTTATAGGAAGGATATTGTTATATTGGAGAAGGCTCGGGCAAAAAAATTACCAGGATGTTGCCAGGAATGGTGAGTTTGAGTTACAAGGAGAGGTTGGATAAAGAGGAGACAATTTAAAAAGACATTGAGGGGCAACTTTTTTACACAGAGTGATAAGTGTCTGAAATGTACAACCAGAGGAGGTGGTGGATGCAGGTAGAGTTACAAGTTTGAAAGGCGTGTCTATAAGTACATGAATAGGAAATGTTTGGAGGGATATGGGCCAAGCGCAGGCCGGTAGGACCACTTATATTGGACTAGTTGGACTGAAGGGACTGTTTCCATGCTGTATGACTCTATCCGCCATGATCACATGACAGAGCAGACACGATTGGCCGAACAGTTTAATTCTGCTCCTTTATCTTACAGAGTCATTGCAGGGGGCTCGTTCTCATTGCTATGTCTGTCAGAGCCATCGCCTCTGTGGACAGTTCCTGCTGGAAGTGATCCATGACCTTTGGTTTTGCTGTGGCCGTCTTCCAGCTTTGACTATGTATGATACCAGTCCTGTTTTTTTATAAGGATAGCTCCCAGAATCTATGGAGAACAATTACTGAAGTTCCTTAAGTAGGCCAAATCGTACGATCCCCTCCCCCCCAGTAATTTTTGAAACCTAAGAGCAACTTCAACTCTGTTGTGATCCTTGGAGTTGGAGCTCCTTTTTATGGTTTTCACATTCTCTTTAACAGAGTGTAATCCATCCTTGTCAACCCTGTATCTCGGGTACTTTACCTTGTTTACCTGGAACTCAATTTTCCCCTTTTTAGTTCTAACCCTCTAAATCATGAATTCTTTTACTGTTCAAAATCTATTTATCTTTGCCTTAAAAAGAATCAGTGAGGCACCTCAACTGCTTCACTGGGCAGGGAATTCCACAGATTCACAACGCTTTGGGTGAAGAAGTTCCTCCTCAACTCAGTCTGAAATCTGCTCCCTTTTTACTTTGAGGCCATGCCCCCAGTTCAAGTTTCATTCGCCATTGGAAGCAACCCCTTGCTTCTATCTTATCTATTCCTTTCATAATTTTATATGTTTCAATAAGATCCTGCCTCCCAATTCTTCTAAATCCAATGAGTATAGTCCCAGTGTCTCCTCATAAGCTGACCCTCACAAACCTGCCCCAGTGTAATGTTACTGAGACCTGACAGAGTTCACCTGCATCTGCAGACACAAACCGTCAGCTGTTAAAGAAATTGAACAAGGTTTAAAATGTCAAGCCACCTTCAGATTCTATCGTGATGAAGGTGCATGGGCCCCACAGTGTAATCCATCACTCCCACACCTGAATGCAATCTGTCTCAAATGAGCTGTTCTGAAAGGTCAGAGTTCGGCAACGCAACAGCTGATCATTGCAACGTGGCCCGTTACCTGATCTCACTCACCTATTCTCAGGCTGTTAATTTATTCACAGCTGGATCCCACGGGGTTTTCAATTTTTTTGTTTTAATTCAGAAGAACCAATGTCGGAAGCAAAGCGATCAATTGTACCTGAGAGAACAAGAAGGTACAGGTGGTGGAAGGGAGGAAGGTTGAGCGCGGATTCATAATTACTGCGGCCACCAAGTTATCTCAGAACTGGGGACCCTGTGTAGCTCCAGTAATCAGAAGCAAATGAAGACAATTTATTGTGTGTGTCTGAGTGTTGCTGTTTGCAGTGTGGCACATAGTGTGTCAAATAATGTTCCCACCCTTCTCCACTCACAGGCTGAGATGGCAAAATTTGGAAATTGATACAACTGGAGCTCCTTCTTCAGTCGCCCAGGATGAGCCTGTTTCGTCACTTCTAATTTACAGTGATTTTCTCTTTTTTTAATCAACCTGTTTAGATACACCTCTGGGGCAGTTGGGGCCTGAATCCTGGCCATCCAGGCTGAGAGATAGGAACCGGCTTTCATCCCCTTCTTTAACATTGATCACTTGAGCCCAACCATTTAATTTTAGAGATTCCCTTTATCTCTCACATCTGTTTGAAGCCAGCAAGGCCAGTCTATAATCTTTTTTCAGTAGCACCTTTCCCTGAGTGCCAATTTTCTCACAATGAATGCTTATCTGCGCGACATAATGGGAATATTGTTATCAGCATGACCCTGACGTAATTCAGGTCAACCAGCTCTTTTGATGTTAAGACATTGAAGTTGGTGATTGGAGGTCCAGGTAGTGATTTCCTACAGCCCTCAGCAAAGATCAAGTAATCACCTAGAAGACTGGTCCCTAACCGACCTCTTCCAGTACAACTACAGAACTGGCATCCATTCAGTAATGTAGAACTTTGCCTAGATATTCCCTGGCCATAAACCTTAGGACAAATCCCCACCTGAACATTGACTACCCCATCTACTGACTTTCAATCTCATAAGATTGATGGAAGATGGTGCCAAAAGCGTTGTCAAGTGTCGGCTACTGAGCAACAATCAGCTCAACAATTATCAGCTTGGGCTCTACAAGCTTCCATTCGGGTTCCCGCCT
The DNA here is from genome assembly GCF_030684315.1 of Stegostoma tigrinum. Lineage (NCBI taxonomy): Eukaryota > Metazoa > Chordata > Chondrichthyes > Orectolobiformes > Stegostomatidae > Stegostoma > Stegostoma tigrinum. The sequence goes on from NC_081376.1 coordinate 6,039,024, forward strand.
TCATTCCAGCCGAGGATGACACATGGACGAAGGAACCAATTACCAGGAGGTGAAGTGAAGCGTGAGTTACCACCTTCAACATCAAGCCAGCGATTAGTTAACTTTGGAAACAAGGAGCTTATGCTATTTTGACGTCAATGGGAATTATGACACTTGTGAACAGAAGGATACTTGCAGCGATTCCTTTTCTTTTGACTGAAGCTGAAGGCCTAAGTGGTTTGCAGTAGTAGACGATTGACCACCACTGACTCTTAACAAGATGCTCTTTTCTTAACAGAACGTAGGTTCTTGAATGCTAGCAATCAGGTAATATTTCTAATCATGCGGCACACTGTTAGCGTCCTTATCACTAAGCCAGGAGACCCAGGTTCAGACCAGTGCTGGAATGTTGTGTGCACATATCAATTAAACATACCTTTGTCAGGCATCTTTTCTCAGACTATGAGGAAATGTGTGGAAAATAAGACAATACTTCCTGAAATCCCAAAATATTCTACCTCATTTTCATCCAAACCAACGTGACACGAGCAGATCAGATGGAGCTTATTGTATTTCTCAACATTATCCCTGACATAATGTAACAGGCCATAGCACCAAAAGGTCGAGGACAATACAGTAATGAGTTTAAACTGATACTTACCTACTGCTATAAGTTCCTTTGTCTGGAAGTTCTTTTTTATAATGAGCAAGAGGCCTAATGAATAGCACAACACTTCAGGAAAATTGGGATCATCGCACATTCACTGTCACCGTGGATTTGCTGTTGCCACTCTTCTTACTCCCTCCCTGGTTTTATTCAGGCCTCTCTCGAGGTGTATCTCAGTGTTATCAACAAGCCCGCATTTTGTTTCCAACTGGCAGCTCCAGGTGAGATACCTCAAGGATCAGCCTTCAGGTGACAGCAGTTCACAATAAGACTGTAAAATGTAGGTGGAGTCTGCTCTACATTCAATGATGTGTTGGCTGATCTTTTAGCCCATTTTCCTGCCTTTTCCTCATGTCTGTTCATTCAATTACTGAATAAAAATCGCCCTCTGAGCTTTTGATATATTTAGTGATCCAGCATCTACAGCCCTTTGCAGTGCTCACTTGCCTTCATCAGTCAGAGCACTGAGTTTGGGGGTTGGGGCATTATGTTGTAGCTGTACAAGACATTGGTAAGGCCACATTTGGAGTACTGCATATGATTCTGGTCACCCTGCCACAGAAAGGATGTTATTAAACTGGAACGGGTGCAAAAATATTTCCAAGGATGTTATTGGGACTGGTGTGCTATTGTTATAAGGAGAGGCTGGATCGGCTGAGCCTTCTTTCCCTGGAGAGTACAAGGCTGAGGGATGACCTTATAGAGGTTTATAAAATCATGAGCAGCATGGATAGAGTGAATCAATGAGGTCTTTTCCCCAGGGTGGGGGAGTCCAAAACTAGAGGGGCATAGATTTAACGTGCGAGGGGAAAGATTTAAAAGGGACCTCTGGGGCAACTTTTTTCACACAGAAGGTGGTGCGCATATGGAATGAGCTGCCAGAGGAAGTGGTGGAGGCAAATATAATTACAAGATTTAAAAGACATTTGGATAGTTACATGGATAGAAAAGGTTTAGAAGGATATGGGCCAAATACAGGCAAACGGGGCTAGTTCAGTTCAGGAAAACTGGTCAAATTGGATGAGTTAGGCCAAAGGGTCTGTTTCCATGCTGTATGACCCTGTGGCTCTATGAGATCCGCCGGGCTCAGAAAAAATAAATCCTCCTCATTTCTGTCAGAGATTATTCTGAGATTACACCCTCTGTTCATAGACTGTCCCACAAGGGGAAATAACCTTTCTACGTTTCACCTGTCAAGTCCTCTCAGAATTTTGTATGTTTGAATAAGGTTGTCTCTCATTCTTCTATATTCCAATGGGTACAGGCCCAATCTGCTCAACCTCTCCACATGAGATAATCCCTCTATACCCGCTATCAGCCTAGTGAACCTTCTCCAGACTGCGTCCAAATTCACTGTATCTTTTCTCACATAAGGAGAGCAAAACTATTCATAGTATTCTAGGTGGGGTTCAGCCAATGCCTCGTGTAGCGATCTATAACAATAGTTTGGGTGGGAGTTTTGATTGTAATTTTCTATATTTGTTGATGATGCAAAACCACATGGGAATGTAAGTTCAGAGAAAGATGAAAGAAGGTTGCGAGAGGACTTCGGTGGACTAAGTGGATGGACAAGAACATGGCAGATAGAATACATTGTGTCGACATGTGAACATATCTACTTTAGTAAAATAGAAGAAAGCCAAAGTATTTCTTAAATGGCGAGAGGCTGGCAAGTTTTGGTGTCTGAAAGGGCCTTGATATCCTTGTTCCTGAGTCACTACAGATATCAGTGAGTCACATGTAGGTACGACAATTGTTAATACAGGTAAATGTCATCTCAGCCTGCAGTGGAAGAGGATCTCATCACAAGAGTGAAAATATCTTGCTACAGTTGTCCAGGGCCTTGCTGAGACCTTACCAGAACTATTGTTTATAGTTTTGGTCTCCTTGTCCTAAGGGCTAATATATTTACAAGAGAGCAAGTGGAGGAAGAATGTTAAGAGGAGAGTTGAGGAAAAATTTTGTTCACTGTGCGGATGCCAAGAATCTGGAACTCTCTGCCTGAAAGGATAGCAGAGTTAGAAACTGTTGTAAGATTTTAACAATGTTTTGATTCACTTGCATTGCCACAGTGTCCAGGACCATGGATCAAAAACTAGAAAGTGGGATTAGTGTCGTCAGGTCTTTATTGAACAATGCAGATACGATGGACAAAAAAGTGTCCTTCAGTCATCTAAATGTCTCTGAGTCAAAGATTCCACATGCCACAATCTCCCATAATGCAGCTGTATTTTCAGACATCATTCTCCTGATCTTCTCTCCCACTCACTATGTCCCCAGTACCTTGTTTCTAAAAGCATCATAAAGTTTAATGTGGATAAGTGTGAGGTTATCCATTTTCATCAGAGGAATAGAAAGGCAACTTGGGGGTGGCACGGTGGCTCAGTGGTTAGCACTGCAACCTCACAGCGCCAGGGACCCGGGTTCGATTCCAGCCTCGGGTTACTGTCTGTGTGGAGTTTGCACATTCTCCCCATGTCTGCGTGGGTTTCCTCCGGGTGCTCCGGTTTCCTCCCACAGTCCAAAGATGTGCAGGCTAGGTGGATTGGCCATGCTAAATTGCCCGTAGTGTTCAGGGGTGTGTGGGTTATAGGGGGATGGGTTTGGGTGGGATGCTTCAAGGGGCGGTGTGGACTTGTTAGGCCGAAGGACCTGTTTCCACACTGTAGGGAATCTAATCTATCTAAATGGAGAGAAACTTCAAAATGCTTTGGTGCAGAGGGAGTTGGGTGTCCTTGTGCAAGAAGCACAGAAACTAGCACGCAGGTCTAGCAGTTAATAAGGAGGTCAAATGGAATTTTGACATTTATTGCTAAAGGAATAGATTATAAAAGTAAAGAAGTGTTGCTGCAACTGTACAAGGCATTGGTGAGTCTGCACCTGAAGAATTGCCTCCAGTTTTGCTCCCCTTACTTGAGAAAGGAAGTTATTATATTGGAGTCAGTACAGAGAAGGTTCACAAGATTGATTTCAGAGGTGGGGAGTTTGCTTTATGAAGAGAGTTTGAGCATTTTGGGCCTACAATCCCTCAAGAAGAATGAGGGGATATCTAATCAAGGTATATAACATGCTAAAGGGGATTAACTGTGTTGGTACAAGGAGAGGATGTTTCCTCGTGGGGTGATCTAGAATGAGAAGTCATAGTTTTAGGATAAAGGGTGGCAGATTTAAAACAAAGGTGAAGAGATTACTGCTCATGAACCAATGGAATTCACTACCTCAAAGTGCAATGGATTCTGGGGCAGGAGGAGGTAATTTTTTAATTTAGCAACGGGTTAAGGAGTTAAATAGGAAAGTAGAGATGAGATCAGCCAGAACCGCAATATATGGCATATGGGGCTGAATTGCTTACTCCTGCACCTCATAAATTCTCATTTTAATCAAATTGCATAACACCTACAGGTGGGACTTGAAGCCAGGCTGTCTAGCCTAGAGGTAGGGACGCTACCACTGCACCACAACAGCCTTAAGGGCAGCAAGAGCACTGTCCTCATAAGGACAAAGAACAAAAAGTTTGACAATGGTGACACTCTGTTTCAGATTGGCTGATGTAGGTATCTCCCAATGGCAGGTTCAGAAAATTATCCATTCCATCTCAGTGGCTTTCTTGTCAGATTTGGAGCTTCGGAGCAAAAGTGGCAACTTGCTCATGGCGTACCTGCTGACTAAAATAATGCTGAATCTTGATTCAAGCTTTTTCAGAATTTTCAACTGGTTGCATTTTCAAAGCTTCATTCACACAAATCGCAGCTTTATTGTTGCACCATAGTAAATATTTAAGGCATAAATTGTGTAAGTCCAAACTGAAACTGAGTGTAACTCCCTCTTCCTGAGGACCTCACTATATTTCGTGATGACACTGGCTTCTGCTTTTTTTTGGAGCACAGTCACAGGATAATTGCTGGGTCAAAGATATGATCCATACTGCACTCAGAAAAGATCACTTGCCTTACATCCTGACACGTCAGCGCTAAAAGGATGGAATCAAGTAAATTACCCTGTATCCTACAGGAGCTTTCTAAGTGCTCACAGCTTAAAATGCGTGGTCTTACATTGAGATTTACTGCAGTATCTTACAGTCTGATGTTCTACACTAAAGTCTCCTTTCAGTTTTGGTTCTGGAAAAACCAACAGCACACATGAAAGACATTATATCCAAATACATTTAAAGAATATTAACATTAAGATTAAACACTGAAAATCAAGCACAAATTTCTTTAAAACAACGTATATGTAAGGAGGTAGCTGAAGTATGATTTTACTCAGTTCTAACGGGCCTGTTGTTGAATTGCCCGTCAATGTAGTAAATTCACACAATTGGCAGATGTTAGTGAAGACCTGCAACATAATAAGAGTTACTGCTTTCAGAAAGGGGAGAAGAAAGTCGGTGTGTCACAATATAGTTTTAAGATTCTTCTAACGCCTTGTTCAAAGTAGGAGAGCAATTTTCCTCTAACCTGACACCTGAGAGGATTTTCATTGCTCACAAGGTCAGTGACGCAATTTAATGATAGAGCATGTTTTATTGAAAACACTTGCTGATTCATCGAGACGATCGCTTCACATTTCCCCCGTGGCGCCAAGGTACAACGTTAATCTATGTCAGGTCTTGTTGAAAGAAGCAACTCAATTCTTTCGATATTTGAGAAGGGAAGGTGACTTAAAATGGCAGTTCAACTGAAAACCCAATGTTAGAACTGGCACATGAGACTTTCTCAATTCAGTTTGTTACTGAGATTACAACATATTCCATTGCTAACCAGTTGATGCTCAACAGTATTCAACATAAAGTCAAAGAGTCAGACAGCATAGAAACAGACCCTTCAGCCCATCTTTTTTATGCCAACCAACAAACTCCAAATTTCATTAATCTCATTTACCTGTACTTGGTCCATAGCTCGCTATAGCTTGGCATTTTAAGTGCTCATCCAGATGCTTCTTAAATATTGGGAGTACCCACCTACACTACCCTCTCAGGCAGCACGCTTGATATGTTTAATACCCTCTGGGTTACAAACTGATTAATATATTGGTCACAGATATTTTGTTTTCATTTCATAAGACTAGTGAAAAGGTTTTCCACTTTTTCCTGGTTGTTATTCTGGTGAGTATTAACACGGAAAGGAAGAATGTATATTTATACATGCACCAGCTCTGGGCAGAACTGTAAAAATATGAATGTATTCAACACATACTACAAATATGTATCTATTTAATATGTGGGGATGTATTTAATACTTACATACTTTTACAGTTCTGCCCAGAGCTGTGGCGAGTCACCTTCTCACTTCATCGTCCATCACTTTGAACTGACCAGCAGTGAGGATCCTCCACTCTGCTCTCTGACTGGCGCAAGACCATCTTCCACAGCGGCTGTCAGCCTGGCACACCTCTACCCAGTCTTCACATTCTCTTTCACAGCGCAGGCACTCTTCACCCTGCTCACAGTGACCATCCTGCCACTTCTTGCCCCTGGCATTCCTGAGGCCTCTGATGGGGCTTCCCGTTTGATGGTCTCTCAGCCGCCCAACTCCGGTGCAACTTGGAGATGGCTGGCACCGAGTGGCAGCTGCCCCCCCTCACCACCCCACTGCCCCACATGCAACCATTTCTCATGAAGATGAGTGCTGCCACTTGGCTATGCTAATCGTTCATGTGCCCAGCCGATCCACCTCTACATCATGGACTGCCCTTCTGACAGCGACAGCGTGCTCACCATTCAGGCAGGTTCACCTTGGCTGTGTGGGGGGCACCACTGCTGGCACTGCTGGGACTCTAGGCTGCCAACCTCCCCCTTAGGCTGCCTCGGGTGGGTGATCTTCTTCAGGGCAGCACAGTGGCTCGGTGGTTAGCACTGCAGCCTCACAGCGCCAGGGACCCAGGTTCAATTCCACCCTCGGGCAACTGTCTGCAGGGAGTTTGCACCTTCTCTCTGTGTCTGTGTGGGTTTCCTCCGGGTGCTCTGGTTTCCTCCCACAGTCCATAGATGTGCAGGTTAGGGTGGATTGGCCATGAGATTATAGGACAGTGGGTCTGGGTGGGGTGATCTTTGGAGGGTCAGTGTGGATTTGATAGGCCGAATGGACTGCTTCCATTCAGTAGGGATTCTGTGGCTCTCTGGGAACTGGTCCTTCCACCATTTCCTTGAAACCTTGAAGAGAACCAGCAGAGAGACACCTCTGAACTGGGGGGGGGGGGGGGGGGGGTGTTGGGGGTGGCAATGCTCTGTCCTGTGATCACCCTGCCATTAGCTCCTGAATATGGCTGACCCTAAAGGCTCCTGCATACAACAGAAAGGTTGTGGTGTGTTAGGCTTGCGAGTTGATCCCTGTAGCCGTCCACAAATATATAAAAATGGTGGCTGTTTGCTCAAATTGGCAATGATGACAAGTCCACCTGCAATATTATCAATCAGAATGAGGGTACACAGTGTGGAGCTGGAGGAACGGAGCAGGCCAGGCAGCATCAGAGGAGCAGGAAAGCTGATGTTTCTGAAGAAGGGTCCCGACCCAAACCATCAGCTTTCTCGCTCCTCTGATGCTGCTTGGCCTGCTGCGTTCCTCCAGCTCTGCATCTTGTTGTCTCAGATTCTCCAGCAACTGCAGTTCCTACTCTCTCTGTGGATTAACAGTTGAGTGATAATAATACTAGGCCAACCCTTCCCCCGAACCTGCTTCCAGCATCGGCAGTTCTTACTGACTCAGAATGAGGGTACATTTTGGCTCTGACTGGCTCCCCGTGGATAAAGGATGTCACCTAATGCAGACAGATGGCAATCTGGTGATTTGGGACAACTCATCAACCACAAGGAGCCCCAGCCTGCCAATGTGCAGTTGGTGTTCAGCCAGGTGAGGATCTATGTGAAGGTGGAAGGAACTGCCATAATGCCATCTTCCCTGATTTCTTCAAAGCTGTAAGCAAATTTAACTGCTGCTGTTGCTTTCCCACTCCAAATCGGACTTCTTTAACCAGGTTGACGGTGGCCAATTGATCTCCAGTGCTTCTTCCTCAATTCTTGGGAGTTGTCAGCAAGCTGGGGAGTCAGTCCTAGCTGTCTACCTCCCCCTGCTGATCAGTCCTCTCCACTGCAGCAGGAGAAAGATGGCACAAACACAGGGTGACTCTGCGCGATCTCTCCAGCAAGACCTTATTCCCACATTTCTTATGAACATTTCACACTTCTGAACCTAAATTCTAAGTCTGTAAAAATTACTAATCACGTTCTCTGAAATTTGCTTACAAGTTGGAAGATCGTACAAACGCCCAGACCCGAGTATTACACATGCTGGCTTTGTAGGCCCCAGGGTAAACCTATTGGCTTTCCAGAAAAGGTGAGAGATGTGCTGGCCTGCAGGTGAGGCTGAAACAGCATGGCTTCATGTCCCCCTCCCCGCCCCAGCATACCCCTGGCTAAAGTCCATGCCAATGAAAACAAAATGGATGAACTCAGATCTAGACTTAACTTCCAGGGCGAGCTTGCTGTGTGCTCTGTTTTACTGAGACATTGCTCGCTCCTGCAACACCTAACTGTGTTTTTCAAGCTAAATGTTTCTCCACTCACCGCACGGATGTCACTGCATCCTCAGGTAGGGCAAGGGGCAGTGGGGTCTCTCTCCTAACTAGCACCTTACACTGCTCAGACATGGAAACTCTGATGAGTTACTGCTCCTTGGACCTAGATAGTGACATGCCACCCCTACATCTGCCATGCGAGTTCACCTCTGCCAACCTGACTGCAGCCCATGTATCACCCCATGTGGGTGTGAAGAACGCTCTGAATGATGTTTACACCATTACAAACTCTCTGGAGGCATTACTCATGAAGGCCTTATTCATTGTGACCAGTGACTTCAGCCAGGCCAACCTCACGAGGGGGCTGCCAGAGTACTACCAGCATATTTCCTGCTCCACTAGACAACCAAAGATACTTGGCTTCTGCTACACAACCATCAAAGATGCCTACCACTCTACTGCCCGTCAACACTTAGGAAAATCAGACCACAGCACTGTGTTCCTTCTCCCAGCTTACAAGCAGAAGTTGAAACATGAGGATCGTTCACAGAAAGTAATATAATGCTGGCCCGAGGCAGCAGAAAGAGCTTCCCTAGTTGGTGGGCTGGACTATATTCAAGAACTCAATGGAAAACCTAGACAAGTACGCCATGGCTTCATTAGCAAGTGTGTCGAGGACTGTGCGCCGAAGGAGTCAGTCCGCGATGTTACCCAACTGCCAACCTTGGATGAACCAGAAGAACAAGGATTCAGCATTTAAGCCGGGTGACCCAGGCCAATACGGAAAATCCAGATATGACCTCGGTTCGAGCAGAATGCCAGAGGCGCGGTGTCACATGCCCCGACAGCACCACACACACCCGCTACCTTTGTTATTGCTGCAGATGTCAGACCGGCCTTCTTGAGAGTGGACCTGAGGAAGGTGAGAGGCCCAGGCGGAGCCCCAGGCCGCTCACTCAGATCCTGGTTGGACCAGCTGGTGGAGGTAATCGCTGGCATCTTCAGTCTCTCCTTGCTACAAGCTGAAGTCCCCACCTGCTTCGAGAAGACCAGTATCAACCCAGTACTAAAGAAAACACATGCAACATGCCTCAGCGACTACTGCCCAGTGGCCTTGCCCCCCTAATCATGAAATGCCTCTCAGCCTGACTCCATCCCTTGCAATTTTCTTAGTGGTGAAGCAAGTCCACAGTGGACGCCATTTCCCTAGCTCTACATTCACTCTTGCAACATCTGGACAATAAGGATAACGATGTCGGGCTTCAATTTATCAACTGCAGCTCCACCTTCCACACTATAATCCCCATCAGACTAATCTCATAACGCTGAGATCTTGGTTTCAGTTCAGCCCTGTGCAGCTAGATCTTCAGCTTCCTGACCCAGAGACCACAATCAGTGAGGATAGACACAGCAGCTTCTCCACGATAATCCTCAACACTCATGCCCTGCAAGGATGTGTACTCAGTCCCTTACTGTATTCCCTGGACACCCAAGGTTGTGTAGCCAAATTCCGTATGAATGCCATCTACAAGTTTGCTGACAACCCAACCACTGTAGAACGGATATCAGACAATTATGAGTTAGAATACAGGAAGAAGTGCTTGGTGTCATGGTGCAAGGATAACTATCTCGCTCTCAATGTTGGCAAAACAAAAGAATTGATCATTGACTTCAGGAAAAAAGGTGAAGGGCGCACCCTTATCGACATTCACCGAACAGAGGTGGAGACGGTCAAGCTCCTAGGAGTGACGATGACCTGTCCTGAACTTCCCATGTGAATGTTACGATCAAGAAGGCCCAACAACGCCTCTTCTTCCTCAGGTGGCTCAGGAAATTCGGCATGCCCATGAGGACCCTCACCAACTTCTACAGATGTACCATGGACTATCTGGGTGTATAATGGCTTGGGACGGCAACTGCTCTGCCCAGGACTATGAGAAACCACAGAAAGTTGCATGCACAGCCCAGACCATCACACAAGCCAATGTCCCATCAATGGACTCCATCTACACTACTCATTGCCATGGAAGGGTAGCCAACATCATCAAAGACCCCTCCCACCCCGGTTATAATCTCTTCCAACTTCTTCCAAGCTGTAGATACAAAAGCTTAAAGATATGTACTTCCCCGCTGTTATTAGACTGCTGAGCAGACATCTCTAATTACAACGTAATGTTGACCTTGTTTTTGCACACCCCCTATGCAGGGTAACCTATAAGCTTTGCCCTGTCTAAGCACCTCCTGATCTGTATGCCCTTGTATATTATGATCTGCCAGTACTACTCACAAAACAAAACTTTTCACTGTGCTTGGGCAGATATGACTGCAATAAATTAGATCAAATCAAATAAACAAACCTACACATTTGTGCAACAGGATGAGCTTGCCCATTGGATCAAACGTTTTGTACTGATGCAGGAGAAGGGTAAAGGTGAGGGAGTGGGGGTGCTGTGTGGATAAATGGTGAAGTAAGGCACAACATTACAGCATTTCCTGTACCGCCTCCAAAATTCCAGCTGCTCATGTTTTGCAAACTTTCCAACCATACCTTCCAGGTGTGTTCCTCAGCGTTCCTCTCCCCTTGCTAGTCAAGAGAATATTTCCCAGGCCCTCATCACCCTCAGCCACACATCCCAGAAAGGAATCATATGAAACAGATGACAGGCTTTGCATTTATTGCTTCCACTCCTCAACTGCCTTCTCTCTCCTCAACTCCTTAGCCTCCTGCAAATTTCATCTTTACATTGTCCCTTTGAATACTAGCGTTAGCTGTTAGACTGGGTCTGTAGCAGATGGTGAGGAAACTAACAAGAGGGAAAAACACACTTGACCTCATCCTTAACAATCTGCCAGCTGCAGATGCATCTGTCCATGACAGTAACGGTAAGAGTGACCATCGCACAGTCCTTGTGGAGACAAAGTCCCACTTTCACATTGAGAATAACCTCCATTATTGCTGCAGAGTGCAGTGGAGGCTGGGACATTGGATGCCTTCAAGGCAGACATCGACAAATTGTTAATCTCAGAAGGAATCAAGGGCTACGGCGAGAGTGCAGGGAAGTGGTGTTGAAATGCCCATCAGCCATGATTTAAATGGTGGAGTGGACTTGATGGGCCAAATGGCCTTACTTCCACTCCTATGTCTTATGGTCTTATGGTCTTATCATGCTGTGTGGCTATATGGGACAGATTTCGGATAGATCTAGCAACTCAAGACTAGGCATCCATAATGTGGGCCGTCAGCAGCAGCAGAATTGTACTCCAGCACAATCTGTAACCTCATGGCCCCGCATATCCCCCGCTCAACCATTACCATCAGGCCAGGGGGATCAACCCTGGTTCGCTGGAGAGTGCTGGAGGGCACCAGGAGCAGCACCAGGCATACCTAAAGATGAGGCATCAACCTGATGAAGCCTCCAAACAGGACTACTTGCACGCTAAACAGCGAAGGCAGCAAGTGATAGGCGCAGCTAAGTGATCCCACAACCAGTGGACCAGATGTAAGCTTTGCAGTCCTGCCACATGCAGTTGTGAATGGTGGTGGACAATTGAACAACTCTCTGGAGGAGGAGGCGCCGCAAATATCCCCATCCTCAATGATGGAAGAGCCCAGCACATATCAGTACAAAAAATAAGGCTGAAGCATTCACAGCAATCTTCATCCAGAAGTGCCAAGTGGATCATCCATCTCGGCCTCCTCCAGTGGTCCCCAGCATCACAGATACCAGTCTTCAGCCAATTCGATTCACTCCACGTGCTATCACAAAACGATTGGAGACACTGAATACCACAAAGGCTATAGGCCCTGACAACATTCTGGAATAGTACTGAAGACCTGTGCTCCAGAACTTGCCACTCCCCTGGCCAAGCTGTTCCAGTGCAGTTACAACACTGGCATCTACCTGACAATGTGGAAAATAGCCCAAGTATGTTCTGCACACAAAAAGCAGGACAAATCCAATCCGGCCAATTGCCTCCCCATCAGTCTCCTCTTGACCATCAGTAAAGTGATGGAAGGTGTCAGTAACAGCGCTATCAGGCAGCACATGCTCAGCAATAACCTGCTCAGTGACGCCCAGTTTGGGTTCCGCCAGGGCCACTCAGCTCCTGACCTCATTACAGCCTTGGCTCAAACATGGAAAAGAACTGATGTCAAGTCTGCATTCGACTGAATGTGGCATCAAGGAGCCCAAGCAAGACTGGAATCATACCTGACACATAGGAAGATGGCCGTGGTTGTTGGACATCTGTCACCTCAGCTCCAGAACATCTCTGCAGGAGTTCCTCAAGGTAGTGTCCTAGGCCCAATCATCAGCTGCTCCATCAATGACCTTTCCTCCATCAAAAGGTCAGAACTGGGGATGTTCACTGATGATTGCACAATGTTCAGCACGAAATGTGACTCCTCAGATACTGAAGTGGTCCATGTTCAAATGCAGCAAGATGTGGACAATATCCAGACTTGGGCTGACAAGTGGCAAGTAACATTCATGCCACACAAATGCCAGGCTATGGCCATCACCAATAACAGACAATCTAACCACTGTCCCTTGACTTTCAATGGTGTTACCCTAACTGAATCCCCGACTATCGACATCCTGGGGGTTGTCATTGACCAGAAACTCAACTGGACTCATCACATAAACACAGCGGCTGCAAGAGCCAATCAGAGATTAGGAATACTGCGGTGAGTAACTCACCTCCTGACTCCTCAAACACTGCCAACCATCTACAAGGCACAAGTCAGGAGTGTGATGGAATACTCCCCACTTGCCTGGATGGGTGCGGCCCTAACAACACTCAAGAAGCTTGACACCATCCAGGACAAAGCAGCCACTTGATTAGCACCACATCCACAAGCATCCACTCCCTCCACCAACGACTCTCAGTAACAGCAGTGTGTACTATCTACAAGATGCCCTGCAGAAGTTCACCAAAGATCCTCAGACAATTCCAACCACACGACCATTTCCATCTAGAAGGACAAGGGCTGCTGATACATGGGAAGGCCACCCCCTCCAAGTTCCGCTCCAAGCCACTCACCATCCTGACTTGGAAATATGCCACCGTTCCTTCATTGTAACTGAGTCAAAATCCTGGAATTCCTTCCCTAATAGTATTGCGGGTCAATCTACAGCAGATGGGCTAAATGGCCTGCTACCACACTGTGAAATAGAAGTATGGCATGATATTTCTGAAGGTGCTCTGAGTGCAATCTCCCCTCAGCTATATATAGAGTTTCCTTCGTTTGTGAAAAGAAGTGGTAATCTGTGGGAGATTATGGACACAAACCTTCCAATACCAAGAAGGAGGATTTTGCTGGCAGTTTATATCAACTGATTACAGCATCAGAACACAAAATGATCTGCTGTTTAGATATTCAAAACAAAAGACGACGCAGATTTAATTTGTTGGTCACTCCATGCCACTTACTGAACAAAGTTAACACTTGATAGACATACAGATGACAAAGCTCAAACATTTCGAAGTGCAGCAATGTTATTAGAATAGATTAGCTACCCTACAGTGTGGAAACAGGCCCTTCGGCCCAACAAGTCCACACTGCCCTTTGGAGCATCCCACACAAATCCATTCCCCCTATAACCTACACATCCCTGAACACTATGGACAATTTAGCATGTCCAATCCACCTAGCCTGCACATCTTTGGACTGTGGGAGGAAACCCACACAGACACGGGGAGAATGTGCAAAGTCCACACAGATAGTTACCTGAGGGTGGAATCGAACCCGGGCCCCTGGTGCTGTGAGGCTGCAGTGCTAACCACTGAGCCACCGTGCCGCCCCTAATGATCCTAAAATTGAAATTGCATCACAGCATCATTGAATGCAATGTCAGTGTACTATCTTAGCTCATAATAGTTATTAAAGGAACAGTGAAAACACTCAAACTAACATTTTTAAAATGCCAAGTCATGCTTGGCTGTTGATTTCCTGCTCTCCATTGTTTGCTGAAGCCAGACCAGATTAATTAACACCTCATTACAAGTGCGATCAGCCGACTGAAAGGATGCAATTTGCAAGGGGACTCAATGGATCCAAGCAATTTTCAACAACAGCAGCTTACATTTGTATAGAACCTTTTAATATCATGAAACACATCAACAGTGTCATAAAGCAAAATATGGCATCACCTTACATCAGGAGAACTGGGTCAGCTAACCAACAGGTTGACCAAAAATTTAAGGGATGGCAATTAGAATTAGAATTAGCTTCATTGTCACATATACTCACATGAGTGTCCACTTAAAGCTGAAAGATGCTAAAAATTAACTCTCCATCCTACATATAAAGGTACCTTTGGGGTGGCACAGTGGCTCAGTGGTTAGCACTGGAACAAAAACAAAGTTGCTGGAGAAGCTCAGCAGGTCTGGCAGCATCTGTGAAGGAGAAAACAGAATTAATGTTTCGAGTCTCGTGACGCTTCCTCAGACCTTTAGCACTGCTGCCTCACAGCTCCAGGGACCCAGGTTCGATTCCACCCTCAGCCTCTATGTGGAGTTTGCACATTCTCCCTATGTCTGCGTGGGTTTCCTCCAGGTGCTCTGGTTTCCTCCCACAGTCCAAAGATGTGCAGGTTAGGTGAACTGGCCATGCTAAATTATTTGTAGCGTTCAGTGATGTGCAGCTTAGGTGGGTTGTAGAGGGATGGGTCTGGGTGGGATGCTCCAAGGTTCGGTGTGGATTTGTTGGGCCAAAGGGCCCGTTTCTACACTGTAGGGATTTTTTGATTCTATATACCCAGGTACAGATTCTTAAGTATAAATCCTCAGTGATCAAGCATTAGAAAAATAGAGAAATGAAAAATTCAGAACAACAATCCTTCTAACCCAGTCCATGCCAATACCTAGTCTCTAGTCCGTGCTGCACTTTGGCTCCAGACCACACCAGGCTTCACCTCAAGTGTCTCAAGGCCTTAGGGTGCAGGTCTGAAATTACATTGAGGCTGGAGGTCCACTTTGAGGCCACCCTGGCCCCGCAGAGAGACTGACACTCCCGAACAAGAGCCCTTCAGCCCGAACTGTGAGACCACCATGCTGGGCCCAAACAAGGGAAAAAAGGGAGAGAGTTGCAATGAGAGCGAAGGAATCCCAGAGATCGGGTCCAGGAAGCTGAAGAGAATCAGGGACAGAGGCCAGAGTTTGAGGAGCGCAGAGATTCTGAAGGTTGTTGTGCTTGGAGGAGATTACAGAGCGAAGGAGGGACAAGGTCAGGATTTGAAAATACATCGAGAATTTTAAAATCAGGCTGTTGGACTAGGAGCCAATGCAGGTCAGTGATAAAACAATGGTGCCAGGTACGATAGGGCTGCAGATCTCTGGATGAGCTTATGGAGGGTAAGATCATAGAACCCTACAATTCAGTAAAGGACTCTTGTCCCATCAAGTCTATACCCTAAAGGTATATTAAATCTACATTAGTCCATTAGCCTTGAATGTTATGACATATCAGGAGACCTTCCAAGTACTTCATAAAGTTGTGAAGTTTCCCACCTCCCATCTACGCTCACAGGCAGTGCATTCCAGACCCTCATCACCCCTCGTTCAAAACATTTTTCTTCAAATCTGATCTGGGAGACCACTGGGTTTGAGTAGCCAAGTCCAGACATGACAAAGGTATGAATGACGATTTCAGCCAAGACAGTGTGGAGTGGATTGATACTGAAATCGTTTCAGACAGAGCACAAAATATGAGGGACATTGTGGGATCAAACATGAGATGGGAATAACAAAGAGACTGTCACAGGCTGGTCAGGGAGCTGGGCGGAGACAGAAGGTAGGGAATGGAGTCTGGAACACAGGCTGAGAATAATGGCCTCCATCTTCCCAATATTTAACTGGATACAATTTTTGTTTGGCGGAGTTGGATGCTGGATAAGCAGACTTTAAAAAATGGAGGAGTCAAGTGGGGCAGGGGAGATAAGCTTTACTATCGAGTCTATCTAGAAAAATACTTTTTGTTTATTTCTTATTTTTGTGCTTCTCAGGAATTATCCTCACAAAGCCAGCAGAAAGCACATCTAGTAAAACGGAAAGAACTGCAGACGCTGGAAATCAGAAACAAAAAACAGCAATTGCTGGAAAAGCTCAGCAGGCAGTATCTGTGGAGAGAAATCAGAGTTAACTTTTTGGTTTCAGTGACCCTTCCTCAGAACATGAGCCAACACAATTTGTTTCTGATTCAAATGGTCAAAATTTGAACCGAGCCTCTGCATGCTACATGGGACACATGCAATTCCATTTGATTTCCTGGCCGTGTGAATGATTTCTAGCAGGTATAGTTGAAGGAACAAACTGCAGTGAAATAACCTTTACAACTTGGGAAATAACATCTTCCATGTGAGTTAACAGTTTGTGGTCCAAACAAACTGTGCACCAACATCAGAAATAAATCTGAACAGTTGGATAGCCTACAATAAACCGAGGGTTTCCCTCTCTACTGTAGATTACTATTACTAATACAGGTTTAATTTCTTTCACAGATACTCAAATGGTCTGGCTATTCCAAATTAGGCTTCCCCTAAGTGGGCAGCTTCTACTTCAATGTCAGTCATATCTGTGGTGGCTACTTAAAATGTCTGATTAAAGTTTGGAGTTGCAAACATAAGTCTAATTTTTAAAATGGCCTTCAGCATTTCAAAACCTGTTTGGCATTTCTCAGTCCATACAACCTTTGCTTTTCTCTGTAACAGTTCTTTGTTTAAAAAGGGGATGATGTATCCAAGATGTCTGTGGATGTGAGTTCAGTGGAGTTTGGAGAGGAATACTGAAATGTCTTATCTGTACTGAGATGGGGAGACTTCAAACAGAAAGACGAAAAAGGAAGAGACACTAAGAAATTAGCATTTTAAAATCAACTGTTCTGTAATCAATGTCAACACTACCATTATGATCCACTGTAACAGTCCAAACAGTCACTCAATACATTGCAGTTCAGAGACTGATTGTTATTCATTTTAATTGTCAGCTTTTTGTGGACCCATGTCTCATTTCTAATTTGGATTTATCTGTGTTGCATTTTTATTTCTCCTCACATTTACTAACAAATAAACTCACTTTTTGGTTAAATCGAGTTTGCCGGGTTAAATTGCTTCTTATTAAAACCTAAATTGGCAGAGGGGTGTCCATTAGGAAGTGGGCTCTTGTCATATTGACCTTTACATGATTAACAGAGAGGTTGAGTGAATCAAAAAGGGAAGCCAGTTTATGCCACCTCACTCAGGAGCTGATCAATTTGAGATATCCCATTTGGAACTGTAACAAACTGAGGATAGTTTAACAATTACAACATAGTCACACAGTCATGCACACAGAAACAGAGCCTACAGTCCGACTGAGCATAATCCCTCACCAAAGTAGTCCCACCTGCCCATGCTTGGCGCATCTCCCTCCAAATAGCTCTTATTCATGTACTTATCGCAATGTCTTTTAAACATTATAACTGTACCCGCATCCAACACTTTCTCTGGAAGTTCATTTCATTCCCAAACTATTCTCTGTGTAACAGCATTGTATCTCGTGTCTTATTTAAATATTCCTCCTCTCACCTTAAAAATATACCCCCTAAGCCTTGAAATCCCCCACCTAGGGAAAACCATCTGCCATTCACTTTCTTTATGCCCCTCATGATTTTATAAATCGCTATAAGGTCACCCTTCAACCTCCCACACTCCTGTGAAAAAATTCCCAGCCTCTCCTTTTAACGCAAACCCTTCGTTCCCAGCGACATCCTAGTAAATCACTTCTGAACCGTCTCTAGCTTAATTAAATCCTTCCCTTAACAGGGTGACCAGAACTGCACACAGTAATCCAGAAGAGGCCTCACCAATGTCCTGTACAACCTCAGTATGACATCCCAATTCCTATACTCAAAGGCCTGAGTGATGAAGGCATGTGTGCTAAACACCTTCTTAACCACCCTGTCTATATATGATGCAAACTTAAGAAATACGTACCTGAGCCCCTAGGACTCTCCGTTCTACAACACTACCCAAAGTTTTACTTTAATTGTGTTAGTTCTGCTCTTGTTTGTTTTACCAAAATGCAATAACTTGCGTTTCTCCAAATTTTTAGCTTTCATTAATAGAGGGATTGAGTTCCAGAGCCGTGAAGTTATGCTCCAGCTATACAAAAGCCTGGTTCAGCCACATCTGGAGTATTGTGTCCAGTTCTGGTCTCCTCATTACAGGCAAGATGTAGAGGCGTTGGAAAAGGTGCAGAGGAGATTTACCAGGATGTTGCCTGGAATGGAGGGAAGGTCTTACGAGGAAAGGTTGGGAGGGCTAGGGCTTTTCTCCTTAGAACGACAAAGCATGAGAGGTGACTTGATAGAAGTGTACAAAATGATAAAAGGTATAGATAGAGTAGACAGCCAGAGACTTTTTCCTGGGTAGAGGTAGCTATTACGAGGGGGTATAGTTTTAAAGTGAGTGGAGGTAGATATAGGGGAGACGTCAGAGGTAGGTTCTTTATTCAGAGAGTGGTAGGGGCATGGAATGCATTGCTGGAGAGGGTAGTGGAGTTGGCCTCACTAGGGGCATTTAAGCGGCTATTAGATAGGCATTTCATTGTTTGTAAATTGCTGTGCGATTCCTGATGATTGTGAAAGACATGATATAAATGCAAGTCTTTTTCTATCATTAGTGGCCTATTCCTACCTATTCTTTTCTCCCTTCTCTCCTGATGCTATTTGGGTGCCACTGGCTGCCATGCCAGAGGAAATGTGCAGTTAAGAGTCAGTCACATTACTGTGGGCCTGGACCCGCATGCAGACCAGACAAAGATGCAGATTTCCTCCTCTAAACACATTAGTGAGCCAGATAGATTGTACAGTAATAAACAGCGGACATCATCGGGTAGCTTGTTGCTTGTAGCTCATACAGATGAGGAAGGACACCACTTTGATTGGGACAACACATCCATCCTAGGACAAACCAAACAGAGACACGCACGAGAATTCCTAGAAGCATGGCATTCCAACTGGAACTCCACCAACAAACACATTGATTTGGAGGCAATCTACCACCCCCTGAGAAAAAGAACAGGAAATGACATCACCAGCGCAGGAAATGACATCACCAACTCAAGGAAACCTAACCAGATAAATAGAAAGCGGGACATAACACCAGCGCTTCGTCGGAGGCTCACCGATGATGTTACCTAGTATGGTGATGAAACGTCTGAAAACTAACCTTCCAGCTCAGCGAGCAAACTCACATCCAGAACAGTTACATTCATTTCATGTGCTAGTAGTGTGCTAGTGTAAAATGGAATATTCCTCCAGTGAAACGTATTACAGTGGGTCTAATGTGAGAGAAATAGTTTCACTGGGTCATTCAACGCTGATTTGAGGATTGCCAGATCAGTCACAATCTCATTTAAGGGTAGGGTATACTCGATGAGCTGAAAGTCAGTGGATGAGTACTTCTGTTCCTACTGTTTATGCATTCTTTTTATCTATTAAGTAATTTTTTAAAATAACGTTTTTATTTAGCTTAGTTCTTCTCAAGAATGCAATACATTCTTACAATGTGAGAATTAAAAGCCCAGGCCAGCCTGTCGTCACTTTGGGAAACAGGGTAATGGTAGCAGGCCCCATACAATTACAGGGCAGGGTGGGAGCCGGCTCTGCACGCTACTGAAGTAGCTCAGTTGGCAGAGTTTCCAACCTTTGATTGGCAGCTCACAACAACTGAATCCTTCATTCCCATCTTGAATGAAAAATGGATTGAAATCTGGCTGCAGTTACAATAAAGAGGCAGCCATACACTCCCATGGAGGCAAAGTGAAGGATGTCCCAAAGTCCTCGCAGGAGATCCCCAATGGCTGAAGTCAGCAGGGTGTGTGAGTCCCTAAGGATGGAGAAAGATCTCAATCCAGGCTGGTTGTCAGCAGTGGACAAGACTGGCAATGAGCATCAACACCAGAAACCTCAGACCAGCTCCTTGCCATAAGTGGCCACTGACAGCAGTGCAGACCGGATAGAATAACTGCCAGCTAATTCAGTGAGACTAACTGGTGCTGCAGCTAGGAGGAAGCCAGAGCTGGGTGCAACGAGTAGGGGGAAAGGAATTGTAGGTGAGGGAAGGGTGGGTCTGAGGAAGTTGTGGAGGGAAGAGATAGTGGGTCAGCATCAATTCACAGCAAGAGTGAATGCTCAGGCTACAGTGTTTATGTCCAACTTTCAGTGGGGAGGTCAGGTCCCGGGGTCCGGAGGCTTGCATCATGGGAGGCTGTGGTTGTCAAGGTGTGGGGTTAGAGGTCAGGTCATGTGTTTTAGAGGACAAGTCCTGCACTCTGTTCTGTTACGCTGATGCACTTGTACAGTACGATCTGTGTGTAAAGCACGTAAAACAACACTTTTCAGTGTTGTTTGGTGTGGGTGTCAGTCAAAAACCAAATCAACTTATGTGGGGGATTAGATATCAGATCTTGGGAGGTGCAGAGGTCATGATTTTGAGGTTCGCACTGCTCTGAATTGGTCAGTTACGACCCCCTGTTGAGGAAGGCCTGAATGTTCTATCTCTCCCCATCCCACCTTGGCTGTCACATCTGACTTGGCTATTCAGACATGTTCGCTGCCATTGATAACTTGATGACACTTTCAGCAGGATCATTACTGATTCTGATCGTCTTGGAGCAAATGCAATGAAACCCTGTAACCGAAGCTTGGATTTCGCAGGTTAACACCTTCTAAAAATAATTACTGTCAAATCTCAGCCAAAATTGAGAAACGATTCACTCTAGTGACCAACACTAACTTGTCAGTGGGAGACTTCAACAGGAGATCCTATTAAATCAGGCAGTTTTACCAACTTCCCGAATTATGATCCCATACTTGTTGGTGTGGATGCTGCCATTGATGTCCATACTGAACATTGCACCCTGAAAGTTGGCAACTTGTGAAGAAATTTCTATATTGTATAAGAAAATAAGATCATAAGAACTAAGAGCAAGAGTAGGCTATTCAGCCCCTCCAGCCTGCTCCCCCATTTAATACAATCATGGCTAATATCATCTTGGCCTCAACATCTACTAATTCCCCATAACCCTTTACCTCATTACTAATTAAAAATCTGTCTATCTCCTCCCTTATGCACTCAGCATCCTGGCATCTACTACAGTCGGGGCTAATGAATTCCACAGATTCACAACTCTTTGACAGAAGTAATTCCTACTCATGTTTCTTTAAAATCTGCTGCCCCTTATCCTAAAACTATAACCTTTTGTTCGAGATTTCCCCACTTTAGGAAACATCCTCCACATTGTCAATCCCATTTAACTTCTTATATGCCTCAATTAGATCTCCTCCCATCCTTCCAAAGTCTTGCAAGTATGGGTCAAACTGAGATCTCTCATCATTAGACAAGCCTTTCATCTCTGTATGCTTTACAAATAGATTATAGTAAGTCACCAAAACTCCCTCGAAGGTACCTTCCAAACCTCCACCTGGAAGGGCTAGGACAGAAGATACATGGGAACACCACAACTTGCGAGTTCCCCTCCCATTTCTGTTTTCAGCAGCAGCAAGAGCAGGAGCTTGAACCAGGGGCCTGTTGGGAAGTGGGTGAGTCAATGATTTTAAATCTTTAAAAGCTTACCTCAAGTGTCGGAGCCTTCCATTTGTGTTGTGAGCAGCAGCGCCTCAGAGAGCAGAGGTTTCTGGGAAAGGAGGGACTTTATTTATCCCCTCAGCTATATAAGTGATCATTTGTTAACCCGAGACCCTATCCTTGTTGGGCCTCCCACCCATCCACCTCCTCTAACCTTATACACCAGGGACAGATCAGGTAAGCTTTTTTTTAATACTTTCTGATAAGGGAACTGGCAGGGATGGCAGTGCAGGTAGAGGAATGTTCCTCCTGCATGATGTTTGAGGTGAGGGCAGGCATTAGTGTCATCCAAATACATCAGCAGGAAGTGCACCCAACTCTTGCTCCTCCAAGACCGCATTAGGGAACTGAAGCGGGAGCTGGATGAACTTCGGATCATTCGGGAGGCAGAGTCTGTGATAGACAAAGCGTTACAAGGAAGTAGTTTCTCCTAAGCGTGAAGAAAGCTGGGTAACTGTTAGAAGGGGGAAAAGCAGTCAGTGCAGGGATCCCCCGTGGTCGTTCCCCTGAAAAACAAGTATGCCGTTTTGGATACTGTTGCGGTGCAGGTCTCTGGCACAGAGTCTGTCCCTCTCGCACAGAAGGGAAGGGGGATAGGAAGAGAGTGTTAGTCACTGGGGACTCAATAGTTAGAGGGACAGATAGAAGGTTTGATGGGAATGAACGAGACTCACAGTTGGTGTGTTGCCTCCCAGGTGCCAGGGTCCGTGATGTCTTGGATCATGTCTTTGGGGTCCTGAAGGGAGAGGGTGACCAGCCCCAAGTCGTGGTCCACATAGGTACCAAAGACATAGGTAGAAAGAGGGATAGGGATGTCAGGCAGGATTTCAGGGAGCTAGGGTGGAAGTTGAGAGCTAGAACAAACAGAGTGGTTATCTCCGGTTTGTTACCCGTGCCACGTGATAGCGAGGCAAAGAACAGGGAGTGATTTCAGCTGAACACGTGGCTGCAGGGCTGGTGCAGGAGAGGGGGCCTCAGGTATATGGATAATTGGGGCTCATTCTGGGGAAGGTGGGACCTCTACAAACAGGACGGTCTCCACTTGAACCAGAAGGGCACTAATATCCTGGGTGGGAAATTTGCTAGTGCTGTTCGGGTGGATTTAAGCTAGCTCAGCAGAAGGATGGGAAACTGTGGTGTAGTTTCAGTTTACAGGAGGAAGAGAGTAGGGAGGACGTGGACAGGATCTCACTGTCACAGGCGTGTGCTGGCAGACAGCAAGCAGGATTGAAGAGTGTCTACTTCAACGCCAGGAGTATCCGGAATAAGGTAGGTGAGCTTGCAGCATGGATAGGTACCTGGGATTTCGATGTTGTGGCCATTTCGGAAGCATGGATACAGCAGGGTCAGGAATTGATGTTGCAGGTTCCAGGGTTTAGATCTTTCATTAAGATCAGGGATGGTGGCACAAGCGGGGGTGGTGTGGCTTTGTTAGTCAAGGACAGTATAACAGTGGCTGAAAGAACTTTTGATGAGGACTCATCTACTGAGGTGGTAATGGCTGAGGTCAGAAACAGGAGAGGAGAGGTAACACCACTGGGAGTTTTTTATAGACCTCCACAAAGTTCCAGGGATGTGGAGGAAAGGATTGGCAAGACAATTCTGTGCAGGAGTGAAAGGAACAGGGTGGTCATTATGGGAGACTTTAACTTCCCCAACATTGACAGGAAATGCTATAACTCTAGTACGTCGATGGATCAGTTTTTGTCCAATGTGTGCAGGAGGGTTTCCTGACACAGTGTGTTGAAGGGCCAACAAGAGGGAAGGCCACACTGGATCTGGTGTTTGATTTAGCACTTTGGAGAGAGTGACAATAATTCAGTTACACTTAGTTTAGCGATGGAAAGGGATAGGAACATGCCACAGGGCAAGAGTTATAGATGGGGTAGGGCAATTATAATGCGATTAGGCTAGACTTAGGAGGCATAGAATGGGGTTGCAAAATGCACGGGATGGGGACAATCGAAATGTGGAGCTGGTTTACGGAATATATATTGCATGTCTTTGATAGGTATGTTCCTGTCAGGCAGGGAGGAAGTGATAAGGTAAGGGAACAGTGGTTTAATAAAGAAATTGAATCTCGTGTTAAGCGGAAGAGGGAGGCTTATGTGACGTAGAGACGAGATGGTTCAGATGAGGCGATGGAGAGTTACGGATTAGCTAGGAAGGATTTAAAGAGAGAGATAAGAAGAGCAATGAGGGGACATGAGCAGACATTAGCAGGTAGAATAAAGGAGAACCCTAAAGCTTTCTATAGGTATGTGAGGGATAAGAGGATGGCTAGGGTAGGAATAGGGCCAGTCAAGGACAGAAGTGGGAAGTTGTGTGTGGACCCTGTGGAGATCAGAGAGGTGCTAAATGAATATTTCTCATCTGTTTTCACTCAGGGAAAGGAGAATATTGTAGAGGAGAAGACTGAGTTACAGGCTACTAGAATTGAAAGGATTGAGGTTAGTAAGGAGGAGGTGTTACCAATTTTAGAAGGTGTGAAGGTAGATAAATCCCCTGGGACAGATGGGATTTTTCGGAGGATTCTCTGGGAAGCTAGGGAGGAGATGGTGGAGGCTTTGGCCTTGATCTTTGAGTCCTCATTGTCTACAGGTTTAGTACCAGAGGACTGGAGGATTGCAAATGTTGTGCCCTTGTTCAAGAAGGGCAGTAGAGATGACCCAGGTAATTATAGACCTGTGAGCCTTACGTCTGTTGTAGGAAAAGTCTTGGAAAGGATTATAAGAGATACGATTTATAATCATCTAGCAAGCAACAATTTGATTGGAGATAGTCAACATGGATTTGTCAAGGGCAGGTCGTGCCTCACAAACCTCACTGAGTTTTTTGAGAAGGTAAACAAGCATGTGGATGAAGGTAGGGCAGTTGACGTGGTGGACATGGACTTCAGTAAAGCTTTTGATAAGGTTCCACATGGTAGGCTATTGGACAAAATATGGAAAGCATGGGATCGAGGGAGATTTAGCAGTTTGGATTAGAAACTGGTTTTCTGCAAGAAGGCAATGAGTGGTGGTTGATGAAGAATATTCAGCCTGGAGTCCGGTTACTAGTGGTGTGCCTCAACGATCTGTTTTGGGACCACTGCTGTTTGTCATTTTTATAAGTGACTTGGACGCAGGCATAGGTGGATGGGTTAGTAAGTTTGCAGATGACACTAAAGTTGGTGGAGTGGTGGGCAGTGTGGAAGAATGTTGCAGGTTGCAGGGAGACTTGGATAAACTGCAGAATTGGGCTGAAAGGTGGCAAATGGAGTTCAATGCAAATAAATATGAGGTGATTCACTTTGGGAAGAATAATAGGAAGGCAGAATACTAGGTCAATGGAAAGATTATTGGTAATGTGGATGTGCAGAGGTATCTTGGCATCCATGTACATAGATCCCTGAAAGTTGCCACCCAGGTTGATAGTGCTGTTAAGAAGGTTTATGGTGTGTTAGGTTTTATTGGTAGAGGGATTGAGTTCCGGAGCCGTGATGTCATGCTGCAACTGTACAAAACGCTAGTGCGGCCTCACTTGGAATACTGCGTGCAGTTCTGGTTGCCCCACTACAGGAAGGATGTGGAAGCATTGGAAAAGGTGCAGAGGAGATTTACCAGGATGTTGCCTGGTCTGGAATGATGGTCTTATGAAGAAAGACTGAGGGACTTGGGACTGTTCTCATAGGAGAGAAGAAGGCTAAGAGGGGGTTTAATAGAGACATACAAGATGATCAGAGGATTAGATAGGGCGGACAGTGAGAGTCTTTTTCCGAGGATGATGACATCAGCTTGTGCAAGGGGGCACAGCTACAAATTGAGGGGTGATAGATTTAAGACAGATGTCAGAGACAGGTTCTTTGCTCAGGGTTGTAAAGGCGTGCAACGCCCTGCCTGCCAATGTAGTTAACTCAGCCACATTAGAGGCATTTAAACTGTCCTTGGATAAGCAGATGGATGATGTTGGGATTGTGTAAGGGGATGGGCTTAGATTAGTTCACAGGTCGGTGCAACATCAAGGGCTGAAGGGCCTGTTCTGCACTGTATTGTTCGATGTTCTATAAACCACACACCATCTTGACTTGGAACTACATTTACCTTACTGCCATTATGGTCACCGGATCAAAACTCAGAGCTTCCTTCCTAATAGCCCCAAGCGAGCCCCTACACACTAAGGACTACGGGGGTCAAGAAGGCAGCTCACCACTATGTTCTACAGGGCTATTAGGGATGGACAATAAATGCTGAGCTAGCCAGTGATGCCCATTTCCAAAGCAGGATAATAAAAATGTAATCATTCCTACAATTTAGGATTCTAATTGTTCACAGTTCATCAGCAACAAAGTGAAACTGATGCACAAGCAACCTTATGGTGGGGAGCAAGGTGGAGGGCATCAGTTACTGATCCTGTCAGCAGTACTTTTCACTGTTATTGGTTTACACTGGGGTATTATGTGAGTAACTGCTTTGTGCACAGAAGACAGGACAAAACACTGTCGTAGGAAGGCTCTTGGTTGAAAAGTGAATTGAATTAATTGAAAGCTAACACCATGCAGCCGGCAGCATCTGCTCTGTGTGTGATCATAATATCTAATAACAATTTAAAGAGAGTTGAGTCGAGGAATAATCAGCAAAGTGGTCTCTGGTGAGTTATTTGCTGCATCCATGATTCTATTCTGTTACAATCCATCACCTCTTCTTTCGCATATCATGTGGCAGCCAGCACCAAAATTAGAAAGAACTTTCCCACCGAACCTTTCAAATTCATTAAATTGATCCTAATTAACCACTGGATCCATGCTGCCCATTGACAATACAGAAATAACTGTGCACTGAAGGAAGGAGTAATTGACCATGTACATTGAAGGTGATTTGTGTTGACAGCTGATTTAATAGAGACATTTGAAGGCTTTGAAACCAAGATGTTGTGCATTGACATTAAGAAGTGACAAAACACGGAGGTTTAATCAGCAAGTTTGTTCTATTGGTGCCGCTTGGAACCAACTTTGGACTGTTATAGCACTTCATGATACATAAAAGATTGTGAGCGACTTTGCAACATGTTGTTAGTGGGTGCCCTGTATCACTGTTCACTAATCAGAACACATTGCAATGCTTGGAATATCTCTGCTTTTTTTTCTCCGATACGAAGAGCTGTGGATAGTGAGAAGGCTTACCAGAGGATACAGCAGGATATAGATAGACTGGAGACTTGGATGGATAAATGGCAAATGGGGTTCAGTCCTGACAAATGCAAGATGATGTGTTTTGGGAGATCTAATGCAGGAGGGAAGTATACAGTAAATGGCAGATCTCTTCATAGCATCAAGGTACAGACGGACCTGGGTGTGCAGGTCCATTGTTCACTGGAAGCGGCAACACAAATGAATTAGGGTTAGAATTGGAATCAGCCTCTATTGTCACATATACTCAATGAGTACTGTGAAGTCTATACATTGTCATTTACAGAGCCATCTTAGGTATAAAGTTACCAAGACACAGCTGCTCCAGTTGTAAGATCTTAGAAAATAGAGAAATAAAATGTCCCACATTGCAGAAATAAAACA
Organism: Stegostoma tigrinum; assembly: GCF_030684315.1. Classification (NCBI taxonomy): domain Eukaryota; kingdom Metazoa; phylum Chordata; class Chondrichthyes; order Orectolobiformes; family Stegostomatidae; genus Stegostoma; species Stegostoma tigrinum. Next base: position 6,066,364 of record NC_081376.1, read on the forward strand.
GATAAGGCGGTCAAGAAGGCATCTGGCACTCTTGCCTTCATCAGTTGAGGTTTAGAGTATAAAAACTGACAAGTCATGTTGCAGCTTGTATAGAACTTTATAAGGCCACTTTTGGAAAGCTGTGTGCAGCTCTGGTTGCCACACTCCCAGAAGGATATGAAGTATTTGCAAGATCTGTACTTCCTTCTACAAGTGAGTGGAACTACGTTACTCAGCTAAATGGAGGCAATGGTGTTGTAACTAAGTGCAGAGATAAAGGGCTGAATTTCCTCATGTGATGTTCACAAAGCCTTTAGATCTGTCTAGTCCCCAAAAATACCTGATACAGTGTTATTCTTATGCCATAGCTTTACCACAAATTGCAAGTGTCATACCCAGAACAAGGCACGTAGATACCATACATTGTTTAAAATGAACGCAAAATCCATCAGGCTGGCTGCAACATACGTGTGACTTCTACCAGCATTAGCATTCACATCCAGAAAATTCATGCATCCCTTTGCTTAAGGGTGGGCCATCAACAACAGGACAACAACATGCCAGCAAAATAGTCTTTCTACTCTACCATGGATATTAGAGTCAACAAAATCAGTGAGTATTAGATGGATATGAAATGGATCCCAGTAGCATTTCTATTTGGACCCCCATCCAAACACAAGGACTTTGGCTGTCTCAGACTGTCAGAGTGTGGAAAGCATAATAGTTATCAACTTAACACACAACTCCATTTGGAAAAAGACATCGGACTTGCGAAAGGTGATATGGGTAAAACTACCAAGCTTGTTGGCCACTTTTAAAATTTCAGCAGAATCTCCTCTGAGCCAAGGGACGGTCTGAAAACCATCAAACCAGCTGCAAACAATTCTGTGGCCAATGTAAAATAAGCAGCTACAACTTGAAAGTGTGAATAGGTCTCTCCCAGCCATTTGCAACTTCAAGTACACCTGAAACACCATCACTTAACAATTTGATTATAAGAGGACTCAGAGCTTACAGAAATGTCTGCTTTGACAAAGTATCAACACAACCAAGAAACTATAGGCCTGCTATGCAAGAAACTGATATAATCACAAAGTAATTCCATTGCAACTTTCTTTATTTGTAACTAATCTTTGACTGAATAATTGCGTTCAAGTCAAATGATTGAGACATTGTATTTTTATATCTCTAGGGCAAGGGAATGATAATAAATATCCTTTTTTCATACTTCTAGGGGTAATAAGTGGAAACACAAAATAAAATCAGAAAATACTGGACATATTCAGTAGATCTAGAAACATTTATGGGAGTAGCAAGGCAATGTTAATGCTTTAGACCCATAACCTTTCTTCAGCCAAATGGGTGCTTTTCATTTCTTGTTCTTTATCCCTTCATGGGATATGGGCATTGCTGCTAGTATTTTTGCTCAACCCAATTTGCCCTTGAACTGAGCCATAGAGATGGACAGCCTAGGAACAGACACTTCAGCCCTACTCATCTATGCTGACCAGATACTAAATTAATCTAGTCCCATTTGCCAACATTTGGCCCACTTCCTTTAAACCCTTTCTAGTCATGGGTTTGCTAGGCCACATCAGAGGGTAGTTCAGAGTAAAGTACATCCTTGTGGTTGTCACATGTAGGTAAGGGTGGTATTATTTCTTGCCTAAAGGGCATTAGTGAACCAGTTTGCATTTTACAACAATTAATGATAATTTCATTGTCACCAGAACTGGCTTCCAATTCCAGACTTAGGAATTGAAATTGAATTCCACCAGGTGCAGTGATAGGATCTGAGTCCATGTCACCACAGCATTAGTTGGTTTTCAGTGTGACTAGGTCAGTTCATTACTGCCATGCTACCACTTCCCCCTATTTTAACCGTGTCAACTCACTATCAACTTAAGGCATAGGACCAAATGAATTAAGAGCAGGAGTATGTAATTCAGCCCTTTGAGCCTGATACACCATTTAACATAATCATGGCTGATCATATGCTGGTCTCAACTCTAATCTCCTGCCTGGTCCCCATCATCCTGTTTCTTGCTTTTCATCCAGAACATATCTATTCCTTTCTTGAATCTGTTGATTAATTCTGCCTCCACTGCACTCTGGGGCAGTTAGTTCCACAGATTCACAACCCTCTAATAGTAACAAACCACTCTCTCCATGACTCCCTTGTCCGCTCCACACTCCCCTCCAACCCACCACACCCGGCACCTTCACCTATAACTGCAGGAAGTGCTACACTTGCCCCCACACCTCCTCCCTCACCCCCATCCCATGCCCCAAGATGACTTTCCATGTTAAACAGATGTTCACCTGCGTATCTGCCAATGTGGTATACAGTATCCACTGTACCCGTTGTGGCTTCCTCTACATTGGGGAAACCAAGCGGAGGCTTAGGGACTGCTTTGCAGAACACCTCCACTCAGTTCGCAATAAACAACTGCTCCTCCCAGTCACGAATCATTTTAACTCCCCCTCCCATTCCTTAGACGACATGTCCATCATGGCCCTCCTGCAGTGCCGCAATGATGCCACCCGAAGGTCACAGGAACAGCAACTCATATTCTGTTTGGGAACCCTGTAGCCCAATGGTATCAACGTGGACTTCACAAGCTTCAAAATCTCCCCTTCCCCCACTGCATCCCAAAACCAGTCCAACTCGTCCCCTCCCCCACTGCGTCCCAAAAACAGCCCAACTCGTCCCTAACCTGTTCTTCCTCTCACCTATCCCCTCATCCCACCTCAAGCCGCACCTCCATTTCCCACCTACGAACCTCATCCCGCCTCCTTGACCTGTCATTCCTCCCCGGACTGACCTATCCCCTCCCTACCTCCCCACCTATACTCTTCTCTCCACCTATCTTCTCCTCTATACATCTTCGGTCCGCCTCCCCCTCTCTCCCTATTTATTCCAGTTCCCTCTCCCCATCCCCCTCTTTGATGAAAGGTCTAGGCCTGAAACATCAGCTTTTGTGCTCCTGAGATGCTACTTGGCCTACTGTATTCATCCAGCTTCACACTTTGTTATCTTGGATTCTCCAGCATCTGCAGTTCCCATTATCTCTGTTCGCCTCATCTCAGTTTTGAACCTATCTCCTCTCACTCTATCTGTATGAGCTCTTGTTCAAAACTGTCCCACACAGGGGGAGGGGAAACATCTGTTCAATATCCACTTATCAATTCCATTTAGCATTTTATATCCCTCAATCAGATCACCCCCTCATTCTTCTGAACTCCAGTGAGTATTAGCCCAGGCTATTCAGCCATTCCTCATATGATAGCCCTTTATCCCTGGAATCAATGTGGTGAACCTCCTCTGAACTGTCTCCATTGCAACCACACCCTTGTTCAAGTAAGGAGACCCAACTGGTCTCAATACTCCACATGTGGTCTCCCTAACACCTTGAATAATTGTAACAACACTTCCTTCCTTTTATAATCCAGTCCTTCTGCAATAAATGCCAGGATTCCATTTGCATTCCTCATTATATGCTGCACCTGCATACCCACTTTTAGTGAGTCATGCCCAGGGACACCCAGATCCCTCTGCACTAATACACTTTGAATTAGCTGCCCTTTAAAAAAATATTTTGCCCTTTTATTTTTTCAGCCAAAATGGGCAACCTCATATTTATCTACATTAAGCTACATCTGCCTGATTCTGGCTCATTCTCCCAGCCTGTCAATATCCATCTGAAAACTTTTTATCTTCTCATCACTGCCTGCTTTCCCACCTATTTTAGTATTATCCACGAATATTGCTATGTTACACTCTGTCACTGCTCTATATAAATTTTCTACAGTTGAGGTCTAAGAACTGAATGCTACAACAGCCCACTACAGTTCGCCTTCCAGGTAAGGACTCATTTGTCCTGAGTCTGTGCTTTTTGTCAATTAGCCAATTCTCTATCCAAGCCAATCCTCTACACCCTAACCCCCTGGGTTCTAACCTTCTGGATCAGTCTTTCATGCAGCAACTTGTCAAACGGGAAAGCCTACAACTTTCCCAGCTCCTATGACTCACTCTGTAAAGCTTCAAGCCAACAGTGGAGCTGTCAACATCAGACTAAACAAACATCTTCTCCTTATTTGCTGAATGTTGTAAGGTGTTTTGTATTCATTGCAATCCATTAGCTCCTCAGCAACCAGTAAACAATGGGGTAGCAGCAAAATATGGGACCTGGAGCAGGAGCATCAGGGTAAATTTAACACTGTGTCTGAATACACATCAGGCAAAAGTAAACTTTTATTTTCAATTAAAACATTGCCAGAATCATCCAAAACAACACAGCTTAAGCTGTGGTTAAAAGTAGCTACTGGTTTGTGATCACTCAGTGTGACTGAACTGAAGAGATGAACCTAAGTCAATTCATACAAACCTATTGTGAATAATGACAATAATCATTACCAGACATTAAACAAGCCTGGAGAACAATTAAAGGATGGCAAAATAGCAAAATGTTTGTTTTTAAATAACATTCTGACACTACATCAATCATAACATTATCTATGTGACTGGAAAATTACACTGCTTCGAGCTGCCTTTCTCAACGAATCAATTATCAAGTTACACTATCATTTGTAATGGTAGATTCTACCTTCCAGATCAAGTCAGAAACAAACAAGTACACATAATTTCTAAGCAACAGTACAATTCCTGGATAGCCACCATCGCTTTGGCACAAATTAAGAATGACTGATTAATAATGCATGGACTGAAGCAAATAAAAAGAATGGTTGCTGGAGACCTGAAATAAAAACAGATATCAAACAACAGTGTTGCCAGTGCTGCTGAGTTTCTCCAGCACTTGCTGTTTTTATTTTGCAAGAACTCATCGTCACTCAAGAAAGTGAGTTGTCTGTGAACAGTGAGGTTTACCACATATACGTTCTAGGTTTCATGGAAGTCAGCTAGAACATAGAACATAGAACAGAGCAGCACAGTAAAGGCCCTTCGGCCCATGATGTTGTGCCAACCTATTATACTATTCTAGGATCAAACTAGCCTGCATGCCCTTCATTTTACTCCATTTGCCTATCCAAGAGTCGCTTAAATGTCCCTAATATATATGACTCAATGACTACTGCCAGCAGTGCATTCCATGCACCCACCACTCTCTGTGTAAAGAACCTACCTCTGACATCCCCCCGTACCTTTCTCCAATCACATTAACATTATGTCCCCTCACATTTTCCAGTCACATAGCTAATGTTATGATTGATGTAATGTCAGAATGTTATTTAAAAACAAACATCTTGCTATTTTGCCATCCTTTAATTGCTCTCCAGGCTTGTTTAATGCCTGGTAAAGATTATTGTCATTATTCACAATAGGTTTGTATGAATGTACGTCAACATTTTCCGAAACAGACTCGGTGAGGGGCATGAATAGTCAAGGTCTTTTTTCCAGGGTGGGGGGGGGGGGGTGCAAAACTAGAGGGCACAGGTTTAAAGTGGAAGAGAAATATTAAAAGTGATCTGAAGGGTAAATTTTTCATGCAGAGGGTAGTGTATGTATGGAATGAACTATCAGAGGATGTGTTGAAGGCTGGTACGATTACAAGATTTAAAAGGCATCTGGATGGGTACGTGAATAGGATTAGATTTAGGTGGATATGGGTCAAATGCTGGCAAATGGGACGAGATTAATTTAGGATATCTAGTCAGCATAAACAAGCAGGACCAAAAGGTCTGTTTCCATGCTGTACAACTCAATGGCTCTATGACCCTATGGTTGACAAAATGAGATTTATGGTGTGAGTGCAAGTCAGGTCATTTGAATTGGCACACATGAGAAAGTGCCAATGAAGAGGCATCTGCAAATTAAGCAGGCAGAAAGCTGCCACTGAAAATTAAGGAAAAAGCTGCTTTTAAATACTGAATTTCACAATCACAGAACAGTTCACAGAATATCAGGGGTAGTAAGAACTGCTGATGCTGGAGTCAGAGATAACACAGTGTGGAGCTGGAGGAACACAGCAGGCCAGGCAGCATCAGAGGAGCAGGAAAGCTGATGTTTCGGATCTGGACCCTTCTTCAGAAATGGGCCATTTCTGATGTTACTCCTCTGATGCTGCCTGGCCTGCTGTGTTCCTCCAGCTTCACACTGTGTTATCTCTAGCTCACAGAATATGATATGCTTTTAAGTGTACATTCCAAAAACAGCCAATGTATGAATTGATAATCAAGATGCTTAGTGATTAAACATAAAGAAAGAAACAATAATAGATAAAGTGAGTGACTCATCGAAAAGGTTGAGCCAAATCTTGCAATTGCAGCATGTGGAGTGAACAGTTTCCCAAGACATATCAACAACATTCTCATAGACATTCCACTACGAAGGAAAACTGGAAGTGAGGCAGTCCAGCTCAAGAGGCCCCAGAGTTTAAAAACCAGGCGGGAAAACACACTGACGCTTCATCGGAGGCTGCACTGAGGATATTACAAAACATGGTAACAAAACATCTGAGATACAACAAACCAGCTCGGTGAGCCAAACAACCTCAACACCCCGAGCTACAAATCTACTCCAAAACGTTACAAATCAGCAACATTGAGTTAATATTTCTCTTTTTGTCTAACAGTGATTCGAAGGACCTGGCTGTATATGTGCATAAACCATTAAAGGTGTTAGAGAGGTTTGAGAAGGTAGTTAATAAAGGATACGTGATCTGAACTTCATAAATATAGGCAGGGAGTTGCACCTTTGCAAAACTTTCATTTGGCCTCTCTCAACTAGATTACTGTGTTCAATTCTAGCCGGCATAATTTAGGAAAGATATGAAGGCATTAGGGAGGGTGTAGAAAAGAATGATGAGAATGAGTCCAGTGCTGAGGATGGAATGGAGAAACTGGGGCCATTCTTCTTGGACAAGAGAAGATTAAAAGGTTATTTGATAAAGATCTTCAAAAGGGCCCTGGCCATCACAGGTGGGGAGAAATTGTTTGCTGATGGGAGCACCAAGAACTAGACAACAGTAACTTAAGGTGACTGGCCACATCATCTTATCATTTGGCTAATGGTAATGCAAGGCAAAATATTTTTAGTTTGAATCTGGAATGCACTGCCTTATAGTGTAGTAGAGGAGGATTCAGCTGTGACTTTTGTTGTAGAAGGTAATGATGTTGTAAGTGTTGATGTTGGAGACTGTATTAACCTCAACATAGTCTGAAGATTGAATTGTGGCTTGGGTGGAGACAAAGCAGAATAGCTTAGGGTCACATGGAGTGCAGACCAATATTTATAATCATAGAATCCCTATAGTTTGGAAGCAGGCTATTCAGACCATCAAGCCCACACTGACCCTCCAAAGATTATCCCGTCTAGACCCAATCCCCTACCCTATCCCTGTGCATTTCTCATGGCTAACCCACATAGCCTGCACATCCCTGGAAACTATGGGCAATTTAGCACTCCCAATCCCCCTAACCTGCACATCTTTAGACTGTGCGGGAAAAGCCAGACATCTGGGGGAAGCCGACGCAGACGCAGGGAGAATGTGCAAACTCCACACAGACAGTCGCCCGAGGCTGGAATTGGACCCGGGCCCATGGAGCTGTGAGGCAACAGAGCTAACCCTAGTGCCACCGTGCTGCCCCAATTTCCCTGTACAGTAACAATGGCTGAGGAATTAATGTAAGCTGTACCTATTTGATATCACAGAATAAACTCCAGCTTATGAAGATGAGACCCTCTTCACAATAAGATTCAGTAGATGTTGTTCCTCTACCACTGTAAACAGATAAACCCTTAAACTCAGTCAAATGGTAGATAGTGGCCGCATCCTACCTCCCAGAAATACCACAGATTCAAAAAGAGAATTTGACAATTATAAGGGGAGAAAAACAAAATTGTGGGTCCATGGGGAAATGGGAGTAGCTTTCTTGCTGTTGTGGAGAGACAGGTCAAAAAGGTTTTCTCTGGGCTGCAAACATTCTGACGCTCAACAATTCTGTATCTGTGTTTGATGATTGTTCAAAATTATTTCAAGAAAGGTTGAAGGTCAAAGTTTCAAATTTTTATTTGGGTAAGATCAACATTTGCTGTTTGAATTAAAGATGTCTCCGCTATATTTCTGAAGAAAGGTCCCATCCCAAAATGTCAGCCTTCCTGCTCCTCTGATGCTGCTTGGTCTGCTGCGTTCCTCCAGCTCCACATTGTGTTATCTTTGGCTCCAACATCGGCAATCCTTACTACCTCTGGCTTCCCTATATGTTGCCTTATGAAGAGAGAGTGACTATTTCAAGCTTACGCTATCTAGAGTTTAAAAGGATGACAGGAAATATAATTGAGGTGTATAAATTGCTAAACGGGATTGACAAAGCTGTATAGAAGATCTTTCCTCATGTGGGGCGATCTAGACTGAGAGGTCATAGTTTTAGGATTAGGAGTGGCAGAATTAAGACATAGATGAAGAGAAATTACTTCACTCAAGGGTTGTGAATCTGTGGAATTCACTGCCTCAGAGTGTGGCAGATGCCTAGACACTGAATAGATTTAAAGAGGGGTCAGGCAGACTTTTAATTAGTAATGGGTTAAAGAGTTATGGGGAGAAGGCAGAAAAGTAGAGATAAGGTTGAAATGAGAACAGCCATAATCACTTCAAATGGCGGAGCAAGGCTCATGGGTCTAAGATGCCCACCCCTGCTCTGAGTTCCTTAGTTCTAATATTCTTTATGAATGAAAGTTAGAAGAAGACACAGAATGACAGATTGGGAGCAGTGAAATAAAATGAGAGTGAGAAACCATAGGGCAGACTGTAAATTAAAAGCAAAAAAATCAGTTCAACAGAAATGATAGTTGACTTAAAACGTTAACTCTGCTTTTCTCTCCCACATATGTTTCCAAACCTGCTAAGTATTCCTGTTTTATTACAAGGCGGAGTGCATGGACCACACGCTCATTCATTCCAACATAGTTTTCTGTTCAAACTTAAGGTGTTTTATCAATTGCAATAAGAGTATGATGCTGAGATAAGATGTTGGTTGAAATTAAAATAGTTATAAAGTCATGCAGTGTAGAAGAGTGTCCTTGGCCAATCCAAACTGCAAAAGTATATTGAGTGGAATCTTAAGTCCTGCATTGACTGAGAAATGCAGCTTGGATTGAGGGAGGGTCAATTCATTTTGTGTGATTATATGTTCCACAGTTTATTGCATACCCTTGTTGGAGAAGAATGATAAATCAGATGGGGCAGGCAATAAAATGTTTTCACCCCCCCAAACCTGGGGACTCTCTCGGGTCAAATTTCTGAGCAACATTTTTAAAGGGCCCTCAGAGAATGATCAGTACAAGGGACGGAGATAGTAGTCAATAAGTTAGCTGCAGCCCTCTAGGATAATGGCTGAGGATATGAAAATGCCTAGTTCACCAGGAAGACATCCACAAGAGGGACAATGAATATTTCCAACCTATTCAACAAGTTGAAGAGATTAGATGCTTCAGGTGTATCAGCTGATTGAGAATAAAGTTGTGCTTCAAGAAAATGTACATGTGCTTAGCACAACTCCATCAAAGCCAGACCAATGGTCATTGAAATACGACACAGTCAAAAAGAAGAAATTCTGAAGAAGGGTCGCTGGACCTGAAACATTAAAACTGCTTTCTCTCCACAGAATTTGCCAGACCTGCTGAATTTTTCCTTGCAACCTCTGTTTTAATTAATGAGATTTGATTTACCTTTCAGATTCATCAACTGAATTCAAATCCCACCTGTTGTTGTTGTGAGATTTGAACTTATACCTTTAGGACTAATGCTTGAGTTTCATAATTCACAAGTCCAATGACATAACCCTTACACCACAGTCTCCACTGTCCATATTTACACTGGAGATACAAAACTGACAGAATATTAATGTCTATCATAACTCCCTTGCGAATTATATCTATTCTTTAACACTTGACTGTAAAATGCACATGTCTCAACTTGCTCTGATCAATGCCCTGTGAGATTGACCATGAAATGTAATTGGCATTGTTGTCACAGGCTGCTAAAACAGCAGCAGAACGTCTGATAGAGCTCAGACAGTATCACAGCTAAGTTAATGTTTGTACAGCATCAATATCTGCTAGATTAGACACAATAAGATCATATTTAGAGCAGCCAAATTGATTCTGAAGGAAATTCCCAACAATCCTTTGTACGACAGCTCTCTAAATTGTATTTTTCATGATATTACGCACATTGTTCTGTGATGCATATGCACAGTTCAAATTTTAATTCACCTTTGCCACTTAACACAATAAACTATGCCTGGCAGTTGACAAGAGAGGTACCAAGGTGGAAACATTTCACTTGCTGATTCACCTGCCTCCAGTATCAGTTATTTTTGGAAAGTTGAAAAGCCATCATCTTCCTAGCAACACCAGCTTCCTAGTAACACCAGCTTGTTCCTAAAATTAATATTTCTATCCTTGCTGTCTAGTTACAGTTATTCACTCTTGTTATGGACCAGACCAAACTCCCACAAAATATGTTAAGAAGATAGTTTAGACCTCTTTTTTATTATTTTAATGGCAAATGTAAACGGTTATATTCCAGATGCAATTGGATTGGCCAAACTATTGAATTTATGCAAAAATGTCTTTTTACACTATTGGTAAAATACAGAAAAAATGAACACAAAGGGATTGGCTTAATTGTATCGCTATTGAAATGCTTAACAAAACAATATGTATTAACTACTACTAATTAACTACTCCAATTTGGTAACATCCCATAAACACACCCTGGGCAAAGGCAAATTCTGTAAAATAGATTACGTCCCATGCAATTCTAGCAGCAGGAAGAGAACCCCAGCTTTTAGCTGTAACAGAGAGAGGAATAAGAGATTTGACATGCAGCTTCAAGACCCCAGCATCTGTCAAAAGCTAAAATACAAATCCTGGTTCTGTGGGATCTTGACCCCACCCATTCAGGCTGTCTCTATTGCTCCAACATTTTAAAAAAACCTGAAGGGCCCTCAAGCTGTTTACTCTTTTGTTTCTGGGGAAGACTGCTCACCAATTCTGTCTCAACAATTTTTCACCAACAAAAACAAGGACAAAATATACCTCTTGAAGCCATAGTAACATCACACTCCCCTTGGCATTCTCAATAACTGTAATAAAGTCTCTATTATTTCTCTGATTTTGAAACATGTTTATTTCAACAAATAATGATTGATGAGAAATAAGACTTTCAAGAAGGGGAAGATAAAGAAGGTAGAGATAATGGGAACTGCAGATGCTGGAGAATCTGAGATAACAAGGTGTGGAGCTGGATGAACACAGCAGGCCAAGCAGCATCACAGGAGCACAAAAGCTGACGTTTCGGGCCTAGACCCTTCTTCAGAAAAAGCTTGAATAGGCTTTGAGTCAGATGGACTGTGGTTGCAAACACTATAGGACAGAAGTTTGATCGCATCCTCCTATTATCTTATTGGAAGATTCGAGAATATAATCATAACTATGAAATTTGACAAATTTGGCACTTAGCCAAAATATGTTAAATCTCAGCCAACTGCCTCAGCGTTAACCTGATTCATGAGTTTGTCACTCAATTGCTGGGCTTTACAGGATCATAGAATCCGTACAGTGCATCCAAAGGCCATTCGGCCCATGGAGGTCAGCACCGACCATTCAAAGAGCATCCACCCCCATCCTAGTAACCCCACAAGGGGCTTTTACCATGACTAACCCACCCAGCCTTCATGTTTATCGTCACTAGAGACAATTCACCATGGCCAATCCACCCCAACCCGCACATCTTTGGACTGTGGGAGGAAACCGGAGCACCAGGAGGACACCCACTACAGATGTGGGGAGAATGTGCAAAATTCACGCTGACAGTCACCTGACAGTGGATTCGAACCTGGATCTTTGGTGCTGTGAGGCTAATCACTTCAGGGAAACCTGAAAAGTAGATATCAGGAAACAATGACTTTACTCCTATCCACCAACTCCCCAACACTTAACCTCCAATGGTGTTTCAGACATCAGACTATCCGCCTTATAATAATCCTCCAAGGCCCCCTGCCGCAGGTTTGAAGAAGTCCACAAGTTTCTTTTGGCCTCCAACCATCTCCAGGGGGATCCTGCATTGAGATGATGTTTGTGGGATCTTGCTGTGCACACAAGGCAATCCGAAACACACACACACCAAACAACACTGTGGAAAGCCTGTGCTTGAATAATAGCATTAAGACCAAGTAGTTCTGATTAGGTTGGGAGTAAATTTCTACAGCTAGCTTTATGTATGGAACCTCCCAGGGCAGACCACAAGCTGCACAGCATGTAAGTAAGGAAAATGCAAGGAGGTACACCAATTTTCTTCTCATCAGAGAAAATGAGCCCTGAGAGCCAATAACGCGGGAGATGTTAATGAACATTTAAAAGGCAGGGGGTAATCGGAGGTTGTCAGCACGCATTTGAAAAGGGTATGTCATGCTTGGCTAATTTAATTGTATGTTTGAAAGAAGAGTCCAGTGTACAAATAAAGCAGATAAGATGGATGGTATATGCAGCAATAGACATTAAATGTGACCCATAAGCACTGTTTTATGTACAGTTGCATAGAGAGAGAGTTGAACGTTTGGAAAAGAATGACTTTCTTTAGGATTAGCTAGATGTGAAGGAAGAGAATGAAATATTTTATGTTTCCACCATGACAGCAGATTGAACATAAGCACCGAAGGAATTGCATTAGAGCATTCCGAAAATATCAAACTAAGAGGCATGGAAAATTGGAAGGCAGGAGTCTGCAGAATGACATTGATAGTGCTGTGCACAGCGAGATCCAAGATGTAATTCCATGCTGAGGAATGGGAAGTAGTGGGAGAAAGGATGATGAGAGTAAATGCTAAGATTCTTAACATTTGAAAGTGTAATTTCTGCGGCCACTTCCATATAAGGCTGCACTATGTAAATGTACCAGCCTCACTTGAATATTTAAGGACTTTATGGTGCCTCAGTGTTTAGCACTGCTACCTCACAGCGCCAGGGACACGGGTTCAATTCCAGCCACGGGAGACTGCCTGTGTGGAGTTTGCACATTCTCCCTCTGTCTGCGTGGGTTTCCTTCAAATGCTCCGGTTTCCTCCCACAGTCCAAAGATGTGCAGGCTAGGTGGATTGGCCATTCTAAATTGCCTGCGGTGTTCAGGAATGTGTAGGTTAGTTGGGTAACAGGAGGAAGGGCCTGATTGGGATGCTCTGAGAGTCAGTGCGGACTTGTTGGGATGAAGGACCTGTTTCCACGCTGTAGGGATTCCACGATCTATGACTCTCTCCCATCTGAAACCAGTCGAACCGAAGTTAGGGCAACAGGGTTACAGAGCTGAAACTGGTCCAGAAGCAGTTCACAGGTGAGGTTAGCAGTCAGAAGAGTTTTCTGAGTCATTGTCAGCATTGAAAAGAAGACAGCTTGCTGAAGGGGCCCAGGAATGCCTTGCAGGACCCAGACAGCAATCCTACCCTGCCTCATGGATAGTTATCCCCTCTGACAATGAATTTCTTTCAACATACCTTTGGCTTCCTTCAAACACCCCACAGACTACAGCACAGATGAGGCTTTGCGGTTGCCCAATGCTGGCTTACTGAAATTAAAAGGGGCACTGGCTCCAAAGAAGTGACCAGGCCATGGAATTTCAATGCGAAGGTGGCACTCAGTTGTTACAGCCACCTTCCTTCCCATGACATCATTCCACCAATTCACAATGGTGGACTTCTAGAGCAGGACTCTTCCCTGACATCTCAAAGCCCTGCCAAGTGGAAAGAGTTAAATCTGCCCCAATCAACTGCATTGTCACTGGGAGAACAAAGGGACAAGCAAGGACAGGGATTAGGATGTGAAATGCTTTTCAAAGTGTGGCTACTAAGCAAGGGAGTTCCACTCATTTCAGTTTCTAACTGTAATGACAGCAGCTTTTTGAGAGGATCTTTGTGCTGAATTGATATCACCATGTCACAGAGATTTTAAATAAAATGCAAAAAGGCCAATGTACAAGGAAATGGGGAATGCACAGAAATATGGTATTAGTGTAGCTAAATGGAAGTAACCGAAAAGCTTTCTCCTTTGCAGTAACCTGTGTAATTCTATAATGAAGAAAACTGTATCCCAAATTTAAGTATAACATTACTGACATGTAAACTGTAAACTGCTTCGAAAAATGGTCTGCTTGTGTTCAATTCCCGAACCTGGAAAGAGTTAAGAAACGTTGCTGGTTGCTTTACCCATAAAACGTTTCAGAAGTTAATTCACGACAGCTACCATTTCGGTCAAACATATTAACCTTCCAAATGGTGTGTAATTAACAAGGGTGCTTCCATCCTAATTATATTCCCGAGTCAGCTGAAAGTTTGTCTTCTTTTGTGAGCTGGTTTTGTGTATATCCAACTAACAAAGCAGCTTGTAACCGATCTAGTTATTTGCCGCTGTGGGGAACAGAGATTTGATTTTATTTCTCAATGCTATAGATATTCTTTATATCACTTTGTGCAACAGCCAAAAGTAAATGCTGCAATTACTTTGGGAAATTAATTTCTTACATATTCCAGAAAAGTAATTGAATTTATGGTAAGGGAATAGATTTGACCAATTTGAACATGATAATGAACAGCTCAAAGTCTGTTTCCCTTCCTCATATCAATTACTGGAGCATAGGAGGTTGAGAGGTGACTTTACAGAGGTTTATAAAATCATGGGGGACAAATAGAGTTAATGGTAGCTGACTTTCCCCTAGGATGGGGGATTTCAAGACTAGGGGGTACATTTAAAAGAGACATGAGGGGCAATTTTTTTACACAGAGAGGATTTCGTGGGTGGAATGAACTTCCTGAGGAAGTGGTGGGTGTGCCTCATTTGAACCTACTTCACTACATATCCAAGTGTTCATACCATACCCTAACTACTTGCCATGTGAAAATGACTCGTCCTTACTTTATTTGCACACCACTTTAATTCTGTGCCCTTTTGTTCTTGTTCCTTTACAAATGGGAACAGCTTCTCCCTATCTATTCCATCAACCCCTCATGATTGTGAAAACCTCTATCATGTCTCCTTCTTCTCTTCAAGGAGAATAATCCCAATTTATTCAACCTATCATCGTCACAGAACTTCCTCATCACTGGAACCATTCTTGTAAACCAATTCTGCATTCTTTCCGACGCATTCACATCTATCCCATAATGTGGTGCCAATAAATTGTACATAATACTCCAGCTGAGATCTGACAAGCTCAGCATTACCTCCTTGCTCTTGTACTCTATGGTCCTATTAATGGAGCTTTACTTTATGTCTTACTTACTGCTTTCTCTGTTAATCCTGCCACTTTCAGTGATCTGTGCCCACACAGCACTTACAATGCTTGACTACACAGTGGTACATGTCCTGGCACAGTGCCACCGACCATTCATCCTCAGGTCCTCTGCATCTTGTCCAGGCTGACTTTGGGAATTGTGGTAGCCTCCTGTTGCAATCCTTCGGGAAAAGCGCTTCTTTCCTCTGAACAGCCTTCAGGAGAAGCTCTATTGTTTTGCTGCTAAAGTGTGACGCTGTTTATTGCCCAAATGTCTGAGATCTCTTGGGTGGGTGGGGGGGGGGGGGGGGTTTGTTATTGGAGGTGAAGGGAAGCAGAGGGAGAGCGATGTTCCCTGGCTGCACAGTTTGAAATGATAGATGGGTGCCTTTAAAATACGGTGTGCGGATGTTGGAGTCCAGAACCTTCTGGCTGGGAGAGCATGAGAAGGACCTGAAACATGAAGCTGCTATCTACTCTGTTGTATCAGATGTCACCACCAGCTATGGCCACGGCTGAAACAGCATCAAGAACATAGAGTTATAGAGTCATACAGCATGGAAACAGACCCTTCATTTCAACTCATCCATGCCAACCCGAGTTTCCTAAACTAACTAGTCCCACATACCTGTTTTTGGCCCGTATCCCTCTAAACCTTTTCAAATCATGGACCCGTCCAAATCTATTTTAAATGTTGTGTCTGTACCTACATCTACCACTTCCTCCAGCATTCACATACAAACCAACCTCTGTGTGAACAAGTTGTCCCTCAGGGCGCTTTTAAATCTTTCCCTTCTCACTTTAAAGATACGTCCCTCAGTTTTGAATGCTCCTACCCTGGGGAAAAGACCTTTGCTATTCACCCTATCCATGCCTTCATGATTGTGATACCATCCAACCAATAGGTTAAGCCCCAGGATCTTCAGGCAAACTGACGCAGTTGATTGTGTGGGGTAGGTGGGCTTCAACGAAACAAGAGCGACGTCAACGCTGGGGGGGTTGGGGGACGAAAAATATTGGTGTGGGTATGGGGTGGGCATAAAAACAGAGAAGCTCCCCCTTCCCACCATGACACCCCCTTCAGAAAACACTACCCTGCTGTGTCAAGCTAATATTGAGCATAGGCTTCTCTTACCACCCATTAAATCAGAGCAGAGCTGGGATAAAGCCTTTAAGTAAGCATTGGCTACCCACTTAGGGGCTCTTCAGAAAGCCCACAGGTTGAGTTACGCTCATAATGCCAGCCTCGCCATTTTGGGACTAATGGGCATTCCCATAAAATTCAAACCCCTTGTCTCCAGGTCATTTATCATCCCAGGCTAACAAAGATTTAGACTTTCAAAAGGTAGAGGTGGCAATAAAACAAGTGGCAGCTTTGTGAACTGCGAGGAGAATAATGAAAGACTTCGTGAGGTCATGGGCAGGTTGGTAGAATGGGTGAACATGTGGCAGCTGAACTGAAATGTGGAGAGGTATGAAGTGGTGCCTTGTGGTAGGAAGACCAAGGAGAGAATTGTTCGTAAAGTGGACAATTCATTCTCAAGGAAGTAAGAGAGAAAAAATATACACTTGGAAACATATGCGCATAAATTGTTGACGACCTCAGGGCAGGTTGAGAAAGTGGTAATGAGCGTCCTGGACTATGTCAATAGAAGGCTAGTCTACAAAAACAGCATGATTGTAAAGAGCCTCAACTGAGCCACTGTGTCCAATTCTCGTCACAACGCATGAGCAAAGAGGTGAATGCTTTCTAGACAACACAAAAAAGATTTAGATTTCAATAAATTGGAGAAGCTGAGGTTGCTTCCCCTTAGAGGAGAACAGGTGGAGAGCAGACTTGATCAAGATGATCAAAATCCTGAGGGGTCTGGACAAAGTAGAGAGAGAAAAACAGAAAAATTATTTCTCATTGATGGTGGGCTCATGAATCATGGGAGATGGATTAGAGGTTATTGACCCAGCCAAGGACTAGATTCTGATGCAGCGAGTGGTTGAGATTAGATATGCAGAGACATAGAGCTGTACAGCACAGAATCAGACCCAACTCATCCATGCCAACCAGATATCCCAAATTAATCTAGGCCCATTTGCCAGCATTTGGCCCATACCCCTCTGACCCCTTCCTATCCACATACCCATCCAGATGCCTCTTAAGTGTTGCAATTGTACCAACGTCCACCACTTCCTCATGGTGGACACTGTTCCAGAGGGAACTGGTTATGCATCAGAAGTGGAAACATTTGCTGCAGCAGAGGGCAACAGGCAGGAGGTATGGCATGATCTAACTTGCTCTGGCAGAGGGCTATTTCAGGTGGGTGTAAAGACCTGCTTCTGAACTGTAACCTTTCTATGATAAACTAATGATTAGATTAGATTCCCTACAGTGTGGAAACAGGTCCTTCAGCCCAACAAGTCTACACCGCCCCTTGAAGCATCCCACCCAGACCCATTCCCCTATAACCCACACACCCCTGAACACTACAGGCAATTTAGCATGGCCGATCCACCTAGCCTGCACATCTTTGCACTGTGGGAGGAAACCGGAGCACCCAGAGGAAACCCACGCAGACACGGGGAGAATGTGCAAACTCCACACAGACAGTCACCCAAGGCTGGAATCGAACCTGGGTCCCTGACGCTGAGAGGCTGCAGTGCTAACCACTGAGCCACCGTGCCGCCCCAATGAATGAATCAGAACTTTTCTTTATTTCAAAAGTACACTTCGTTCACAAAAAAAATTTTATATATATACATAGCCACAAATGCAGTTTGATTCTGTATAACAGCATATCAAGGAAACATAAAAACATTGGAGTTTGACCCTTTAAACAAACCAAAGACATCTCTTACATATACTAGACTATATTGTGAGCATTTTAATGCAACTCGCTGTGTAAACTCCATGTATAGGGAGAAACTGGCTTCTGCCCCATGTCGTGAAAGGTTATGGTGGTGGGAATAATTACAATCAGCATTTCCCCACAACTCAACAGTCTCCATCAATATGCACCTTTTCAATGAATCAATTCTGTTCTGCATTTTCACATTAATCCCCCACAGTCTGGACTGCCTCAGGAGGGTACTGCCCACCCAGGAACTAAACAGAAATAGGATTTCATTTTCTGCATTTTTCAACTGGCAACCTCCTGCAAGATGTTAAAACTGAATCAAAGTGGGCTTGCAGGGTAAAGTCAGGAAGTACTTCAGCTCAGCTACTCTCAACATATTACCAACCATTAATAATTGACCTTTTATCTACCTCAAAATAAACATCAGGAAGAAATTGATTGAGTTTTCCTGTAACCAGCTTAATGTTAAAGCATAATAAATCTGTTACCCGTGAACTTATAACGAGCCTGATTTACTGACTTTGTGTAGTTTCCAAAGAACTTGGGAAAAAAAATAGAACACTCACAAAGTCAAGCCAACTATTTCTGTTCTGTTGACATTTGTATAATCCCCAAGCAGTAATCTTCTGTATGCTAAATGCAGCCTGTAATCCTACACCTATAGTACTGACATGTCTGCACATGCACTCCTTGACTGATATAATGATACAGAAAGGTTAGGCGGAACAGAGTGACATTCTTTTATTCCATTCGGCATGAGCCACTTATCAAACTGTTCATTTATTCTGGCAAAGGGTAAGTTCCAAGAAGTTGCGGGAGAAACCATTACCCATTCATTTTAACTCTAACCTTGTTGGTGGACATGATGTGGAGGCACCGGTGTTGGGGACTGGGGCGGACAGAGTCAGAAGTCACATGACACCGGGCTGTGGCCCGACAAGTTTATTTGAAATCACAGGCTTTCAAAGTGACAGGCCAACCTGACGAAGGAGCAGTGCACCGAAACCTTGTGATTTCAAATCAACCTCGCTGGACAATACCCTGGGACCTGTGTGAATTCCGACTCTTCTGGAGGACGGGTAGGTGTTGTCGGCTGTGGCTTTATCTCCATGATTGGGAATCTCTGACAGCGCAGTATGCTCAGCAAGCAAGAATTAGGCCTTAGCTCAAACCCCCAGTCTGCGGAGTGTTAAATATCACAGGTGGAAAGAGAACATATTTCACCTCAATGGAGGAGAAGACACATGGGCCAAAATCTCTGCCCTGGTAATGACTGCCCGCTGGAAATGGATGTCTGTTTACAGGAATATCGGACAAGGACAAGTTTGGAACAAAAATGGAAAATATCAGCAGACCTGGCAGCATCTGCTTAGGAAAAAAACAGAGTTAACATTTCAGGTCCAGTGACCCTTGCCCAGTTCTGAGGAAGGTTCACCGGACCTGAAACATTAACTCTGTTTTTCTTACTTCACAGATGCTGCCAGACCTGCTGAGCTTTTCCAGCAAGGCCTGCTTTTGTTCCTGATTTACAGCAGCCTCAGTTCTTTCAGTTTTTGTTGAGGACAAGTTTGGTTTTGGCTGCAAGTTCACCATCTTTCCCTAGCCCAATGGTCAAGTGAAGTACTGGCTACAAACAGTAGAAATGGAACCAGGTTGAAGCAAAGAGCTTTATTGGTGGACAGGAGACATTAGATGAATAATTAAATCTTAGTCAATGTACTTGATCAACTGATTGTGGATTTGGAAATATTTGAGTGGCTATTTAGGTACACTATTTTCTTCAAAGTTGTTGTGATTCTAAAGGTATTCAAAACTCTGTAAACAATGATGAAAGGAAGTTTGAACATTTGCATTAATGACTGAGAGAGTATTGTATAAATGGCTAATGATTTACTCGAAGTAAACTAGTGGCTAGACACTGGCACATTGACACTTGGAGGTTGGGTTCAAACCAAGTACAGAATGAAAACACTCTGGAAAAGCGTGGCAGATCTGTCAGCGGCGAGGGAGAGGGCAAGGGATTTCATGTCGGACTTCTGAACACGGGGTCCACACTTGGAGCATGGCCTGGTCCATTCTGTCTGCCAGTGCTGACTCACTTGCCATGAGTTTGCAATTTGTACAGTTTCTGTCCCAGCTTGCAACACCCGTAGAATTTGACTTTAAATTAAAGAGGAATCATAGAATTCCTACAGCATGGAAGCAGGCTGTTTGGTCCATCGAGTCCACACTGACCCTTAGAAGAACATCCCACCCAGACCCATCCCACCCCTGCAATTTCCAGGCCTAGACACTATGGGCAATATAGCATGGCCAATCCACCCTAACCTACACATCTTTGTGGGCAAAAACTGGAGCACCCCAAGGAAACTCACACAGAAACAGGGAGCATGTGCAAACTTCACACCGGCAGATGCCCGAGGCTGGAATTTGAACCTGGCTCTCCGGGTGCTACAGGGCAGCAGTGATAGCCACTGAGCCACCATGCCGCCCATAACCAGGGTTATCGTTTAGTAACAGAAACATTTCTTGAGAATGTAAAACTTTGCCAAGTATCTCTGTCACAATGGGTTCAGGCAGCCTTGTAGCATTTATTGTATGTGCTGTTTGGAACATATGAAATATATCTAAGTTATCCAATAATCAGCACATGCTAAAAAGATCAATTGAGGGGGCTTTTGGCCTCCATTTTACAGTCAGCAATGAGGCAAGGCCCAGAAGAAAGCTGAGCTAAGTGAACTCACCATTTATGTGATGATTTGAAAGTGAATTCAGAAAGTATGGTCAGTACGCTTGCAGATAACATGCCAAAATAGGTGGTGTATCAGACAGAGAAGTAGATTACCTCAGAGTACAGTGGGACCTTGATCAGATGGGCCAATGGGCCAAAGAGTGGCAGATGGAGTTTAGATAAATGTGAGATGTTGCATTTTGCTGAGCAAGGTGAGGGCCCATGGTGTTCGAGGTGTGCTACTGGCTTGGATTGAGGACTGGCTGTCTGGCAGAAGGCAGAGGGTTGGTATAACAGACTCTTTTTCAGAATGTCAACCAGTGACAAGTGGAGTCCCGCAGGGTTCAGTGTTAGGGCCACAGCTGTTCACTTTATATATTAATGATCTGGATGAAGGGACTGGGGGCATTCTGGCGAAGTTTGCTGATGATACGAGGTTAGGTGGACCGGCAGGTAGTACTGAGGAGGTGGAGAGGCTGCAGAAAGATTTAGACAGTTTAGGAGAGTGGTCCAAGAAATGGCGATGAAATTCAACGTGAGCAAATGCGAGGTCTTGCACTTTGGAAAAAAAAGTACAGGCAGGGACTATTTTTTAAATGGTGAGAAAACTCATAAAGCAGAAGTACAAAGGGATCTGGGAGTGCTGGTCCAGGATTCTTTCAAGGTTAACTTGCAGGTTGAGTCTGTGATTAAGAAAGCGAATGTAATGTTGTCACTTATCTCAAGAGGGTTGGAATATAAAAGCAGCGATGTGCTTCTGATGCTTTATAAAGCTCTAGTTAGCCCCCATTTAGAATACTGTGTCCAATTTTGGGCCCCACACCTCAGGAAGGACACACTGGCACTGGAGCGTGTCCAGCGGAGATTCACACGGATGATCCCTGGAATGATAGGCCTAATCAATGAACGGTTGAGGATCCTGGGATTGTATTCATTGGAGTTTAGAAGGTTATGAGGAGATTATTAGAAACTTACAAGATAATGTATGGCTTAGAAAGGGTGGATGCTGGGAGGTTGTTTCTGTTAGATGGGGAGACTAGGACCCGTGGACACAGTCTTAAAATTAGACGGGGTAAATTTAGAATGGAAATGACGATACATTTCTTTGGCCAGACAGTGGTGGGCCTGTGGAATTCATTGCCACGGAGTGCAGTGGAGGCCAGGACGTTAAATGTCTTCAGGGCAGAGATTGATAAATTCTTGATCTCGCGGGGAATTAAGGGCTATGGGGAGAGTGCGGGTAGGTTGTGTTGAAATGCCCATTAGCCAAGATTAAACGGCAGAGTGGTCTCGATGGGCCGAATGGCTTTACTTCCACTCCTATGTCTTATTTTGGAAAGGCAAATCAGGGCAGGGCTTACACACTTAATGGTAAGGCCCTGGGGAGTGTTGCCGGACAAAGGGACTTTGGGGTGTGGGTGCATAGTTCCTTGAAATTGGAGTTGCAGGTAGACAGGATAGTGAAGAAGGCGTTTGAACCTGAGAGGCAACATTTTTATGCAGAAGGTGGTGCGTGTATGGAACGAGCTGCCAGAGAAAGTGGTTACAATGACAACATTTAAATGGCATGTGGATGGGTACATGAATAGGAAGGGTTTAGAGGGAAATAGGCCAAATGCTGGCAAGTGAGATTAGATTTGGGATGTCTGGTCATTGCAGATGAGGTGGACCAGAGGGACTGTTTCCATGCTGTATGACTCTGAGACTATAACTCGGGATCACTATGTGTGAGCTATTCCTCTCTCAATGGGTAATTGACTAAATTGTAATTTAATGGAGATTCCCGAAGCTAATCAATAGGGATGTCATCAAGCAGTCCAAACAGCCAATCACATTGAAGAATACTCACAAAAGGCAAACAGTTAAATAACAATCAAATTAATTATTTTTTACAAAGAACAAACTATTGGAAACATAGACATGAAGTTACATTAGAAGCTGAAATATCACAACCTGAAAAAAAGTCTAAATATACATCATTTTAAAAATCTTGTTTAAAAAATGAAGTGATTAATCATCATATAAACATTTTAAAATATCTACAAACATAAAACATATTTTCAGGGATTTTTTGGCAGATTGTTGTTAAAAAATGCATTTACTCCCATTGAATAAAGGTGAATTTCCATGGGGTTTTGAATTGCAATGTTAGGCTGAAAAGGAAGTTTTCACAATACAAACATGCAGGCTATGAGTGGGAGGTGGCTAATTGGCCCATCGGCCCTGCTCTGTCATTCAATAAAATCATGGCTGATCTGTTTGTGTCTGTAATTCCACATTCCCAACTAACCTCGATAACTCTTGATTCCCTTGCTGAGCAAGAATCTACCAACGTTCACCTGATAGGCATTAAGTTCCAAAGTAACATAACCTTCCAAGGGAAAACACTTTTCCTCATCTGCATCCTAAGGCAGCAACCGTGATTTTTTTAAGTAATGATCCCTAGGTCTGGACTAACTCACAAGACAAAACATCCTTTCCACATTTCCCATATCAAGGCCGTTCAGGATCTTGTACACTTCAATCAATTATCTCTCACTCTTTGAAACTCCAGTGGAAATAAACCCAGTCTTCCTGGGAATCACCTCAAATCCTAACAGGATTTTATATTTCTGTGAGATCTCACCCTCCCATTTTTCTAAATTCCAGTGAGTACAAGCCCAATCGATACAGGCTTTCTTCCTATCCTTACTTTTCAATTCAATTCTTCTCCTGGTCAAGGGCAGCGTCCCATCAGTGTTCTTCATACAGTTGATGATTTATGTTGACGGTTCCCAGTTTGATGGGGGAGGATAGTCCAGAGGGCGCCTTTGCCAGAACAGTCAATGGTAGAGTGCTGTTTCTGGATATCACCATACTGTGTTTATGGTCAATCCCAATGTGGCCAGATTTTGTGATGTATTGATGGTAAACAGTGACAACAATATCATCTCTCTTCTCTGTTTCACAGGCCAAGGGGAAGCAGAGCCAGATGCTGAGTCTGGGAGTCATTCAGTCATTCAGATCCAAGATAGAGGAGACTTTATAGAATGCACCATTACCCATTTCCCTTGTCCCTTACATCAGCATACATACTCTAACATTGGTGAGCAGTCAAATGCGAGCAACAATAGGATAGTGAGCATATTTGCATCCAAATAGTCATTGAGGCTAATACTTGGAGGACTGGGGGACGCCACCATGATTGTCTGCTCTACTGGGGTCTAGAGTGTGTTGTGGTTAAGACGAAGTGCTGCCAACAATCTCTCTTTTTCGTGTGCTTTCCAATCAATTTGTCAGAGATGCTATTACACACTAATGGAACAGGTGAGACTTGAACTCAGGTCCCTGGCTCAGCGGTAGTAACATTGCTATTGCACCACAACAGGCTTTCAGTCCTCCTTTTAATACTGAGTCTGAGGATTTATTTGATGCTTTGAGGACAGAACTTGCTCCGGTGCTGGCCAGGAGACCTACCTGTCTGCAATACAGGTACAGGAGACTCACCTGTCTCCAATATAGGTCCTACCTGACCTCATTACAGGTACAGGAAACATACCCGTCCCCAATACAGGTACAGGAGACTCACCTGTACTTAATTCAGGTACAAAAGGCCCACCTGTCCCCAATACAGGTATAGAAGACCCACTTGTCCCCAATACAGGTACAGGAGAGCCAGCTGTGCCCCGTAGAGGTACAGGAGACCTATCTGTCCCCAGTACAAGTACAGAGACCCACCTGTCCCCAGTACAAGTACAGGAGGCATACCTGACCCCAGTACAAGTACAGGAGATCTACCTGTCCCCAGTACAGCTACAGGAGATCTACCTGTTCCCAATACAGGTACAGGGGACCTACCTGTCCCCAGTAAAAGTACAGGAGACCCATCTGTTCCAAGTATAGGTACAGGAGGTCTGTTTGCCCCCAGCACTGGTACAGAAGTCTTGTACAGGAGCTCTACCTCTCCTTAATACAGGTACAGGAGACCTACCTGTCTCCAGTACAAATACAGAGACACACCTGCCCACCTGCCCCCAGTACAGCTACAGGAGACCTACCAGTCCCCAGTACAAGTACAGAGACCCACCTGTCCCCAGTATAGGTACAGGAGGCATACCTGTCCCCAGTACAGATACAGGAGATCCACCTGTCCCCAGTATAGCTACAGGAGACATACCTGTCCCTAGTACGGGCACAGGAGATCTACCTGTCCCCAGTACAGCTACAGGAGACCTACCAGTCCCCAGTACAAGTACAGAGACCCACCTGTCCCCAAAACAAGTACAGGAGACCTACCTGTCCCCAGTGCAGGCACAGGAGATCCACCTGTCTCCAATACAGGTACAGAAACCCACCTGTCCCCAGTACAGCTGCAGGAGACTTACCTGTCCCCAGTACAAGTACAGGAGACCCATCTGTCCCCAATAAAGATACAGGAGATCCACCTGTCCCCAATACAGGTATTGGAGGTCTGTTTGCCCCCAATACAGGTACAGAAGGCTCATCTGTCCCCAGTGCTCCACTGTGTTAAACCCCACTGGCAACAAGAAACAATGATGAGGACCATAAGGTAACCTGCCTCAGCTAATTGTGACTCCGGGTCAGGGGATAAAATCAAAGTCTGTATCTGGTCAATGTCACAAAGAAATACCACAGCAAAATACTAGAAGGAGAAAAGCCAGTGATGGTCTGTCTCATTGCCATTGACCTGCTGGAGACAGGTAGCAGCAAGGATGAATTGGAAGGAAACTTGGACAAGGCCCACATTGATATGGACTTCTTGTTCATGTACTCAGGTGCAAAACAGTGAACAGATTTAACAAGACAATGTAAAGAAAGTGGAGGTGGGGGAAAGGGGGTGCGGGGGGAAGAAACACATTCTCACTCAAAGTGCTGCCTGGCAGCAACTATTGAAAGGAACCAGGGCAAAAGAGTTTCAACCGACCAACAATGCCAAGAACCTCAAACTCAACTATAAACTCCAACACTACTGGTGCTAACCACTTCGATGGCAGAGTCATTGACATTTTGCAACAGCACTGACAATATTCTGCCCAGACGCTGTCAGATATAATATTAAAAGTGCAAATGCAAGACATTCGAAATAATGGTCATTTAGGTTCAGATATCTACAATGGAGAAAAGAATCACATTCAAAGTTAGAGCTCCTGAGATGACGTAAGCTATCCAAACTGAAATGTGAAAGGTGCCTACAATAGGTTTTAGGCCCATAACCAAATAGATAAATCCAGAAAGTGGAGAGGAGAACCAAAGGAAACCAAGGAAACAAAAATGTCTAAGAAAAGTTCGGTGAATGGTATGAAAGAGAACACTGAGGTACTTTATAAACATATAGTAAGTAAAAAAAAAAATTCAAAGGAATAGTCAGTCCAATTACAGCCCAGAAGGAAAATATTTCCATGGAAGCAGAGGGTATGGCTTAGGTTTTAAAAGAAAACTTTTCACCTGTCTTCACTAAAGACGCTGCCAGTGTTGGGTTGGATAGAGGAATTGGACAGAATAAAAACAAATAAAGATGGTACACCTCACTGTTCATCAATACTCAAAGTGGGAAAGATGCCCAGCCTAGTTGGGATGTATCCAACAATACTGAGATAAATAAGGCAGGAAAATAGAGTGGTTCCAGATGACAGGAGGTTGGCAAATGTTACTTCGCTGTTGGAAAAGGATCAGGGGAGAAGTCAGGTCATTGTGGGCCAGTCAGCCTGACTCTGGTAGTGAGGAAACATCTAAAGGTCATGAACTGGGACAAATTAATCATCAAATTAATAACTGGCTGGTTAATAAATGATAGCTAACATGGATTTGTAAGACGAAAGTCTTTGTCATCCAAAATTAGTTTGATTCTTCAATTGTATATTTATCGGATGCAAAACTCTTAAGCCCCCTCGTTTCCTGAGATAATAATGATTAGTGCATCACATAGTTAGTATGGGCAATACACCTCAATTTTCAACACTGCTAATATCTCCCCACAAGTCTATCCATGATTTATATTGAGGCCCCAGTGATACAAGTTGGACAGTAAACTTGCCCTGAACTGGTTTAATGAGGACCACTCTCACTGTGTTTGTTCAAAGTCTGCCTTTCAACTGATGGGGCTTGTCAGAAACAATTAGTTAGCGACCTCCCTTGTTCTCCATTCCTCAATTCACAGGAGATCTGCTGGGAGGTCTTCCTCGAGAAGACTACACTATAAAAAGCATCAAGATGTGAGTTATTGATTGAGAAAACAAAGAGTGATCATGATGGTAGGACAGCTGGTACATAAATGGAAAATGCCAAAAATATTCAACATAGATGAGGCTATATCTGTTGAGAGAAAAGTAGTGTTAATGTTTAAGTTAATGACTTTTTGACAGAACTGGGAAAAGTTCTGGGAAAATAATTATCTTTAAGCAAAGAAAAGGTGTAAAAAGACATCTGAGGGTCTGTGATAGTTGGAAGACAAGGACAAAGGAGTTAATCTTAGTGTCAAAGGGAATGGTGATAGGACAAGAGAAGAAGCTAGGTGTGTGTCTAGAGGAGTGTGTTATCTTATGAAAGTTAAATTTAAGAAAATACATGACAAGGAGTGCTTACACCCTCAAATTATTAAGTCCTGAAAGCTGTCTCATTGAAAGAGCAAATGTTAAACATCTTAGGAACAGAGCTGCTGTGATGGAATTTCAACCCCGGAATATTCACCTGCACATCTAGATTATGAGGCCAGTGAGAGTGATATGACACCATCATCTTCCCCAAAATCTATGTCATAGTTATGATGGGATAAATGGCTGTTCTTATCCTAATATGTAAACAATACTTTTCATATGGGGGGAGCAATGGCCGAATGGCATTAATGCCACTCTGTTAATCCAGAGATCCACGTAATGTTCTAGAGACCTGTGTTCAAATCCCACCATGGCACATGGTGGAATTCCAATTCAGTACAAAAGACTGGAATTAAGAGTCAAATGATGATCATGAATCTGTTGTCAATTGTTGGAAAAAGCCATCATGTTCACTAAATTCCTTTAAGGAAGGAAACTGCCATCCGTACCTGGTCTAACCTACATGTGACTCCAGACCCACAACAATGTGGTTGACTCTTAACTGCCCTCTGGGCAATTAGGGATGGGTAATAAATGCTGGCCGAGCCAGCCACATCCACATTTCTGTGAATGAATAAAAAGTACTCCCAGATTCCACCTGGATAGCTCAGCCAGCTAGTGTGTAGTTCAGGATAATGCCAACTGTGTTCAATTCCCCTTCTAGCCGAGGTAGATTGAGCACCTCAGGCCAAAGCATAATACTGCAGATGCCGGAAATCTGGAACAAAAAGAGAAACGTGTGGAGAGAGAAACAGAGTTAACATTGACTGTTCTTTGAAGCTCCAGCACTTCTGGTTTTTGTCTCAGGTTTGAGACCTTCCTCTGTTCCCAAGCGTGGAGGGTTGTGGCAAACCAGCTGTGACAGAAAGCTGCCAACAGACACCTCAAGCAGCATCAGGGTGAAAGATCGGAGACAATGAGCTAAGAACCTTCCTTCAGGCAAAGCATATCTTCACACATTCTTTACGAAACTATATCACTTCAGACATAGAATCATAGAAGCCCTACAGTGTGGAAGCAATCCATTCGGCCCATTGAGCTCACATTGGCCCTCCAAAGACCATCCCACCCAAACCCACCCATTTAACCTTGTAGCCCTGTGTTTCCCATGGTTAATCCACCAAACCTACATATTCCTGGACACTAAGGGCAAGTTTTCATTAGTACTGAGAGTAATGGATTGATAGCATACCTTTGTAAACCACCAAGAATGAGGCATGGTAATTAAAAACCCAACTTGAAATTTCAGAGCCCAGCTCTCTATTCTAAAAAGCATTACTCGTTTTTGCTTTGCAAGACAATGTTATTACTGAAGAAGGGTAACGCCTGAAATATTGACTTCCCCTTTCCTCCAGATGCTGCATGGCTTGCTGTGATCTTCCAGCCTCCTGTTTGTCCACCTTCACTTCCAGCATCTGCTGTTTTGTTTTTGTCTCTAACCAGTTGTATTACTGATTGGTTTTTTAATCTAAATCTACACTAAAGTAGTTACTAATTTTGGTGAACATTAGCTTCACAACACAAATATCGATTCTTCTGCACCCCCCCTACAACCACCAGTCATCAATAAGCTGTCGGCCTTAGCTGAACGGATGTGATTTCTACAACACCTTGTGTGGCAGGCGACTAAATAAACAACGTTAGCGGACAAAGAAAACCTGAACTTTATGGCCCATTGCAAAAGCATGCCATTGGATATCTGAGACAGTTGCACAGTAATTAGCAGCGATACAAGTGATTGTTCCATGAATAGTTTGCAAGGGCTGGCAGGGTCTAATTGTACTGGGTTATCCATCAACACAAAACAGCGGCTTCCACCTCACTAATAGGATGCTACTTACGTTCTGTGATGTCACTAAGGCAAGTGCAGGCTTGCCTGTGGGAATGCGGTAAGAATTTAGCACGCACATTCTGTGTGTTTAATGATTAAAAGGCTGCATGCAAAAAGCTCAGTCAGATTATAGCTCAGGGCCTAATGAGGATCAAGGATGAAGGTAAATAGTTAACATGACAAAGGGGTGCTCACTCCAGGAAGGTACGTTTTATTTTGAGATGATGGATAGATCTTCTCTTTAGAAGCTATTTCGGATTCACATCAGCACCGCACTGTTTGTTTTGAAGCTAAGCATCATCAGAAGAAATGTTCTTTTTAAGTTAGTTTGAAAGTTTAAGTAAAACGTTTAATTATATGATCATTTGACTCAACAGCAAGGAAAAGTCATTATAACCTATATAATTTGAGAGGAGTTTTAGTCTGAACTGGATCTTTTACAATACTGTGTTCTATTTGGGCAGGCAGAAAGACTAACAAATTTACACAAAATATGAAGTGAAGTTACCTCTTTGATTCAAGTCTAAAGACCAGCTTGTTAGGTCCCAGGCTTCAATGAAGCTCATCATTTCCATCTAGTGGACATAACAATGCTCTTCTCTTGTTCCTTTCTACTTTAGCAAATCTTTCACATTTTAATATTAGCCATCAACAAATATTGAGTGCCTCTCAGTTCAGTTTCCAACCTGACATTATTCTTTATCATAGAATTCCTACAGTATGGAAGCAAACCATTCAGCCCATCAAGTCCACACTGACTCTCCCTCTCACCCCGTCTCTGTAACCTTGCATTTCTCATCGTTAACCCACCTAGTTTGCACATTCTTACACTATGGGGTAATTTAACATGGCCAACCCACCCTAACCTGCACACCTTTGGCCTGTGGGAGGAAACCAGAGCACCCGGCGGAAGCCCACGCAGACACGGGGAGAATGTACAAACTCCACACGGTCAGTCCCCCGAGGGTGCAATTGAACCCAGGCTCCTCTGAGGCCACAGTGCTAACCAGTGAGCCACTGCGCCACCCCAATTCTTTGTGGTTATTTTAATATGGCCATAAGCTGGGTTTCAATATACATTTAAGTTATTTGGTATTTAAGAGGAAGAATTGCATTAACCTGATGTGTTTTCTTTATTTTTCTGCTTTGTACCAAGGTTCTGTACCTAGGTACTTTTGTAACAAAAATGGCAATTTGTAAACTTTTCACTGCACTCATATGAGTACGTGACAATAAAGCTAATTCAATTCAATTTGATACACTGTACTTACTGCATTATACAGTTGTTATTTAGGTATTGTGAGATATCAGTATAAAAAGACAACCATACTTTCAAAATTGACTTCCATTTTCTGAAGGGACAAAGGTTATTGTCATATTTTTACCATATCGCTTCTAAATTAACAGGTTTACTATCTTCAAAATTTAGTTTTTTCTCAATTTTCTGAACGTTCTTTTTACAGCTAGACCGTCAGACAGATTGACATTGGCAAAACCTACAGCTGCCAGTTAAGGAAGCAGGCAGAGAAAAGGGATTGGCAGTGCCTAGAAATGATGGCAGTCCCAAGCTGTCACTCCAGCATGCTCAGCAAGTGTCTCATCTTGCTACAGAGTAATGACTCAATTTAAGTGCACCAACAGACCTTCGCTTACAGAAAGCAGATTGATAGCTTTATTCATCAGTGCTGTCCATAAAACATTCATACTGTAAAACCCATCAACCATTCTGTGCCAGCTTCCCAGAACATGGTCCTGGCAGTTAGAACCTGCTGTTCCTGATCAGTAAACATTTGGTGCAAAAGGTTATTCAACTGACTAACTGTACTGAGCCAAATCAAAATAATGGCTATCGGCAGTGATACAAAATTTAACTCAGTACTTGATCTTTACTGTTTTACTAATGAAATGCAGCATGTAATGTAAATGATGAAAAGTAAAATCTGCAGAATCAATAACTGATCAATGATAATGAACCATGAATGCAGTATGAATATTGGTCATTTTATATATAAAAACAATACATTATTTAAGGAAATATCAAGTTGTTTTCTATTACTTGTTAAGCAAAAGAGGTAATGCCCATTTTGCATATGTAATTCAATCAGTTAACAGAACTAACTGTAACATTTCTGAAGAAGGTCCCGACCCAAAATGTCAACTTTCCTGCTCCTATATTACTGCTTTGCCTTCTGTGTTCCTCCAGCTCCACACTGTTATCTGTGACTCCAGCATCTGCAGCTCTTGCTATCTCTAACTGTAACGGTGAGTGTGATTTATCTGGACGTAATTTTGTTGGCGATAACGCTACAGCAGTCATAAAAATCCCTTAAAACTTATCAAGCAACTAGCAAAGCACAGAATTCGCCTAACGGCGCAAAGTTTGTTCATCTGGTAGGACAGGGCAGACATTTGCCTCGTTTGTGAAATGTCAAGCAATAAAAAAGCCCACTTTTACAGCTGCCCAGACATCACTCACTGATACAGTGGGGAAACAGAAGCACAGTTTTCATGGGGAAGGCCGGGAACAAAAGAAGGCAACGAGTATGGTCGTTTGTCACGATGTAGTGTTGATAACTCACTGAACTTGGTAGGAGGTCAGAAAGAAGCTCCAAGGTTGAAGAACAGAAGCACATGCAGAGAAGTGAGGTGTGAACATGCCTGTGTAGTAAAATCACAGAATTTACATACTCATCAAGTGAAAAATAAAGAATGCTGTGAACTAACCAAAGCTGCAAAAGAGACAGTTTAACAAGAATGTAGCAAAAAATGATAGTAAAAGTGAAGAGCGCTGTTATGCACACTTAACACGTTATGGTGGTTCGGAGGAAGGGTTACTGGACCTGAAACATTAACTCTGATTTTTCTCCACAGATGCTGCCAGACCCCCTGAGATTTTTCTGTAAGTTTTGCTTTTGTCTCTGATATGCAGCATCTGCAGTTGTTTTGGTTTTTATGATGTTGCCAGGACCAGAGGCGTTGAGTTATAAGGTGTGGCAGAATAGGCTGGGACTTTTTGTCAGTAGAGCATAGGAGCTTGAGGAGGTCACCTTATAGAGGTTTGTAAAACCTTGAAGGGCATAGATAAGGTAAACAGCAAAGGTGTTTTCCCTAGGGTGTGTGAGCTCAAAACTAGGGGGCGTACTTTTGAAGTGAGGGAAGAAAGATTTAAAATGGACCCAAGGGGCATTTTTTTTTTACTCAGATTAAGTGCATATTTACTCAGTGCATATTAAACAAACTGCCAGAGGAATCGGAAGAGGCGGGTACAATTACAACATTTAAAGGACATTTGGACAGGTACATGGGATAGAAAAGTTTTGGAGGGAAATGAGCCAAATGCAGTCAAGTGGGACTAGTTTAGTTTAGGAAACCTGGTTGGCATGGACCAGGTAGGCAGGAGGGCCTGTTGTGTGATTCTATTTTATATGGGACAAACTATAATCATCATTGTTCCTATGTTTAAAGGCAAATCTTGGCAATATTTAGAGAGCCCAGCATGGAACAGCTGGCTACCATTCAACACAAAGGTACTCAGAGAACACTTAAACAAAAACTGCAGGAGTTGAAAATCTGGAATAAAGACAGAGACTGCTGGAGAAGCTCAGCAGGCCAGGTACCATCTATAGAGAGAGAAAGCAGGATTAATGTGTTGAGTCTGTTGTGACTGCCCAGAAGAGGCTCAGAACATTAACTCAACCTGTTAAGTCACACCTTATAGTTCAAACCCTTCTCTCTCCATAGATGTTACATCACCTGTTGAGTTTCTCCAGCTCTTTCTGTGTCTATTTCAGTTGAGGACAGGATTATTCTTGGCAGGAGATTTTGGAGCATGTGCATTAGAGGAACCAGGGATTTTAACTTGTCCACACACAGCACCCAATTTTTATCTGCTGTGTGGATGAAGTTGGCAGCAACACAAGTGATGGCTCAATGTCCAATCTGACAAGATTTCACCAAAAGGATCTTTGGCCGAGACTCAAAGAAGGCCTTCAGCATAGCCATCCAATGCCCTGTTTCTCAATGTGTTGGAAGAAAGGATGGGTAAGGCAGACCCTAGTTCAGTGAGGTGACCCTGGATGTACTGATGTGTGCAGTGAAGGTAATAAAATGGAAAGTCCTGCTTCTCAGCTGAAATGAGGCCGGTGAGTTACAGATGCACAATGCACTCTCTGAAAGACCCAATAAAAATAACCCAAACTGTTGCTATCCCAGAACAGCTCCCTTCAGAGGAAGTGGTGGCCTAGCCGTAATCTCTCTGCACCAGTAATTGAGACGTATGGCCTGGGACCTTAGCTGAAAATCCTACCACGGCAGTTTGTGGAATTTTAATTAATAAGCCAGGAATATAAAGTTAGTCTCAGCAATGACGACCACAGAACTATCAGGGACCTTATTTTTCAATATTTTGAATACAACAAGGTAAGATGTTAAATACAGTGTAGAGCTAGAGCAGGTCAGTCAGCATTAGAGGAGCAGAAAAGTCGCTGTTTTGGGTTTACAGCCTTCATCAGGACGAGAAAGGGGGTAGAGGTGGACAGGCAGGTAGTACTGAGGAGGTGGGGAAGTTGCAGAAAGATTTAGACGGTTTAGGAGAGTGGTCCAGGAAATGGCTGATGAAATTCAATGTGAGTAATTGTGAGGTTTTGCACTTTGCAAAAAGGATACAGGCATGGACTATTTTCTAAATGGTGAGAAAATTCGTAAAGCAGAAGTACAAAGGGATCTGGGAGTGTTGGTCCAGGATTCTCTAAAGGTTAACTTGCAGGTAGAGTCTGTGATTAAGAAAGCGAACGTAATGTTGTCGTTTATCTCAAGAGGGTTGGAATATAAAAGCAGCGATGTGCTTCTGAGACTTTATAAATCTCTAGTTAGACCCCATTTAGATTACTGTGTCCAATTTTGTGCCCCACACCTCAGGAAGGACATACTAGCCCTGGAGCATGATCCGTGAAATGGTAGGTTTAACGTATGACGAACGGCTAAGAATCCTGGGATTGTACTCATTAGAGTTTAGAAGGTTGAGGGGAGATCTAATAGAAACTTACAAGATAATGTATGGCTTAGAAGGGGTGGATGCTAGGAAGTTGTTACCGTTAGGCAGGGAGACTAGGACCCGTGGGCAAAGCCTTAGAAATAGAGGGGGTAAATTTAGAATGGAAATGAGGAGACATTTCTTCAGCCAGAGAGTGGTGGGCTTGTGGAATTCATTGCCACGGAGTGCAGTGAAGGCCAGGACGTTAAATGTCTTCAAGGCAGAGATTGATAAATTCTTGATCTCAGAAGGAATCAAGGGCTACGGGGAGAGTGCAGGGAAGTGAAGTTGAAATGCCCATCAGCCATGATTTAAATGGTGAAGTGGATTTGATGGGCCGAATGACTTTTCTTTCACTCCTATGTCTTATGGTCTCATGGTCTTGAGAGCTTGGAAATAAATGAGGGAGAAGGAGTGTGCTGGGGAAGGTGGGTGGGATGGTGAAAGGTGAATGCAGGAAGTGGGTAGTAGGGATTGATCAGGAGAATGGGTGGGGTGGATAGGTGGGGAAGAAGATAGACAGGTTGTGTCAGGTCAAGGAGGCGGGGTGAGAGGGAGGGCTGGACATGGGAGGAGGCCAGGGGTGGGGAGATTTTAAAGCTGGTGAATTCTATGTTGAGGCCATTGGGCTGTAAGCTCCTGAGGTGGAAGATGAGGTGCTATTCCTCCAGTTTGTGGGTGACGTTACTGTGGCACTGGAGGAGGCCCAGGGTGAACATGTCACCCAGGGAATGGGAGGGGCAGTTAAGATGGTTGGTGACCGGAAAGTGTTGTTGACTATAGTGAATGGAACACAGATGCTCTGCAAATTGATCACTGAGTCCGCATTTGGCCTCATTGATGTAGAGAAGGCCACATTGGGAGCAACGGATACAGCAGACCAGGTTGGAGAACATAAAGGAGAATCCCTGTCGAATTTGGAGGGATTGTCTGGGTCCTTAGACAGAAATGAGAGGGGAGGTGTACGAGCAGTGTAGCACCTCCAGCCAGGGGTAGGGAGTTGGTGGGGAGTGGGGAGCAGATGAGGGAGTCGCAGAGTGAGCAGTTCCTACGAAAGGCAGATAGGGATGGTGGGGGGACTATCTCTTTGGTGGTGGGGTCGGGTTGTAGGTAGCAGAAGTGGTAGAGGATGGTAGACTGGATGCGGAGATTGGTGGCGTAGTATGTGAGGACAAGGGGGACTCTGTTTTTGTAGGGGCGGTGTGGGGGTTTAAGGGAAGTGGTGTGGGAAATGCAAGAGATGTGGTTGAGGGCATTATGAATCAACGGAGGGGGGAAGTTACGGTCCTTGAATTAGGAGGACATCTGGGATGTCTGGGAATGGAATGCCTCATCTTGGGAGCAGGAGTGGCGGAGGCGGAGGAATTGGGAGTAAGGGATCCCATTCTTACAGGAGGGTGGATGAGAGGAGGTGTAGTCTTGGATAGCTGTGGGAGTCTTTGGGCTTGAAATAGATGTCAGTGCTGAGACTGCTACCGGAGACGGAGACAGAAAGATCCAGGAAGGGGAGGGAGGTGTCAGAGATGGCCCAGGTGAATTTGAGGTTGGGGTAAAAAGTGTTGGTAATGGTAATGAACTGTTCAAGCTGTAACATGCTCATTGACCTTTCTAATTCACTCATGAGATGTGAACTTTGCTGGTAGGACCAACATTTATTGTCCATTGCTAGTTGCCCTTGAGAGGTAACTGGGGGGATGCTTTCTTGAACCATTGCAGTCCACATGCTGTAAGATGACTTGCAATGCCCTTAGGGAGGGAAACCCAGAATTTTGACCAGTGACAATGAAGGAACAGCAATATATTTCCAAGGCAGGATGGTGAGTGTCTTGGAGGGGAACTTGCACAAAGTGGTGTTTCCATATAACTGCTGCCCCTGTCCTTTAAAATGGAGGTGGACATGGGTTTGGAACGGGCTGTCTGAGGATTTTTGGTCAATTTCTGCAGTGCATCTTGTAGACAGTACACAGTGCTGTGACCGAGAGTCAGTGGTAGAGGGAGTGCATGCTTGTGGATGTGGTGCCAATCAAGCGGGCTGCTTTGTCCTTTAGTGTTGTTGGAGCTACACTTATCCAGGCAAGTGGGGAGCATCACATTGCACCCTGACCTCCACCTTGTGGATGGTGGGCAGGCTTTGGGACAGCAAGAGCTAATGGATAGATGTGGGGGGATGGCTGAGGGGATTTGGTGGCATAGAATCAATGCCACTGGGAAGCAATGCCAAGGTCAAGCCCCAAAGTAAACCATTCACACTGATCATTGGACAGAGGTGCTGAATGGATGATCCATTATGGCCTCTTTTGGACGTCCCCAGTATTACAGATATCAGTGTTCAGCCAATACGATTCACACCATGTGATATCAACAAATGGCTGAAGGCACGGTATACTGCAAATGCTACAGGCCATGACAGTAATCTGGCAATATTGTTATCCTGTGCACCAAAAAAAGGACAAATCCCAACCAGCAAACCACCGCTCCACACGCAGTCATCCAAATGATGGAAACATTGGTTTAACAGTGCGATCAAACAACATGTCTTCACTGATAACACACTCGCTAATGCTCAGTTTGTTTTCTGCCAGTTGCACTTGGCACCAGGTCTAAGTATAAACAAGAGAGCTGAATTCTAGGAGAGAGTTGAGAGTGACAGCCCTTAACATCAATTGACTGTATATGTTACCGAGGAAACTTCACAAAGCCACAATTGGGGTAGGGTTGTGCGGTGGGGGGAGATGTGGCATTGGGGAGGAGGGGAAGCCTTTCCATTGCTTGGAGTCATTCCTAGAACATAGGAAGATGGTTGTGCCTCTTGGGGGTCAGTCATCTCAGCCACAAAACGTCTGTGCAGAAGTTCTTCAGGTTAGTGTCCTAAGCCCAACCATCTTCAGCTGCTTAATCTTCCCTCCTGGAATCTAAGTTTCAGACACTGTCATTCATCAGAGAGGGGGAGGTTATGTAGTGACTGTGATCCAGAGGATGGTCATACTACTAGGCTTAGGTCTTCAGATTTGGACTTCCATTAGTAACAAATAGAATGATGATGTGGCTTTGTAAAGTACTGGCAAAAGACAAATTTGGTGAAGAGCTGTAGTGCATCTCCTAGATGGTACGCATACAGAGGTTCAAGAAGGCAGCTCACCACCATCTTCTCAACAGCAATTATGGATCAAAAATAAATGCTGGGTCAGTAATCAGTAATGCCCACATTTTACCTTTGATACAGTCAGTATTATGAGTTTCTGAATTATGAATACAGTATGTTGCACAGTTCCATAAATAGAACATTAGCCATCAAGAAGACAAAGCTGGCTTCCTTTATAGGGCAGCACGGTGGCTCAGTGGTTAGCACTGCAGCCTCACAGTGCCAGGGACCCAGGTTCGATTCCAGCCTGGGGCGACTGTCTGTGTGGAGTTTGCATATTCTCCCCGTGTCTGCGTGGGTTTCCTTTGGGTGCTCCGGTTTCCTCCCACAGTCCAAAGATGTGCAGGGTAGGTGGATTGGCCATGCTAAATTGCCCATAGTGTTCAGGGGTGTGTAGGTTATAGGGGGATGTGTCTGGATGGGAAGCTTCAAGGGGCGGTGTGGACTTGTTGGGCCGAAGGGCCTGTTTCCACACTGTAGGGAATCTAATCTTTTCTATTCAAATTGAAATTCTTTCAAGATATAAGCGAGTTCTAAGATGAATTAATTATTAATAAATGGGCTGAAGCTACAAATGCAAGCAAAGGGCAGGGCTACAGGCCTGTATTGGAGCAAAGTGGGTTCTCTGCCTCTCTGTCTCTTCTGTTCCACTTTCTTTCATATTCAGAGTTGCACAGACACATAGTTGAACATTTTTTTCCTTCTCGGTCTTTAAAAATCATAAAAGTGGAGATAGCTGGCCTTATTTTAAAATGGGCAGTTAGATGATTCTAAAAGCTTCAAAATACTCCTAGAAAATAAATACAGCTTAAGCATTGTGACATAGCAGTTTTCTACATTAAGAAGACTTACCTGTGTCCAGATGTCAGTTGACTCTGCCAGTTTCTTTTCCCAACTTAGTGAGGAAAGAAAAAGAAGAGGCTGCATGATTTCAATAAATAATTAGGCATGAACATCATCTACAAGCAGAAACCTACCACTGCAAACCTACAAATCTAACAGCAACAGTTCTACATGTTCCAAGATCAGTTCGGAAACAGTCTTAAAGCAACCAAGGTCAGTGGAACAGTGGCTTTAATTACACATAACTTAATGTGGTATAGTGCAGAGCTTTTAAGGCTGAATCATGGGAAGCAGAAACCCTATCACAGATTTTATAGTATCCAATGACATTCTTCCTGAATTAAAATTGTTCAAATAATGGATTTACTTCTTCACCTGTTAATGCTTTTAAGAACTATACTTTGGGAGAGAGAAAAGGACAATATCATATTGATGATGGGCATATGCACAAAGCCATAGTAGCAAATCATCTACAGCTCTATGTTTTAGGTGCAGCTAACACCATTGCTAAAGTAACAAAATTTGTGACAGCTGTGGGCTATTGCGCTCATCCAAAAATTGGCCAACCTTTACTGATATCTGCAAAATATGTGGCACCAAGTGATATTGGGTGCATACAGGAAGGCTGATCACAAAAACCAAGCCAGACTCCAGAACAAACCACAAGTGGCCAACATGATGATACACGGCCACCACACAACAGTAAGGGAAGTGTTAAGAATGTGCACAAACACAAATCAGTGGAGTTCAGGACCAACCAAGTGAAAGGCAAATTTCAGAAGACGACCAAACATTCCATATTGTTAACTTCACCTATCATGTCACTGGTGATCAGAAGCTTGTGAAATACTTAATATCATCTGTCTTGAAAAGGTGAGATAGCACCCATTTAAAGCTAAAATCAACCCGGGAGTCAATGCCAACACATTACTACCACAAAGACTTCAAGACTTGTATCTCCATTAGTGGTGTTACATGGTAGAGCTTATGGAAGACCCTCTTGCTCTGTATAATGGATCACCAACTCCGAACATCAGCAGAGCAACAACAAAATGTTGAAATGCAAGTTCATTTTGGCTTCTTTCAATCTTCATCCTGGTGGTTACCAATGGTTGAGTGGTGGTGGGATTACCAGTATACACAGGTGTCAGTACAGTCTTGATTCATGAGCTTGAAACCACAATCAATGTGGGAGAACAGATCACATGAGATACAATGGAATCAATCAATGAATGATTTGTAAGATTATGACTTACAAACCTGATACCATGATGATTATATCTGACACTCCGAGCAAATTACACAACGTACACAAAGAACATGGCATTCCTCTTCCTCTAAACATTGATGCTATGTGATATAAAGTTGAAGACATTATAAAGGTTGACCTGTTCCACTTTGGCCAGCGTGAACATTTGCAATCAGCAACTGCCAAACATGAACAACTAACGATGCAGGTTGCAAAAGATCATTTTCCAGGGATGGGCTGACATTGTTAAAGAATATTTGTTCATTTTGGCTACCCAGAGTCAATCCTAATATATCATGGCAAGTCATTCTTGCCTCATACCAAAAGCATTACACAAAGTTATGCCAGGGACGCATGAGTATCAATCATACAAGATGGTTGCCGTGTGGATTTACGTGCTGGCCACTGATATACCATGATATTCAATAAAGCATGAATATATGTGAGGCACGTTAAATGCAATGCAAGGGAATGAGCCTCTGCATCCACACAATGTTGGAGCCACTCCTTGGATGCAGACAGCAACAGACCTATTCACAGTGCATGGGGAAGATTGCAGTCTTGTGACAGATTGCCTCATCTATTCACCAAACTTAACATGATGAATGTGACAGTCATTGAGATAGTGAGCACTAGTTTTAATTTATTTGGTCTCCCACACCAGATAATGACTGACAACAAACTGCTGCTGACTGGCAAAGCATCCCAAAATACGTACTATGTGTGGAATGAAACATATCACTCTACTATTTACTCTCAATGCAGCAGAATGTATGGTACGTGCTATCAAGTCAGCGATCATTAAGTATTAAGCATCAAAATCAGATTGCAATGCTGCATTTTAATGCAACACCATTTTCAGAAAGGATTATCAGTGCAACTTAACTTGAAAAAGCAAGTGTGAATGACCATTCAGGTGTCTAACCATTCTGAAATATAGGGAATTCTTCTTGAAGAACACAGGAGAATTGAAGAGATCCACAATGAGAAAGCAGGTAGAGAGCTACCAAACTTCAGCACTAGGTGAAGAATTAAAATGCAAATATAAATGCTTCGAATTCAGCGAAGGTTTCTAGACTCAAAAAACAGAAATTGCTGGAAAAGCTCAGCAGGTCTGGCAACATCAGTGGAAAGAAATCAGAGTTAACATTTTGGGTCAAGTGACCCTTCCTCAAAACAGTGCTAGATTCTAGAAAGTTTCTAGAATATACAGTAGGTGCCAGCTGCCAGATTTGCTCTGTTTTCCCAGTATTTTGTAATTTTTATTTTTATTACAGGTCAACACTGTGTCAGTCAAAGATCTGAGTGACTCCAATAATTTCTGTTGGACCTCCACAATGAAAGGTATTCTGGCATTCAGAGAGCAGGCTGAACTGTGGCTCCATGGAACCTAACCTATGCTGAACTGAGACCTGGTGAAGTTTGTACATATTTAGTAGACAAAGCCTCCATTATGTTTCACTCAGATTTTGGTACCACGTTGGAAGGTCTTCAGGGTACATGTCCCTTAGAACACAGCCTTTGAAACTTATATTTTCAGTTGAAAATAATTGCAAAAAAAAGGTAGTGATGACCTCTTATCACAATGTAATAGATCTTGTTTGTCCTTTCGTTATGCACTGCACAATTAATTGTCTGAATGGAATGCAACTGTCACACAATCATTAAGGAAACAATAGGTTCTAATTCAACAGTTGAAATGGTTACTGAACCACCCAACAACCATAAAAGGGAAATGCAAACCAGTAAACAGCTAACACTGACACATAGTAAGCACTGCTGCAATTTAAAACCAGCAGGGTAGGGCTAATATTACAGTATCTGCTTACGGAAAGAAGGCCACTGGTAAAGCACATTATTTTCTCTGACAGAAAGAACAATAGGCAAATATTAAGATCAATGTGAATGCAGCTGGATAATCCTTTGGAAAGAATGAACACAAAGCAAGTTAAAGGATGTGAATTGTCAGAGTATGGATCACATTTTATAGATCAAAGATCAGATCTAAAATAAAGCCTTAACATTTTTTTAAGGATCAGGCTGTCCTCATCGATTCGAAGAACACAGCACACAGATATTGTTTGACATTCCTCTGTGAGTCATGTTCTAACGGACTCGTTAACCCTTTAAAAGTAAACAGCTCTGCACCAAAATATTGCTGTAAAATATTGCTGCAGTGATTGGAACCAGGTTGACCTCATTGACTAGGAAGTCATTGTTTGTGGTTGCTAGCCTGAGTCAATCAGGAAAGCCCAGTTTGACTAATATAACCAAGAGATGAGAAGCTCCTCAGCCCAGACAACTGACTCCAAGCTGGCTAGCCACAGCCTGTGTAGGGTGCACAAGTCAATAAAGGGTGACTTGGTAATAGAATACTGACCTTGGTACTGTTATTTCAGTTGCACAAATAAATTGGGGTCTAAAGCGATGTTTTATCTGGAGAAAAAAAAGTGAAGTAAGATATAGACAGGCGGCTTGTAGTGCTTGGAGCGAGGCCAGGCAGATAGACTTCATAGAATATGAGTTCTCTAATTGGGGCTGTTGGCTGGGTGACAATCAGGGAGCCCTGGCTGACAGATATAAACAGGAATGTCAGACGTCCTGTTCACTCTGAAAGCTGACTCTGAGGGGGAACTGGATCAGTGTCGAGGGCTTATAGGCGGATGGGTCTGGGTGGGATGCTCTGTGAGTCGGTGTGGAATTGTTGGCCCAAAGGGCCTGTTTCCACACTGTACGGATGATATGAAAATAGATATGCCTCTCCCAGGTGTAAATAAGGGGTGACGTGGATACAGGGTACTGGCCTCTGGAGTTATTACGTAGCTGATGCTCTGTCACCCATTTGCCCCAGTCAAAGACCAATCTTACCCATCAGGCAACACTACGCACTGTGATTGCTTGAGATGCAGATTGAATTCCACCACAGCTCTTATTCTAAAGGCCACTGGCATGATTCTTATGTCCAGTTCAAGAGGGAATGGACGTATGTAGCTTAGATGTCCAGTGTCTGGCCTTTGTTTCAGGCCTTGTGATTTCTTGAGGCTGAGTTGGGCATGGATGCGTAAGAACACAGGCCTCCAAACCCATTGGCACTCAGAAGCACATCAATTGATGTAGTTAAGGAATCATTACAAGCCCAACTTCAGCAAGTTTCTGGATTGTCCAGTTCTCAGCGCCTGCTGGAAAGTGAAGACCATCTCGCGGCCAATCATAGAGGTGTGAACACTATAAAAAGATATGTCACTCAGAGGTGTTACGAGTTGCCAATGCTGGAGTCAGAGATAACATGGTGTGGAGCTGGAGGAGCATAGCAGGCCAGGCAGCATC
This sequence comes from Stegostoma tigrinum, assembly GCF_030684315.1. Classification (NCBI taxonomy): domain Eukaryota; kingdom Metazoa; phylum Chordata; class Chondrichthyes; order Orectolobiformes; family Stegostomatidae; genus Stegostoma; species Stegostoma tigrinum. Next base: position 6,109,224 of record NC_081376.1, read on the forward strand.
AGAGGAGCAGGAAAGCTGATGTTTCAGGTCAGGGCCCTTCACACTGTGTTATCTATAAAATGGTATGTAATTTCCAGAAATTATATTTCTTTTACCTCGTCAAAGGTGGAGTAATGGCAGTCCACCACGGTCTGGGGGAATGAGTCAGCAAAAAGAGCCAGTGGTTAGCAGTGCAGCCTCACAGCACCAGGGACCCAGGTTCAATCCTACCCTCGGGCGACTGTCTGTGTGGAGTTTGCACATTCTCCCCGTGTCTGCGTAAGTTTCCTCCCACAGTCTAAAGATGTGCAGGTTAGGTGGGGATTGACCATGCTACATTGCCCGTAGTGTTCGGGGTGTGCAGGGATTAGCCATGAGAAATATAGGTTCACAAGGATAGAGTCTGGGAGTGGATCTGGGTGGGATACTGTTCAGAGGGTCACTGTGGAATTGATGGGCTAACTGGCCTGCTTCCACACCATCAGGATTTTAAGATCCTGCGAAGAACTATGGTGGTTTATAAGAATGACAGCCTCCTGGTATCATGTGGGCATCAAAGTTATTTGCTGCCCACTTCAGCAATGGCAAGAGTGCAGCTGAGAATGGGTGTTGCTCCCTCTGGAATCCAACCCATTGGAGTTGGAGAGCAGGGGTCTGTTCAGAGAGGAATGAGGCCAGTGTATCAGGTTAGAGGGCAGGAATGGGGAAGGCTGGATGGGGAGAGAAAACACTACCCCTTTGCACACAGGCCAATGCCAGAGCTGAAAAGACCTCAAAATAGATAAGGTGAATAGCCAAGGTCTTTCTCCAGGGTAGTGGAGTCAAAAACTAGAGGGCACATGTTGAAGATGAGAGGGAAAAGAATTAAAAGGGACCTAGGTGATAACTTTTTCATGTAGAGGGTGATGCATTTGTGAAATGAGCTGCCAGAGGAAGTGGTGGAGGCTGGCGCAAGACAACGTTTAATAGAGTGATAATGGGAACTGCAGATGCTGGAGAATCCAAGATAATAAAATGTGAGGCTGGATGAACTCAGCAGGCCAAGCAGCATCTCAGGAGCACAAAAGCTGACGTTTCGGGCCTAGACCCTTCATCAGAGAGGGGGATGGGGTGAGGGAACTGGAATAAATAGGGAGAGAGGGGGAGGCGGACCGAAGATGGAGAGAAAAGAAGATAGGTGGAGAGGAGAGTATAGGTGGGGAGGTAGGGAGGGGATAGGTCAGTCCAGGGAAGACGGACAGGTCAAGGAGGTGGGATGAGGTTAGTAGGTAGGAGATGGAGGTGTGGCTTGGGGTGGGAGGAAGGGATGGGTGAGAGGAAGAACAGGTTAGGGAGGCAGAGACAGGTTGGACTGGTTTTGGGATGCAGTGGGTGGAGGGGAAGACCTGGGCTGGTTGTGTGGTGCAGTGGGGGGAGGGGACGAACTGGGCTAGTTTTGGGACGCGGTGGGGCAAGGGGAGATTTTGAAGCTGGTGAAGTCCACATTGATACCATTGGGCTGCAGGGTTCCCAGGCGGAATATGAGTTGCTGTTCCTGAAACCTTCGGGTGGCATCATTGCGGCACTGCAGGAGGCCCATGATGGACATGTCATCTAAAGAATGGGAGGGGGAGTGGAAATGGTTTGCGACTGGAAGGTGCAGTTGTTTATTGCGAACCGAGTGGAAGTGTTCTGCAAAGCGGTCCCCAAGCCTCCGCTTGGTTTCCCCAATGTGGAGGAAGCCACACCGGGTACAATGGATGCAGTATACCACATTGGCGGATGTGCAGGTGAACCTCTGCTTAATGTGGAAAGTCATCTTGGGGCCTGGGATAGGGGTGAGGGAGGAGGTGTGGGGGCAAGTGTAGCATTTCCTGCGGTTGCAGGTGAAGGTGCCGAGTGTGGTGGGGTTGGAGGGCAGTGTGGAGCGAACAAGGGAGTCACGGAGAGAGTGGTTTAATAGACATCTGGGTGGGTACATGAATAGGAAGTGTTTAGAGAGATATGGGCCAAATGCTGGCAAATGGGATTAGATTAGTTTAGGATATCTGGTCAACACGGATGAGTTGGAAAGATGAGTCTGTTCCTGTGTTGTACATCTCTCTATGACTCTAAATGAATAATATTGAGTGGTAAATCAATGGAGTAGGAGACTATGCAAGGAATGGCACCAAACTGATCTAAAAATCAGATACCAACAAATTGAAGCCACCATGCAGGACTACATGCTAATCAGAGAAAGCAGTATCTAAGAGACAGAGCAAGGCAGACCTACAACCAGCAGGTCACATCTGACCCGTGCAATCCTGCACATCCTGTATTAGAGAAATAACCAACTAACAGGAGAAGGAAGTTCCAGAATCATCCGCTTTCCCAGGGATGGGCTGACCCTCTCACATCAGTATAAATAACAAAGCTGAACCATTCATAATTAATTTGAATAAGGCGTAGGTATTGAGTACATGATCCATCTCAGCTCCTCCCAGATTGTCAGCGTCACAGATATCAATCTTCAATTCGATTCACTCCATGTGGCGGCACAAAATGGTTGAAGGCACTGTCTACTGCAAAGGATATGGGTTCTGTCAAGATATGTTCTCCAGAACTAGTTATATCCCAAGGCAATCTGTTTCAATGTAAATAAGACACTAGCATCTACCAATAACGGGGAAATGTTCTCAGCCAAGTCCTGTTCATGATGAACCCACCTGGCTCACTAATGTCCTTTAGGGAAGGAAACTGCCATCCTTACCTGGTCTGGCCTCCATATGACTCCAGACCCACAGCAATGTGGTTGACTCTCAACTGCCCTCGGGGGCAATTTGGGGAAGACAACAATGCTGCCTGGTCAGCGGCGCCCTCACCCTGTGAAAATGAACAAAGCACGGGGCAGATTTAACCCAATCAATTACGTCCTCACCAGCCACTGCTCATTCATCAACAAACTGATGGATGGAATTGACCCCAGTGCTTTCAAGTGATATTGACTCAACCATGACCACTCCCTGACACTCGGTTTGCATTTCACTGGGCCCCTCAGCTCCCAACCTCCTTACACAAAGGGTCCATATGACATCAAGGAGCACTGTCAAAATATAAACCAATAGGGATAACTCTTGACTGTTTCATCTGAAGATTGCTGTGGTCATTACAGGTGAATCTCCTCAGTCCCAGGCCACTAAGTACGAAAGAACTAAGCAGGAGTAGGAAATTGAGCCCCGCCCCCAAGACTGCTCTACCATTTAATACGATCAAGGCTGATCTCATCTCGGCTGCAACTCCACTTTCCCGTCTGCTCTCCATCACTCTTTTAACCCCTTGCTGATTAAAAATGATTATCTCCATCTTGAGACAGATTTTATACTGACTACAAGAGATCTACAGGCTAGCATCCTAGTCATGATCTTATTCAGTTGATTCATCAATGACTTGGCTCCATCATAAGGTCAAAAATGGAATGATTGTTGATGGTTGCACAATGTTCACCTCCAGTCGCGACGCCCCATTTGTAATAAGATCTGGACAACATCCAAGTTTGGAATGATGAGCTCAAAGTAGCATTCACATCACAAAAACACCTGGCAGTGACAGTCTCCAACATGAGAGAATCTAACTATCTCCCCTTGGAGATAGTAAGAAATGCCAATGCTGGAGTCAGAGATAATGTAGTGTGGAGCTGGAGGAACACAGCAGGCCAGGCAGCATCAGAGGAGCAGGTAAGCTGATGTTTTGGATCTGGACCCTTCTTCAGAAATGCGCCATTTCTGATGTTACTCCTCTGATGCTGCCTTGGCCTGCTGTGTTCCTCCAGCTTCACATTAACTACCTTCCCTTCGTGTTTAATGTTATTACAATCACTGAATCCACTACTATCAACATCCTGGGGATTACCGTTTTACCAGAACCTTAAACTAAATTAACCATATAAATATTGTGGCTTGAAGAGCAGGTTCGAAGCTTAGAATCTGGTAGTGGATATCTCAAATCCCGCCACCTCAGCCTCTTCACCAACAACAAGCTGGAGTATAATCTACTGAGTAAAAGCTGTATTTTTCAAAGACGCCTTTATTATTTTGGCTATCTGCTTTTAAGCAGCATATACTTAGCACGCTATAATTTAATGAGGAATTTGAAGAATAATATCTAAAATAAGCTACAGTATTTCCAGCTTGTACAGTCAATTCAAACATTCAAAAACCACGTTTTGCCTTAACTTAAATAATACACTTAGTAGAAACGACTAATTTCATTCAAATTCAATTTCAATTTCAAAATATTTGCACGCTAATAAATACACAAAATTATCTTTCACATGCAAACTATAGCCTCGTCTCTAAGTAGAGTGAAAAAGCATGTTCTTTTCTTCCAATACACCATGCAGTTTATAAAACAGTATGACATTTCTTATTTGTGTGGGTCAATGAGTGCCCAAGATACCAATGATATCTCAGACTCAATTTTATTTAATTGTTGATTCAGTGTCAATTTTTTTTGTAAATAATGCATGTATGGAAGGAAATAATGCATGTATGGAAGGAAATAATGCATGTATGGAAGGAAAAATCTGAGAAATTTGATTCAGACAAATAGACTGAACGGATTGCATTTTTAATCTCGTAACGAATTGGAAAAGCGCTTTATGTAAGAAATTCAATTCTTGCAACTTGAGTATATATCTAGCTAAGTTCCACAAACAAAACAATTACATTTTCAAGGTTGATTAAATTATAGGTATGTCCAGTGAGTTATAATCTGTAACTGGCAACTGACATTACACCATCACGCAGCATTGTTTAAACTTGTAGTACCATTTACTCTTCAATATTACTACATACCATTTCCTAACCTTTGTACCTGCAACAACAATTATAGATAAACTAGTCAAAGGCTTGAGTTGGTACAAGTCGAGAACAAGCCCAGCTACGTTATTATACTGTGCTTTGAGCAAGTTCCATAAATCATTGAAACAAATTGCAGGCTCCAAGGTTAGATAAGATTATAACCTTATAACGCAAGAGGAAATGCCATTTAGTAGAATCACACATATGGGGAATGGATAGCTGAGGATGGATTTCCAGGCTGTTATCGAATCGAGAGATCCATGTTAGGCTGTAAACTACATGTACAGACCCTGAATATCTGTCTTCTAAACACCCAGGTTAAAGTCTTCAAATCACTTTTGAGAACTTCATTTTGTGAAATATGGTATTAAGTGTTATATTATTCCTTGGTAACAGCACTATCATTATTATACCATAGCTTTTGAGTCAAAATCCTGGAATCCCTTCTCTTGTGGTATCGTGGATCAACCCACTATAGGTGGACTGCAGTGGTTCAAGAAGGCAGCTCACCACCATCTTCTCAATAAATGCCCACACAGCGAGTGATGCTCAAACACACAAACAAATAAAGAAAAACAAAGACAGTGTACATCAAGGCACTCAAATAGTTTCATCAAAAGCCCCATTAGATCATCTTGGAGTCCACTCTCCAAATGGATCATCAGTGATGGTATTACTCTTGACTTAACTTTGAAATAAGTTGAGACATTAATTTTTAATATAATTAGCACTGGAGATGGTAAACTATTTGTATTTATTAACTCTGTATTAGGTTTGACCATGCACTAGCATATGCAAGATAATAAAATGTGAGGCTGGATGAACACAGCAGGCCAAGCAGCATCTCAGGAGCACAAAAGCTGACGTTTCGGGCCTAGGCCCTTCATCAGAGAGGGGGATGGGGTGAGGGTTCTGGAATAAATAGGGAGAGAGGGGGAGGCGGACCGAAGATGGAGAGAAAAGAAGATAGGTGGAGAGAGTGTAGGTGGGGAGGTAGGGAGGGGATAGGTCAGTCCAGGGAAGACGGACAGGTCAAGGAGGTGGGATGAGGTTAGTAGGTAGATGGGGCTGCGGCTTCGGGTGGGAGGAAGGGATGGGTGAGAGGAAGAACAGGTTAGGGAGGCAGAGACAGGTTGGACTGGTTTTGGGATGCAGTGGGTGGAGGGGAAGACCTGGGCTGGTTGTGTGGTGCAGTGGGGGGAGGGGACGAACTGGGCTGGTTTAGGGATGCAGTTGGGGAAGGGGAGATTTTGAAACTGGTGAAGTCCACATTGATACCATTGGGCTGCAGGGTTCCCAGGCGGAATATGAGTTGCTGTTCCTGCAACCTTTGGGTGGCATCATTGTGGCAGTGCAGGAGGCCCATGATGGACATGCCATCTAAAGAATGGGAGGGGGAGTGGAAATGGTTTGCGACTGGGAGGTGCAGTTGTTTGTTGCGAACTGTGCGGAGGTGTTCTGCAAAGCCTCCGCTTGGTTTCCCCAATGTAGAGGGAGCCACACTGGGTACAGTGGATGCAGTATACCACATTGGCGGATGTGCAGGTGAACCTCTGCTTAATGTGGAAAGTCATCTTGGGGCCTGGGATAGGGGTGAGGGAGGAGGTGTGGGGGCAAGTGTAGCATTTCCTGCGGTTGCAGGGGAAGGTGCTGGCTGTGGTGGGGTTGGAGGGCAGTGTGGAGCGAACAAGGGAGTCACGGAGAGAGTGGTCTCTCCGGAAAGCAGACAGGCGTGGGGATGGAAAAATTGTCTTGTGAGGTGGGGTCGGATTGTAGATGGCGGAAGTGTCGGAGGATGATGCGTTGTATCCGGAGGTTGGTGGGGTGGTGTGTGAGAACGAGGGGGATCCTCTTTGGGCGGTTGTGGCAGGGGCGGGGTGTGAGGGATGTGTTGCGGGAAATGCGGGAGACGCGGTCAAGGGCATTCTCGATCACTGTGGGGGGAAAGTTGCGGTCCTTGAAGAACTTGGACATCTGGGACTTGCGGGAGTGGAATGTCTTATCGTGGGAGCAGATGCGGCGGAGGCGGAGGAATTGGGAATAGGGGAAGGAATTTTTGCAGGAGGGTCGGTGGGAGGAGGTGCATTCTCCACGAGTTGTAATCTCCACTAGCATATGCAGCTATTTGAGTAACCCTGGCAAATCAAATTGAAAATACAGTTCAACTAAAGAAGGAAGCCAAATGGTGACAAGCAGGTTGACAGAACATCTTTTGTTAAATTTAATTTCAACTATCACCCTGCATGTTATTTTAATTAACTTACGTTTTTCTAATTTCTTGTAAAATACCTTTAACGTGAGCGGCGAGGTGTTCCGGAAAGCTTGTAAGAATGGGAAGAAATCCATGGTTAAGCAAGGCAGTTAAAATATTATAAAGTCAAAAACTATGGCACACCACAGGGAAAAGGCAATTGGGACGATTGGCAAACTTTTAAATGTCTAAAGGTTACTGCAATTGTAACAGAAAGAGCAAGGATAAATGAGGATCAGAGAGTCATGAAGGCATACAGCATGGAAACAAACCCTTTGGTCCAACATGTCCGTGCCGACCAGATATCCCAAATTAATCCAGTCCCATTGCCAGCATTTGGCCCATTTCACTTTAAACCCTTCCTACTCATACACCCATCCAGATACCTTTTAAATGTTGTAATTGTACCAGCCGCCACCACTTCCTCTGGCAGCTCATTCCATACACGCACCACCCTCCGTGTGAAAAAGTCAACCCTTAGGTCCCTTTTAAGTTTTTGCCCTCTCACCTTAAACCTATGCTGTCTAGTTTTGGACTCACCCACCCAAAAAGACCTTGGCTACTCACCCTATCTATGCCCCTCATGATTTTGTAAGTCTTTGAAAGGTCACCCCATATATTTTGCTGGAGGTTCTGCAGTTTTCCGAACTTCCGCTGAAATAGCAGCAACTAATTGAGAGAAACGCTATGGAAAACCCTGGTGATTGAAATCCATTCTGAAACTCCCTCACCTCTTTGTTTTCTTTGCCTTGTTTTAATAAGGCTGAGATTTCAGAGGCCGAGGTGTATTATCATTGGAAGGGGAGTATAATCCGTAGGTGAGGGGCATTATTAGTGGGTGAAGGGTATAAAATGCCAGTGAATGAGGGACATTCAGATGTGAGTAAATGAGGTGTATTGAGAAGTCAGTGTGAAGGATATGACGAGTGGGTGGAGGGGCATTAAGATGTGAGTTGGACAGGGGCATTGATATCAGTGCTGAGATTAACATTTCTATTCAGTAAAAATACATTAATGATTTGCCCGAAGGAATTGAACGCCATGTGTCCAAATGTGCAGATGACACTAAGCTGGGTGGCAGCATGTGCTGTGAGGAGGATGCTAAGAGGCTGCAGGGTGACTCGGACAGACTGGCTGAGTAAGCAAATACTTGGCAAATGCAATATAATGTGGATAGATGTGAGGTTATCCACTTTGGTCACAGGAAGAGGAAGGCAGTTTATTATCTGAATGGTAGCAGTTTAGGAGAAGGTGAGGTGCAATGAGACCTGGGTGTGATAATGGAACACTCGCTGAAGGTTGGCATGCAGTTTCAACAGGCCACGAGGAAAGCTATTGGCATGCTGGCCTTCATAGCGAGAGGATTTGAATATTGGAGTAGGGATGTCTTGCTGCAGTTATACACGGCCTTTGTGAGGCTGCACCTTGAATATTGTGTGCAATTTTGGTCTCCTAGTCTATGGAAGGACATTCTTGCTATTGAGGGACTCCAGTGAAGGCTCACCAGACTGATTCCGGGGAGGGTAGGACTGACATATGAGGAATGACTGGATTGACTGGGCTTGTACCCGCTGGAATTTAGAAGAATGAGGGGGGAATCTCATAGAAACATGTAAAATCCTGATGGGACTGGACAGGCTAGATGGAGGAAGAATATTCCCAGTGTTGGGGAAGCCCAGAACTAGGGGTCACCGTCTAAGAATAAGGGGTAAGCCTTTCAGTACTGTGATGAGGAAGAATATCTTCAGTTAGGGAGTTGTGAACCTGTGGGATTCTCTCCCACAGGAAGCTGTTAGGGCCAGTTCATTAGATATACTCAAGAGGGAGCTGGACATTGCCCTAGTGGCTAAAGGGGTCATGGGGTGTGGAGAGAAAACGGGAGATTGCATGATCAGCCATGACCATATGGAAGGGTGGCGCAGGCTCAAAGGTCCAAAAGGCCTACTCCTTCACCTATTTTCTGTGTCTCTATGTTTCTAAACGATGCCATGTTGCCACGGAATTCTTGGATAGGATCCTGTCGGGGTCTGAGCGAGGTGGTCTCTGTGAGACACGCTGGAGAAGTGGACGGCAAGCCCACTGAGGCTTATCTTGATGTCAGGAGCCATCTTTTCTGCTTTGCACAGGTGGCGTGGTGAGATTCTGTGAGAGATAGTCATTACTGCTTGTTCAACGTGTCAGCCCGAACCATCTCATTAATACACAGGCTTTCAGGAAATCTCGACCAAGAGAACCCGAGCAGGTGCCTGGCAAATTCAGCTCACCACATGCTCCAATCAACCTAAATGTTGGAAACTAGGCACCAATACCTCAGGGCACACTCCATGGGCACCTGTGACATGCACCCTACACCCATGGCACATTGGCATCTCGCATGTGCCAGTCTTTAAGAACCCTAAGAAATAACTCAGAAGATTCAGTGCCTGCAGTTGATGCAGGTTTGGATCGAATTGGTGGAGATGAAGAAAATGCAGAACAAAATCAGAAAATGCTGAAAATACTCAACAGTTTCTGGGGGGAGAGAAACAGGTGCAAAGTCAGAACTGAGCAAACGATAAAGATGTGAGATAAAAACAGAAAGTGCTGGAGAAACTCAGCAGGTTAGCAGCATCTGCAGAGGCAGAAACAGAGTCCAACACGGCTCTGCAGGGTTCACAGAAGTGTCGTGGTGCAGCAGGAGGCCATTCAGCCCATCATGCCCACACCAGCCCATTAAATGAGCTTCTGTCTATATTTCAGCATCCACAGTATTTTGCTTTTATAAGAGTTTTGAAGTGAACTGAAGAGGGGAGGGAGCCGAGAGGGAAAGGGAGATGGGGTGGAGACCAGGGGAGATTAAATAACAAAAGATGTCATGAATGCAACACCCAACGAGAACGTTGTAATGGATATAATGAAGGAACAAAGGTGTGTCCAAAAGGGTTGTAAATGGATCCGTAGAAACAATGTAAATGCAGCCTAAGGGAATAGGAAACGAAGGTCAACACAGCAAAACAAAGGCTGTCAGGAAAACCCACAGGGTGTGTGTGTGTGTGTGTGTGTCTGTGTGTGTGTGTGTGTGTGTGTGTGTGTGTGTGTGTGTGTGTGTGTGTGTGTGTGTGTGTGTGTGTGTGTGTGTATGTGTGTGTGTGTGTGTGTGTGAGAGAGAGAGAGTGTGGGAGTGAATGAATGTATGTATATGTGAGTGAGTGTGTATGAGTGAGTGTGTGAGTGATTGTGCGTGAGTATGAGTGTGCATGTGTGTTTGTGTGAGTATGAGTGAGAGTGTGTATGTGTGAGAGTGCGTGTCTGTCTGTGTGTGTGCATTTATGTGCCTGTGTGTGTGGGAGTGAATGAATGTATGTGTATATAAGCGTGTGTGTGTGAGTGTGAGTATAAGTCAGTGTGTAAGTGTGTGAGAGTGTGTGAGTCTGTATGTGGGGGTGTGTGTGTGTGTGAGTCTGTGTGTGTATGTGTGTGTGTGTGTGTGTGTGTGTGTGTGTGTGTGTGTGTGTGTGTGAGTGTGTGTTTAGGTGGGGATTGAAACACTCACCAGTCAGCTCATGAATAGCTGAGAAGCGAGCGAGGACCAGTATCTGTTTCAATCACAGGAGCTAACAGTGTCACTCTGGGTTAGAGCAAAGGACTAAGAACGATGCAGCACAGGAACAGGCTCTTCGGCCCTCCAAGCCTGCACTGTAACATTTTGTCCTTCTATACTAAAACTGTCTTCACTTGCAGGATCTATAACCCTCTATTCCCTTCCTAGTCATGTATTCATCCAGGTGCTTCCGGAATGCTGCTATTGTGTCTGCTTCACCTCCTCTGGTAGCGTGTTCAGGCACTCACCACCCTTTGTGTGAAAAACCTGCCTTACATACATCTTTTCAATTTCCTGATGGCCCTGCACACCTTGAACCTGTGCTGCCTAGTGATTGACCTCTCCACCCTGGGAAAAAGCCTCATACCTTCCTCTCCATCTATGCCATTCACAATTTTATAAACTTCCATTAGGTCATCCATCAATATCTTGCAAAAACAAACCTAGCCTATCCAAAATTTCTTCATAACCAAAGTTTCTCGGACCAGGTAACATTCTGGGAAACTCTTTCTGTACCCTCTCTAAAGCATCCACATCCTTCTGATAGTCTGGTGATCAGAACTGTATGCAATATCCCAAATGTGGCCTTACTAACGTTCTATAAAGCTGTAGCATATCTTGCCTATCTTTATAGTCCATGCTCCTTCCAATGAAGGCAAACATGCCATAGGCCTTTTTTACTACTTTATCTACCTGCGCTGTCACCTTCAGTGATCTATGGACCCTGCACACCCAGATCCCTCTGCATATCAATACTCCTAAGGGCTCTGCCATTCACTGTAAAATTCCAAACTGTACCTGACCTTCCAAAATGCATCATTTGTCTGATTAAACTCCATCTGCCATTTCTCTGTCCATGCCTCCAACTGATCTATATCCTGCTGTATCTCTGACAATTCTCCTCATTATCTGCAACTGCACTAATCTTTATATCATCTGCAAACTTACTAATTAGGCCTGCTACGTTTTCCTTCTAATCATTTATGTAGACCATGAACAGCAGAGGTCCCAACACTGATCCCTGTGGAACACCACTAGTCACAAACTCCATTCCAAAAAGTGTAACAGTGTCCTTCCACCACTACCCTCTGTCTCCTATGACTAAGCCAGTCCATTATCCATCTTGCCAGCTTATGCTTAGTACCATGTGATTTCAGATGTTGCCAACTACTCAGAAAGCATAAGCCTGCTGGTCCTAATGCCACCTGTAGAGGCCTACTCCTCAAGGGGAGCCAGTAGTAAGAAGGTAAGTCTTTCTTTTCATCACTTTACAGGGTGGGAGTCATGGGTGGGAGAGGGTGGTGGTTGAGTGGGTACCAGTTGGTGGAAAGGTAGGTATGTTGGTATGGTTTCCCAGTCTGGAAGGCCTAGCTGCCTTTCTTGCCTGCTGGGGGGCTGGGGAGGGGTAAGGATTGGCTAGTTGAAGCACTGAAACAGCCTACCATTGCCCACTAAAGGACCTTATTTGTTGCAGGGTAAAGAAAACTGCCGTGTGGATCAGTTCACCCCGTGTCTGAATGCAGGGATGGCAAGAAGAGGTTTCCCTCCAGAGCCAGGCTCTCAGAGTTAGCTCCTTTTCTCGCCATCCCTCTCTCAGCCTCTCTGAGGAGGCAAAGACTCCACTTTATTATAGAACAAGATAGAGGCAGAAGCTACAACCTGAAGGCGTCGAATTCCAAGTGTTGAGCCCAGAATGCTGTAGAGTGATCAGTCAACGGATAAAGAGCTGCTCCTTTGCATTGACCATGAGGAAGGTCATGGGCAGAAGGGTCAGCCTGGGACTGAGGTAGAGAATTTACAATGTGAAGTGAGCAGAAACTGGGTCTTGTGGATATTCACATCATGAAAGTGGTCTCCCTCTGCATTTGGTCAGCTCCCAGAATAAAGGATTACACATCACAAGCAGCAAACACAGGACTCTGAAGCGAAAGAAGCACCAGCATATCACAGTTAGAATTAGAATGAGGTTTTCTTGTCACATGTACTCAAGCACGGTGATACAGGAGAACAGTGAAAAGTGCACAATGTCACCTTTCCTGACACAATCTTAGGTACAACATTACCCAGGTACAAAAGCTTAGGTACAAAGTAGAAAAATAAGGAAATATAGTTTAAAGTTCAACATTAAATTTCTTCCTAAGTGCTTTACCACTCTGGGCTTGCATTCCCCACAAAGCCTCGATCTCCCGCACTCTATACTGCTGCAAATGCTGGGAGGCCTCTATGTCTACCTCACTGGGTTTGATCTCCTTCATGCCAAACTTGCTCTGCCGCTCTCCTCTGTGCTCTCTCACTGTCCCCCATGCTGCCTCAATCTCCCCACAGAAGGGAAGTAGATTAAAGTAAGGGAAAATAAAATCCTTTATGGCACTTAATCTGGCAGCAGTTTCTCAGGGCATAACTCTCACAGGACCTGAGTGAACAGCCATCATCTTCACAGGAACAGGTCAACAGCACAGTTCAGCAGTTAGACTCGGAAGTAGACCTGTTGCTGTGAACAATGGGAATTGTCTACCATGCTGGTGCTGCACAGTGCCTTGGGGAAGGAAGACGATGTTAGGAAGGACCAGACACTGGCTCAAAGGTTACAGAACAAACAGAGGTCTCAGAATTCTGCAAGAGGGGGCAAGAGGAAGACATGTTTGATGGTTGCATCAGGCTAGAGCTGGTTGAGGATGATCTGGTGAATATGGAGACTCAACTCTCTTTAAGGGACGTCACTGAAGGTACTGGTGCAAGTTCTCACTCTTGCCCAGAAGTAAAACATTTCATCAACTTTGTTTCCAAATCCCTGCTTCTTCCTTAACTCTTACCTTCCTTGTCTCCTTTACTGGGTGTTGGCTTTCTGCTGGTATTCAATACAAATCCACAAATCCTCCGGGTGCTCCAGTTTTCTCCCATAGTCTAAAGATGTGCAGGTTAGCTGGATTAGCCAGGCTAAACTGCCCCATAGTGTCCAGTGCATGCTTGGTGGGTTAGCCATGGGAAATGCAGGGTTGGAGGTGGGGGTGAGTCTGGGTGGGATGCTGTTCAGAATGGGCTGAATGGCAACTTTCCATATCGGAGAGATTCTATGACTCTAAGGAGCTGAGGATGAGCAAAGCCTATTGTGCAACTAGGAGGGGCAGGAAGGAATGAAACCGAAATCCCTGTCAACCATGCTGAACAGGAATCCTTAGTTGAGGAAATGGGAAGAAATGTCAGAATTGCTGATATGGAAGGTCACCTCATCAGGGCAGATGTAACGGAAATGCAAAATAAAAACTGCAAAAATGGAGTGGAGCCCTTACAGGATGAGGGGCTTGAGGAAGGGTGGCTGATGGAGCTGAGAGGGATTTTGTGGATTGATATTGAATCCCAGGAGAAAGCCAACCCCCAGTAAAGGAAGCTGAGGGTTAAGGAAGAAGTGAGAGATGCACCACATGAAGGTGGTTGAAGGAAGGGATTTGGAAACAAAGTTGGTGAAATGTTCTACTTCTGGGCAAGAGCGAGAACTTGCACCAATGCATTCAGCAACGTGCCTAAAAGAGATTTGAGAGAGGGGACTGGAATGAGAAATGTTTGACATGTCCCACAAAAAGGTAGGTTGTAACTGTGATTCACATGGGAATCCACAGCAACACCTTTTACATGGAGACAGTGAATGGAGTTAAAAGAGAAACGTGTTCAGCTCAGTGGGGGATGGTGAAGATGGGTGGAGATTGATTGGACTTCTGTTGAGTCATCTTCAAGTTTATTGGAGAGAGAGAGAGAGATTAGGTATCCATTGTGAAGAAGACACAGTTAGTTTGAAAGATCAAATTCAGGTAAAAATTATACAGTAAATGATTGAACCTTTAGGAGCATTGACATTAAGAGGGATCTGGGCGTACAGGTTCACTGTTCCATGAAAGTGGCATTACAGATGGATAAGGTGGTCAAGATGGCATACAGCATGATTGCCTTCATCAGCCATGGCACCGAATATAAAAATTTGCAAGTTATGTTACAGCTGTATGAAACTTTAGTTCAGGAATATTGCATGAATTTCTGGTCACCACACTACCAGGTGAATAAGGATGCTTTGGAGCGGGCACGGAGAAGGTTTACCAAGATGTTGCCTGGTCCGGTGGATTTTGAGTTATGAGGAGAGGTTCGCTAAACTCATATTGTTTTCACTAGAAAGCTGGAGGCTGAGGGGTACCTGATAGGGGTCTATAAAATTATGGCAAACATAGGTCAGGTGGATAGTCAAAGACTTTTCCCCAAGGTGAAAAGGTAAACTACGAGAGGGTACAGGTTCAATGCGAGAGGGGCAAAGTTTGAGGGAGAAGAGCAGGAAAATGTTTCACCCAAAGGGTGCCTGGAATGCACTGCCAGATGACGTGGTGGAAGCAGGCACATTTGCAACATTTCAGGTGTATCTTAACAGGCTCATGAATGAGAGGTGAACAGAGGGATAGAAATCGCATATGGGCAATAGGTAGTGGGTCAGAATAAGGAATGGTATTAGTGCAGGCTTGGTAGGCAGAAGGGCCAGTTGCTGTGCTGCATTGAATTGTATTGCATCATGATGTATAGCAGGATGAGGCAACGGGAAGCGATTAATTTGACAGAAGGCAATAGAAGAGTCACAGGGTAGGTGATGGCCTAGTGGTATTATTGCTGTATTGTTAATCCAGAGACCCAGATAATGTTCTGGGGACCCAGATTTGAATCCTGTCACAGCAGATGGTAGAATTTGAATTTATTAAAAATCAGGAATTAAGAGTCTAATGAAGACTGTGAATCCATTGTCGCTTGTCAGAAAATCTTGTGTCTAGGGAGTTTAGGCCTTTCGGGAAGGAAATTGCCATGCTGACCTGGTCTGGCCTTCATGTGGCTCTGTCCAATAGGGGAATGGCAACAAATGCTGCCCTAGCTGGGGACTCCCTCATTCTAAAAATGAATAAATGGAAAAAATATTGGTAGAGACACTGGACGAGGAGGGAAGAAATTGAGTCAAAATAGGAAGTTCAGGTCCGTAAGAGAGCTGGGGATGGTGGCCTGATGCTTGGTGATGGAGTGATGGTTCAGAGACTGTATGAGGGAGCTAGCGTTTGGTCTGCACTGGCCAGGAGAGAATTCAACAGACAGCGGTAGTAAGGAGCCTCGTTGGTGGGTTTATTAACAATGTTAAGGTTGAACCTGAGAGAACGGATTACATCAAATTCAGCGGGAGTTCGGTTAAACTGATACAGTGGAGCTGAGAAGCAGGAATGACCAGGTTGTGTCAGCTACCCTGATGTGAAAGTTTGAGAGAGGGGAATGCTAAAGTTTGAAGCTGCTTTGAAAGCTTCAGGCGTATGGAACCTTCCAGAAGAATGACCCATATCTATGTTAGATCATTTACATGCCCAAGAATGTATTTATTCCTACATAGACATCACGGTCCACCTTGCTGGTAATAATAATTGACATACCTAACATATTTAATGCTACACAAGCTACACTGTTAGAGGGGTATTTTATCTGAATTCTTTAGGTGAAAGTTCTGTTTTCCATCCATTTTCTGGATATCTTGATAATTTTGCATCCCACCAAGGTATCAATAGCACGACAAATATACCAAACATTACTCTTCTATTGCATTATATGATTAATTATTAAGCACAGTCCCGAAATTACTGGAATTAAAACTATAAATAGAATAATTACTATCATTGATCCCACATACATTATTGATTCTGACCTGAGAAAAATCCATTTAATCCCTAATTACTTTTCTGATTTGTGCTTACCTTTGATACAGTTTATGAGCTGAGATATAATCATTGAAAATTCCTGAACATTTCTATCCAATTTAATTCACATTGCGGATTTACTTTTCAGCTGAGGTGCAAAGTTTTATTGATCTTGCAAAGTGGGTGTAAATGGAATATCAGAACATGTGGTCAGGAATCAAATTGACATTGGAGCAAGATAGATTCTGACTCCTAAAGTGGTCTTAGGCTGTGATGTTGGACTCCAGAGCACTACTATTGAAGTTCTAAACTCAGAAGGTGTAGGGTCCTAGGGAGTGTTACCGAGCAAAGCAATCTTACAATGCAGGTTTATGGCTCATTGAAGATGGAATCACAGGTAGACAGGACAGTGAAGAAGGCATTTGGTACATTCGCTTTTATTGATACGTGCAATGAGTATGAGAGTTGGGATTTCACGTCACGGCAGTACAGGACATGGGTTTGGTCACTTTTGGAATATTGCATTCGTTCTGCTCCCAGCTATATGAAGGTTATGGTTAACTTGAAAGGGTTCAGAAAAAATTTCCAAGGATGTTGCCAGGTTTGGATGGTTTGAGCTACAGGGAGAGACTGAATAAACGGGGGCTATTTTCCCTGAAGTGTTGGAGGTAGAAGGCTGACCTTACGTGGTTTACAAAATCATGAGGGGCATGGATAGGGCAAAGTCTTTTTCTCAGGGTAGGGGAGTCCAAAACTAGAGGGCATAGGTTTAAGGTGAGAGGGGGAAGTTTTAAAAGGGAAATACTGGGCATTGTTTTCTCACAGGGGGTGGTGCATGTATGGAATAAGCTGCCAGATGAAGTGGTGGAGACTGGTACAATTACAACATTTAAAAGACACCTGGATGGTTCCATAAATAGGAAGGGTTTTGAAGGATATGGGCCAAATGCTGGCAAGTGGGACTAGATTTATTTAGGCTATCAGATCAGCATTGACAAGTTGGACCGCAGGTTCTGTTCCTATGCCATATGACTCTATGACTGTGATTTCTAACCACTCGTGACATAGCTCATGCACAGGCAGCTTGTGCGGGCACCAGGAGCAAGCAGAGTGGGCCGGTCATATCATCAAATGTTGATTTGCCATGCAGTTGGGGGCAGATCCATTTAGTGCCATTTCTATAAATCACTCCCCAGGAAAACAGGGATCAGTTTGCTCAGTTGGCTGGTCGGCTGGTTCACGATGTAAAGTGATACCAACATTGCAGGCTCAATCCCTGCACCAGCTGAGGTTACTATGAAAGTCCCATCTTCTCAATCTCATCCCTCACCTGAGGTATGGCAACAGTTAGGTCCAACTTATTACCAGCCAACTCTCTTTAATGAGTGAGTGGAACCATGACGGTTTTACCTTTTACTGAAGACACATTATGCAGCACGAGTCACATGCCACTAGAGCTATTTATGTGATAATCTATAGAATTCCAGGTGAGGAGGTGTGGTTGGGTCTTATTTGGCTGGTGCAGAGTCATTTAGTGGAGGTACAGTTTTGTGTTAATGGAGGAATTTAGCTAATCTTTGGGATTTCTATCAGAGTATCTTAATTTTGACAAGGGCTCCAGAGGAAGGTTTAATTTTGACAAGGAGGTCAGAACATTTGGAAGGCCAGCAGGAGAAAAGTTACTTTAGTAATTGTTTGATAGTTGTGATTTCTTTGATGATAATAACGACTAGAGCCATAGAAAGTGGTTGAGTCATACAGCTCACAAACAGACATTTCGGATCAACCAGTCCACGCTGACCATGTTCCCAAACTAAACTGGTCCCACCTGCCTGTGATTGGCCCATATCCCTGCAAACCGTTCCTATTCATATATGTATCCAAATGTCTTTTAAACATTGTAGCTGTACCTGCATCTACCACTTCCTCTGGAAGTAAGGGAGAAATTTGTTCAAGTCAATGGAGGAGGGTGGGAGTGTTTGGAGATTGGTTGGACCTCTGTTGAATTACCCTGGAATTGGAAGGGGATAGAAGGAGATTGGACATCCATTGTGAAGAGGAATTGAATTGAATTGAATGAGCTTTGTGTACTCAAATTAGTACAGTGAAAAATTAATATGCCACCACTTACAGCACCATCCTAGGTACTTAGGTACAGCAACAGCCATAGCAAGCTTAGTTACAGTGTAACAATGTCACTAACTCATAATGCCATCTTAGGTACAGAGTACCTCGGTACAAGCCTTAGTTACAGAATGGAGAAATGAAGAAAATGAAGTTACATTACAGCTACACACACTATAACCAAAGGCAAGAAAAACAGGAAATAAAGAAAAACAGAAAAAAAGAAAAACATCATAGTCTCTCTCTAAGCGCTCTCCAACACAAGGGGTCTTCATACGGTCTGACTGCAGGCACCATGGTCCACACAGGGCCATAGGCCATCACTGTCTGCACAGGGCCATAGGCCATCATGCTCCGCACAGGGCCATTGGCCATCACTGTCCTCACTGGGCCATTGGCCATCATGGTCCACACTGGGCTATTGGACATCATGGTCCACACTGGGCTAGGTCCACACTGGGCCATTGGCCATCATGGTCTGCACTGGGCCACTGGCCATCATGGTCCTCACTGGGCCATTGGCCATCATGGTCCACACTGGGCTATTGGACATCATGGTCCACACTGGGCTAGGTCCACACTGGGCCATTGCCCACCATGGTCTGCACTGGGCCACTGGCCATCATGGTCCACACTGGGCCACTGGCCACCACGGTCCACACTGGGCTATTGGCCACCATGGTCCGCACTGGGCCGTTGGTCACAATGGTCCTTACTGGACTGCCAGTCGCTGGCATCCCCACTTCGGAGGGTGGGAGTCAGAGGGCAGCACTGGGAGTCTGAGGCCAAGAAAGGGAGGGAAGGGAGGAAAAGAGGGAGGAAAAAACAAAAAGTAGAAAAAGAACGGGTGGAGCAGACGAGCTCTGGACAAGATTTAGTTTGGAATTTGCTCTTGGGCGGGAGATGGTTAGGATGAGGGAACCGAAGCATGTAATTTGTCAGAGAGTAATAGATGAGTCGCAGATGTCGGCAGGGAGAGTCTGGACGAGAGAGAAAAACAAAATGAGCTGAGGCAGGAAGAAACTATTCAGTGCAGCAGAAAGAAAAAAACGTGAAGCATTTTATCCAAATGGTGAGAGACTACAGAACATTGAGATGCAGAAAGAGACCTGAGCATCCTAGTCTATGTACCCCAGAAGGTTAATAAGGAGGTAGAGCGATTAACCAGGAAAACTAGTAGAATGTTGTGTTTACTGGGGGCAATTCAATGCAAAAGTAAGGAGTTATGCTTCAGGTATACAGTACTTTGGTGAGACTGCATCTGGAGCACTGTGTACACATGTAGATCACCGTACTTACAGAGGATAGTGATGTATTGAAGCAGCTCAGGGATAGTTAACTTAACTAATACCTGGAATGAATGGATTGTCTTATGAGGGCCATGTGGCCAATTTTGTTCCTTGTTCGAATGTTCATTACAGCAGAGGTGTTGCCCCTGATGTTATGTCCAATATTTATCTCTCAACAAACATCAGTGAGACACTCAGAGATAGTAAGGACTGCCGATGCTGGAGTCTGAGATTACACAGTGTCAAACTGGATGAACGCAGCAGGCCAGGCAGCATCAGAGGAGCAGGAAAGTAGCTGTTTTGGATCAAAAGAAGTGTGTCAACCCGAAACATCAACTTTCCCGCTCCTCTGATACTGCCTAGCCTGCTGCATTCCTCCAGCTCCACACTGTGTTATCGGTGAGACACTGGATGTATTGAAGAGTAAGTGCAACAATAATAGAGGTAGGAATTTAAATTTAAACTTCTTGTGTTATAACATGGCAGCTGAGAGGCAGCTTGTGTGGAATATAAGCACCAACATGGATCATGTGGATTATTTTATGCCATTCTATGCAAAACAGGTTGTTTTTTGTGGGATCTTGCTTTACAGAAAATGACTGCCTTGTTTCCTACATCACAGTGGTGACTATGTCTCAAGGGTATTTCATTCACTGCAAAGGGCTTTGGGATGCCCTGGTGGTATGAAAGCTTTTCTAGAATTGCAAATCTTTTCAGATGACAATTCATTTCAAGCAAATCATTCATTCAAAGCAAGTCATTTTGTTATATTATGGAGCGGGCCTGCCACCTATTGGTTCATGAACTTCACTGAACAGAATCCGACAAGCCTATCTGGCTCCATAGATTTCGATTTTACTGCTATTCCTGCCTTTCAGTCATAGCTTTCTTCCCAATCCTTTTGCAACATTCTATTGCTCTGGGCATTTGCATTGATTTCTTTTTGGGGATACCCAGCTCCCTGTAATCCACACCAGCGTTGTTAGAAAGTACCACATCACATGGCAATGCTAACTCTTTAAATAGCCAGGGCGCAAGAAGTTTTCTTAAATATTTTGAGAGAAAAACTGGCCCAGGACAAGGTGCAAGTTCGCTCCATTGTTCATTTCACTTCCCATTCAATTTAGACCCACTTTCACACTATCGAACAGTATGGTCCATGTTACACTGTCTCCAGACAAACAACTGAGCCTCTCATGTGCGCGCACACACACACACACACACACACACACACACACACACACACACACACACACACACACACACACACACACACGCCCCTAGAAGCACTCACGCAGACACGCAAGCATGCGTACACATATATGCACACAGACGTGCACACACATGCATACAACACACAAATATGCGCACACAGAGATGGACATACATACAGACACGCGCAGAGACACACACACACACACACACACACACACACACACACACACACACACACACACACACACACACACACCCTGCCTGAACACTGCTTAGAAAATGCAAAACTCCGGCTCTTCCTGTTTCTGTTGGGCATATCATTGCACCAGACACAGAAACTGCTCCAAGTGGAACAGCTTGTCCTTACGAGGAGTTTAGTGGGATCGAGGCTTGAATTAGAGATACTAATCTGACTGATCCAATTCTGTCTGATTCAGATTACTCTAGAAATCCTCAGTTCATCCCAATTCGGACTCTGTGGTTTGCATTTTAGAGAAGAACACAGACATTTTTCTAACCATTACACGACGGATAAATAAAATGTTTTCATTTAGCAAAATATTTTAAGGAAGATCTGTAGCTCAGGATGCTGTTGGAACGAACAACAAAGAACAAAAGAAAATTACAGCACAAGGAACAGGCTCTTCGTCCCTCCAAGCATGCGCCAATCCAGATCCTCTATCTAAACCTGTCACCTATTTTCCAAGGATCTGTATCCGTCTGCTCCCTGCCCATTCATGTATCTGTCTAGATACATCTTAAATAACGCTATCATGCCCCTCTACCACCTCAGCTGGCAAAACGTTCCAGGCACTCACCACCCTCTGCGTAAAGAACTTTCCACACATATCTTCCTTAAGCTTTTCCCCTCTCACCTTGAAATCGTGACCCCCAGTAAACGAGTCTCCCACTCTGGGAAAAAGCTTCTTGATATCCACCCTGTCTATACCCCTCATGATTTTCTAGACCTCAATCAGGTCCCTCCTCAACCTTCATCTTTCTAATGTAAATAATCCTAATCTACTCAACCTCTCTTCACAGCTAGCGCCCTCCATATCAGGCAACATCCTGGTGAACCTCCTATGCACCCTCTCCAAAGCATCCACATCTTTTTGGTAATGTAGCGACCAGAACTGTACACAGTACTCGAAATGTGGTCGAACCAAAGTCCTACACAACTGTAACATGACCTGCCAACTCTTGTACTCAATGCCCCGTCCAATGAATGAAAGTATGCCATATGCCTTCTTGACCATTCTATCCACCTGCTTTGCCACTTTCAGGGTACAATGGACCTGAACACTTAGATCTCTCTGTGCATCAATTTTCCCCAGGGCTTTTCCATTTACTGTATGTGTCACTCTTGAATTCAATCTTCCAAAATGCATCACCTTGCATTTGCCTGGATTGAGCTCCATCTGCCATTTCTCCGCCCAACTCTCCAATCTATCTATATTCTGCTGCATTCTCCAACAATCTCCTTCATGATCTGCTACTCCACCAATCTGTCATCTGCAAACTTGCTAATCAGGCCATCTATACTTTCCTCCAGATCATTTATGTATATCACAAACAATAGTGGTCCTAACACAGATCCCTGTAGAACACCATTGGTCACAGTTCTCCATTTTTAGAAATCCCCTTCCACGACAACTCTCTGTCTTCTGTTTCCCAACCAGTTCTCTATCCATCTAGCCAGTACACCCTGGGCCCCATGCAACTTCATTTTCTCCATCAGCCTGCCATGGGGAACCTTATCAAACACCTTATTGAAGTCCATGTAAATGACATCCACAGCCCTTCCCTCATCTATCAACTTTGTCACTCCCTAAAAGAATTCTATCAAATTGGTAAGACATGACCTTCCCTGCACAAAACCATGCTGCATATCACTAATAAGCCCATTTTCTTAGAAATGTAAATAAATCCTATCCCTCAGTATCTTCTCCAGCAGCTTCCCCAACACTGGTGTCAGGCTCACCGGTCTATAATTACCTGAATTATCCTTGCTGCCATTCTTAAACAAGGGGACAACATTAGCAATTCTCCAGTCCTCTGGTCCTACCCAGGTGTAGACTATCCAATTTGTAATAGTCCCATCTCCCCCATAACTGGTCATAATGTCCCAAAATCTAAACCTCTCCCCCCTGCACCATCACTCAAGCCGCTCATTTACCCTGCCTATTCTTTCATTCCTGCTCTGACTAGCACATGGCACGGGTAGCAACACTGAGATGACTATCTCTGAGGTCCGACTTTTTAACTTGGCTCCTAACTCCCCAAATTCTGCTTATTCCTCAACCCGTTCTTTTTTTACCTATATCATTGGGAGAGGGAGAGGGAGAGGGAGAGGGAGAGGGAGCACCACGACAGCTGGCTGTTCACCCTCCCCCTTCAGAATGTCCTGCAGTCGATCTGAGACATCCCTGACCCGTGTACCTGGGAGGCAACATACCATTCAGGAGTCTCGTTTTCGACCACAGAACCGCCTATCTACTCCCCTTACAATTGAATCCCCAATGACTATAGCCCTTCCACTCTTTTTCCCGCCTGTCTGTACAGCAGAGCCAGCCATGGTGCCATGAGCCTGGCTACTGCTGTCTTCCCCTGGTGAGCCATCTCCCCCAACAGTATCCATAACAGTATACCTGTTTTGGAGGGAGATGACCGCAGGGGACACCTGCACTGCCTTCCTGCTGTTTTTCTCTCTGCCTTTTGGTCACCCAATTCCTTTCTCCCTCAGCAATCCTAATCTGCGGTGTGATCAATTTGCTGAACGTGCTATCCACGACTTCCTCAGCATTTCGTATGCTCCAAGTGAGTCCATCCGCAGCTCTAGAGCCGTCATGCAGTCTAACAAGAGCTGCAGCTGGACACACTTTCTGCACGTGTAGGAGTCAGGGACATCAGCCGCATCCCTGAGCTCCTGCAATGAGCAAGAGGAGCACAACATGGGTCTGGGATCTCCTGCCATTTTTACTCTTAAGCTTAACTTAGTCCTACCATAATATCAAATACTAGGTAAAGGAAATGAAATTTTTGTTACCAAATCAGTCTACTTATCAGCATACAATAAATAAAAGAAAAACACGTACGTTATCAAAGCAACACAGAGTCTTTTTTTATTTGGTCAGAGGAGGAGGGTGGGTGGGAGACACCACACGTGTAGTATAAGAGATAACAAGGTGTCAAGCTGGATGAATGCAGCAGGCCAAGCAGGAGTTGTTGGTTGGTTCACCAAGCTGACTGGTTTTCATGCAAACATTTTGTCTCCTTTCTAGTGGCAATGTCAGTGCTGTGCAGCCTCCGTTGAAGCGCTGTTATTCTGTCCCACTCTAAATTTATAGGGTATGGTCTGTATTGGTGTGAAGTCTTGCTTCTGGTTTTGTACCGTAGTGGTATTGCATGATGCAATTCACGAACATGTTGAAATAGACCCTATCTATATACCACTATGGTACCAAACCAGAAACGAGACTGCCCACCGTGACATAACGGACCATATAAATTCAGAATGGGACAGAAAAACAGCACTTCAACAGAGGCTACACAGCACTGACAATGTCACCTAGAAGGGGAGTGAAATGTTTGCACAAAAACCAGTCAGCTTGGTGAAAGAAGCAACAACTTAGCTAGCAAAAACCAATGGTGAGTGGTAACACCAATGTTTTATTATAGCCTCTTTGACTCCGTTGCATTTCCAGAGAAGGATGTCTCTGCCTTGAACAAAAACAGAAAATGCTGGAGATACTCAGCAAGTCTGGCAGCATCTGTGGAGAAAAAACAGAGTCGACGTTTCGAGTACGGTACTCCTTCCTCAGAACCGACAGTAGCTGTGAAGAGGTGGTTTTTATGCTGATGGCAGAGTTTTGCGATAACAGAGGAGTGAGAGGATAGATGGAGACACAGCTCAAAGATAAAGAAAGGCATTTAGGCAGACAAAGAGATTGTTGATGGTGTGTCAGGAAAGGAAATAAAACTGATAATGGGAAAATGAGGAGCTGAAATTGGTTTGGCTGTGTTGAAAGCAGCTCATGTCATGACAGGTCCTGGGCTGTGGGAGTGGGTAAAGGACATGGAAGGAGATGTTCAGGTTCTGAAGTTATTGAACTCGATATTGAGTTCTGAAGGCTGCAGGGTCGTAAAATCATAGAATCCTGATAGTGCAGATAGAGGCTATTAGGCCCATCAAGGCTGTACGAATCCTCTGAGGAGTATCCCACCCAGGCTTACCCCTCCATTGTCATGAAGAGGAGTCCTATCACACTTGAAACATTAACTCTGCTTCTCTCCCCTCAGATGGGAATTTCAAGACTAGGGGCTGTATTTATAAGATGAGAAGAAAGAGATTCAAAAGAGACATGAGGGGCAGTAGTTCACGTATGGAATGAACTTTCTGAGGAAGTGGTGGATGAGGATACAATTAAATGTTTAAAAGACATTTGGATAAGTTCATGAATAGGGAAGGATTAGAGGGATATGGGCCAGGAGCAGGCAGCTGGGGCTAGTTCAGTTTGAGATTACTTCAGTATGGACTGATTGGACCAAAGGGTCTGTTTCCATGCTGTATGACTGTATGACTTTTCTCCAGCATAAACAGTCCATTGCTCACAAAGTATAAGAACTAAGAGCAGAGACTTGGCGATTCAACCCCTCGAGCCTGCTCTGACATTTAATACAATCATGACTGAACTCAATTTGGTCTCAACTCCATTTTCCTGCCCATTCCCCATAACATTTCAACACGTCACTAATGCAAAATCTGTCTATCTCCTCCGTAAATATCTCAGCACCCACCACCCTCTAGGGTAGTAAATTCCACAGTTTCATAAGCCTTTGAGAGAAGCAATTCCTCCTCACCTCTGTTTTAAATTTGCCATTTGTAAGCTAAAACTATGACCTCTCATTCTTCTAAACTCTCATGAGTATAGCTACGAATTGCTCACTCTTTCCTCATAAAGTAAGTCTTTCATCTCTGGAATTAATCTGATGAGCCTTCTCTGAACTGCCTCCAATGCAATTACATGTTTCCCCAGGTAGTGGGTATAAAATTCTATCTATATTTATGCAACACCAACTTGTTCATATAACCTGACCAGGTATTCTTGCCTTTCACATATTTACTCAAGAACATTGAAGGTAGGTTAGGGTTAATTTTGACTTCATCGGCTGCCTAAAACTGGTGGTTGCAAATTTGCATCTCTCCAAATTTGCAGTTCCATTGCAGTCAATGGAAGTCCAAAGTTGAAATTGATCCTTTTGGCTGAACCCTTTAGAGATATAAAACTTAAATCATTGATTTTATTTCTAAAGGAAAAAGTTACTCACATTTAGAGTGTTTTACATATTCAGGACATCCTAAAATGCTTTACAGCTAATGAAGTATTTTTGAAGGGTATTCACTATTGAAATGCAAGAAATTTGGCAGGCATTTTTCCCAGTTACAGTGATGTTATAATGATTAGATTGTCTGTTTTGCTGCAATATTTATTGAGGGACAAATATTAGCCAGAACATTGAGGATCACTCCTCTGCTCTCCTTCAAAAAGATTTTACAAATCCCTTTTAGAAAGATGCAAGGACTTTGCACTAATGCCTCACCCAAAGAAGACCCTTTCAACATTGCAGCACTCCCTCAGTCCTGCATTGGAGATTAAGCCTCTGAGCTGAGGCCTGATTTGACCAACTAGGTGAAGCAGTGGCTAGCTGTTATGTCACACCTTTAATGCAGGAAAGCACTGAGGTTCTTCACAGGAGAGTTACTGAACAAAACATGGAGCAACAGTTATGAAGAAGAGACATTGCACAAGGAGAAATGGCAAAGCCAGAAGTCACATGACACCAGGTTATAGTCCAACAGGTTTATTTGAAATTACAAGCTTTCTGAGTGCTGCTCCTTTGTCAGGTGAAGTCATTCAAGTTGGTAGCAAGTGCTACATTATTCCTAAGTAACAGCACTGTCGTTGTTTTAGTATAGCTTCTGGGTCAAAATCCTGCAATTCCTTTGCTAACGGCATTATGGGTCAACCCGCAGCAGGAGGGCTGCAGCGGTTCAAGAGGGCAGCTCACCACCACCTTCTCAAGGGCAAATAGGAATGGGCAATAAATGCTGGGCCCAGCCGGTGACATCCAAGTCCAACTACAGAATAAGAAATAATCTTGGCTGTTTTGCCGAAGGCAGGGAAGGGAAAGGTCTATGGAGCCTCCCATTTGAGGTGAAACAGATGACTGACAGATCTGTGAGTTCAGTAAAAGCCCATTCCAGTCAGTTCTTGTGGAAACTTTCATGGCAGTGGTTAAACGTTAGCAGCCACCAGTTTGGCAGCAGCTATGAGTGAGTACACTTGTTTTGCCCATTTGATAGATCATCACGAAAACTGTAGTTTGAGCATGACAAGCACATGAACTAGGAACAAGGGTAGGCCATTCAGCGCTTTGAACTTGTCCCATCATTCAACAAACTCATGGCTGATCTGATTGTAACCTCAACTGTACATTCTTTCATATCCCCAATAAACCTTCATTTCCTCGGTCATCAAGAATCTATCCGCATAAAAACCGAAAGGCCTATAGGTGCTGTAAACCATAAACAAAAATGGAGGTTATCGGAAAAATTCAGCAGGTCTGGCAGCATTTGTGAAGAAAAATCGGAATTAACTTTTTGGGCCCAGTGACTCATCCTCACAACTGTTCTGTAGGCCAATCCACCGAGCCTGCACACCTCTGGACTGTGGGAGGAAACCGGAGCACCCAGAGGAAACCCACACAGACCAGGGGAGAAGTGCAAACTCGAAACAGTCACCAGACCTGAAACACTAACTCTGATTTCTCTTCACAGATGCTACTAGACCTGCTGAGCTTTTCCAAGAATCTGTCTACCGCTGCTTTAAAATATTTAAAAATTCTGCATTCACTGCTTTTTGAATTCCAAAGACTCAAGCCTAGGAGAAAAACTGTTTCCTCATCTCTGTTTTAAATGGATATGGATATTCACTTTCCTAGCTGTCTTTGTGCCATCAGTAAATTTAGACCATGGCCCCTTCATCCAAATCTTAGATATAAATTGTAAAGAGGAAAAAAAAAAAATTGCTATGGCTCATGACTTGTGACACCCCGCAAAAAACTGCCCACTTATTCCTACTCTCTGCTTCTTGTTAACCAGCTGATATTCTCTCCATGCTAACCATAGAATCCCTACAGTGCAAACAAAGGCCAATCAGTGCTTTGGAACTTATCCTCCAAAGAGCATCCCACCCAGACCTTCCCTGTAATGCTGCATTTCACACGGCTAACCCACCTAGCCTGGGCACCCCTGGACACTATGGGGAAATTTAGCGTGGCCAATCCAGCCTAACCTGCACAACTTTGGACTGCGAGAGGAAACTGGAGCACCCTGTGGAAACTTACATACGCAGGGAGAACGTGCAAACTCCACACAAACTCAAGGCTGGAACTGAACCCAGGTCCCTGGTGCTCTGAGGCAGCAATGCTAACCACGGAGCCACTGTGCTAGCCCAGAAGGAATTCTGAAAACAACCATAATGCCAAACCATTGAATGCCAAGGTGTCCAATGTATCAGTTCTATTCTATCAAATCCTTTAACATTAAGAAAACAAAGACTTCTGTTTCTAAAACCCAAAAACATGCTAAAGAATTTTACAGCCGATAAAGTATTTATTGAAGTATAGTTGCTGTTCTACACAAGTAATAGGACAGCCATTTTTACGCAAAGCATCCTCTAGCAAATACCTCAAATAACTCAGCTGTAGTGTTCTAGCTTCAACAGAATGTAAGTCTACTCCATTGCATCCTACCTTCATAATGTGGCTTTCCTCACCCTGGCTATTCATCTGGACTGCACTTTCCCCAAGGTCTGTGTATTATTCTTTAAGCTGTGATGGCCAGTGCTCCAGATGTGATCACATCAATCATGTTGTGAGCCCTTTCACTTTACTTTTGTATCTATCCACTAGTATTAAGGATTGTCACAAATCTGGAATTAAGAATCTAATGATGACTATGAATCCATTGTCTGTTGTCAGGAAAAAAGACACATCTGATTCACTCAGAGAAAGTAGAAACTGCCAATGCTGGAGTCTGAGATAACAAGGTGTAGAAGGGCCCAGACCTGAAACGTCAGCTTTCCTGTTTCTCAGATGCTGCCTGACCTGCTATGTTCATCCAGCTCCGCACCTTGTTACGACATCTGATTCACTAATGTCCTTTAGGGAATGAAATTGCCATCCTTACTTGGTCTGGCCTACATGTGACTCCAGACCCACAGCAATGTGGTTGATGGCCCTCTGGGCAATTAGGGATGGGCAATAAATGCTAGCCTAGAGGGAGCACACTCATCCTATAAATAAATAGTAATAAAAATCAAAACCTAAATAAGAGATAACAAGGTGTAGAGCTGGATGAACATTGCAGGCCAAGCGGCATCAGAGGAGCCAGAAGGCTGATGTTTTGGGCCTAGACCCTTCTTCAGAAGGGCCTGAAGGGTTCTAAAGAAGGGTCTAGACCTGAAACGTCAGCCTTCCTGCTCCTCTGATGCTGCTTGGCCTGCTGCGTTCATCCAGCTCTACACCCTGTTGTCTCAGATTCTCCAGCATCTGCAGTTCCTACTGTCTCAAAGCCCAAATATTCTGTTCTCCCCCATGGTTCCAATCTTCTCAGCATTTAGAAAAGAAAACGTATCTTCCATCTTTCTTAGATCCAAAGTAGGTAACCTCCTACTTGTGTCACATTTAATTTCACCTCCCAAAATTCATGCCATACACAAGCCATTAAATGTCGCTTTCAGCTTTGGCCTCTGCTGGCCATATGCATATTGTGCTGGAGGTTGGTTTGTGAAGTTATGTAATACCAACAGTGTGGGTTCAACTCCTGTCACTGACTGAGGTTACAATGAAAGGCACCTCTTCTTAAGCCCCACTCCTCAGTGGTGGCCCTCAGGTTAAATCACCACCAGTCATCTCTCCCTCTAATGAAGGAACAGGCCTCTGGTCTGGTAAGACTATGGCGACTTGGTATGTGGTGCTATTCAACTTTGAATCAGCAGCATGCTTAGATCTGACTTAAACCAGACTTAGAACATCTGCATCTCATCCAAGTCACTGGTAATTTTACTGTTGCCCCAGTGCTGATTCCTGGGAGACACAGTTAATCACATCTTATCAGTCTGAATACATTCCATTATCCCTACTTTCTTTTCTCCCCCTAACTAATTTTCTTTCCATGTCGATTGGCTGGTCCCAAATCAAGGTGCTCCCATTTTTATGTGGCGCCTTATTAAATGCCATCTGGACATTTATATAAATAACATTTATAGAATTTCCTTAGGAACCACATTAGTTACTTCCTTAGAACATGAACCGTGATAGATCCACCTTTGCTTTTACAAATCTCTGCTAGTTTTTTCTTGTCAATTCCTATTTCCCAAGTGCTCAGTCAATCTGACCCTAACAACAGAATTGGACAATTTTCCACAAGACAATTAGATAAACATGTTCATCTATTCCAAATGTAACTCTTTTACTCTTCCTTAATAGTGAGGTCCCATTATTGGCTTTCTAATGCAAAAGGACAACTCTTAAACTGAGAAAGTCTTGAAAGTTCAAGGCTAGACACTCAACAATTTCTTCACTTGTTTCTTTATACATTCTGGAATAGAATTCACCAGATCTTGACAATTTGTCAATGTTTAATTTCATTAAATTCAACATACTAATTTCAACAAGTCTTTTTTTTTAATTGCTAAGTTGCTCAATGTGATGTTTTCAAATTGTCCAAGTCGAGCAAGTCAACAACCTCACCCACAACCCCAGCTACAAATGTTTACTAAAATCTTTCCATCGAGCTCTAATGTTTTACCTACTATACTTTTCTTAATTTACTTTAAAGCCCTATATAAAACAACTAATTTACAAGTCTGAGATTGCAAGAACTGCAGATGCTGGAGTCTGAGATAACACAGTGTGGAGCTGGATGGACACAGCAGGCCAGGCAGCATCAGAGAAGCCGAAACGCTGATGTTTCGGGTCAGGACCCTTCTTTAGAAATGTTATAAATCTCTATAAAGTTACACTCAACATATACTCCAGTGAAAAAATGTCCCAGCCTATCAGCCTTTCTTTATAACTCAACCCTTCCATACCTTGCATGGGCATTATGGTGGCTCAGTAGTTGGCACTGCTGCCTCACAGTACCAGGGTCCTAGGTTTGATTCCGCTCTTGGGTGACTGTCCGTGTGGAGTTTGCACATTCTCCCCATGTCTGCGTGAGTTTCCTCCCACAGCCCAAAGATGTGCAGGTTAGGTGGATTGGCCATGCTAAATTACCCATAGTATTCAGGGATATGTAGATTAGGGGGATGGGTCTGGGTAGGATGCTCTAAGGGTCAATGTGGACTTGTTGGGCCGAAAGGACTGTTTCTGCTGTAAGGATTCTGCAGTAAATCTCATCTGAACCCTCTCTGGCTTAACATTATCCTAAAGCTAAAATATGGCAGATGTTTGAAATGTGAAACAAAAGTAGTCAAAGCTAGAGGCACTCAACAGATCAAGTCATAAGATTGCAAGAGATGGGAATGGAAGCAGCATTCTGACCCGAAACGTCAGCTTTCCTGCTCCTCTGATGCTGCCTGGCCTGCTGTGCTCCTCCAGCATCACCCTGTGTTATCTCTTAATTTACAAGTCTGCTGTTTTTTGACAACATTACCAACACTTTTTTCATGAGGGAGCCCACTTTGTCCTTAAATATTCCTTTCCTCAATATTTATTTTTACAAGATGGTGTTAAAGTAGTCGGCTGAGGCCAGGTCTTGTCTGAACTCGTCGACTTTCTTTCTCTTTTTTTCCCTTTGGCTCTATTTCTTTTCTTTTCCTTTTCATTCTTTTTCTCCCCACTTTTCTTTTCTATTTCGGCTGGAGCGTGGCGGGTGGAGGAGGAGGAGGCCTCCAGCGACTGCAATGCCAAGACGAGTTGGACACTGCTCCACTCCAGCCCAGGGCCTCCCGGCAAACCAGGAGCAGGTCATAGACTGGCTGCCCCAGCCTGGAGCCACAGGTTAGGCCAAGGATCCAGGTCAGCGGCTAGGCCCAGGTACTTGAAGGATGAGAAGTGGCAATTTTGGCACAGTGTGCTGGTCTTCTTCTTCTGTCACTGATGTAGCTGCTGTATTGGAGGGGGGCGATTTAGAAAGTTTTCCACCGTATTTTTCATGTAAAAGTACACAAGACGATAAACTTCTAGTCTATTCTATAGTTTAAAAAAGAACTTTCATGTTGTCCTTGGACCAGGGAAAATCCTACAACTTTGCATATAATCAGCTTACATCAAGCCGTTTTATTTCATGTCCAATTCAATACTTGCTCCCTTGCTGCTGCAGGAAAAATTGGACAAATTCAGCCATGACGTTTTAAAATTACATTTAGCAGGTTAAGACAACAAATTCAGTGCAATTATGGTCAGAACTGGGAATACCACACAGCGTAACTTCAGCACACTGATGACAGTTTGGGGTCAGTTAACCTGGGCTTGGATTTGTGAATTAAAGCTGCAGTTTAATATATCTCTGGCTTGGACATTTGCTACGTGGCCATCAACTTGTCAGTTCTCCCCACAAACGTGGGGTTTAACTTCCATGATCCACACAATGGCCTTCTCCCTCTCCCATTTCTTGTAATCTCACGATTGGATCTGTTGAGTGCTTCCAGCATTGCTTCACATTTCAAACATCTGCCATATTTTAGCTTAATTTTGGATTAAGGACGTTATTAGACTGATGAGGCTTCAGAAGAGATTTACCAGGATGTTGCAAGGTATGGTTGGTTTGAGTTATAAACAAAGGCTGGATAGGCTGGACTTTTTCACTGGAGTGTATGTTGAGAGCGGCCTTACAGAGATTTATATAATCATAAGGGATATAGGTAGGGTTAATGGTAGGTGTCTTTTTCATAGGATGGAGGAATTTCAAGACTTGGGTGCATAAAGGTGAGAGGAGAGAGCTTTAAAAAAAAGACATGAGGACCAATTCTTTTATGCAGAGGATGTTTCATGTGTGGAATAAACTTGCTGATGAAGCATGGATGCAGGCACAATTACAGTGTATAAAAGGCACTTTCTTAAATACATGAATAGGAAAGGTTTGGAGAGATATGGGCCAGGAGCAGGCAGGTAGGACTTGGGATTGACTAGTTGGACTGAAGGTTCTGTTTCTATGCTGTATGATTCTATGAATCTATTATTAACCGTCAATTAAGAACCCAGCGTACAATGCGCCTGCCCTCATGTGCATAGTATATGAAGGGGTAATTGGAATTTCAAATGCCTTCTCTTTTGTAAAGAGGTACCTAATATCTCTCCATATTCAGCTTCACAAATTGTGCAAGAATCTTCTGCTGCTACAGTCTCAGCAGGCTAGCAGTTTGGATTCAAGAATCAGGCGGGAAAGGATCAGTTCACCTTATTATGGTGACAGTCCTCCCAGTACATTGGAACATCACAAATTCCAGAGTGCTGAGCTCAACTTTTGATTGCTTGATCTGTGAGTGAGAAACAGCATTGGGAGCCATTAATATCTAGGATCGTTCACAAAATACCGGAAGATATTCAAAGATCAACTTGCCCGCAATATGCATCAGCTGGTGATATTCTCTGCAAATCACTAACACAAGCTATGCGATTAATTTAAATACCGCAGATGCTGGAAATCTGAAAAAAAACACTGAAAATGCTGGAGAAACTCAGCAGGTCTGGCAGCATCTGTGGAGAGAGTGTAGAGCTAATAGGATCATAGAGATGTACAGGACAGAAACAGACCGTCCGTCCAACTTGTCCATGCCGACCTGATACCCTAAATTAACCTAGTCCCATTTACCAGCATTTGGACCATATTCCTCCAAACCCTTCCTATTTATATATTCATCCAGAAACCTAAAGAAGACGCATACAAAATGTGAATAAAGCAAAGTTGTTTTTGAATGTCTTGTCACAAAAAAAATGCAGAAAACCAAATTGAAATCACAGTCAATTAAAGAAACTGCACTTTGTTAGCACAGAATTTATGTCTGGTTCACAGTGCATTTCACTTATGTGAGCTAGAAACTATCTATAGTCATGCACAGAACCCTGTTCTATGGAGGCAAGAGAAGTTTGTGTTTACATTGCATCTTATTCATTGAGAAAAAGTTATGGAAGTGGCCAATCTCTGCTGAGTTCCCCATGACAACACCCTGACCAGACTCTATTTGCCTGACAGAGTTTGATCAGCTAAGCCTGATAGTTAATTGATCCAGCTGCACCTCCTTTACATTAAACTGTAAATTTGTATTCTCTTCCAAAGTTTAGCTTCTCGAGTCCTTGTCATCAGCGTTGCATAGACATTTAGTTTATAAACAGTTTATCTGAAGAATGTGTGTGAAATAGTTTAACTTATGCGACAAATTCTCAACAAAGAAATGATACTGAGCATTGACCTTGGCACTGGAAATGACAGCAGTGGAAACAGCCCTGTCAACCCTCCAAAATCCTCCGCACTAACATCTGGGGGGTTAGTGCCAAAATTAGGAGAGCTGTCTCACAGACTAGTCAAGCAACAGCCTGATATAGTGAATCATACCTTATAGGCAATGTCCCGAACTCCACCATCATCATCCCTGGGTATGTCCTGTCTCACCAGTAGGACAGACCCAGCAGAGGTGGTGGTGTACTGGGATACGGTTGGGAAGGAGATGCCCTGGGACTTTTCAATATTGACCCCGTGAAGTCTCACAGTTTCAAGTTAAACATAGACAAGGAAACCTCCTGCTGATTACCACATACTATCCTTCCTCAGCTGATGACTCTGTGCTCCTCCATGTTGAACTATACTTGGAGGAAGCACTGAGAGTGACAAACATGCAGAATATACCCCTGGTGGGGGATTTCAATGTCCACCACCAAGACTGGCTCAGCAGTAGCATAACTGATCGAGCTGGTCGGGTCCTACAGGACATAGCTGTTAGACTGGGTCTGCAGCAGGTGGTGAGGGAATGGACAAGAGGGAGAAACAGACTGGACCTCATCCTTACTGATCTGCCAGCTGCAGATGCATCTGTCCATGGCAGTGTTGGTGACAGTGCCCACCACACAGTCCTTGTGGAGACAAAGTCCTGTCTTCACATTGAGAATAACCTCCATCATGTTGTGTGGCACTGCCATTGTGCTAAATGGGACAGACTTTAAACAGATCTAGCAACTCAAGACTGGGCACTCATGAGGCGCTGTGGGCCATCAACAGCAGTGGAATTGTACTCCAGCACAACCTGTAACCTCATGGCCTGGGACATCCCCACATAACCATTACCATCAAGCTGGGGATCAACCCTGGTTCTACGGAGACTGCAGGAGGCCATACCAGGAACAGCATCAGGCATACCTGAAGATGAG